>NC_086321.1:41919891-43119891 GCF_036172605.1 Pelobates fuscus | reverse complement strand
GCAGACAGCGGCGGGGAGAGGAGAGCATACACTTGGGCAAAGCGACAGGTGCCCCACACACTCCCAAACCACAGTGCCCACCCGGGTTGGAGGCCAAAAGGGCGAAGTCCCGGACGCAGGGCTGCCATCAGAAATTGTGGGGCCCCGAACACAGCTCAAGGTCTGGGCCCCTGTGTGCCTGCCTCCAAGCCCCGCCCACAGGAATACACACACACAGACACAAAAGGACACAGACACAGAAAGATACACATACACAGATACAGATACACACACACACACACACACACACACTCTGACAGACATACATACAAACTGACATACAGATATACAAACAGACATACATACATACATAATGGCATACATACACATACATACTGATATACATACATACAGATATACACACACACAGATCGATATATACATACACAGATACATACAGACATACTGACATACACACTCACAGACATACATGCATACTGACAGATATATACAGACATACACACACATACATACATACACACACACATACAAATATACACACAGACATACACACAGACATACATACACATACATACACAGACACATACAAATATACACACAGACATACACACAGACATACATACACATACATACACAGACACATACAAATATACACATACATACACACAGACATACATACACACAGAGAGATACACAGACAGACATATAGACATACAGACAGACATACATACACACAGATACAGACATACAGACACATACAGACAGACACACAGACACACAGACACACAGACACACAGACAGACAGACAGACACACAGACAGACACACAGACAGACAGACACACAGACACACAGACACACAGACACACAGACAGACAGACAGACAGACACACAGACACACAGACAGACAGACACACAGACACACAGACACACAGACAGACAGACACACAGACACACAGACAGACAGACAGACAGACACACAGACAGACAGACAGACAGACAGACACACAGACAGACACACAGACAGACACACAGACAGACACACAGACAGACAGACACACAGACAGACACACAGACAGACACACAGACAGACACACAGACACACAGACACACACACAGACAGACACACAGACAGACAGACACACAGACAGACACACAGACAGACAGACACACAGACAGACAGACACACAGACAGACACACAGACAGACACACAGACAGACACACAGACAGACACACAGACAGACACACAGACAGACACACAGACAGACACACAGACAGACACACAGACAGACACACAGACACACAGACAGACAGACACACAGACAGACAGACACACAGACAGACACACAGACAGACAGACACACAGACAGACACACAGACAGACACACAGACAGACACACAGACACACACACAGACAGACACACAGACAGACACACAGACAGACACACAGACAGACACACAGACAGACACACAGACAGACAGACAGACACACAGACAGACACACAGACAGACACACAGACAGACACACAGACAGACACACAGACAGACACACAGACAGACACACAGACAGACACACAGACAGACACACAGACAGACACACAGACAGACACACAGACAGACACACAGACAGACACACAGACAGACAGACACACAGACAGACACACAGACAGACACACAGACAGACACACAGACACACAGACAGACACACAGACAGACATACACACAGACAGACACACAGACACACAGACAGACACACACAGACAGACACACACAGACAGACACACACAGACAGACACACACAGACAGACACACACAGACAGACACACAGACAGACACACAGACAGACACACATACACACATACAGACACACATACAGACACACATACACACAGACACACAGACATACATACACACATACACACAGACACACAGACAGACATACACACAGACACACAGACACACAGACAGACAGACAGACAGACAGACAGACAGACACACACATACACACAGACACACAGACATACATACACACAGACACACAGACACACAGACAGACATACACACACAGACATACACATACATATACACACACATACACATACATATACATACATATACACACATACACATACACACACATACACACACACACATACACACACATACACATACATACACATACATACACACACACACACACATACACATACATACACACAGAGATGCATACATATATTCAGACACACACACACCTCATTTATCAGCCACCCTCCTGTTACCTTTAAGTTGCAGGAGGGTGGCTGGGGATGATGGGAGTGAGCAGATGCCTCTCCTCTCTCCTTTCCTATTCCTCTCCCTCCGGTCTCCTCCCACGCGCAGTAAGCTGGGAGGAAGTGACCGGCCGTCACTTCCTCCCAGCAGCCCTTTTTTTTTTTTTTTTTTTTAAAGGGGCCCGGTCGCGCGATTACCCGGCCGCAGCGCTGACCGGGCCCCTGAAGATATAGGGCCCATCGGGTGGCCCTAAATACTTGGGCCACCTGATGGGCCCTGGTGCAGATGCCCCTGCGGCAGTTTTGCCGCTCCACGTGGGGCCCGGGCAGCCGGGCCCCCCAGGGCCGCCGGGCCCGTGACAACCGTTATGGTTGTCACCCCCTGATGGCGGCCCTGCCCGGACGCATCGTCCACACGCAAGTCGGCTTCACTGCCGAAAGAGGCCAAAGACCACCAGGCCCTCCACTGCCCCCGTCAGGGGAAGAAACTCAGGCTCCAGAAGCTGCAGAGCTCGTGGCACCATGATGCAGGCCTACTCAACAGCCTGGGGCTGGAAGGATGTCCCCACACTGCCCACCGCTGCAGCAGCCTCCGACCAGGGCTGCCATCAGAAATTTTGAGGCCCCTGACAAGGTCTGGGCCCCCTCCCTCCCGGGCCCGCCCACGCCCTACCTAGTCCACTGACAATGATGCGGGACTGAATGTGGTGTGTATAGTGGAAGTGAATTAGAATGTGTGTAATGGATGTAGTGTTTGTGTGTATTAGATACTGTTTGTGCAGTGAATGCAGAGTGTGTCACTGTAATGAATGTAGTGTGTGTGTAAATGTGTAGTGAATGCAGTGTGTGTTAATGTGTAGTGAATGCAGAGAGTGTGTTAATGTGTAGTGAATGCAGAGAGTGTCTTAGTGTAGTGAATGCAGAGAGTGTGTTAATGTGTAGTGAATGCAGAGAGTGTGTTAATGTGTAGTGAATGCAGAGAATGTGTTAATGTGTAGTGAATGCAGAGAATGTGTTAATGTGTAGTGAATGCAGAGAATGTGTTAATGTGTAGTGAATGCAGAGAATGTGTTAATGTGTAGTGAATGCAGAGAGTGTGTTAGTGTGTAGCGGATGCAGAGTCTGTGTTAGTGTAGTGAATGCAGAGTGTTAATGTGTAGTGAATGCAGAGAGTGTGTTAGTGTGTAGCGGATGCAGAGTGTGTGTTAGTGTAGTGAATGCATAGTGTGTTAGTGTAGTGAATGCAGAGTGTGGTAATGTGTAGCGAATGCAGAGTGTGTCAGTATAGTGGATGCAGTGAGTGTGTCAGTATAGTGGATGCAGTGAGTGTGTCAGTATAGTGGATGCAGTGAGTGTGTCAGTATAGTGGATGCAGTGAGTGTGTTAGTGTGTAGTGTATGCAGAGTGCATGTTGTATTAGTGAATGCAGTGTGTGTATTGTATTAGTGTATGCACTGTGTGTGTTAGTGTATGCAGTGTGTGTTGTATTAGTGTATGTAGTGTGTGTATTGTATTACTGTATGCACTGTGTGTGTTAGTGTATGCAGTGTGTGTTTGTGTATGCAGTGTGTGTTTGTGTATGCAGTGTGTGTTGTATTAGTGTATGCAGTGTGTGTTGTGTCAGTGTATGCAGTGTGTGTTGTGTTAGTGTATGCAGAGTGTGTTGTGTTAGTGTATGCAGTGTGTGTTGTGTTAGTGTATGCAGTGTGTGTTGTGTTAGTGTATGCAGTGTGTGTTGTGTTAGTGTATGCAGTGTGTGTTGTGTTAGTGTATGCAGTGTGTGTTGTGTTAGTGTATGCAGTGTGTGTTGTGTTAGTGTATGCAGTGTGTGTTGTGTTAGTGTATGCAGTGTGTGTTGTGTTAGTGTATGCAGTGTGTGTTGTGTTAGTGTATGCAGTGTGTGTTGTGTTAGTGTATGCAGTGTGTGTTGTGTCAGTGTATGTAGTGTGTGTGTTGTGTCAGTGTATGTAGTGTGTGTTGTGTGTGTGTATATAGTGTGTGTGTGTGTGTGTGTTGTGTCAGTGTATGTAGTGTGTGTGTGTGTGTTGTGTCAGTGTATGTAGTGTGTGTGTTGTGTTAGTGTATATAGTGTGTGTATTGTGTCAGTGTATGTAGTGTGTGTGTGTTGTGTTAGTGTATATAGTGTGTGTGTGTGTTGTGTCAGTGTATGTAGTGTGTGTGTGTGTTGTGTCAGTGTATGTAGTGTGTGTGTGTTGTGTCAGTGTATGTAGTGTGTGTGTGTGTAAATGTCCAATGAGGAGGGGGAGGGGGTGCATTTTAACATTTATTTAAAAAAAATAATAATAATTTAATTAATTATATTGTTTCTCCCCCCTCCCTGCTTACCTGTGTCTAGGGAGGGGGGAGATTCCATCCCTGGTGTCCGGTGGCATGGTGGGGCCCCCCGGCTTCCTGTTACCGCAGAGGGCCCCAGGCAGCACACAGCTTCTCCTCTTCTCTCCTCCAATAACTCTCGCGAGACCCGCGGAGCGTTGCCATGGCAACCGGGTCTCACGAGAGTTATTAGCAGAGAGGAGAAGAGGAGAGGCTGTGTGCTGCCTGGGGCCCCTCTGCGGTAACAGGGAGCCGGGGGCCCGCGGCTGCACACATAGATAGCGATATTCGCTATCTATGTGTGCAGGGAGGGAAAGTGGGGCCCAGGACAGCCAGAGCAGTCCGGGCCGCCGGGCCCGTGACAACTGTCACGGTTGTCACCCCCTGATGGCGGCCCTGCCTCCGACACTACCTCAACCACTGTCCACTGCTTCCCAAGAGATGGAATCGGATAATAGAGACTCTTTACACAAAGTCTCCATACAGGTCAGCGCCAGGCTCATCACCTTCAGCCTAAGCCTGTTGTACTGTGCGACCAGGATTGACACCCATGGAGAAAAGGAGGCATCACCACACACAGCTCCGAACCACAGTGACCCACAAGCTAACAGTCATACTAATTGTTGAGCCAAGGTTATTGTTTCTATTCCTCTACTGTTATGACTTTCCATCACGTAATCTATATAATACATATTAAGCGTAAATATAACCAACGTTGTTATAAGCATCATGAACATCTAGCTAGCATGTCGACCACAAGCTACTGAAAACCTACAACCTATCTTACCATGCTAGTGTTGCATGCAATCGCACCCTATACTCTAAAAAATGTGCAAGATATATCAGATACCCTGCTGTTATTATTGTTTATTTGCATAAGCACGTGAAATGCCGTCGGGGCATCACATGCCTGTATGTTAAACTTTTCTGCACTGCAAAAAAAAAATAGTTTTAACCCTTCTTTGCCCTTTTGATCTTTAACTGTATTTAACTTAATTTTATTTAATTTGTTATTTTATTAATTTTATGTTGATTCTTTAGTTAGCTGAAGTCGGTGGAAATTGGGAAATTAAGTGTTACAGCTTCACAATGTCTAGAAGCTGACGACGTGCAGGGCAAAGGATGCTGCTGCAATTCTGACCTCTGATCATTTTATTATTTTTATTTTTATAATTTTATTTAGTTAATTAGGCTGCGTGGTATTTCATGGGAAATTGGGGAGTTTAGTTTTACATTAGGGGTGAAAAGTTTTAAAAGAATAAAAAATAGGAAAAAAATATATTTAGTTAAAGTTCTTGTGTAAAAAGTTAAAAATGCTTAGGAAGTTCAGTGCCAAGGAGGATTCTGAATTATTTCAGCAGACTGAGTTGTCAGGCAGTGCCTCAGAGTTTGATGAAGGTTAATACCGTGATTAATATCTTCTTTAAAGGACCACTCTAGGCACCCAGACCACTTCAGCTTAATGAGGTGGTCTGGGTGCCAGGTCCTTCTAGGGTTAACCCATTTTTTCATAAACATAGCAGTTTCAGAGAAACTGCTATGTTTATGAATGGGTTAAGCCTTCCCCCTATGTCCTCTAGTGGCTGTCTCATTGACAGCCGCTAGAGGCGCTTGCGTGCTTCTCACTGTGATTTTCACAGTGAGAGCACGCCAGCGTCCATAGGAAAGCATTATGAATGCTTTCCTATGTGACCGGCTGAATGCGCGCGCAGCTCTTGCCGCTCGTGCGCATTCAGCCGACGGGGAGGAGAAGAGGAGGATCGGAGGAGGAGAGCTCTCCGCCCAGCGCTGGAAAAAGGTAAGATTTAACCCCTTTCCCCTTTCCAGAGCCGGGCGGGAGGGGGTCCCTGAGGGTGGGGGCACCCTCAGGGCACTCTAGTGCCAGGAAAACAAGTATGTTTTCCTGGCACTAGAGTGGTCCTTTAAGAAATGGTAGGCCTTTGTGGGGTAGTTTATTAACAACCTGCTAAAATTCTCTATATTGGACATGGACCCAGCGTCAAAATTCAAAGTTTGAAAAAAAACTGATGGGACTTAGTCTCCAATGTACCCCTTCAACATCTACATATCCGCCAAAAAGGTACACTTGGGGGTATTGTTGTACTAAGATGACATAGCTGAGCAACATATTAGTTATTATACTGCCTTAGCACACATAAGGATTGCAAAATATACAGTAACATCTCCAAGTGTGTGTCAAAAAGGCAGACAAAATGCTAATTGCTCCTAGACTTGGTACAAACTCGTAAAACAATGATCCTACGCTAAGGTTTAAAATATGCTATTTGAAATAACCTGGGGTGTCTTCTTTAAGAAATGGTAGGCCTTTGTGGGGTAGTTTGAATTATCAACCTGATAAGATGCTCTAAAATTGTACATGGACCCAGCTTCAAAATTCAAAGTTTGAAATAAACGGATATGGCTTGGTCTCCAATGTGCCCCTTCAACATCCACATATCCCTGAAAAAAGGTACACATGGGGGTATTGTTGTACTAAGACATCATACCTGAGCAACATATTAGGTGTTACACTGCCTTAGCACACATAAGGATTGCAAAATATACAGTAGCATCTCCAAGTGTGTGTCAAAAAGGCAGAATAAATGCCAATTGCTACTAGACTTGGTACAAACTAGCAAAAAAATGATCCTATGCTAAGGTTTAAAATATGCTATTTGAAATACTCCGGGGTGTCTACTTTTACAAATGGCAGGACTTTGTGTGTTTTTTTTGAACAAACTGTTATAATGCCCCAAATTGAAACATGGGCCCCTCAAATCAGTCTCTCAAAATTCTACTGTAAATACTGAAATGGCCAGATTTCCTATATGGCACTGGAGCTTCACAAAATAGTGCCAAAGACATACAATGGGGGTATTGTTGTACTCAGCAGATGTAGCTGAACACAAAATGTTGTTTTGTACAGGAATAGCACACACCAACTTTACGAAATACACATGAGAAGATCTTTGTTATAAGTTTGTGTGTCAAAAAACAAAAAAACACGCTTTTACTCCAATATATAGCAGATGTAAAAAGTGTCAAAATAACCTTTGGTAAATAGCCTGTGATGTCTACTTTATATAAATATATACTTTTGTGTATCAATTTTGTTATCTTTGATGGCTTTTAAGCTTACAAGACAAACATCCCAAATTCTAAAATCGCTCCACATTAAAGGGACACTATAGTGTCAGGAAAACAAATCGGTTTTCCTGACACTGTAGTACCCTGAGGGTGCCCCCACCCTCAGGGTCCCCCTCTCATGGCGCTGAAGGGGTTAAAACCCCTTCAGTAGCTCACCTAATTCCAGCGCCGGGCTCACTTACCTCTCCTCCCCCGCCGACATCAGCATCCTCGTCAGACGGCACTTCCGCGCGCGCATTCAAAGTGTCAGAAGGAAAGCATTTTTCAATGCCTTCCTACGGACGCTCTGCATGATTGAGGCATAATATGCCTCAATCATTGCAGATGCGCCTACAGCCACTAGAGGCTGGCTTAACCCCAAATGTAAATATAGCAGTTTCTCTGAAACTGCTATGTTTGCATCTGAAGGGTTAACACCTGAGGGACCTTGCACCCAGACCATTTAATTGAGCTGAAGTGGTCTGGGTGACTATAGTGTCCCTTTAAAGTTTTTTTTACTCCTTGTGTTTTGTGACCTGTAACTACCAAAAAAAACTTAAAGGAACACTATAGTCACCTAAAGTACTTTAGCTAAATAAAGCAGTTTTAGTGTATAGATCATTTCCCTGCAATTTCATTGCTCAATTCACTGCCATTTAGGAGTTAAATCACTTTGTTTCTGTTTATGCAGCCATAGCCACACCTCCCCTGGCTATGATTGACAGAGCCTGCATGAAAAAAAACCTGGTTTCACTTTCAAACAGATGTAATTTACCTTAAATAGTTGTATCTCAATCTCTAAATTGAACTTTAATCGCATACAGGAGGCTCTTGCAGTGTCTAGCAAGCTATTAACATAGCAGGGGATAAGAAAATCTTAATTAAACAGAACTTGCAATAAAGAAAGCCTAAATAGGGCTCTCTATACAGGAAGTGTTTATGGAAGGCTGCACAAGTCACATGCAGGGAGGTGTGACTAGAATTCATAAACAAAGGGATTTAACTCCTAAATGGCAGAGGATTGAGCAGTGAGGCTGCAGGGGCGTGTTCTATACACCAAAACTGCTTAATTAAGCTAAAGTTGTTCAGGTGACTATAGTGTCCCTTTAACCCCTTAAGGACCAAACTTCTGGAATAAAAGGGAATCATGACATGTCACACATGTCATGTGTCCTTAAGGGGTTAAAATCCCAGACTCATTATATATTCTGTAAATCAGAACAATTAAATTAATTTATCTTTAATTACTTTCCTTAACCTGCACTAATTATGCACACATTATTATTATTGCTTGTATTTTTTTTATAATAAATATCATGTTATCAACATACTTTGATCTGCTATTTACTTTGTCTTCCCGTTCTGTACTGTTGTCATACTACTGACCCACAAAAATAAAGAATATTATTGTGTGCGTGCCAACTGCTCACATCTGTACCTCAGTCCACGGAGATGCCTATGAATGGAAAGCAAAGTGGGCGAGTGTTCATGGCTCGCCCACAGAAGCTTCTCAATAAGAAGCCCTTGATTGGTCAATTCACTAGCATAGACTAAAGGTAAAAGGGAGAGGACTTGCAACATCTGCAGATTTTTAAAGTTCCTTTTTTTTTTTTTCATACACCCTCTAAGAATACATGCAAAAAAACTGTTTCCTTTGGGGGTTATCTGCTAAATAGTAAAAACAAGGAAGCATTGAGGGGACAATCAAAGACTGCAGGGACCGCACCAGGAAGACCCTCTATTGACAGTCTGAGTGACCACCACAAGATGTGAGGCTAGGACGCAATGTAAAAACTGTGTTTTCTCAGAAAAGGCAGTGTTTACGTTGCTGAAACTACTACAGTAAGCTGTAATCATTGCAAAGCTTAGCGTGTTTTATAATAATAATTAAAGGGGGGGGGAAAAAAGGTGTTTAACCCCTTAAGGACACGTGACATGTCGTGATTCCCTTTTATTCCAGAAGTTTGGTCCTTAAAAAGGGGTTAAAAAGGTTTGGCGGCTCTTGACATGGAATTTCACTAACGTACTGTTGTGTTGTCTAGTTTGAAAAAGGCTCATGCCATATTGCTGCCATATTTGGATACAGTATTACCGATGCCTGCAGTATGTAATAAATGTTTTTTTCTAACTAATTCATGGGTAATTCTATAATGATGTTTGTAGCTTCGTAGAAATGTTACTTTTCATTCTACTATGAAATTGGAGAGCATGATGGATAATGCAGACGTCACAGGATCTTTTTCTGAAATAAGAAACCTCTGTGTTCCATTGGTGATGCTTATGCAGAGCACTGAGACTCTGTTCTCCAGCACGTTTACAACAAAGCAGATAATATGATTCTTGAACATTTGTCCCTCGCTTGTTGTAGGAAGGCATTCAGGATGAACTTCCATGTACTCAAATGTAAACATTGCTGCTAGACACAGATATTTTTTTTTTTATGATTTGCTGCTGCATTTCTAATCAGAGGCCAACTGTGTTTCATTGTCCTTGTATGTACATTTGTACAGTGATAATAAAGTTGATTCTGATGTGATTGTATACATTGTCTATGCACCATAAGATTAAGTACTTTTGGTTCTTTGAGTCTCTGTTACAATTTCCCTGTATTTTATTGGCAGTTTTAAAACTTGTCATTCTTGCTGATGATGTGTTCCAAAATGTGGAATAGCAAAGAACAGGCCTTATATTTGTTTTTGTTAATGATGCATGAACTCCACTAGTTTTTAATGATGCATTTTCTTTTCATATGAAGACGGAACACACTATTTTTCATGATTAGATGTGTATTTTGCTTCCAGGTTTTATGGTTGGCAGAGAATATGAAGCTGGAGGAATAGCAAAAGATGGAGCTAAGATGGTAACAGCCGTTGCTTGTGCCAATGTACCAAAAATAACAGTAGTTATCGGAGGGTCGTACGGGGCAGGAAATTATGGAATGTGTGGCAAAGCGTATAGGTAAGTGTTTATATTCTTTATAGAAAAATAGAATTGTCTTTATAGATTGATCACATTTGTTTTAATGGATTTTATGACTGTTATGCTTTTTCTTGATTAGAGTTCATTTAAAAGGTTTTAAAAATAATAATACGTTTGTTGGGAGTAATAGAGTCGGCAGTGACGATACACAGACAACATCGACCACTTCAGCTGCATCATACTGCATGATAGGAGTTAGTCAGCAGACAGTCAGACTCTGACACCTAGCTACACTAGCCGACATCAACCATTTAAAAATAAATACTCCTGCTAAAAATACACCCATTTGTATTGTGTTTTAATAAAAATAAAAATTACGAACAATTTGGGTCATACGCAGGTTAAATACACAAAGGTAGATCTGACATATTTAACCCCTTAAGGACCAAACGTCTGGAATAAAAGGGAATAATGACATGTCACACATGTCATGTGTCCTTAAGGGGTTAAGTGCATTGTATGGATAAAGCCTATAAAAATACACAAAAGAATAAAAAAGTATTTATTTCAAAACAAATAATATCTCACATTTGTAGTCCCTGCATCTATTGCAAACCCCTATGGTTTGCTGTTTCTGCCGTAAGCTTACAATAAACCATCAACTTTCTATGATGCTCCCAATATTTCCAGGAAGAGGGAAGATAAACTGCAGCCTGCAGTTTCCTTTTTATATGGGTGAGAGCTGGTTTGTATTTCTGTTTTTTTTTTTCCCCCCAATAATCTTTCCAATATTTTTTTGCATGTTTTGTCATGCAGCCCACGGTTCCTTTATATGTGGCCAAATGCTCGAATCTCAGTGATGGGTGGTGAACAAGCTGCTACAGTGCTGGCTACAATTGCCAAGGATCGAAAAGCAAGAGAAGGGAAGACGGTAAATATAAATTTGCTTTTCATCTTTTAAGAACTGAAAAAATTACACTGACCATGTAAATGCAGCTACAATAGTATTTGCAAGTTTTCTTACTTTTCTCAGCATCTTCAATATAACTTATCGAGATATTTCATTAAAAGGTATGCTTAAAGGACCACTCTAGGCACCCAGACCACTTCAGCTTAATGAAGTGGTCTGGGTGCCAGGTCCAGCTAGGGTTAACTAATTGTTTTATAAACATAGCAGTTTCAGAGAAACTGCTATGTTTATCAATTAGTTAAGCCTTCCCCTATTTCCTCTAGTGGCTGTCTCACTGACAGCCGCTAGAGGCGCTTGCGTGATTCTCACTGTGAAAATCACAGTGAGAGCACGCAAGCGTCCATAGGAAAGCATTATGAATGCTTTCCTATGTGACCGGCTGAATGCGCGCGCAGCTCTTGCCGCGCGTGCGCATTCAGCCGACGGGGAGGAACGGAGGCGGAGAGGAGGAGGAGAGCTCCCCGCCCAGCGCTGGAAAAAGGTAAGTTTTACCCCTTTTCCCCTTTCCAGAGCCAGGCGGGAGGGGGTCCCTGAGGGTGGGGGCACCCTCAGGGCACTCTAGTGCCAGGAAAACGAGTATGCTTTCCTGGCACTAGAGTGGTCCTTTAAGCCCAACTTGGAATATCTCTTTGTCCATGTTGTTGTTTTTGTAATTTCTAAAGTCACCCATACCCTTCCCATCACCTATGCATACTAAAATCGGGTCTCTTGATACCTCAAATAATTTGTATGTACTGCTGAAATCCCATCTCCAATCCTTCAGAAAGTCTGATTAGCAATGGTGGTTCAAACAAGGTGCCCATGGAGGTCCCCAATTTACGGAGGAAACCCAAGCAAAATACTAGTGAAACAACGGTTTATGGAGAGAATGAAAGTCAAGTCAGGGGATGATGCCAAATATAGTTCCAAAATAGATAGCAATATTTGAATTACATGCAATAAATTCAATTAAGTAGTCATTTGTATGAAAAGTATGCATATTATTGTTACAGGGTTATGCCGAGCATCACAACCACTACAGCCTGCTGTAGTGGTTACATAGTTATATAGCTGAAAAGAGACTTGTGCTCAGCAAGTTCAGCCTTCCTTATGCTGCCAGGAGTATTCAAGCCCCATTTCTCCATATTATAGAAAAACATTTTCTAACAGTTTGCCCTCTTACCTGAGACTCTGCTGGGCGCCGAGGTCCTCTATGACCAGCAAGATGCATATGGCTTCTACACACCTATAGAAACTAGATGCTGAACCTACAAGCCATTCATTGGCTGAGAGCATCAGCTGACCGCTTTCAGACAATTAATTCTCATCCGTGCCTAAAAATATTCGAAGAATTGACATGAGCCAACCTGGTACTCTTGTTCCAAGCTAGCTAATAATGCCCAAATGATGTTGATGGAGGTGGGGTTACAGATTTAGCAGCAAAAGGATAAATTCAGGATGTGCAGCGTACCATAACGAAAGGCACACATACAGATTCCAGGCACCATGACCACTTCAAATCCCTGAAGTGGTCACAGAGCTTTAAGTAATTATTTAATATTTTATTCAGATAATTAAACTTTTTGTTTGAATTTTGTTAGAACCATTTGTAAACCATACATGGATTATGAGTGATGTTAACCCGATCTTGCTAACAAATTACTTTCGTCATTGAATGCTCAAAGTTTGCTTATTAAAAATAAAATAAAATACTTGAAGAATGTATTCATTGTACTTCCCTAGTTTTCTTGTGACAAACAATTGTAGATTATGCTAACGTAGTGTACCTATAATCTTAATTTTAATAATGACAGGAGGCGAGTATTTTGCATAACTTTCTTTACTTTATGCCTCCAGCAGCACAAGTCAATCAGAAAACTTTAAACCAATCAGTAACAGGCATCACATCCATATATAAAGCCCTGACAGTCACATGATTTCCTCTTTCTTTGATGTGAAAACAGTCCATTATAGCGTCAGGGAATTCGAATAACAGTCTTGAGTAACGTGTAGAACATAATTTGGAACATGACTTGAAAAAACCTTCCAGCTTTATCTTGATTTTTATCTTTATGATGGTTACTCTGAAAAGAACAGAAATACGTGAAAGGTGATGGAACCCAACTGATGTCCACATAAAAACCAGTACTATATGCATCTATATTTATATTACGTTAACAAATTGCAACATTAAACAACCATAGTATACTTAAATAATCGCCACGGCTGTAACACCCGTCAACCAAATAAGCATCCCATAAATATACTGAAATATCCAAAATCTTATAATTAGACTGAGAATGATAACCAGAAAATTAGAATTTCCCAGAGTATAGGGAGGGAAACAGGGAGGGAAAATACTCGCCTCCTGTCATTATTAAAATTAAGATTATAGGTACACTACGTTAGCATAATCTACAATTTTATCACATGACAGGAGGCTTCGTATTTTGCATTTTTAAAGCTGTGGTATGATCGAAAGGATGCGTGTGTGGTTGACGAAAATAAATATACGGAAGTTGTCTCGCCGTGTCCAATTCGCCGCCTGTAAAATATATAGAGGCCCCTCGTGAAGGCCTGAGAAGCAGCCGTGCCTCGTACCGAATGAGTACCTAAAGCACGTCTCCTCCCCCGTTAACGATAACAACCCGTGAACCCATCTAGACGGAGTGTTCATGGGAACTGTCTTGTATGGTTGTTATAACCCCGCCGATGTCTTAATGTGTCAATCTAAGTGTTGTCGGGATCTCCATCTAACCAAACACCGCTATAACTGTACAAAGACTGGGAAAACCGCCGGGAACAGGGTAAAACACGGACGCGGAAAGGATTTAGTTCTACGAGACACCGTAGAGGTCCTTCCTTCTGGTGATACCGAAAAATCGTATACGTCGAACTCCAGAATATCTGATAACCGACGAAAAAATCTAACGTGATATGACTGACGGAGGGATAGGATCGTGTTATCTGACTAGTTCGGAAAAAAACCCAATCAAAGTCTCACAACCGTGATACTTTAACTCATGGTTCGGGAACGTACGTTACCCCGCGGAAAAACGGCCTATCAAAGGTTCTTGATCGACCGGAGTGTCGTGAATCGTACTAAACGCTGTAGAAAGAACGGAACGTATCCCGTTAATGGAGCGGTCGGATCGTTCCGATCGGCTCGTCGTGAAAAATTATGAGCAAGATTCAACATCGAGGTAGATAGGGGTAATAAAAAATCGTAGTCCCTTTCCATACCCCAGTGACTTCCAAGTGTGGATAAATTATTTTGGGGAATACCTGTTGTCCATGAGTCCCATGACTCTAGTTGGTTGCGATAGTCCCTTGACATACCAGTCTCCCTTAGAAGACACCAATCCACCAACTCTAGCCGCTCCTGCGTTAACAATCGATGATGTTCTCCCTTTGATCTGCCCGAAGGCAAGTTAAAACTGAAGAAGCGGAGGATGATCCCAATTAAAACAATCATTCCAGAAGTCACGCTTAGCTCCTTTACCTCTGTAACGAGTATTATCGAAGTCCTTGCCATTCTGATCCCAATTTCGTAGGTGTGCCCGGATCTCAGGCAGTGAGCTTTCAGCCGATGTCTGGCCCGTCAGTGGAGTGGTCCCGGGAAGTAGTCAAGGTACTATGGAGCCTTTCCATCATATCCGTCGAATTTTCTTACGAAAGTCGCTATCGTTGATGTGGGGAAGGTGCAATCCGTCCAATGTGGAATCTATTCCGAAGTAGAGGTACATAGTTACTCAGGACTGGAATCAAACCGACTCCGCTCTGTTCACTATGAATCCCAACAATTCCAGGAACTGTGACAATAAATCTCGTTTGTCTACGCAGTTAGGAATTGGGCTTGCAAAGGGTCAGTAAGTTACAGCGGATACCCTTTGCTCTTCAATGTGTCCTGACCAGCTTCCAAAACTTCTTGAGGTACTATGTGTGCCAATAGGTAAGCGTCCTTTCAAATCTAATCTTGTAAAAACCTTTTCGAGGAGTAGGTCTCCTAATAGATGTATACCTTCCTTCTTGAGATGTCGGTACGTCCCAAAACCATTGGGTTGGTCTATGTTGATGACGGTGAGAGTCTCCTTCTTCTTCTTTACTACTTTACGTGGACCTCGGTCTGATCGGGGCATAGATATCACTGTAGTGACACCGAGCTCCCTGTTGAGGACTATCTTGTTCGTTCCTAGATGACGTGGGCATTCCATCCTGAGCTTGTTTCGTACTTCTTTTCCCCGAAACCGGAGGTTTGCAAGGTGTGCCCGGTGCTTCGGCAAACCCCTTTCGGATGATCCTGGGTGTCTGGTGGTACGCGAGTTTTCCAGTGGGTTCTGTCACTTTTCCTCTTCCGATGGAGACTCCATTCTCTTATGATCTCCAGAGAAAGGAGAGAATGGAGTCCTCGCCCCCTGATGAAGGGTCTGAGATGTTCAATGAGCAGGACGTTCTGAGAGACGGTTCCGCTAAGTCGAGTGTTCTCTTTCCCCTTTGGGGAAGTCGCGTTGGGTCCTTACCATGGTGTTTAGGTGGTAAGGTGCCCGACTCGTTAGCCAGCCTCTTGGAGAGGGCTTCTTCCCCCGGAGCTGCCCTGGCAGCTTAATCCTCACCTGGAAATTGGTCGGTGAATTGAGGGAAAACCGATCTGTTGGTTCACACCCTTTCGGTCTGTGGAGTCCGTATCGTACAACAGTATGCTTATTGCCACTCAGTGTGTCTCTGTGTATAACCGGGGTCACCCAGCATTTCGATGAATCGGTACCACTTCCGAAGGATCTGGGTAGTGGTCTGAGAATGGGGACACCCTCCGTAGGACCGGGACGTACCCTGGTATGGGAAACGTGAAAGTCTCCCTATGTATAATCTAATGGTTCATCCTTATATGTCCTAGAGTTGTAGAGTTTGGCGGTATAGTGAGTTCTCCTTCTCGGTTAAGGGAAGGGTGTACGGGTCCTCCAATTGACACATAGAGGCGTCGGAACACATGCCTGTAGTGAGTCCTGGTCTGTGCATGCAATGCCAGAGCATACTCTGAAGGTAGAAAAAGACCCTAGACAAGGGCGCAGGGATCACCCCTTCGTACCTATGCCACTAGCACCGGGGTAAGACTATCCTGGGGTCACCCAGCTTAGGGGGTCACCCCTGTATGTATGTCCCTTATGGCCTGTTGGGACCCTCTTCCGGTCTGTGGGGTACCGAGACAGGTGTCAGGTACGGTAATACACTTATTGCCACTAGTGGGTCTCCACATACAGCTGGGGTCCACCCAGAACTGTTTCCATCAGTATCACTTAGAGATTTTCTGGAGTGGTCTGAGGAGGGGGTCGCCCTCAATAAGACCGGGCTGAACGGTCAGAAATGTCGGGACGTAAGCCCTTATGGGGATGTACGGTAGTCTCCAAATTACCCAAGGGGTCACCCTTATTGGGTATAGTACTGTGGAGTTTTGGCAGCACCGTGAGCTCTCCTTCATGGTGCTGTCGACATACATGTATCCATTGTGTTCCGGTCTGGCATACAGTGACAGATCGTACTCCGTGGTTATCAGCCCGTCCTAGGGCGTGGGGATTAGACCCCGATATCTATATGTCCTTAGCCATTCCGGGTCTTGGCTGGGTTCTCTGACTTCCTGAGGTATGTCTTGCCAGACCTCCTCCTCTGAGAGCGAGTCCTCTGCCCTCCATTCGTCTATGATTTCTAAGGATGGTGGAGATAATGGATCCTCATCCCCTGACGAGGGTCTTGTGGAGTGTCTGACACAATGGTAGTATGATTTTTTCCCGTCTGTGGGGAGACAGAGTATACGTCAGTGCGTATGTATCTACACAGTGGCTTCCACGTACAACTGGGGGGCACCCAGGTACCATGTAATCAGTACCACTAGGAGTTTGACTAGTGGTCTGAAGAGGGGTCACCCTCTTATCGACCGGGGTGAACGGTCTTTAATGTTGGGACGGAGCCCGGTAATGGTCGGGACGGAGCCCGGTAATGGTCGGGACAGAGCCCGGTAATGGTCGGGACGGAGCCCGGTAATGGTCGGGACGGAGCCCGGTAATGGTCGGGACGTAAGCCCGGTAATGGTCGGGACGTAAGCCCGGTAATGGGAGGTATCGAAGACCTCAGTACGCTTTCACCCTTGTGTATAATTTTGTGGAAATTTTGCCATTGTGGATTGTGCGTACTTCGTTATAAGCCCTTGATTGGGCGTGGTGGTCACCCTTACGAAGACAAAATTGTCATTGCCTCCTGTGAGTGTTCATCCAATTGGGCAGTGCAGCCTGAACCTGATGGGAGTTGTTCCTGGTTTGGTGTAATACAATCCCAATGGTAAGATACCTGCAGTGGTCCTTTAGCACAGAGTTGCAGGGGTTAACTGCAGTGAGAAGTGTGCTTAGCCTGGTGGGAGTTGTTCCTGGTTTGGTGCAATACCATCCTAATGGTAAGTAATCTGCAGTGGCCCTTTAGCACAGAGTTGTAAGGGTTAACTACAGTGAGAAGTGTGCTTAGCCTGATGGGAGTTGCTCCTGGTTGGTGTAATACCATCCTAATGGTAAGTAATCTGCAGTGGCCCTTTAGCACAGAGTTGCAGGGGTTAACTACAGTGAGAAGTGTGCTTAGCCTGATGGGAGTTGCTCCTGGTTGGTGTAATACCATCCTAATGGTAAGTAATCTGCAGTGGCCCTTTAGCACAGAGTTGCAGGGGTTAACTACAGTGAGAAGTGTGCTTAGCCTGATGGGAGTTGCTCCTGGTTTGGTGTAATACCATCCTACTGGTAAGTAATCTGCAGTGGCCCTTTAACACTGAGTTGCAGGGATTAGGAGTGTGTGTAGTTAACACATTATATTATGTGGTAAAAACTTTTATTTCCGACTGTATCAAGAATATAAACACTTTACCTTAAAACTAGGTTAGGTGTCCTGTGGGAAGGACCAATTATTCATGTAATACTTTAATGGCACATAAAACCTAAATATAAACATTTATAGAAGCAGGAACTCGGTGCCAGTTCGTGGGAATCACGAACTGGCGAAACTAATATGGCCGCCGAGGATCTCGCGGTATCGCGAGATCCAAGATGGCCGCCGTTCGCGCGCAAATTCGCCGCGCAGTCCGCGACCGCGGTCCTTGATTGCGGTCCGACGGTCTCGGTCGGCACCCCCTCGCGCCCCCCTACCCACCCCTCGGTACCCTGGAACTCTTATCGAAGCCTGGTGGTCCCGCGCGATCGCGGTAAAATGCCGCGAATCGCGAGGGACAAACAGGCAAGCAGACATGACAGCAACAGATCCCAGCAGGGGAAAAAACAGTGGGGAAACAAACCATCTAGCAGTCCAGGGAGAAGGATGGATCTAGCAGGGGGAAATAGAGGAGGCAGATGAAAAAGGGAGGCCCCAGACAGGGGGAAAGTAAAAAGGTACAATGCCAAAACAATTTAAAGGGACCATAAGATAAATTTGCATTATATATAGAAAACAGTTGAGAGCTTAATACTCTGACCTGTGCCTTGGCTGGAAGCAGCAAAGAAAGAGGGAATCATGTGACTGTCAGGGCTTTATATATGGATGTGATGCCTGTTACTGATTGGTTTAAAGTTTTCTGATTGACTTGTGCTGCTGGAGGCATAAAGTAAAGAAAGTTATGCAAAATACGAAGCCTCCTGTCATGTGATAAAATTCATATTCCAAGCTGTCATCACTGAGTTTGGACATATGTGGCCTGACTCAATGTCAGATTTTTCTACGCACTTACTTTGAACTAGGGCCATGACTCATCCATACTGGCGGTTGTTTTTTTTGTTTGTTTTTTTAAAGTTTAAGGATGATTGCCTATTATGAAAGGACAGATCTCATTAATAGTACTGTATTAGCATCTATGTCGATAGCTGGAATTAATTGCCTAGTTTGCACCAGCTGCCTCCTGGATATTTGATTGTTTAACTATGTAAGTCTTTCAGTACATTCCTTTATATTATATATACACTATATAGAATAAGGTATTGGGACACCTGACCATAATACCAACAGGGACTTCTAACCTTGCATTCTATATACTTAGTCATTAATATGTACTTGGGTCCCACGTGCTATAATAGCTTCCACTCGTTTGCAAAGACTTTCCACAAGATTTTGGAGTGTTTCTGTGTGAATTTTTGTTCCATCCAGCAGAGCGTTTGTGAGGCCAGGCAGTGATGTTGGACGAGAAGGCCTGGTCTCTGTTCCATTTCATCCCAAAGGTGTTTGATGGGGTTGAGGTCAGGGCTGTGTGCAGGCCTGTCAAGTTCTTCCACACCAAACTCGTTCAATTATGTCTTTATGGACCTTTCTTTGTGCACTGGGTCACAGTCATGCTGAAATAAAAAATTGCCTCCCTCAAACTGTTCCCACATGTTGGAAGCATAGCATTGTCCAAAATGTCTTACTTAAGCATTAAAGGACCACTCTAGTGCCAGGAAAACATACTCGTTTTCCTGGCACTAGAGTGCCCTGAGGGTGCCCCCACCGTCAGGGACCCACTCCCGCCCGGCTCTGGAAAGGGGAAAGGGGTAAAAACTTACCTTTTTCCAGCGCTGGGCGGAGAGATCTCCTCCTGCTTTCCTCCTCCGATCCGCCTCTTCTCCTCCCCGTCGGCTGAATGCGCACGCGCGGCAAGAGCTGCGCGCGCATTCAGCCGGTCACATAGGAAAGCATTCTCAATGCTTTCCTATGGACGCTGGCGTGCTCTCACTGTGAAAATCACAGTGAGAAGCACGCAAGCGCCTCTAGCGGCTGTCAATGAGACAGCCACTAGAGGACATAGGGGGAAGGCTTAACCCATTCACAAACATAGCAGTTTCTCTGAAACTGCTATGTTTATGAAAAAATGGGTTAACCCTAGAAGGACCTGGCACCCAGACCACCTCATTAAGCTGAAGTGGTCTGGGTGCCTAGAGTGGTCCTTTAAGATTTCCATGCACTGGAAGTATGGTGCCTAGCCCAACACCTGAAAAACAGCCCCGAACCATCATCCCTCTTCCACGGAACTTTACAGTACCCTCAATGCAGTCAGGCAGGTAAAGTTTTCCATAAAAACATATACATACACAATGGGTGGAATGCTTCGGTTCAGGGTAAAAGATGATGGTATAGGAACAAATGGAGTAACTGTAAAGATAAAATAGTGTACAAGCACCTAGTGCAATATCATACAGTATAATAATGTATAAGCATAAAATCTATGATTCAGTACTCACAAGGAGGGAGCCAATGGATAATGGCTGTGGGATAATTTCAAGGGCAGGGCCGGCGCGTCCATAAGGCGGCTCAGGCGGCTGCCTTAGGGCGCACCGGCCCGGGGGCGCAAAAGTCCGGGTGACCGGCAGGAGGGAAGCGCACCGCTCCCCTCTCCTGCCGGTCACTTCTTGTAGCGTGGCCGAGCGCAAACCGGCAGTGCCGCGGACTGTGTGGAGGGGGCGGGGATATGAACACGTCATATCCCTGCTCCCTCTGTAGCACACAACGCGGCTGGCGCCCAGCAGGGGCGGAGCAACAGCCGGCCCCATGCAAGTCAGCATGGGAGGTGTGCCTGTGTGTGTGTGCCTGTGTGTGTGTGCCTGTCAGTGTGTGTGCCTGTCAGTGTGTGTGCCTGTCAGTGTGTGTGTCTGTGTGTGTGCCTGTCAGTGTGTGTGTGTGTGTCTGTCTGTGTGTGTGTGTGTGTGTGTCTGTCTGTCTGTCTGTCAGTGTGTGTGTGTGTCTGTCTGTCTGTCAGTGTGTGTGTGTCTGTCTGTCTGTCAGTGTGTGTGTCTGTCTGTCTGTCTGTCAGTGTGTGTGTCTGTCTGTCTGTCTGTCAGTGTGTGTGTCTGTCTGTCTGTCTGTCTGTCAGTGTGTGTGTGTCTGTCTGTCAGTGTGTGTGTGTCTGTCAGTGTGTGTGTATTTCTGTCTGTCAGTGTGTGTGTATTTCTGTCTGTCTGTCAGTGTGTGTGTGTCTGTCTGTCAGTGTGTGTGTATTTCTGTCTGTGTGTGTGTATTTCTGTCTGTCAGTGTGTGTGTGTCTGTCTGTATGTCAGTGTATGTCTGTCAGTGTGTGTGTATGTCTGTCAGTGTGTGTGTATGTCTGTCAGTGTGTGTGTATGTCTGTCAGTGTGTGTGTATGTCTGTCAGTGTTTGTGTGTGTATGTCTGTCAGTGTTTGTGTGTGTATGTCTGTCAGTGTTTGTGTGTGTGTGTATGTCTGTCAGTGTGTGTATATGTCTGTCTGTCAGTGTGTGTATATGTCTGTCTGTCAGTGTGTGTATATGTCTGTCTGTGTGTGTGTGTATATATGTCTGTCTGTCAGTGTGTGTGTGTGTATATGTCTGTCTGTCAGTGTGTGTGTGTGTATATGTCTGTCTGTCAGTGTGTGTGTTTATATGTCTGTCAGTGTGTGTGCTTATATGTCTGTCAGTGTGTGTGCTTATATGTCTGTCTCTCAGTGTGTGTGTGTGTGTGTATGTCTGTCTGTATCATTGTGTATGTATGTCTCTATATGCCTCTGTTTCTTTGTCTGTGTCTGTATTTCTGTGTGTGTATGAATGTATGTCTGTGTTTGCACGACAATGTACCTGTATGTGTAGATTGTATAACTGTGTTTGTTTGATTGTGTGCCTTTTATGACTGTGTGTCTGTATATCTTTGTGACTGTGTGCCTGAATAATTATTTCTGTGTGCTTGTATGGATGTGTGTCTGTATGTTTGTGTATTTGTGCATGTATGTATTTTTGCCTGTATCCATGTCTATGTGTGAGAAAAAGAGAGATAGATAGGGGCTGGGGGAAGAAAGAGACAGAAAGGGGCTGGCGGGGAAGTAAGAAATACATAAGAGGGGTTGTAGGAGACACACTAAAGGGCACAAAGGGGCCAAAGGGGTAAGACATTGAAGAGGTTGGATACGCAACACTAATGGGGGTAATAAATTCAAAAGGGGGCTACGAGACACAGAGGTGAAGATGCATTGTTTATTTTTTGGGGGGAGGCGTGGGGTGGGGCGTCAAAATGCATCTTCGTCTGTGTAGTCAAAAATCCTAGCACCGGCCCTGTTCAAGGGATCCCACTCCCTTCCAAGGTGCAAGTGGTCCTTTGTTGGTTCCAGAAGAAAGGCCAACACCAATTAAATATTGGGGACTAAACTTCTTTTAATGGTGAAATGTAAAATACAAATATACAGAAATGCACTATTAAAAACAAAACAAAGACCTAGCCAGAAACCACTGTGATGTGGTAAAATAAGTAAGTCCTCTGTGGGATAAAAAAGACTGCAATACGCGTTTCGCCTAAGTCCTAGGCTTCCTCAGTTGCCTAGGACTTAGGCGAAACGTGTATTGCAGAAGTTTATTGAAGTAATATTCAATTGGTGTGGGCATTTCTTATGGAACAAACAAAGGACCACTTGCACCTTGGAAGGGAGTGGGATCCCTTGAAATTATCCCACAGGCGTTCAGATTGAGCCATTATCCATTGGCTCCCTCCTTGTGAGTACTGAATCATAGATTTTATGCTTATACATTATTATACTGTATGATATTGCAGTAGGTGCTTGTACACTATTTTATCTTTACAGTTACTCCATTTGTTTCTATACCATCATCTTTTACCCTGAACCGAAGCATTCCACCCATTGTGTATGTATATGTTTTTATGTGACTTTTTGTGTGGATAGAGAGGTCACCACACGGGTGTTTTAGAGTGATTTGGTATCCATTTGGGTAACACGCTTAGACTCTGTACTTGTATTCTTAAGGTAACGTTCTCCAGCATCCAATAAACCCAGACTCGCTCATCAGACTGATGTTGATAAAGCGTTGAGGTGAATGCAAAACACTTCCAGAACCCTTCTAGGTGATGTACCTAGCCTTCAACGCCTTCCCATCCCCTCCCTCTTTTCACAGGTGCAGGGATCTGAGATATATCCATATACAGTTGTAATCATGATTCAGCCCCATTGACAATTGGGTTTATTGTAAAAACGGAGGGACTTTCAGTTGTCTGCAATGAACAAATCAAAGAAATGCAATTGAAATAATAGAAATATAAAACTTGAGTACAGGGGCTTCTAGCAATTTATTTATATATATATATATATATATATATATATATATATATATATATATATATATTTATTTGCCTTATTGCACATATAAATTAAGTACTTTTAAGAATCCACCTTGCCAGTGCAGTCTATTTGGGAATTTGGACCATACAATTAATATCTCTGCCACCAAACCTTGCAGTTGGCACAATGCAGTCAGGTAGGATACCTTTCTTCGTGCATCCACCAAACACAGACTCGCCCTCCGACTGCCAAACAGACAATGTGATTTGCTACTTCACCAAACGCACTTCCACTGATCCAGAGTCCAGTGGCGGTGTGCATTACACCACTCGTTCTGACGTTTGGCATTGTACTTGGTGATGTGAGGATTGCATGCAGCTGCTCTGCCATCAATACCCATTCCATGAAGCTTCTGCTGCACATACCAGTGCAGCAGGAGCTTCATGGAATGGGTTTCCATGGCAGAGGAGACTTGGTGACTTCTACGCTTCATGTGCCTCCGCATTGGATGACCCTGCCCTGTAACTTTGTGGTCTTCCGCTTCGTGGATAAGTTGCTGCAGTTCCTAAACGATTTCACTTTCTAATAATACCACTTACAGCTGACCATGGAATATCTAGCAGGGATGAATTTTCATGAACTGACCTTATTGCAAGGTGACATCCTTTCACCGTAGCAATCTTGAATTCACTGAGCTCTTCAGAACGACCCAAGAAGTATGTCCATATAGTGTATCTAGATATGATGCCAGGAAGGATGCATTCACCTAATCATGCATATGCAATAAAGGTGTTGCAGCAATACAGCCTCAAACACTGACCGTGAAAGCCAATAAACACGCAGCAATATTAAAAGAAACCATGATTAATAATTCTGTAATCTCTGTTAGATGGCATGTCTAATTTCATATTTGTGTATTTTTAAAACCTTATCTGACGTATTTGCTTTTTTTTGTTCCTTTTAAATGATTTTATCTCAGTTCTCTGAAATGGAAGAAGCTGCTTTGAAGGAGCCCATTATAAAGCGGTTTGAAGAGGAGGGAAACCCATACTATGCAAGCGCAAGGTGGGGACATCGCATTAGACTTGTAACAATGAGAATTCTATAGACTTCTGTGAAATACGATGTTAATGCTGTGAATAACAAACACTTTGTCTAAGTAAATGTTTACAATTCTGTTAAACCTAAAATGTTACAGAGCACTGTTTTGTTTCTTTCAGTCAATTTGTTCACTCTACCATCTTTTAAAATAATCTTACTGATAAAACAGGATTCAGAATTTCCAGTTCTACAATAGCCTACTAAAAGTTACTTCTCATTGCCAGTCTGGAAGGGTCCATGGTGTACTCACTAGGGGGTGAATTTTCTACTTAACACTGGGGCTGAATTTTCACTCGCAAATGGCGTACGATAATTGTATCCCAAGACAAATAATTGTTTAAAACTTTTTCAAAGATTCCCTGGAAGCTATATGGGGTTTTTCTGAAACAAGCTGAGATGTGTTGGTAGCAGACCCAGGGTGATTCCCAATTTTACAGTCTATTGTAAATCACGCCAGATATGATTTACAGTCTATTGTAAATCACGCCAGATATGATTTACAGTCTATTGTAAATCACGCCAGATATGATTTGAACTTTGTGTAGATAAATAGGAAGCAGCTAAAGTAAACAGCCGATTAAAGTCAGAGAATTTGCTGCAAAATAAATCTTAGTTCATCAATTAGTTCAAAGTATGTATTATTGAATGCTCTATTATATTGGTCTTTTGTAATCTAAAATAATCAGACACACATGATTACTCATTAAAGTATGAGTGTCCGTGAATTCACAGTAAGCTTCAAATATTTGGTTAAAATAGCGAACTGAAAACGTAGCTGCCTTAGAGAACTGCTGGCCACTGTTGGCTTATATTACTATAGTTTTATTCATGTTTTGTGTCCTAAATGCTGCTACTGGGTGCTATGCATGTTTGCTGTAAATCCCAACAATTATGGCCCTTCCACTGTTATCCAAAGAATCCCAAACAGATCCCTTAAACTGCTCCTATAAAAGAAACGTTTAGCATCTTCCAGTAATTTAATTCCTATATGTAGATAGATGTTTGTGTTTGTTTTTCCAAATACACCGGTTTCTATACAGGTTCTCTTACAGAAAGATAGAGTAGATCCTGTACGTGTTAATTAGTACTTTGTTTAGGTTCTCCTTATCTGCACAAACACGTGGTTTCTTTAAGAATTTTAGTTTGCAGAGCTTTCCGACACAAAGCAATCAGGTGGTTCCTTCTCTTCTCTCAGTTAAAGGACCACTCTAGTGCCAGGAAAACATACTCGTTTTCCTGGCACTAGAGTACCCTGAGGGTGCCCCCACCCTCAGGGACCCCCTCCCGCCGGGCTCTGGAGAGAGGAAGGGGTTAAACTTACCTCTTTTTCCAGCGCCGGGCGGGGAGCTTTCCTCCTCCTCTCCATCTTGATCGCGACGTCATCGGCTGAATGCGCATGCGCGGCAGGAGCCGCGCTCGCATTCAGCCGGTCGCATAGGAAAGCATTTACAATGCTTTCCTATGGACGCTTGCGTGCTCTCACTGTGATTTTCACAGTGAGAAGCACGCAAGCGCCTCTAGCGGCTGTCAATGAGACAGCCACTAGAGGATTTGGAGGCTGGATTAACCCTCATTATAAACATAGCAGTTTCTCTGAAACTGCTATGTTTATTAAAAAAAAGGGTTAATCCTAGAGGTACCTGGCACCCAGACCACTTCATTAAGCTGAAGTCGTCTGGGTGCCTAGAGTGGTCCTTTAATTTGGGTGATTTTTTTTTTTATTATATGTAAAGTTTTAACTACTTTTTACATTTTTGTATGTTGACTGGCTTTGTTGCTACTTACCTGTGATACATCGGTGTTTTCAAGTGCAGCACATGTTTTCAGCATAACTGCAGACCTTTTAATTATAAATCCGGTTCCTGAATAACATTCATGGAACCACTTGTATTCATGGGCGTCATTCTGAGAGTCTTCTATTCGTGTTTATCAAACTGCCTGTTTTTTTTTTGGGTTTGTTTTTTGACAGAGGGAGTTGATCCATTTATGTAAATTACATCCACATATTCCTTTGCTGCAAATTCCCATTTCGTAAATTGCAATACATTGCTTGCGACCTGCCAAAGTATTAAATATTCAGAAGCTTTTCCCAGCAGACACAACACTGTTATAGCAAAGGATATTGATGCTTTGGAAGCATGTAGTCTTCTAAGAAGCTGATCTTTCAGAATTATTAATTGTAATATTACTGATAGCGCACACAGCTTTGTGATAAGCAGAAGATCCATTTCCATCTATTGTGGACTACAGCTCCCATGACTTTTAGTCAGGTGTGAGTTGAGGATCCATGCTACCCGGCAGTTGGATGTTAAAGAAGCAGACTCCTAAAAATCAGTAATTACAGTATATTGAAACCCCTGTTCTTTCAGTCAGATTTTTTATAAAGATAATTTGAATGCTGTAAATGCAGTACAGATGGGTATAAAACTGCACTTTCTATAAATGTGGAGAACCACTGCCAGTGGTGTTCACCTTGGTTTTTGGTTTAGTTTTTTTTTTTTTATTATTCTAAATTCTCCATGTCCAGAGATACTTTGTAAAATCTGGGTAAGAGTAAATCGATACCATAATAAAATTAAGGTAAGAGTTATTTTTAACCCTTCAGCACCAGGGCAAATTATGATAACAGTCCTGTTACGCTGCATGATGTAGATTGAGGGTGTTAGAGATTTTTCTCTCCAAGGTTTTAATATCAACAATTCATATTTATTTTGATATTTTTTGTCCCTCACATTATTCCGTCTGCCAGGATTTTCTTTCCCATCCTTTTTAAGTGAATGCAGTATATTATGTTGAAGACTTTTAGATAATTAGCTTGCCTTTGGGATGAAAAGCTAGTTACCGGTCTTTTTTAGGTTATAATTTAACTAGTCCTTGCTTGTAATTGCTGTACTGTTATTTTAAATTGTATTATTCTCTTTGTTGCTTTTTCAGGTTGTGGGATGACGGAATCATAGATCCAGCTGATACCAGACTTGTTGTAGCTTTAAGCCTCTGCGCAGCATTAAATGCACCAACAGAGAAAACGCAGTTTGGCGTTTTCAGAATGTGATCCACTCCTGTGAACGGCCAATTATTCACACTACAGACGACATTCTGTAAAATAAAACTTTTCTACAACATTCTCAATCTTTTGTTGTTACTAGAAATGTGTTGGTTAAAGATCTTTAAAGATATTCTGGAAATACTTAAATTGATGGTTGTATTGCATTGAATTAGAATTTTCAGTTCACATTTCAGAAGAAGAAAGGCAGAAGGTTAAATTTCAAATATGAAAAATCAGTCTCACTTATGAATTATCTTCCATTTAGAAATTAAATCACTTAATTCTCTTTATGCAGCCATAGCCACCACCACAACCCCCTCCCGGGTGTGATTTACCAAGCCCGCATGGAAAAATTGTTTCATTTTAAATCAGATGTGACCGCATAGTGTGTTTACTTTAGAAGTTTAATCTCCTGCTCTGTTATTTGAATGGCTGTAGCAGACTATTAACAGAGCAGGATATAAGGAATTCTAAATAAAACAGGCTGTGCAATAAAGGAAGTTTAAACATTAGTCATCAACCGTCATATAGTTTTCATTATCGCAAAAGATATATTGCCGAACTCGCAGGTTCCGTTTAGAACAAAGAAAGAGAAGTGAAATAGTCGTGTAAAACCTTTTTATGCAGGCATGCAGGCCCCAGACATCTGAGCACTCGCAGGCTCCATATCGGATCAAAATAGCTATTTATTGCTCGGATCTCTGTATTCTCACCCCTTACTTTTCATACCTATACCCTTTAATTAGATATCTTCAAAAATGAGCCTCAGAGCCGGTCATGGCGGCTTGCCCATGTTATCTTACTAGAAGCTGTGAGATTACAGGTATAAAGAGGGGACAAGGAAGTGGGTGGGTGTCAGGTCATCGTGGTTGTCGTCTGTGTCTGTGGTAATTGTATGTACATCGGGCCGTCGTCTGTCCTTGTCGGTTTCGCTCAATATCGTAATTTGTCTGCGGTGGCTGTTGTCAGCAGCCAGTGTGTCCATGTATACATGTATGATTGATGTGTGTCAGCTGCCTTAACGTGTAGGTCTTCCACAGTCCGCAGTTCCTCCATCTGGGAGAACCATGAGGTCAGTGGTGGAATCACTGTCTGCTTCCATTTTAGCTTCAGAATACAGATCATGAGAGAGATTTTTGTTTACAAAGATCTAGGGACCTTGGTGTGGTGTAGCAGCATCTCTCTGGGTTCAAGGGGAGACAGACAGTCTGAGAACAGTTGTAGCATGTTATGTATCCCCTTCCAGAAGGGGCGATACTCGCGCACTCCCACCATAGGTGGAATAGTGTGCTCCTCTCCTTTTAGCATTTCCAGCAAAGGTATGATTAATCTATAGTGATCGCGTGTAGCATTGAAGGAGTACGGTACCAGGTTAACAACTTGTATGCCATTTTCTGTGTTTTGCTAGAGCAGTGGTGTGTGAGGTAGCACATCTTCTCCCACTCCGCATCCCCATAAGTGTGTTTGAGAATAGTCTCCCATTTCCCAATAAAGCATGGTTTTTCAGTAGGGGTGTGTTTGCAGCATGGAGTAGAGAAAGGAGATCCCATGTGTCATAGGTTCTGGGTCTAGGCAATACTTTTCAAACCGTGTTGGCTCTCATGACAGTGCCCTTCCCTGGGGGAGTGTTCAATAGCTCTGTAGTTGTTTGTATTTTAGGAGTAGGAGGGTGGTGGTAATCACGTCACCCCTAAGGTCTGTTAGTGTCTTTATGCCTTCAGCCGAGCATATGTGTCAATCTAGGCTGGGGATAATTTGAGTTCCCTGAAAGCGTTGGGGTCCAGCCTCAGTGGAAAGTCCGTGTTGTATGTCAACGAGAGGGCATGTCTTCCCATGGCGCGACGCCACACTTGTAATAAGGCTCTTGTAAATATAGAACAGTTTCCCCCCCCCTCTTCTTCCCCCCCCCCCCGCCTCTCCAGGTGGTAGCCAGGGCAACAAAGCAATGGGTTTAACTGCCCCATTCTCCTCTCGTTTCCATAATTTGTGCACACTGTGTTTGGACCACCCCATCACCCGTAGGAGATGGCAGGCTGTGTAGTAAAGATAGAAATCCGGCATTGCCAGACCACCCCTATGTTTGTGTTGCATAAGAAGAGTATATTTTAGCCGGGGTCTCTTGCCATTCCATACATAATTTCCCAGGGCCGTGCGCAGTGAAGTGAAAAAGGGGGTGTGGGATAGATATGGGAATAGTCTGGAATACATATAGCAGGCATGGGAGGAAGTTCATCTTGGCCACTTGTATCCTGCCCAACCAGGAGATATGTGGGTAGGGCCACTCCTGCTTTTCCGTTCGAAATGCAGTGAGCATCAGGGAGAAATTTTCTTTAAGTCTCTTCCCTTCCGTGTTGGCCATATGCCCAGATATCTGATTTTATGCTCTGCCCAATGGAAGTTGTATTTCTGGCGGATTATGTCTGCCCTGTCATTTGGAATGGCGACATTCAGAGTGAACGATTTGGAAAAGTTCATTTTTAGATTAGACAGTGCTCCGAAGTCCTTGATGGCCTTGAGAATGTTGAGAAGTGACACTTCCGGGTTTGCAGCTTATTAAAGAGTTCCGTGGGGGTGACCTGTATGGGAGTTACGTTATCGATAACCGGGACAGAAGATATTCTCTCTTCTGCCCCGGTTATCGAGGTGTTCCATATGGTATGCCATTTGCCTGAGCTGGGCTTTTCAAAGTCACAGTGCATCCGTGTTTGCAGTCTGCGCCGTTGACATGTGGTTGCAGTCCAGCTCAAGCTGGGATACTTTTTGGTGTAGGCCACAGATATCCTCCCTAAGGGCATGAAGCTCCACCGTGATGAAGGTGCGGAGTTCAGAGTTTGCCACTTTCAGGTCTGCTTTAGTTGGCAGGTCCCAGAGTAGGGCCACCCAGGCGGGTTGCCCCGCAGTGGGAGACGTGACAGGTTAGTCCGCTTGGGTCTTCTCAACTCGCAAGCAGAGCGGGTTGCCCGAGGCCGCGGATTCATTGGAGGCCTGAGACTCCAGGTCCGCCTGAGTAATCGGGTATTGCCGCAGGGAGGAGTGCGGGTCTGCGATGCTCGGTGGGTTTTGCCCATTTTTGTGCCAAAAAGGTGCTTTTAGAGAGGATGTGTGTGGAGCCTTTGGGAAGCACAAGAGTGACGCCGCCAGCATCCAAACCTCACCACCTCCCACCCCCGCTCCAATTTCTATCTCCTTCATTTTCACAGTCTATTATTGCCAACCAGTGGATTTGTATAGATCAGGCTTCCCCAAACTCCGGCCCTCCAGATGTTGCTGAACTACAACTCCCATGATTCTATGAATGAAATAGGCCGAGAATCATGGGAGTTGTAGTTCAGCAACATCTGGAGGGCCAGAGTTTGGGGAAGCCTGGTATAGATCATTTGCAAGTAAATGAATGATACAACAGCGGTGGAAGGACCAACAGGTGATCGCTCCACTGGAGTTGTAGGTGGTTGAAGGGAATGAGGGCTTTTGTTCACAACCCCTGAGTCACTCTACCTTGCCTCCTCTCGGAACTCAATAGATTCGGACGGATGTCCGGCTTCAAACTTAATATTTCCAAATGTGAGACGCTGAACATCTCGCTTCCTGCAGAGGACTACCATTCCCTGGAGTCACAATTCGCGTTCCATTGGTGCCATAGCAAGATGAAGTACTTAGGCGTATGGGTGGCCACGGAACCTACGGATATGTATGATCTTAACGGACCTGGCTAGATGGTCCCACCCACACATCTCGTGGCATGGCAGGGTGGCTGTGATTAAGATGAATATCCTCCCGAGGGTTTTATACCTCATGCAGACCATACCCCTTGCCATGCCGGCAACTTTCTTTTCGGCCCTAAAAACGGGTGTGATCAAATATGTCTGGAACGGGGGCCGATCTCGGTTACGTCATGACATTCTGTGTCGGCCTAGGACACAAGGTGGGCTCGCATTGCCGGACTTCCGGAGGTATTATCAGGCAGCAGTACTTCAACGCATAATGGATTGGCATATAACACCAACGACCAAACAATGGGTGACCCTGGACAGGGGCCTTATGGGCCGGGCGATGGAGGCAAAGGTTTGGGGGAAGCCTACGGGACGGGCCGCCCAGGCGACCGAGGAGGGGTTGACCCTACAGACCCTGCGGAGCTGGCAAGCACTGAGGGGACAGGAACACATATCCCCACTACCCAGCCCTATGCTACCGATCACGCATAACGAGGAGTTGGGTGGAGCTCTCCCAGCGGGAGTGTGGACCAGTGAGAGCACGTGTGAATATATACCCATTTATACGGTCCTCTCCGCTCGAAGAGTACGAGATTTCCCCTCATTGCTAGCGGACAGACCACGGACACCTCTCTTACATCTTCGGTACCTGCAGCTGAAACACTTCCACGCCTCAATACCGCACAATGAACGTTTAAGTAGAGACCTCACTTGGTTCGAAGAACTATGTGACCGGGGAGCCACCCTTGATCACGCTATCTCGACGTTGTATCAACATCTGCTGGCTGGTGGCGCATCCACCCAGATGGCATTTAAACGACAATGGGAGGGTCAGCTAGGAAAAACATTCACTACCCAACAGTGGGAATTAGCGTTACTTTGGCAACACAAGAGTTCTATGAGCTCCTATTACCAAGAGATGAACTACAAACTCATATCCCTATGGTACAGGACACCAGTATTTTTACACCGCATTAATCCATCTCACCCCTCGGTATGCTGGAGATGCCAAGATGAACGAGGCACGGTATCCCATATCTGGTGGGAGTGCAGAATAATCGCCCCCTACTGGGACTTGATCAAAACCACGTTGGAACTCATCTTGGGGGATATACCTGATTGGACCGCGGAACAGGCCCTGTTACACATCTCCACTCAGTCCATCTCAGTATACAAGAAGTCAATCCTACGACACTTACTTAACGCCGCCAAAGCAAACATCCCAGCTCATTGGAAGACGAATGTGGTGCCGACTAAGCAAGAATGGATACGCAGGGTGGAAGAGATTCAGGGGGCAGAGGAAGCCCGCGCCACCATCACTGGCCGGGGGACCAAGCACGTCGAAATGTGGACCCCGTGGTTCTTATATATTGCCAGATATCGACAGGAGGCGGTTGCTCGTGGTAACAATGTTCAGAATGCGATGCCCACCCCCCCCCCCCCCCCCGACTCCCTTCTCTCTCTACTATGCTCTGGATCCATAATGGTCAGGCGACTGGTAGGACCATATACGGGACGGAAAGTTGGCAATGTATGACTTGTGACAGACAACGACATTTACGGATAGTGATTCTTGAACTAAAATCTGAGAAAGGACTACAGATACAGGCTGCTCGCTCCATCACCAGGGATACGTACTGCCCTGGCCGACTTATGAACGGGACAAACCCTATACCTTGACGCCTTGACTGAAAAGTGCCCACCAACACGTGAGTGACGGATTTAGTAACTCCTGCCATGACTCATCTAAGACTTGACCCTGACATATGGACATGACACAACGGCTTGGGGCTGACATAGCCTAATACCTAATTCTCGAGCTCTGCTACAGGTGGCGATCGCGGGGGTCGGGTGAGCCCTTCCCTTAGACGCGAGCCCTAGGATATGATACTCTCGAATGTGGGATGTGGACTGAGTGTTTGGAGTTGGGGAGGGACGGGGAACGGGATGATAAACTCAGCAGAGAAAGATACATAGGCGTTATTGCACACATAGAAGCATATCTGACACACGCCCAAGACGCAGAAGAGGCGCTAACCTTGATGCCCTACCGCCCTTCTAGACTCTATTCCGCTCTATCCCTCCTGACCCGAATTGGCATGCTCTTCTTATCTGGCCACCTGACCCCCCTTTCCTATGACATAACAGGGTATGATTGACTATGTACAGTTGAAGATGATACTATATATAAGTTGTGTTAACCTAGCCTACAACGAGCAGATTACGAACGCAAGTAGTATCCGACATAAGAGTGGCAGTACGCTGGGAACACACATACCTACATATAATTGTTGAACCTATCTACAGTTTGTTAAACTCTCTTTTCTCTTATTTACTCACAATGTGTGTAACTTTATCATCTAATGCGACCAAAAGTGTATAGCAGCTTATCGTGCTTACAAACATGGTTAGGTCTATCTATGCGAATATACCAACCTTGGACGAGAGGTATCCGCTGCACCTCTTCTCTGGGGATAGATGCCATAACATATGTAACCAGCCACACACTCAGATCTTTAAATTGCGATTAGACATGATATGATTGCCTGTACTTTGCTGAAACGCATACTTTAATGTTTATCTTGTTAACCTATGGAACAATGTACCCCTTTTTCCGGCCTACGAGCCGACTTGATGTACTCGCTATATTTCAATAAACAGATTTACAAAAAAAAAAAAAAGAAGGGAATGAGGGCATAACCCAAAACAATAATAGCAAAAGAGGAAGCTGAATAGAGTGCACTAGGACAGTACATCCATGATCAGCTTCTAAACCCTAGATGAGTATGCTCCGTCAGTGTATTGCAAAAAAGTGCTGTGAATGGGAGCGTAGAACGAACTATGTACAATGATATAAATCTTTAAAGAGAAAAGATTAAAAAGTGTATATACAGTGCCGAGATAGGAGGAGTAGGAAATTAGTCTAAATATACTGAAACATACTCGCAATATAGATAGTATTATAAAGCCATAGGAACCTTAAGGAGCCGAAAGAAGCTTATACAGGGGAGCTTCCCAAAGCTAATAGGTCCGTAAGTAAGAACGTGTAAGCTGAACTCCCATGAGTAGCTTAATAAGTGATAACTGTTAGCTGTTCTAAAACTGTTAGACGGCTTATAAATTGATACAGTATCTATGAGTCATGCACAGTGTTAAATAGATACACTCCCAAGTAACATTAGGGGTGTAGGGGATATTGCCAGCATTGACGATAGTGTATTATGGAGAACGTAGAGGAATCTAGAGGGAGCAGTGTAAATCGAACTTACACAATGGTCGGAAAATAACACTGTCTCCCTAGTTCAAATATTCCGAGTGGTCTCGAGATACAAGCTAGGTGTCATAGAGTATGAGGGGAAAATCGAGAGTGGACGGCAGATAGGATCGCATAAATGATGCGGTCAGAGTTTTAAGCCTATACACCTCTTTTTTTGCAATACACTGACGGAGCATACTCATCTAGGGTTTAGAAGCTGATCATGGATGTACTGTCCTAGTGCACTCTATTCAGCTTCCTCTTTTACATTTGCAAGTAAAACCTTATTATCTCTACAGGAGCAGAGAGGTCTGGTTTTGGGTACCAGGAGAGCACTCAAAACCAGTTTGACAGGAACCGAAATGGAAATAATCTGTTATTGCTTTTGGTGGCTCGTGTCTCCTTAAATGTATAATGGGACATTTCAAAATAAATAAATGATCTGTTACAAATTGCTTTGACGGTTTTAGTGGGTCACATTGCTTGTTCAAACACAGCCTAGATTACACTTGCACTACATCAGTCATGTAAGAAGCTTCAGTCCATCGCATTTGCCAAATGATGGGAATCCATTTTTTTTATTATTTTTTTTTTTAAATGCATTGTTCCAAAATTCTATTTAAAAAGCCCAAAAAAAAAAATTCCTGTAAAAGTGATATAAATCGATTTTTCATTTTTTTATATATATATATATATATATAAATATTTTTATATTATTAACCATAAGATTTTCCCGGTTAAATCCCTAGTAACACATCCTTCACCCCAATTACATTTTTCTAATGCAGTGGGGAACGTCAACGTCCTTTCTTTTACAGCTACGTGTAGTGTGTAGGAACCTTTAAAACTTAATAGTGACGGGGTTAATATTAAAACTGATATGTTTTCCATAGGGAAGCTGCACTGTTACTTTTCAGTATTTTACTATGATATGATCAAGATAATAACAACACCATCAAATGACGTCCACTATTTCACTTTTCAGTATTTTCTAAAATAACTAATCACAGAAGATATAAAACAGTCTGGACTACTTTGTCTTGCGGATAGTGATGTCCCGAACGGTTCGCTGGCGAATAGTTCCCGGCGAACATCGCTTGTTCGCGTTCGCCACGGCGGGCGAACATATGCGATGTTCGGTCCGCCCCCTATTCGTCATCATTGAGTAAACTTTGACCCTGTACCTCACAGTCAGCAGACACATTCCAGCCAATCAGCAGCAGACTCTCCCTCCCAGACCCTCCCACCTCCTGGACAGCATCCATTGTAGATTCATTCGGAAGCTGCATTCATTTTTTATTTTTATTTTTAATTCTAAATGCAAAACATTGTTATACAGGGGAATATTCACTAAATACCAAACATTTTTATATAGGGGAACATTCACTAAATGCCAAACATTGTTATACAGGGGAATATTCACTAAATGCCAAACATTGTTATACAGGGGAATATTCACTAAATGCCAAACATTGTTATACAGGGGAATATTCACTAAATGTCAAACATTGTTATACAGGGGAATATTCACTAAATGCCAAACATTGTTATACAGGGGAATATTCACTAAATGCCAAACATTGTTATACAGGGGAATATTCACTAAATACCAAACATTGTTATATAGGGGAATATTCACTAAATACCAAACATTGTTATACAGGGGAATATTCACTAAATGCCAAACATTGTTATACAGGGGAATATTCACTAAATGCCAAACATTGTTATACAGGGGAATATTCACTAAATGTCAAACATTGTTATACAGGGGAATATTCACTAAATGCCAAACATTGTTATACAGGGGAATATTCACCAAATGCCAAACATTGTTATATAGGGGAATATTCACTAAATGCCAAACATTGTTATACAGGGGAATATTCACTAAATTCCAAACATTGTTATATAGGGGAATATTCACCAAATGCCAAACATTGTTATATAGGGGAATATTCACTAAATACCAAACATTGTTATATAGGGGAATATTCACTAAATGCCAAACATTGTTATATAGGGGAATATTCACTAAATACCAAACATTGTTATACAGGGAAATATTCACTAAATACCAAACATTGTTATACAGGGGAATATTCACTAAATACCAAACATTGTTATATAGGGGAATATTCACTAAATGCCAGACATGGTTACATAGGGGAATATTCACTTAATACCAAACATTGTTATATAGGGGAATATTCACTAAATACCAAACATTGTTATACAGGGGAATATTCACTAAATACCAAACATTGTTATACAGGGGAATATTCACTAAATACCAAACATTGTTATACAGGGAAATATTCACTAAATACCAAACATTGTTATATAGGGGAATATTCACTAAATGCCAGACATTGTTATATAGGGGAATATTCACTAAATGCCAAACATTGTTATACAGGGGAATATTCACTAAATACCAAACATTGTTATATAGGGGAATATTCACTAAATACCAAACATTGTTATACAGGGGAATATTCACTAAATGCCAAACATTGTTATACAGGGGAATATTCACTAAATACCAAACATTGTTATACAGGGGAATATTCACTAAATACCAAACATTGTTATACAGGGGAATATTCACTAAATGCCAAACATTGTTATACAGGGGAATATTCACTAAATGCCAAACATTGTTATACAGGAGAATATTCACTAAATGCCAAACATTGTTATACAGGGGAATATTCACTAAATGCCAAACATTGTTATATAGGGGAATATTCACTAAATTCCAAACATTGTTATATAGGGGAATATTCACTAAATTCCAAACATTGTTATATAGGGGAATATTCACTAAATTCCAAACATTGTTATATAGGGGAATATTCACTAAATGCCAAACATTGTTATACAGGGGAATATATAGGGGAATATTCACTAAATACCAAACATTGTTATACAGGGGAATATTCACTAAATGTCAAACATTGTTATACAGGGGAATATTCACTAAATGCCAAACATTGTTATACAGGAGAATATTCACTAAATGCCAAACATTGTTATACAGGAGAATATTCACTAAATGCCAAACATTGTTATACAGGGGAATATTCACTAAATGCCAAACATTGTTATATAGGGGAATATTCACTAAATTCCAAACATTGTTATATAGGGGAATATTCACTAAATTCCAAACATTGTTATATAGGGGAATATTCACTAAATTCCAAACATTGTTATATAGGGGAATATTCACTAAATGCCAAACATTGTTATACAGGGGAATATTCACTAAATACCAAACATTGTTATATAGGGGAATATTCACTAAATACCAAACATTGTTATACAGGGGAATATTCACTAAATGCCAAACATTGTTATACAGGGGAATATTCACTAAATGCCAAACATTGTTATACAGGGGAATATTCACTAAATACCAAACATTGTTATATAGGGGAATATTCACTAAATGCCAAACATTGTTACATAGGGGAATATTCACTAAGTACCAAACATTGTTATACAGGGGAATATTCACTAAATACCAAACATTGTTATACAGGGGAATATTCACTAAATACCAAACATTGTTATACAGGGGAATATTCACTAAATGACAAACATTGTTATACAGGGGAATATATAGGGGAATATTCACTAAATGCCAAACATTGTTATACAGGGGAATATTCACTAAATGCCAATTGTCCTCCCACCCCGGCACGCTGGGTGGGGGCCATAAAAATAATGAGGGGGGGGACCTACTGTCCTCCCCCCCGGCCCCCACCCCTGCGCGGTGGGTGGGGGCCATAAAAATAATGAGGGGGGGACCTACAGTCCTCCCCCCCGGCCCCCACCCCTGCGCGGTGGGTGGGGGCCATAAATCACAATGGGGGGACTTACTGTCCTCCCCCCACCCATGAGCATTGGGTGGGGGCCATAACAATAATGAGGGGGGGACCTACTGTCCTCCCCCTGGCCCCCACCCCTGTGCGGTGGGTGGGGGCTATAAAAATAATGGGGGGGGACCTACTGTCCTCCCCCATACCCCCACCCCTGCGCGGTGGGTGGGGGCTATAAAAATAATGAGGGGCCGGACCTACTGTCCTCCCCCCCTGGCCCCCACCCCTGAGCGGTGGGTGGGGGCCCTAAAAAAACAATAAGGGGGGACCTACTGTCCCCCCCTGGCCCCCATCCCTGAGTGGTGGGTGGGGCCCCTAAATAAAAATCCCCCCAATCAAAGGTGACTAGGGGTCCCCAAGCCCCTAGTCACCCACCCCCCCACCCTAAAAAAAGTTACCCCCTACCTACCCTCCTCACCCTAAACAATAGTGAGGGGGGAATAAAATAACTAACCTGTAAAGAAAAATTAAACTTACCATTTGAGGTCTTCTTTTTTCTAAAATCTTCATTTTTCAGCCCCCAAAAAGTCCAAATAAAAAGCCATCATACTCGTCAAATTTAAAATAAAATAAAAAAAGCGCAAAAAAAAATCCAGACAAAAAAGAAAAAACCTGACGCTAAAAAAATTAATCCATCTTCACCCATGGAGGGCTCCACGCAGACTGAGCTCTGCAGGGCGGGGAAGGCTTATAAAGCCTTGCCACGCCCTGCAATTAGGCTAAGAACACTCTGATTGGCTGGTTTAAGCCAATCAGAGTGCTCTTTGTCATTTTACACAGCGTGGGAAAATTCCAAAGAACTTTCCCACGCTGTGTAAAATGACACAAAGCACTCTGATTGGGTGGCTTTAAATCCATCCAATCACAGTGCTCTGTGTAATTTTACACAGCGTGGGAAAATTCCAAAGAACTTTCCCACGCTGTGTAAAATGACAAAGAGCACTCTGATTGGCTTAAACCCACCAATCAGAGTGTTCTTATCCTAATTGCAGGGCGGGGCAAGGCTTTATAAGCCTTCCCCTGCCCTGCGTAGCTCAGTCTGCGCGGAGCCCTCCATGGGTGAAGATGGATTATTTTTTTGCGCTCAGGTTTTTTCTTTTTAGTCCTTTAAAGAAGGCCTTTTTTGGGGGCTGAAAAATGAAGAATTTAGAAAAAAAGAAGACGTCAAATGGTAAGTTTAATTTTTTTTTTTACAGGTTTGTTATTTTATTCCCCCCTCGCTATTTTTAGGGTGAGGGGGGTAGGTAGGGGATAGCTTGATTTGGGTGTGGGGGGGTGGGGTGACTAGGGGATTGGGTCCCCTAGTCACCTTGATTGGGGGGGTATTTTCATTTAGGGCCCCCACCCGCCGCTCAGGGCTGGGGGGGGGGGACAGTAGGTCCCCCCCTTATTGTTTTTTTAGGGCCCCCACCCACCGCTCAGGGGTGGGGGCCAGTGGGGAGGACGGTAGGTCCCCCCACCATTATTATATAGGGCCCCCACCCACTGCTCAGGGGTGGGGGCCGGCGGGAGGACAGTAGGTCCCTTCCTCTTTATTTAGGGCCCCCACCCACCGCTCAGGGGTGGGGGCCGGGGGGAAGGCCCCCCCTTATTGTTATTTAGTAGGTCCCCCCCCTTATTTTACGTGCTTAAAAGCACGTTATTCCAAACAATTTAGGAATGTTAGGTGATTTATGCCCTTTATGGATTACAACCAGACTCTGCATCAACTATGTAATTTTCCATGGGAGTTTTGCCATGGATCCCCCTCCGGCATGCCACAGTCCAGGTGTTAGTCCCCTTGAAACAACTTTTCCATCACTATTGTGGCCAGAAAGTTTAAAATTCGCCTGCCTATTGAAGTCTATGGCGGTTCGCCCGGTTCGCCCGTTCGCGAACATTTGCGGACAATGTTAAATGGAAAATATAATGCTAGGAAAACAAAAACTAAAAACTAAAGTTTCCTATAGTGCCCCCAACCTGTTTAAAAGCCCTTCTGTTACTTGCCGATGTCACTTGGCGCTGGTTAGGGCTTCACCTCTGCTCCCTTTAACAAACGAGAAGCCCCATCCCCTGCCAAATCGGTCAATATATACATTGCAAAATATTCAGAAATGCAGCCACAGATGTCACCCCTTCAACAGAACGATGTAGTTCAAATAAACTGTGATAGAAATATATACATTATAAAAGTGAATAGTATTATTAAATGCTATGCAATTAGACACTCACAAAGTAAATGTACAATTCCAACTATAGGCAGTCCTGTATGGATAGAAGAATAGACACACTAACAGTTATTCGCCAACGTGAGAATCTCAGGGAATCCAAGTAAATTTCAAATTTAAAGGGACACTATAGTCACCAGAACAACTACAGCTTTTTGAATGTGTTCTGGTGAGTAGAATCATTACGTTCAGGCTTTTTGCTGTAAACACTGTCTTTTCAGAGAAAATGCAGATTTTACATTACAGCCTAGTGATAACTTCACTGGCCACTCCTCAGATGGCTGTTAGAGATCCTTCCTGGGTCATGGCTGCCTAAAATGCATCCAAATATTCAGTATCTCCTCCCTCTGCATGCAGACACTGAACTTTCCTCATAGAGATTCATTGATTCAATTCATCTCTATGAGGAGATGCTGATTGGCCAGGGCTGTGTTTGAATCATGCTGGCTCTGCCCCTTATCTGCCTCTTTGTCAGTCTCAGCCAATCCTATGGGGAAGCATTGTGATTGGATCAGGCCACCACTTCTGATGATGTCAGCAGACAGCTTGTTTTTCTGAGTCTAACAGCATGCAGAGTTACACCTTCAGGCTTGAGTACAGTAAGATGTTTTACTATATTTATGGAGGCATGAGGGGCCCAGGGAGGCTAGATGGTAGTTTTAACACTATAGGGTCATGAATACATGTCTGTGTTCCTCACCCTATAGTTATCCTTTAAGGCCAAAGTAGAGAAAGAGCATAGCTGACTGATAATTTTTCTGGTTGTTCAGATATTCCTTCGATCTTATTTACACAGACCGGTTTCTAAACACATTTATTGCAGTTTATAGACACATTAGTGGGAGTATTATTGCTGCGGAGCTCTGTTATACACTCAGACACCCCAATAATATGGAGATCCTGGAAAAGAGGGACATTAGGACAGAAAAGAGCGACAGAAGGATTGGCCCCGAAATAGGGACTGTCCATCCTAAATAGGGTCATTTAGGAGGTATGCACCACTTACATTTCCCAGGATGCGTAGCCATTTTTTTTAGATCCTTTTTGGCTAGCCTTGACATCCCAGACGAAGGCCTGGTTACTCATTAATTGGAAATATACATCTAAATCTGGGTTGCCAAGATAACTATTACTGACTTGGGTGAAGCAAATGTCCAGTGAAACCGATGATCTATTGACTTGTACTCAGAGAATGCATTGAATTGAGCCCAGGCCGGCTGTGTGCCAATCCCCCTGGGATGCCAGCTGTTTGAGCCACAGCAGTCGGATGTATTTTTAATTGCCCTACATGGTTCGTACGGCACATGGTGTTTCTGTTTTGTATAAATAAAAGCTATTTAATAGGTCATTGGCAGTTGATATTATCTGTTTGTTTGTTAGTCACATACCAGCTCATAATAGCCTATAAAGCTATCGGTCGAGATAATATTTCTCTACCAAGAGGAAATATTGTTTTCTAATGGGAACATTCTATCCTTGGAGACTTTTACTTATGTACTGATTGCATTTCCCTTTGTGCTTCTATAACAAGATAACACAAGCAAGCATCAATATATCATATTGTTCAGTCATTGCTTTCCTATTGTGAGGGAATGTCATTTATCCACAGTATCAGACTCTGGATTCTGCTTCTTTAAAGGAACAGCCCTAGTACCGTTTAAGCTGATTGCTTAAAGGAACAGCCAAGTGTGCTGTAGTGGTGATGGTGCCAGGAGTCAAATAATTAGCTAACGGCCTAGCTCAGGAAAGCTAATGGAAATTCCTAGTCATGAGCTTCCATCTCTCCTGTATCAGTAGCGGTGGCGGGGTGCGGTGGCCAGTGAGATGTAGTGGTTATGGTTTTTGCAGTGTTTTTTAACATGGGCCTTACCTGATACACACAGTTGCTACCAGCTGGCAAACAGCCCAAATGTTCCAGTCCATCCCATATATATTGACTTAGATCCTCCCAATACGCCACTGTATACCACACCTAATAAGCAACCATAAATCCGTGTCAATCACATTATAACAATGTCAGGGATATTTACTAAAAGAGAATTTCTAAGTTTAGGCCAAAATTGTTTAATTAGAAAAATTCTAATTCTAGCGGTCATTTCTGTTTTCAGTTTGGCTATTTTGGTCTTAAATGTAAAATACACTTTAAATTCACTTTGGATTCCTACAAATTTCCCCTCAAACTTGCATTTTTTTTAAAGAGAGCACAGCACTGATATCGGCTCCTGGTAAATGAAGTGTCAGGAGCTAAAGTGGACCTGGTGGGAAAAGATGGCAGCACCGCGAGGAACAGGGTCAGGTACGTAAACCTCTGTGGGTTTGCCTGTGTGTGTGCCTGTCTGTCTGTGTCTGTGTGCGCCTGTCTGTGTATGTGTGCCTGTCTGTGTATGTGTGCCTGTCTGTTTGTATGTATGTGTGTGTCTGTCTGTATGTGTCAGAGTCTGGATGCATGTATGTGTATTTGTGTGTATGTGTGCCTGTCTGTATGTATGTATGTGTCTTTGTATATGTGTGTGTGTGAGTGTGTGTGTGTATCTATCTAAGGCAAAGAAAATGTTTTTTACAGTAAGAGCAATAAGGATATGGAATTCTCTGCCTGAAGAGGTGGTTTTATCAGAGTCCATACAGATGTTTAAACTGAAATTGGATAAATACTTGCAAAAACATAACTTACAGGGATATAATTTCTAATTAGTGGGGTAATAGCTGCTTGATCCAAGGATATATCTGACTGCTATTTTGGGGTCAAGAATGAATTTTTTCCTAGTTTGTTGCAAAATTGGAAGCGCTACAGACTAGTTTTTTTGCCTTCTTTTGGATCAACAGCAAAAACAAATGTGAGGAAGGCTGAACTTGATGGACGCAAGTCTCTTTTCAGTTATGTAACTATGTATCTATGTGTACCTGTCTGTTTGTATGTATATGTCTTTGTATGTGTGTGTGCCTGTCTGTGTCGGTCTGTATGTGTGTGTCTGTCTTTATGTATGTGTGCCTGTCTGTTTGTATGTATGTGTGTCGTGTCTGTATGTATGTGTGTGTGTGTGTGTGTGTATGTATGTATGTATATATGTATGTATGTATGTGTGTCTGTCCGGGGGAGGGAGTGGGGGGAAGATGGGAGGGGGGGGGGAGGGGCACGGATCAGTTTCGTACCGGGGCCTCATGGATTGTGTGTGTTCTCCATTGTATATATATATATATATATATATATATATTATAGTATTACAGTAAAGACAAGTATTCATTTTATAACATGCACCCACAGATGTCTAGGGAACCAGCTGGGTTCAGCCAGTGCTCTGCTCATCTGATCCTTGACTTTAAGCTCAATGTAATTGCAACAATATTCTTTGTGTTGTATAGGTCAGTATTGCATGACTGGTGATTATTATCCCATGAGAATTGTGATTTGAATACTAGGTCTCCTCCAGACTACAATTCCCATCATACTGATCTATGTGATGGGAGTTGTTCACACACCAGATGTTTCCTTGATAGATTTTATTACAGAATGACTCTTTCTATGAATGAGACATGTAGAATACTGTAACAGTTACAACATACACAGGATCCAGAATGTTAAGCTTCCATGCACAAGATATATTTTAAATCACTCACCCCTGATCTCTGACACTAAGTAATATAGGTAGTATACACCAATTGCCCACTCAGAACATAAAGCCATTTAGGAGTTATTTCCCTATTAACCTATGGGTGATTGCAACTCTGTATCTCTGGCTGTGATCTATTCAATTTTGCAGCAGACTGTATGACAGGGTCTCTGCCTCCCTAATCTGTGTATGTGACACTATGTTGCTGTGTAAGAGATGGTGATGACAGTCAGTGCTATACCCCCCTTCCTCTGGCTCTCTCTATATAAAGTGAGTGCTGCTGGGGGACCTCAGGCACAGAGGATCAGCTCAATGGAAACCTCCAGGATGCACCTGGCAGTCAGCCTGCTGGCTTCTACCTTCCTGGTGTTACTGCTCAGAGCCAACTGTGAGGACTCAGACTACCTGGAGACCAGAGCCCTGGACTTCTACTCTCCTGTAGAGAACCCCTACCATGAGAAGGAGCTGGTGAGTACTGGCATTGAACAAAAGGTAGATCCACAGCTACTAGCACCACATGGAGAAAGCTACAGATATACTGATAGCCAGCTTTAACTATGGCTTTTATTATATATCTGTGCATAACCTGTACCCATATATCTATTGTCCTCTTGTTTAACTTGTGAAGTGGTGATGGTGTTTAGCTTCCCACCTGTTATTAGCTTTTTCTGTTCAGATTTGGGAATTTCATGGAAAGGGCTGTTTGCTTTAAGTTTAATCTGAACACATTGCACCATAGACTGCCAGTTACTGAATGCATGGGACAAGCTTCCTCAAGCACTCATCATCCCTATATGTTCATTTAAAGTCATGGGAACGCTGCCAGGGGGTTTATATTTAAACCATGGATATTATTTCTCAGTTTTTTTCCCAGAGCAAGTTTTCTTTAGTCAGTATGACCAAGTTAACCTTAAAAGAACCCTTATTACACAGTTACATGGTTGGAAAAAGACTTGAGTGATGTAAAAGAATGCAAGAAAACCCCAGCTTGAAGCGCTTCCAATTTTGCAACAGTATACCGAATGTTTTTACCATGATGCGACCTGATGATGATGATGTAACTATTACATCCGCGCTGCGGTATATGTTGGCGCTTTATAAATACCAGTATTAAAAAGAAACACGTGGGCCTGTTAGAGATTTTGGTGTCTATTTACTGAACACAGAAAGGCAGCTGAATGCCATCTGGTTGTGAAAATTCAACAGTTTTAACGGAATGTAACCAAGTTGGCTATTTATAAAAAAAGTAAATTTGGTTATTGCAACTGAATTGTCAGTTCTGTTTGGCTCAGTCCAATTGAGATAAGACTACATTCAATGTCCTGTTACTCATTCAGCTATTAATAAACAGCCGAATTGTGACGCAAATTCGGCCAAATTCCCTTTACTTTTTTGATCGTTTTTTTTTATACATATAGCACCCACAAATCACCACAAGGTCCCCCTAGGTCAACCTAAAACTCCATAAAACTCTTGCATGCCTATTACAATACATCCCCTAATCACTCTCTTCCCCCCCCCCCCCAAACACTTACCTTTGTAGTATTGTGTTCATTGTCATTGTAGCACTGACATTAAGCCCCATTGCAGCTGTAATTCAGTTGAGCAGTTTTCAAATCTGAATTGAAAGATTGAATTGAGATTAAACATAGCAGGGTTCAGGGTTCAAGTCCTGGGTAATAAAGTGTGGGAACTCACCCAACCTCCCCCCCCCCCTCCTCAAATAAATAATTATATGCTCGTATGCAAGTGGGACAGGGGCTGAGTAAGGTGGACAGGGGCTGAGGAGGGTGACAGGGGCTCAGTAAGGTGACAGTGGATGAGGGGCACAGGGCTGAGGAAGAGGGACAGGAGCTTGGGGGGGCAGGGGCTGAGGAAAAGGACAGGGGCTGAGGAAGGGGACAGGGGCTGAGGAAGGGGACAGGGGCTGAGGAACGGGACAGGGGCTGAGGAAAGGAACTGGGGAAAAAGTGCAGGAACCCCGTTCCCACGCGTTCCTGCAGGACTCGAGCCCTGGCAGGGATCTATTAGACTCATATTGCTTAGCATTTGGTTGATAGTGATTACAGTGACCGTTACAATGAAAGCTACTGAATTTGCTTTAGTAAACTCACCGTTTAGTAAATAGACCCTTATGTTTCTGTGCTTGGCTGAGTGTGATTTTAATTTTATTTTTATTGACATATATATATATATATAGCGCCAACAGATTCCGTAGCGCTTTGCAATATTATGAGAGGGGGAGATCTAACAATAAATAAGACGTACAGGAACGATAGGCTGAAGAGGACCCTGCTCAAACGAGCTGGCAGTCTGTAGTGAGAAGAGCTGCATTCCTCCTAAACCCGAGGGTTAGTTATCACATTAATCTTGAGGATTCCAGATGTTTGGGAATGGGACGTGGAACATTTGGAATATTAATTTAATAAATAACAAATTGGTGCTTTTCCTTAAAATCGGACTGTAAAATTACGAGACTTACTTTTCATAAAATCAGTCTGAGACAAGGGCGTATATTTATTTCTTTATTCTTCTCTCTTTCAACTTCCCCATGTCTTGCGCCCTATCTCTCTCCTTTCCTTCCTTTGTTCTTCTACTATCTCCCCTTTATTACTAAAAGTCAAACTATGGCTGAGGGTTCGACCATTCTTATCAATAACATTTTGTTATGCACTTTTGTGACCTTCTGATATGTTATTATACTTTTATTAACAGGGTTATTCAACAAAGTGAAAACTGTCAGGAGGTCAAAGTCAGTTTTAAATTTCATACCAAATGGGTAAACTGGGAAAATTCAGGTCTGCTCCCATTCTGGCTATTTTGATCTGAAATGTTCAATTTAGTTTGAATTCACTTAGAATTTCTAACAATTCTCTTAGTCAGTACGCTTGGTAGTGTTTAGACTTCTGTATTTTTGTACAATAAATAAAACCTAAATAAAACATTGAATTGCAAAAAAACAAGCAAGTGGGTAACAAAATATATTCCCAGCTGTTAGAGAACACTTTGTCGCATTGTTACAAAATATCCCACCTTGATTAAAAGCTCCGTGATAAAGTGAAACGCTAGCTATAAATATATATTTTTACATAAGAGAAATGGTAACAAACATTCTGGCGCTGTTGATGCTGTTGACTACATTTCCCATGATGCATTACAAGCAATTTGTTCACTAGAGCCACCTGTGGTTCCTAGCAGTCAGTCTCTTGTGGAATCCCATACAACGCGGACTGACGATGTTACAGTGTTTAAACAGAATTCTTACATCATCAGAAAGAAATAATAGGAGCTGATTTGCAAAATTCAGGCTGAAATTGCAAACCCGTGACTGTAGCGGAGTTAGATAATTTTGTTTCGGTTTTCAGTTCACTACAATTTGCTGTATAGTGACAAAGCCCCGTAGTGTACATAGTATGATACTTGGAGCGCAGCTTTCCCTGGCTTGATGTATTTTGATTACTGTCTTGTTTTTGTCTTTAAGATTGATGCACTACAAGAAGTGTTGGAAAAACTAAAAAATAAACGACTCCCCTCATTTGAGAAAAAATATGGCCAGGTACCCATGGTAAGTGATCCCTTTCTTTCCAGACAGGAGAGCATCCTTTATGAACAAACGGCTAACCCCACCAAGGTATTCTCGGTCAATATTAACAGAATAGAAAGAAAATTAGTAATTTAACGAGAGTTCTATGAAGAATACAGCAGTTACTCCTCCCCTCTACGTATAACACTTTACATGTAGGTACTCCGTGGCCTGGAGTTAAGCCATTCTTAACATTAAAAATAAGAGAGATACTTACATTTAAAGTCCCTGCATTTGGTGCAAAATCCCAAGGCTGTGTGGAATCTGCACTGAGCTCTCACCAAACCAGGAAGTTACTCAGCCAATCAGAATGCTCATTTAAAATGAATTGCACTGCTCAGCTTATCCCATAAGCAGTGCATTATGGTCACAACAAGGGTTTCTGTGAGTTCTACTTCAATTGTAGAACAGCTAGATGATATAATGTAAAGATAATGATATGATAGAGCAAACACTGTAAATTAGAAGAGAGGGGAACAAGCAAGAGCCTATGGTGCAAAACTATTTTTTTGTTTAATTTTTTGTTTAGTTTTCAAATGAGTTGTGAAACAGAACTATGGATCACAAGGCAATAAAAAAAGAAACTCACAGGATTTTTAAAATTTGAATTAAAAATAAATTCAAAGTGAATTTAGATTTTACGGTTAAACTACAAACTACAAGAAGAGTCCGGTATGCTCCTCTGGCAGTAGATAGGATTATGGAGAAAACATGAAGACATTTGATACTTAGGGATACTTAGGGACTTATTAAAGGGACACTATAGTCACCAGAACAACTCCAGCTTATTGAATTTGTTCTGGTGAGTAGAATCATTCCCTTCAGGCTTTTTGCTGTAAACACTGTCTTTTCAAAGAAAATGCAGTGTTTACATTACAGCCTAGTGATAACTTCAGATGGCTGCTAAAGGTGCTTCCTGGGGCAGTGCTGCACAGTGTGACTGCCATTCAGTGTCTCCTCCCTCTGCATGCAGACACTGAACTTTCCTTTTGATTCAATTGGTTCAATTAATCTCTATGAGGAGATGATGATTCACCAAGGCTGTGTTTGAATTGTGTTGGCTCTGCCCCTGATCTGCCTCTTTCACAGTCTCAGCCAATCCTATGGGGAAGCATTGTGATTGGCTCAGAACAACACTTCTGATGATGTCAGCATACAGCTTGCTATTTGGAGGCAGATAGGGGCAGAACCAGCAGCTTCAGGCTTGAATACAAGTACTATTTTACTATATTTAGGGAGGCAAGAGGTAGCCAGGGGGACTAGATGGTGGTTTTAACACTATAGGGTCAGAAATATATGTTTGTGTTCCTGACCCTATACTGTTCCCTTAAATAACCAGTGAATAGCAGTGAGCTGAAAACCAAATGTAGTCCAAAATTGCCGATTGCCAAAACTCTCAAACTCAGATATAGTAACGGATTATTTTAGGCTATATTTTGCAATTCAGTTTACAATTCACTGCGATTGTCTGTTTAGTGTAAAAACGCCACTAATTTGATTTGTATGATATTCAAAGTAATATAACATTTTAGTTTACACCCGAACTGTAAAAAATTCTCAGGGATTTCAGTCCAGCCGGTTTGTCTAAAATTTGAATTCACTTACAGGGTTTTTCACTAAAGGGAGAATTCAATGTGAATTTGAAGTAAATTTCAAATTTAAGGTGAAAATAATCAAACTTAAAAATTATCTGTCAACTATGCTTTCCGTTTGGGTATTCTGGCTTTAAATTTGAAATTCTCCTTAAATTCACTTTGAACTCACAGTTTGGTAAATAGCCCTAGTTGGTGAAATCCCTGATAGATAAGGGGAAATAGGAAATAGCACTATTTGTAATTTTATGGAAACGTCATCTTCAATTACATAATCACATGTTGGATTTTCATACACACACCGGCAACAGACCAACTGTGAAATCTAACATAACCCAGATGGGACATAAATCAATGATTAAAAAATGCTAAATAAACTCAGCAATCACTTCTGGTAAGTTTACTCATTTATAGACAGATATTGTTATAATTCTGTGTTAAATGAAACTACTTTTTTATCCCAGCTATTTTGGTATAAAAACTCTCAACATTTCACAGATGCTCCTCCCCTCCCCATCCTTGGGCTCCGGGGTAATTATTATTATTATCATCTATATAGCGCCTACATAGCGCCTACATATTACACAGCACTTTACAATTATAAAATGGGGATATTTGACGGTAAGTAATTTACATTCGGAATTTAACAGACAAGAGGTGAAGACCCTGTTTAAACGAGATTATAATCTATTAAGGGCCAAATATATCCAGTCTGTAACCCTTTTTTTTCAGATTTTTATTTTCCATATATTTCTAGAAAATAGACACTGTCTGTATATGATATATAAGTATAATGCTTCTCATTGTCATACGTATTTGCGTGTTGTATTCTTGTGCTCAATAAAGAATATAAAAATAAGAAAGAAAATAGCTCAGTTGTCCAGCATTTTCTGTAAGTAAATCTCTGTAGACGCTGGTATGTTCTGTTCTAGAAGTGCTAGCTGTTTGACTACCCTGACCCCCCAGTGGAATGTCCTAGTGATGCTGTGTTCACCCATGTGTTTCTGTTTCAGTGTGACGCTGGTGAACAGTGCGCTGTCAGGAAAGGGGCAAGGATTGGCCGACTATGTGACTGCCCGCGACGGACATCATGCAACACGTTTCTGTTAAAATGTTTATAGGCAGAATAATAATATGGACCAATACACAACGCTGTTTGATTTCAATGGGAGAGCAGGAATGACGAGGGCTCGTGTGTGATTTGCTTTCTTTTATTTTTTGTTTATAGTTTTTTTATTCTGTATTCCAGGGATGGGCAACTGTTGCTGGACTACATAATCACTCCCAGCCATCAATTGAAGGCTGAGGATCAAGAAGGTTGCAGTCCAATAACAGCTGAATTCATGCAAACGGTCCACCCATACAGTCACTTTCATCCTGCCAGCAATGGTTGGACTAGAACTACAGGGTTGAAGGAGTTGTAATCCACCATCAGCTGAATTAAAGCAAGTTGTCTGTCCTTGCGTCTCATTGGTTTATCTGTTTTGTTATTTTTATGCAATACATTTATGTGCTGTATGTTTTTTTTTTTTTTACATTCAAACAATAACATAAAGCATGTTAATGTCCACATAATAAAAGATTTTATTTTAATGAATATTTTTTTATTCTGTTATTAATTTTCTGAGCACTTTCTAGTCCATTTTGTGAGACGAGGGGTTAAATTGTGAGTGGTCATTCCTTGGGAGTAATAATAAATAGAATCCTGTCACTGCGTTGGTTATTTGGGAGTCTACCTGTTGGGACGGATCCCCTGCTCCTGCTGGTTGGAATGACATTACCACTAATACCTTCCTAATGACTAAAGCAATCCACTTAGCTTGTCCTGGGAAACTAATACAATGTCCATGGGTTTAATAGCTTCCCTATAGAATAAAGCAGTATTAACCTCTTAAGGACCAGTGACAGCCTATGTTAGTACAACATTCTGATGTTATTTTATTTTTAAAAGACGGTCTCAGGCCTGCACTCAGGTAGAGGCAGGAGGAGACAAATCCTACTGAAACCAACAGATGAACCATCCCCTCACGAATACAAGGTTGTCAAAGCTATTAGCGATGCTAGGCAGGCACGAGTTCCTTAGGGATCAGATTATAATGACAGTAACATTCTGACTGATCATTAAAGGGTTAAACATAATAAAATGCTCTGGATTCAGCTCTGATGATGTACGTGGGGATGTGAAATTTTAAGACTGTAAAGATTTGCCATGTTTAAGACACCCATCAAAATTAAGCTTGAAAGGGAATGTCTTAATTTTGAACAAAAGTGATTTTTTTTTCAAATCAGGGCATTCTAATAAATTAAAAACAAAATGCATACTTTTAACCTTAAAGGCCAAGTAGAGAAAATACCTGAGCTGAGGTTTAACGGAACACTATAGTATATTTACACAATGCGTATAATATTCAAAAACGTAAAATAATAAAAAAGCTACTTACCTATAAATTCACTACAGATTCACCAATTAGTAGATCTGCCTGCACCTACAGGCATACACCTGGTCCTGCTTTGCTGTAAACAGAGCTCCTGCATCTCCTACTGGATAAGACAGCCTGTATCTGTGTACTTGCATATACGTAGGCACACAGATACACATGATAACACACATACAATAATACACATACACAGACACACACAATGACACTCAAACAGATACAAACACGGACACACATACAGATGCAAACACACACAGTGGCACACACATGCAGATATACAGACACACATTAACACACATACATATACTCCAACACACAGATACACAGAAGGACACTAATACTGATACAAACACTGATACACATAGGATTACACAGACACATACAGATACACAGGGGCGCACACTGACACACAAACAAATACACAGACAAGAGATACACATACAGACACACAGGTACACATACAGATACACACACACGCTACAGCTGATCGGCAGTGTGGCGAAACCAACCTCGCCACTGGGCCCTGGAGAAGCCTGTTTGCTAGCCTCCTACCTGCTGACTATGGCCCCTGGGTTATTTGGGGCATATTGTACTTTATATTGCTGCTACTGGCCCTTTAAAATCAGCAATGGATATATTGGGACTTTTGGGACTACTGTCCCTTTAAGACTGTGGAGCATATTCCAGTATACTGCCTTTAATATTACATATGTATTTATGTGTTGAGTTTAACCTGGGATATGTATGCAGCATTCACCTGATTGTTCGGTAGAATCACTCCATTCATTATATTGAGTGAAACTACCGAACAACCAGACCACCCAGGAATAAGTGTGCCTCCAATTACAGTTTGCAACAATGTTGCAAACGGGTAATTGGCAATCAGTGTAATGTATTCTTTGTCCTCTGGGTGGCCGCCATTCGGGAAACAAACACGTGGCGGCGGCCATCTTAAACTACCGAACAGCGGTGTTTTGCCGTCGAGTGTCTGGAACTAAAATCGGACACTTGACTAGGCAAACACCGCTGAGACCTCCATACTTCCAGAAATTCGTATAAAAACTACCGAATGGCCCGCCGTTCGGTAGAAAGAACCCCTCAAACAAGGGAATTCATTCAAACCCTCTCCAGGCTCTATAACACAGGCAATTCGCCTGTTTTCATTCCCTTGTTTGTGACCGACCGCAGGGCCAAAATGCATGGAACTGTTTTCGGATACTTTACCCATGCGGTCGGTCAAATCTTTGGAACCCCATATCTCCCGAACCATTCATCCGAATTACTTGAATTTTGGATATGTTGTCCCCCTGAATAAGGGCTATCCAGCGATGCTGGATTTAAAGGTGTACCCCCCGGGTTTTGGGGTACATCCAGAACTTGGCTGAAAAGGTGTACCGGATAATTGGGTTTAATGTTATCTGAGGGGAGGGGATGTGTGGGCTGAACCATGTATGTGATTGGTTATTTTATGCCTCCCCCTGGGTGTGGCCTGTAAGTGTACAAGTGTAATAAAAGCCAGGCTGGATGAGCCAGGCCAGAGTTCCTGTTTTACCCTCAAAGTGATGTGTCGTCTCATTATTGGGGGAAGGATTTATTGTATGCTGTTCCAGTTGACTGCTAGGAGTACAAGCCTATTCGTATGGTTCCTATTCAATGGTCTACAGCATTCATATGCTTGGGAGAATTTAAAGGTTTTCTCGGATTCGGTGATTGTGGTGTCTGCCAGAGTGCTTGGAGTCCTCAGGAAGCACTAGGAGCATCCATTAACGGAGGTACCCAGTCGGGGTGCCAGTGGATCCGTTACAGGCAGTCTGCCACGGTAAGTACAGGGGATCTGACAGTATGTGTGTCTGTCAGTGAGTGTGTGTCTGTGTGTATGTCAGTGTGTGTTTGTGTCGGTCAGTGTTTGTCGGTCAATGCCTGTCAGTGTGTGCACCTGACCTGTGTGTGTCTGTCAATAAGTGTTTCAAATAAGTGAGATTGTGTGTCTGTCATTGAGAGTGTGCCAGTAAATGTGAGTGAGTGTTTGTGTCAGTGAGTGAGAGTGTGTAACTGTCAGTGAGTGTGTCTGATTACAAAAAGGGGTGGGACATATAGATGGAGAGATGGATTCTTTGCAATAGAAACATGCATGTCTGGACCGGACATTTTCTAAGTCCAGACATGCATGTTTCTATGGCAACAGTTAGCAAGATGACCACACCCACCTGGGGTGACAAAATTTTTTTTTGCAACCAGGCATCCCGGACCCTAGAATCAACCCTGTTGGAAGCCATAGACATTAAAGCAGGTTAACCAAGCCTCACGTATACTATTACACAGCCAAGCAGTAGTGGTACTAATGAACAAAGGGCCCTGCATGCAAGATTTTTTTTTTTGTCTTCTTACCGCTCCAGACAATTAACCTCTAATTTCTTAAAAATGTACCCACTGTATAGTCAACTCTGCTGTCACAAGACCTTAATCCAAATACAAGATCTCCCTCCCCAAGTTAGACTCCCCTATATCCATGACAATTAACTCTCACTTCCTAAAGCAGATTTTGCGCCATTTGCAGTTTAGACACACTCTATGCAGTACGCCGACACCATCCATCAAGTTTACAGAGACACCATGCCACCAGCACATGCTGACGCAGTTACTTCCTCCGTCATCTGGAGGTAGGGTAGCCTGCATTGTGGAGTGAGAAGAGCGGGGCTAGATGGGTGCAGTAACTGACTTAGAATCCATTGCTTCCTGATGCTCATGGGACCTTGCATCATAGTAAAAAATAAAAACCTGGGGGTAATAAATAAAAACTTGATGATCTCAAGCGATGCAATGCTTCCCCATAGGAAAGCATTGAGAGGCTATTGAACACGCGCGGCAAAAATCAGATCTGAAAGTTGAGATCAGCTGCTCTCCCTCAACTGAATGAGCCCCCCTCCCCTGTGTTCCCTTTACTGCTGGCTCTATCCAACCCTTGTGTAACAGGAGCCTTCTGTTTTCCCAGTGCTTATATTGTTTCCCTTTTTTGTATGACTATGGCCCCTTTTTTCTAATTGGTTCTTGTGACGAGACCAATCTCGCCACATTGCATTGGAGGAGCCTGGTTGCCCGCCTGCTGCCTTTGGATTATGGACCGGCAGTTAAAGGGTTAATTTTACTGTGCAGAAAGATTTATTTCTCCCTTTCTGCACTGCCGTTCGGTAGATGCTATCTGTAATGGAACCGCTGGCACCCCGACCGGGTACCCTCCGCTGACGGATGCTCCTAGTGCTTTCCGAGGTCTCCAAGCACTCTGTCTGACACCATAACCACTGCAGACCCCACGAACCGCCGCAGCTTGGTTGGGGTCTCGCCGACTCCACCCACTCTGGACCCAAGCCCAGGGCCCAGCTTCCAGTAGGTGGACCTCTCCGAATTCCAGAGAGCAGGAACAGGAACAAGCTCTTAGCAGAGCTCAGCGATTATACCTTGGGGAGTATAGTGATTATAGCAATCCCCAGAGTGTAGTTCTCCAATCCCCCAAACATGAGCCGAAACTTCATGAAGGTACAAGATGATCTGAGGTGCTAGCACACCCAGTCTGGCTTTTATTACAGTTGTTGCAAATACAGGACCGCCCACAGGGAGGGATAAAACAACCAATCATATCACAGTTACATCCCACATATCCCCTCCCCTTGTCCTGAGAGGAAACTCAATTATACATACAGTTAAAACATACTTTTTACCCAACTTTCATAACTCTAAAACCATACATCCAATCTCTATAAAAATACATATTCACAATCAATCCATTCAGGGGAACAACATATTAAAAAATATGGTGCGAATCAGACCAGTGGTTCAAAAGTTAAGGGAAAGTCCTTTGTTACCAAATGAAGCATGGCTTTTCTTCCCAAAACAGTTCCACAGAGTCTCTATCCTGGAGATAATTGGGAAGTAATCCAATTATCTCCAAGGACAGGTAAAACTCCATTAGCCACATGGCAGACAAAGGACAATAAAAGACGTAAAAATACATACTGTTACATTTATCACATAGAACCTACACATTTACAATTTACCTAACACATAATAGCATACATAATATTGAAGACAGCCTGAATGCAATCTGCTACACAGTCTTAAAGGGACATTGTTCCTAAAAGTCATAATATGTCCACGGATGGTTTTTAAAGGGCCAGCAGCAGCACCATACAAATCCAATATGCCCAAAGGTTGCACCTGAAGGGCCAAATCTCCCAGGGACCATAGTCAACAGGTAAGAGGCTGGCAATCAGGCTCCTCCAACAGCCAGGGGTAAAGGGCAGCTTGTCACCAATAAACCCAGTGACAAAAGGCATTTCGTCACACTATCTACCGAACAAATAGACGTTTCTCAGCCTCCCCAGAACCGTGGGAAGCCGGCCGGCGCCGTTAATGGGTCACCAAGAAGCTGGCGTGTGCCCTCCATCTACCTCCCTGAAGCCGCGGTTAACCGCGGCTTAACGAGCGTGTGCCGGCAATTGACCACCCAGTAGCTGCGGTTAACCGCAGCTTAATTGATTGTTACTGGGTGGTCGCGGTTACACCTAGCCGCCACACGATGGCGGTGTTCTGGAGCTCCCCGGGCAGCCAGGGCTTTTCTGCCCGGCTTTCATGCACCAAACCGGACACTTTTAAGTGCAGGCACCGCTGAACCTCCAGCCCCTGGTTCTAATCGTACTGATTTAACGAATGCATGTAAATTCGGTAATTTATGTTGTAGGAATGCTTTAACCCAGATAGCTATGCCATGGAGCCTATTCGTGTAATTAAAGACTTTGGCTCCATGGCAATTAAACTGTATTCGTGTGGTCTGAGTGCTATTCACCTAATAATGTGCACTCAGACCTGAGCTATCTGGGGATATGTTAAATGTATATATTTACTGTACCATTTGTCCCATTATGTATTTTAAAGTGATAGTCTGTCTTTGTGTCCCCACGTGTGTAATTGAGTTTTGCCTTTGTCCTGGGAGATAATTGAATTACTTCTCAATTATCTCCAGGGCAGAGGGGAGGAAGCCAGGATGCATTGGGGGGATATTTTACTTCTGTATGTCCTGAAATGCTACTTGTCTGTCCGTTGTTACAGTCTTCCATCTGGTCCACTAGGGGAGTGTCCACCAGGTGGGAGACCTGCATAAATACAGGGGCAGGTAGCCCTCAATAAACAGACCACTGCTTGACCCTCAACACGGAGCCTTGTCTTGTTCTTGGGGGGATTCACTGTATGCTAATAGAGACTGATTGCCAGGAGTGTAAGCCGCTTGGGAGTTTTTCCTGTTCGTCTGCTAGCAGCTATTCGTGAGGTTCCAGTTCGGGAGTTTGGAGTGCTACCTTATTCCCCTGTATGCAGTTCGGGAGTTTGGTGCATTCACTTTTATCCAATTCGTGAGTTTTGGTGATTCTACAGTAGCTGTGCCTGTCTGTGAAAAGGGGATTATCGCCTAAACGATTTTGACCCCTTGTCTGCTGAAACGGTCCGTAACAGTTCTAAGACACTATTTCTGCCTGCTGGGACTTTTACCAGTACCACTTCGACCTTTCGAAATGATTCGAAGTGGTACTTCGAACCGTCGAACAGCCGAAGTACCGGACCACCCATAATTGGAAGTGTGCTGCTTGTTAACCTCCCAGAAGTTGTGGTTAACCGCAGCTTAATTGACGAACGGCTGGGTGGTCGCCGTTCGTATAACTAAACACGTGGCGGAGGCCATCTTGTTTAGTCGAACACAGCCAGCGGTGTTTTGTTGTCGAGTGCATGGAACTAAAATCGGACACTCAACGTCACAAACACCGCTAGAACTTCCACATCCAGCTAAGTTCGACTAAATCCATACGAACAGAGCGCCGTTCTGTAAACCAACCGAACACACTTCAACTCTGACTTTGTGCACGAACGGTCCCGTTCGAATATTCGAAGTGCATTTTAATAATTGGAAATAGACCGACTGCACACCTTAATTCTCTGGAACTATTTTGGGCATGAAGCCATGTGTGCAGTCGTTGAAAAGAGACTTCCAGGAATTTTCTGAACCCCTGTTCTGATCTGGGCGATTTTTGGATGTTGGTCACCCAGATCAGGGCTATCAGGGGGATATGTGGTGTTTTGGGGTGTTTTCTGTACTTTTTGAAAGAAGGTTTTTCTACTTGGGGATAGTTGAGTTACAGTATCTTGCTCAATTATATCCCAAGCAGAGGGAATGGATTGTGTGCTGTATGTGGGAGTGTCAGACATTGTACATTGTTTTTATTGGTCTATACATCTTGTAATTTGGTGAACCATCAGATCCAGGGGGTGTTACCCTGGCCTGAGGAATTTTATAAAAATCCAACCTGTACCATTAAACTCTCAGATCTTCTTACCCTCAACTTGCAGCCTTGTCTCGTGTTGTAGGGAAATGGTATACCTGCTGTAATCACTAGCTCTTCTCAGAGCTCTAAGGAATTAGCTTATCATGACAGTACACTGGGATGTCGTATTGGGACTCCACAGCGCCCTTCCAGATTGGGGAAAAGGACATCTAGGCGGTAAATACCCGGACTATCCAGGGGTGACCGTCACACCTTGGACCTAAGGTGGTGATGGATATAAAATACAAAAAGAAGTGCTCTCTATCTGTGAATAAGCTGCAGTTCACCAACAAGGTGTTCCCTCAACCTTGTGAAAAACAAGACAAATATATAGAAAAAAGGTGAACAGCGCTAACAGTATAAAGAATATATATATTACATACGTAATGGGAGGCACTTCTCGGTGGTATAGCTTAAAAGAAAAAACAAGATACAATAATAGTGCAATATATTTTGACGATGAAGTGAATGATGAAGGAATATATAATTCTCACTCACACTTTGGAGAGCTTTATAAGCTCAATTTCAAGGGCCTGGACGGAATAATCCCCGTCTACGGATTTCTTGGTATGAAGTCTTCTAGGTGGGCTTATAGATATGGATAAAAACCAAAGAAAAGAAAATGTTACTTGCGCTTTCTCCTTAATCCCTATGTATATTTAGACAAATGGAGGTCATTTAGTTGCTCCAATGGCCATTGGAGGGATGCCCGCCTGCCAACGTCAAGGCAGACCCCCCTAAGCGGGTCCTAACACTGACCCTTCAGCCTGCTTCCTTGAGCTTCTGGCAAAGATATCTCTAATGAGACAGAAAGGGGTGTTTTTTATATACACCCCTTTACTTATTAACCCTTAATAGGGAACACATGGGATGGGTAGCAGCATTGTAACCAGGCTGTGTGATACAAAGTAAATACAAATACAAAAATAGAAGTCCTGCGCTTAAGCAGCAAGGACTACAACACACATCAGCCCCAATATATAGTAAAAACCAAAGAAAAGAAAATGTTACTTGCGCTTTCTCCTTAATCCCTATGTATATTTAGACAAATGGAGGTCATTTAGTTGCTCCAATGGCCATTGGAGGGATGCCCGCCTGCCAACGTCAAGGCAGACCCCCCTAAGCGGGTCCTAACACTGACCCTTCAGCCTGCTTCCTTGAGCTTCTGGCAAAGATATCTCTAATGAGATAAGATGTCTCATTAGAGATATCTTTGCCAGAAGCTCAAGGAAGCAGGCTGAAGGGTCAGTGTTAGGACCCGCTTAGGGGGGTCTGCCTTGACGTTGGCAGGCGGGCATCCCTCCAATGGCCATTGGAGCAACTAAATGACCTCCATTTGTCTAAATATACATAGGGATTAAGGAGAAAGCGCAAGTAACATTTTCTTTTCTTTGGTTTTTACTATATATTGGGGCTGATGTGTGTTGTAGTCCTTGCTGCTTAAGCGCAGGACTTCTATTTTTGTATTTGTATTTACTTTGTATCACACAGCCTGGTTACAATGCTGCTACCCATCCCATGTGTTCCCTATTAAGGGTTAATAAGTAAAGGGGTGTATATAAAAAACACCCCTTTCTGTCTCATTAGAGATATCTTTGCCAGAAGCTCAAGGAAGCAGGCTGAAGGGTCAGTGTTAGGACCCGCTTAGGGGGGTCTGCCTTGACGTTGGCAGGCGGGCATCCCTCCAATGGCCATTGGAGCAACTAAATGACCTCCATTTGTCTAAATATACATAGGGATTAAGGAGAAAGCGCAAGTAACATTTTCTTTTCTTTGGTTTTTACTATATATTGGGGCTGATGTGTGTTGTAGTCCTTGCTGCTTAAGCGCAGGACTTCTAGTTATAGATATGGATATTCGTAGTATATAGGACAAAAAATAAAAAGAAACCAATGGTATAGATTGTAATTTCAAGGGCCTGGACGGAATAATCCCCGTCTACGGATTTCTTGGTATGCAGTCTTCTAGGTGGACTTATAGATATCGATATTCGTAGTATATAGGACAAAAAATAAAAAGAAACCAATGGTATAGATATTTACAATCTATACCATTGGTTTCTTTTTATTTTTTGTCCTATATACTACGAATATCCATATCTATAAGTCCACCTAGAAGACTGCATACCAAGAAATCCGTAGACGGGGATTATTCCGTCCAGGCCCTTGAAATTGAGCTTATAAAGCTCTCCAAAGTGTGAGTGAGAATTATATATTCCTTCATCATTCACTTCTCCCATTACGTATATATATAGTCTTTATACTGTTAGCACTGTTCACCTTTTTTCTATATATTGGACCTAAGGTGGTGCCTATGTGTTTATACGTTGACTTGCATTCTACAGAGAAGTGAATGCTACTGACTAGGTCAGTGAGAATTCAAGTAGTCGGTCACCTTGCCACTGAAACTTGAAGGACAACACCAGGAGGATCCTGAAAAGAAGAAGGGGAGGGTCTCTTTGACGGATCCATTTGCCCTTAATACTTGAGCTAGGTGTATAGCTCTGAAATTTGTGAGTGTTTCCTTGTCACACTGTAACATTGTACACTGTATGGTTTTATACTATTGTATATATTTATCCTCGTAAAGGTATAAGACCTCTATTAAAAGATCACATACCACCAGGTATATACCTAAGATATTTGTTTCACATTAGCGCTACACCATATGGTTCAGTTCAGAGTAAAAATTAAGCCGTAATGCCTTTTCATCAATCAAGAACGTTACCTCTTAAATAATGACTCCAATATTACAAGTATAAAACAGTCCTAGGTTTGATTATAATAATGTAATAATACAATATGTGGGGACCACTTGGAACCTAGTGACTGCTAAATGCACCATTTTGGTTAAATATCATTAATATTTTATCTTTATTCATACATTACTTGGGGATATTAGGAACATTTTACTCTCAGCGGTAACTGCGTCTGAGCACCAGTCATTTGCTGGACGTGTAATGAGAGATAATTTATTGAAACAGGGATAATAATGACAATACTGAGCTGCGTGATGACACGGGAAGCCAGAGGTCCAGCGCGTTTTATATTACTCATCATTAGTTTATGCTGAAAACCTCACTTCCAGTATCAGTAGCATAATTTACATTTACTGTGCCTCAGGCCAGAGAGACAGCATAACCATTAATGACATTAAAATCAGTAAATAAAATTAGCATCCTAGCTCTGGATTCTAAATTATATTTTATATTGTCACTTGCAAAGTTAAATTACAATACATTGCCTATTCTGCCTAAATCTTTTTGCTCCTGATTTATTAAATATAGAGTGACAAATTTCAGTTGAGAGTCATAATGTAACCTTGCCATGGCTAACTTGTCACCCCAGTCTTAAAGGGGAACCAACACTTTTTTTTGGATTTGACACCGTTGAATAAAATGTTGAAAATAATCTATAACGTTTGTTAACATTTTTTTTCCCATGTGCAGCTTTATTTTGTTTTTAAATGCAAATGATAGATAAAGCACTTAACATTACAATCCAGTCCAGTGCAGGCACAGCCAGAGCATATATTGCTTTTGAGACATAGTGACAGTTTCTGGGTTTCATCCTCTCTCGATGCTCTTTTAATGCCAACTGAAAAATGCAAAAGACAGAGGTTTGGGTGAAGAGTTCAGTTTCAGTTTTACATAGTTACATACATAGTTACATAGGCTGAAAAGAGACATGTGTCCATCAAGTTCTGCATTTCTCATATCTGTTTTTTTTTTTTGCTGTTGATCCAAAAAAAGACAAAAAAACTAGATTGAAGCACTTCCAATTTTGCAACAAACTAGGAAAAAAAACTTTCTTGACCCCAGAATGGTAGTCAGATTTATCCTTGGATCAAGAAACTATTACCCAATAAATTGAAAATTATATCCCAATCCCTGAATTATGCTTCAAACGCTCTCATAAAACCACCTCTTCAGGCAGATAAGTCTACATCTTTATTGTTCTTTAAATTCTTAATTTCTGTAGAGAAAAATCTTTCCTTTGTCTAGACTAAATCTCCTCTCTTCCAGTCTGAACACATGACCTTGTGTCCTATGTATAGTCCTGTTTATGAATAGATTTCCACACAGTGGTTTGTATTGGCCCCTGTAAATATTTGCATAATACTTTCATATCCCCATTTTTCTAAACTAAAGAGGTTTAAATTTGTTAAACTGTCTTCATAATTAAAATGTTCCATTCCTTTTATCAATTTTGTAGCCCGCCTCTGCACTTTTTCTAGTGCCATAATATCCTTCTTTAGAACAGGTGCCCAAAATTGCACAGAATATTCAAGGTCTTACCAGCTATTTCTAAAGAGGCAAAATTATATTTTCATCTCGAGAATCAATGCCCCCTTTTATACATGACAATACCTTGCCTGCTGATTGATATTACACATTGTTGTCTAGTTTGTTATCTATAACAATTCCCAAATCCTTCTTGTGTGTTATCTCTCCCTGATGCACTACCAATTAGGGTGTAAGTTGGTTGTGCATTCTTTCTCCCGAAGTGCATAACTTTGCATTTTTCTATGTTAAATTTCATCTGCCATTTGAGTGCCCAGCCCCCAATCTATCCAAATCCCTCTGCAGCAAAGTAATATCTTGCTCACATTTTATTACTTTACAGAGTTTTGTGTCATCTGGAAACACTGAAACATGATGACTTTCAATGCCTATTTCAAGACCATAATCATAAATATGTTAAATAGAAGCTGTCACAGAACCCTGAGGGACACTACTTACCGCTTACCTACTTACCTCTAGTGAGAACTCTCTGTACTCTATCTTTAAGCCAATGTTCTTCCCAAAAACAAGAATTTTCATCTACACTAATTTATTTTAGTTTGACCGCTAACCTATTGTGCGTAACCATATCAAATGCCTTGGCAAAATCCAAGAAGACCACATCCACTGCAACATCCTGATGTATACTTTTACTTATTTCTTCGTAGATTAATTTAGTTTGACGCACAGTGTCATGTTCGTGTTGCTAAGACAGAGTGCACACATTAAAATTCATGCCAGAATATTGCACGGCGTCACATTGTGTGGAAAAATGACATCGGGATAAGGCGAGTGCACTGACAAGTAGTCCCAACTTTATCTTATGATATATCTTTCCTGCAGAGTCAATATGAATATTTCATAAATATTATATCTTAATATACTATATGAAATTTTAATTAATAATTGTTTGGTAAACAAACCGTTTTAATTCCAGGAGAGAGTTAAATACCGTAGCATGAATGTCTACATTTAAAGGAGCCTTATAGGGTCAGGAACCCTACAGTGTTAAAACCACCATCTAGTCCCCCTGGCCCCCTCTTGCCTCCATAAATATAGTAAAATCTTACTTGTATTCAAGTCTGCAGCTGCTTACTTTGTCCCTGTTTCCTTTAGACCTGCCCACTGCCTGCTGACATCAGCAGAAGTGGTAGCCTGATCCAATCACAATGCTTCCCCATTAGATTGGCAGAGACTGACAAAGAGGCAGATCAGGGTCAGAGCCAGCACAATTCAAACACAGCCCTGGCCAATCAGCATCTCCTCATAGAGATGAATTGAGTCAATTAATCTCTATGAGGAAAGTTCAGTGTCTGCATGTAGAGGGTGGAGACACTGAAGGCAGTGCTGGTCAATCTGCAGCACTGCCCCAGGAAGCACCTCTAGGTGTTATCTGAGGAGTGGCCAGTGGAGTTATCACCAGACTGTCATGTAAACACTGCATTTCTCTGAAAAGACAGTGTTTACAGCAAAAAGCCTAAAGGGAATGATTCTACTCACCAGAACATATACAATAAGCTGTAGTTGTTCTGATGACTATAGTGTCTCTTTAATTTTTGTTATCAAATGTCACAAACACATTTGTTAAAGATACAGGATAAGTAAGCATAATATTCCTTACACAAAAGAAAAAAAAATATGCACATTGAAAAAAAAAAAACAATCTCAATATTTTAAAACGCCCACAATATCCTTTAACCACGTGTGACATGTCATGATTCCCTTTTATTCCAGAAGTTTGGTCCTTAAGGGGTTAATGAGTGATCGCTTTAACTCTTTCTGGCATTGATTTTACAGGTTTGTGCCGAATTTTACAAACAAGTTATTTTTAGAGCATTTTAGAGAGTGTTCAGAAATGTCACAGTGTGGTTCTTCATTTCTCTTTTCAAATGTTCTGAAAATGTTTTTTTATTTTTTTCAATTTTTATTTTTTATTAAGTTTATATTAACGTATACAATTTATGCAATACATATAGGTAGAGACATATGGAGTCACTGTGTTATCAACGTATACAATTTATGCTATACATATAGGTAGAGACATACTGAGTCACTGTGTTATCCATAGGCGTGCGCAGCCTATTGCATTAGGGTGTGCACCCTCAAGCACAAGCACACGCGGCGTGTATATATATATATATATATATATATATATATATATGTATATGTATGTATATATATACACATATATACACACACACACAAAGCTGTGTGTGTGCTGTGTGAGGGTGCTGTTAGTGTGATGTGTGTGTGCTGGTAGTGTACTATGTGGGTGAGGGTGTTTGTGTGTGCGTGCTTGTGAGGGTGCTGTGAATGTACTGTGTGTCAGGGTGCTGTTTGTGTGTGTGTGTGTGTGTGTGTGTGCACTTGTGAGGGTGCTGTAAATGTACTGTGTGTCAGGGTGCTGTTTGTGTGTGAGGGTACTGGTAGTGTTTTATGTGCGTGTGTTTGTTAGGGTCCTGTTTGTGTTTGTGAGGGTGCTGTGTGTGTGCGTGCTGTATGTGTGTGTGGGTGCTGTATGTGTGTGTGGGTGCTGTATGTGTGTGTGGGTGCTGTATGTGTGTGTGGGTGCTGTGTGTCTGTGGGTGCTGTGTGTCTGTGGCTGCTGTGTGTCTGTGGGTGCTGTATGTGTGTAGGTGCTGTATGTGTGTGGGTGCTGTGTGTCTGTGGGTGCTGTGTGTCTGTGGGTGCTGTATGTGTGTAGGTGCTGTGTATGTCTGTGGGTGCTGTGTAGGTCTGTGGGTGCTGTGTATGTCTGTGGGTGCTGTGTATGTCTGTGGGTGTGCTGTGTATGTCTGTGGGTGTGCTGTGTATGTCTGTGGGTGTGCTGTGTATGTCTGTGGGTGTGCTGTGTATGTGTATGTGTGTGGGTGCTGTGTATGTGTGTGGGTGCTGTGTATGTCTGTGGGTGCTGTGTGTGGGTGCTGTGTATGTCTGTGGGTGCTGTGTATGTCTGTGGGTGCTGTGTGTGGGTGCTGTGTATGTCTGTGGGTGCTGTGTGTGGGTGCTGTGTATGTCTGTGGGTGTGCTGTGTATGTCTGTGGGTGTGCTGTGTATGTCTGTGGGTGTGCTGTGTATGTCTGTGGGTGTGCTGTGTATGTGTATGTGTGTGGGTGCTGTGTATGTCTGTGGGTGCTGTGTATGTCTGTGGGTGCTGTGTGTGGGTGCTGTGTATGTCTGTGGGTGCTGTGGATGTGTGTGGGTGCTGTGTATGTCTGTGGGTGCTGTGGATGTCTGTGGGTGCTGTGTATGTCTGTGTGTGCTGTGTGTGGGTGCTGTGTATGTCTGTGGGTGCTGTGTATGTCTGTGGGTGCTGTGTGTGGGTGCTGTGTGTGGGTGCTGTGTATGTCTGTGGGTGCTGTGTATGTGTGTGTGGGTGCTGTGTATGTGTGTGTGTGTGTGCTGTGTATGTGTGTGTGCTGTGTATGTGTGTGTGTGTGTGCTGTGTATGTGTGTATGTGTGTGGGTGATTGTGGGGGGTGGGGGTACATTACTAAATATCCCCCCTCCCTTCTTACTTTATGTGGGGAGGGGGGATTCTTGTTCCTTGTCCCTGGTCGTCCAGTGGAGGTGGAGGCAGATCAGTTATCCCCCCTCCCTTCTTACCTTATGCCTGGGAGGGGGGATCCTGCTGCTGCTGCCATCCCTGGTGGTCCAGAGGAGAGTGAACTCTAGCCCCGCAGGGCTAGAGTTCACTCACGCGAGATCTGAGCGTTGCCGCGGCAACGCTCAGATCTCGCGAGAGGAACCCGGCGGAGCTGCTGGCAATAGCTCCCCGGGTCCTCTCCTGCCTCCCTCACTGCCTGTGAGCCGGTGAGGGGAGGCTGAGAGCAGAGCCGGCGCTCGGATAGCACCGGCTCTGCATGAGCCGACAGGGGAGATCCTGAGATCTCCCCTGCCGGTCTCAATGCATAGGCGTGCCGCGGGGATTAGGGTGTGCCCAGGCACACCCGGCACACCCCGTGCGCACGCCTATGGTGTTATCAACGTATACAATATATGCAATACATATAGGTAGAGACATATGAAGTCACTGTGGTATCATCCTGGGGACAGGTAGTGAAGCAATGGTTAATTGGGAGTAGCTGTATTGCCTCCCATACCTCATCCTTACATAAAAAAGGTCGGCAGTCAGGCCTCTGTAATTAAAACTATGGGAGTTCCTGGTGGGCTCTCAATGGGGCATTTACTTTGGTGTCTCAGTGGGGACATTAATTGAAACAATGCTTAAGTGTCAGTAGGTGGAATAATGACTGACTGTCAAGAACCGTAATGCTCCATTCGCTTCAATGGTATATATAAAAGCCGGTAGCCAGACTTTGGTGGGATAATGGGTTAGTCTGGTTTACCAAAGGAAGTCCCTGATGGTACCAGTCGTTGTTCGATCCCTCTTCTCTGTAGGTGATCGTGGTTCTGTGGCTCTGGGTGCTGATGTTAGTTTCTTAATTTTATGACTGGATGGCTTGCTCTGTGTGTGGTTATTGTCGTTGGAGCCCCCTGTGGCTTTGGATCTTTTGATAGGTGAGGAGACTCTCTGTGTTGGCCCGGTGGATAGGCCCACTTTCTGCATGAGTAGCTCCAGATCTTCTTCTGAATTCAGTGTCAGGCCCTCTCCCCCTACTTCTGTTAGGAGGGAGCCCTCCTCTCCCCAGCGGTATCTTATGCCTGATTCTCGCATTCTCCTGGCTATAGGTGCCAGTTTTCTTTTCTCTGTGAGGACGATGAATGGTATGTCAGGCCTTCGTTAGAAATTGTGGCCTTCGTTAGAAATTGTCCCCATTTCCCTGGATCGTGTCATGATAGCAGACCTTGCTAATATGTCTTGGGTCATCATGATGATGTCTCTAGGTGCCTCACTTGGGGCTGCCACCGACTTCTGCACACGGAATGCTGAGGAGACCTGTGGCCTGTCTTCTCTGCCTCCAATGCCCATGGTTGTTATGAGTCTGTGGATATAGGGCAGGAGCTGCTCGTTGGTCACTGTTTCAGGCACCCCCCTGAGACAGAGGTTCTTTCTCCGGTGTCATGCCTCGATCGTGGTCACCGTGCGTCTCAATTGGTGCACCTGAGAGGTAAGCCCTTCTAGGTGAGAGTCCGTAGTCTGAAGTTTGTGGTCTCTGGCTGCCCCCCGTTCTCCGAGGCCCTGGACTCTCTGGTGCACCACCAACCCCTTCTCTGTCTGGACTTTCTTTAGGTCGGCTCCCCAGATTTTCCTGAGTTCCTGTCTTTTAATGTCCCCCTTTGTAGAGGGTGTCTCATCCTCCTCCGACTCTGATGGGCCGGATGGGGTTTCTGATCGAGGGGAGGGAAAGGAGTCTCCTTCGTCTAGTGATGCCACGTGTGTACAGCGGGTCTCAGGCGCCATCTTTGTGGTCTGACTGGCGGGGACCAGTTGGGCGTTGAGCCTTTTTATTTTTTCAGCCCATTGTCTCTGTTGGGGGGATGTCTGTGTCTCGGGCTGTTTCTCTGTGGTATTCGTGGCTGTTTATTGATTTTATTCCAAGGCCCAAGCGGAGCTCTGCGGGTAGACGTCCGCTCGGTATCGCTGCTGGCCATGCCCCTGTTCCGAAAATGTTTAACGGTATTGATGTCCGCTGACTGTGGTGGGGAATATATGCAAAATAGTACCCCTTGTTCTTCCTTCTTGCTCTTCAGATACAGGTTGCATAGCTCTAATGTATCTGCAGGATCATTGTCCGACTGGAAAAGGAATCTTCTTCTACACAACTTCAATCTATAAGGGCTCATTCTCCCCAGAATGGAATGGCCATTCTCTTCGATTACAGTGGTACCCATCTTGTTACTGACTCCAGAATAGCCATACATCCGCATACCTAAATATATCCTGCCAGCGATGAAACTAGGGCGGGCTGCAAGAGCATATGCCCCTGGCACCAGATACAGAGGGTCGCCACTGCGCCAGAAGAAGCACAGAGTTTCAAAGTGTCAGTCAAAAGATCTTAACTAACCACGTAAACCTGAGAAAAACAAGAAAGGCAGACTGTCAGCTGGGCATTCATTCAACTGGGGAGTAATGCCACACAGAAATATATAAATATATTGTGACAAGCGCCGCTTACCCTGGACGTGTGCCACGAACTCCTGGAGGAGTGTGGAAGCTGGCCTCCTGCCCACTGATTATGAGCCATATACATTGTGACCAACTCACTATTTTCCCTTCATTTTGCAAGACACTTCTCCCGTTCGGCAGTTACAATCTACCAAACACCAACCACCCCCTGGCTCATTGACTACAAAGAAACCACAGACTTAAGTGCTCAACCTGTGCTGGAGAAAACGGCGGCCATCTTGTTGCATGAATACAGCAAGCAGGACTTGGTTGTCGAGTGTCTGGAACTATAAGTCGGACACTCAACCTGGCGAACACCAGTAAAATCTCACAAACGCCTGCTTCTTTCCACGACAAGCTAGGAGAGCGCTGTTCGGTAGGATTGTTCGCCTGAACAAGGAACAATCGCTACCTATGAGCCAGGGGAACAACAGTTTATTTGTATGGAACTCCCGAAAGTGACCGACTGCTTCCCCTACTTCTCTGGAACCAATTTGGGCAGATGCCACAGGTGCGGTCGGTCAAAACTTTACTCTGGTTGTGATTTAGCTGTGTTCGTGGAATCTGAGCACTATTTGGACAACTTGGACGCTCAGATCTAGGCTATCCGGGGATATAATATTTGTGTTGGCTCCTATATGTGTTGTATGTATATCAAAGGGACGATGGACGGGTCCAGGTACTGTAAGATATTGGGTGAGAACCTCCTTCCCTCATCCAGGGCATTGAGAATTGGTCGTGGATGGGTTTTCCAGCATGACAATGACACAAAACACACAGCCAAGTCAACAAAGGAGTGGCTCAAGAAGAAGCACATTAAGGTCCTGAAATGGCCTAGCCAGTCTCCAGATGTTAATCCCATTCAAAATCTGTGCAGGGAGCTGAAAGTTCGAGTTGCCAAACGTGAGCCTCGAAACCTTAATGACTTGGAGAGGACAAAGATGGGTGGGACAAAATCCCTCCTGAGATGTGTGCAAACCTGGTGGCCAACTACAAGAAACGTCTGACCTCTGTGATTGCTAACAAGGGTTTTGCAACCAAGTACTAAGTTGAAGGGGTCAAATACTTATTTCACTCATTGACATGCAAATCAATATCTAACTTATTTGACATGAGTTTTTCTAGATTTTTGTTTTGTTATTCTGTCTCGCACTGTTAACCCCTTCAGGACCCCTTCAATAGTACATGTTCTGATCAAAACAAAACGTAAACAAAAACTGGAATTTGTTTTGTGTCTTGGAGAGTTACAGGGTCAAATGTAGTGCTTTACGAATTAAAGGGACACTATAGTCACCTGAACAACTTTAGTTTAATGAAGCAGTTTTGGTGTATAGAACATGCCCCTGCAGCCTCACTGCTCAATCCTCTGCCATTTAGGAGTTAAATCCCTTTGTTTATGAACCCTAGTCACACCTCCCTGCATGTGACTTGCACAGCCTTCCATAAACACTTCCTGTAAAGAGAGCCCTATTTAGGCTTTCTTTATTGCAAGTTCTGTTTAATTAAGATTTTCTTATCCCCTGCTATGTTAATAGCTTGCTAGACCCTGCAAGAGCCTCCTGCATGTGATTAAAGTTCAATTTAGAGATTGAGATACAATTATTTAAGATAAATTACATCTGTTTGAAAGTGAAACCAGTTTTTTTTTCCATGCAGGCTCTGTCAATCATAGCCAGGGGAGGTGTGGCTAGGGCTGCATAAACAGAAACAACGTGATTTAACTCCTAAATGACAGTCAATTGAGCAGTGAAATTGCAGGGGAATGATCTATACACTAAAACTGCTTTATTTAGCTAAAGTAATTTAGGTGACTATAGTGTTCCTTTAAATTCTCTGCACTTTCTCCCTGTGTTGTCAGGCATGTCAATTAAATTTTAATTAATCAAATCACATAATTATGTTAAAAGATTACTTAAATATACACGTAGAATTTTTATATATATGCATTTATAGGTATTTAAATTCTACGTGTATACTAATGTAATCTTTTATGTAATTATATGTATTTATCTATATATATATATATATATATATATATATATATATATATTTGCGGTTATTTGTATTTTATATATAGATAGATATATATAGAATGTAATTCTAAGTGTATTTTGTTACCAATATATATATTTTAATAACAAAATACAGTTAGAATGAAATTACATACGAATATATAATTTATATTAAATTTTGTTTCAATATTTTATTTATTTATTTTATTATTTTATTTATTTATTATTGTAATTATACATATATATAATATCATATGTGTATATATCTATTATATATATAATATATATACATATTATATATATGTAACGTCATTCTAAGTGTATTTTTTGTAATTTATTTTTTAAAATTCTTTATTTTTGAAGTGCAGATAATTACATGCGACTTGTCACGCCCCAACAGCTTGTGACAGGGGATAAAATACACAGCTTGTAAGCAGTAAGGCAGTGAGAAAACATGCACATTTTTTTTTTTTGGTTACATTAAGTAGAACGATAAAACAACAGATTGTAATAATCAGGCTATACTGGCTGACTATGCGATTACAAGATTGGTAAATGAATGTCATTCTATTATAAGATAGGTAAACTAGGGTAGTTATGACATGCTTTAACCTTTAGTTAGATTATGGGTGATACATATGTTAGCACTGAATTGTAAGTAGAGACTGTGCGGACTTATGAGAGGCCCCCCCAGGCGATTCGTACTACACAGGTATGAGTCCCTTAATAACAATTAAAACAAGGAAAGAGAGACTATGATAGAAATAATAGTTGAAACAGATGAGTACAAGAATACCCCAATGTACTGCCAGTATCTGACCAGTCTGGAGGCAAATGCAGTCGTGGGAGTTCATCTGGTAGGGAATATTGGGCTCTTTGCCTAACATTAAGTCCCCTTCTTGAGGTGACTCATCCGATGCCTTTTTGGGGGTGAATGCGTACTGCTCGCAATTTAAGGTCCTCTGCTGAAGGAAAGTCTCTGCTCAGGAGGTGCCACGTGTAGCCGGTGCCGTTCGGAGCCTGTGGTGGGTAGATCTCTGACAGCCACGGGTTTGGCGTACCAGGGTGCCCGGTCTGCCTCCAGTCGCTGGGTGCTGTTCACTAGGCTGGTACTCTGCAGGGTGTTTGCAGCATGTGATACGCTTCTCGGCAGCAGGGATTTGTGTGAGTGCTTGACTGCTGCTTCACCACGTGTCGGCAGGCCCCGCTGTGTAGTAGCGGTTGCGGGCAGCCAGTGAATCAGTGCGTCGTCCTGTACTGTGCCCAGAGGAGGAAGAAGGCCTCCTAGATTCCAGCCACAGCGGAGGTGAGTATCTTGTTTGGGTTCGATGGTGTATGCAGGCTTTGTGCCATCGCACATGGCCTCCACCATTTTGATTGCAGTGCTTGGGTTGCGGGTCTTTGCGGCCCAGTTACTGTGCGTCGAGGTGCTCGGATCCTGAGGGTGTGGACCGGGATCACCCCCCCGGTCCAAGGGGGGGGGTTTGGGGCCAGTTCCGCGTCGAGGTGCTCGGATCCTGAGGGTGCGGACCGGGATCACCCCCCCGGTCCAAGGGGGGGGGTTTGGGGCCAGTTCCCAGCAGGTCCGACTCATGGCTGAGCGCTGATCGGCAGTTAGTGGGGCAGCGGCCGTCTACCCCTCCTACCGCCTGAGTAGGCCATGAGGTGCCGATGAGGAACCCTCCTCCTGGGGACTGAAGCCCGTTCGGCCAGCCTCTCCCTAGATCCAGGGCTCTCTGCCCGCTGAGGGCCACCGGTGCTGGACGGTTTTCTGCCCAAAATTGCAGGTTTGGTGCCAATCTGGGCCTAGTTTGCAGGAGCTGGTGTCGAGTGCGACCGTCCAGCTCGGCGGTCCGGCCCCGCCCCTTCTAAGTGTATTTTAATACTAATATATGTACTTATATTGATATTAAAATACACTTTGTATGAATTTACATATATATAATATGTATATATATTATATATATATAATAGATATACATATATTATATATATAAAAATACTTTGAATTAATTTTAAACATGTCTAATATTATTTTTTTTTTTTACACCTCCTACCAGCAGGGGGACTGTCTGACATTTTAGACAGTCCCCCTGCTGGCAGATCCACAGCCAGCTATGGGGGGCCATGTGATCACATGGCCCCCGGGGGCCTCATTTGCCGGGGGAGAGCTGCCTGGGCTGTCAGGCGTTCTATACCGCCGCAACGGCTTTAAAGCCCTTTTAATGCGGGACGGCATAGAACGCCGTAACGGCATTGAGGGGTTAAAATACACCTACCTTTAAAATTATAGACTGATCATTTCTTTGTCAGTGGGCAAACGTTCAAAATCAGCAGGGGATCAAATACTTTTTTTTCCCTCACTGTATGCTCGTTCGAGCAGAGCAGTCACTTACCTCTTCCTGTAAGTCGAACTAGTGAGTTGAACTTATTTGTCTGTTTCATGAAAACATTGTTCAGCGCTTTATAATAAATAATAGCAAAATGTGTTTAGGATATTATTGAGGAACAACAGTGCCACCTGCTGTACAACTCTGTATGTGCAAGCTATGTTCGTACAACACCTGGACATTTGGATGCTCCTGAGAACATGGGTGAAGGACCACGTTGGTGTAAATGGTGGAGTTCAGAATTTGTTTTGAATGAATTACATATATGTAAAAAAATCATATAGTGATACCTAAATTCTGTCTTTTTTTCAGGAAGACCCTGAGTGATTTCCAGGCTCCGATACATCATGCCACTCTGACATGGAAGTGCTGGGACATGCAAGGCAATGCTGTTTCTCTCTTTCTAAGTGTGTGCTTGTTGTATGATGCATACAATGTCACATTAGTTTATTCTCGGTTATTCCTTCATACAAATTAACACGAGCTGCTGGCAATACTACAATGGTAAGAGGATTCATATTCAATTTATAAAAATTGAACGTGAATGGAATCAAGTGAATGGAATCAATGTTTTTGTGAATTGTGAGTGTCGCACACTGATTTAACTATTTGAATTTTGTTTTAAAAGCACACAGTTTCATGATCTCTGCTATTTGAATCAGCAGTTTTTGTTGGAAGCAAGTGACAGCAAGGTTGGAGTTGGAGCTATGGCATACCTCCCAACTGTCCTGCATTTGACCATGTAGTCTTGTCCCACGGACCTGTTTTTGCTCTCCAGTTTATTTTATTTATTTATTTATTTATTTTTGGACCTCAGAGACCAAGTCCCTAAGAAGCACAGTAACCCATGGACAGCCAGCAAGGCATGCATTAATGCCAGACTTGTATGCCCCCATTTTCAGGCTAGGTTTTTCTTGTGATGTCACTGACACAAAACCCTAAAGGCTTGGTCACTGCCATCCAGATTTCTTCTTATGGGTTGTGGCAAATGCCATTTCCTCTATTACAATAAATCTGTCATCATTCAACACCAGACAAGTGGCAGTGCATAGACTGGACTGAACAGCAATACAGAGCAGAGAACTGACACACACTATTCTAAGACAATGACTAACAAAGCACACAATTCCCTTCATTTTTTTTCTTAGACTTTACGTAGAAAATAATAAAACTATGATCCACTAAATAATGCATGTGTTAGGTTAGTTGTCATCTACAGTGATACCAGGCTTGACAATTCTAGGCATAGATTTTAACAAATCATCAGTCCAGCTGCATGTTCTCTTATAGTCTGAAACTCTCCAACAACTTTTTCTTTCATGACCTTTGTAGTCGTATTGGAAAAAGTTAATGTCAGGTGTTTTCAAGTAACAGAGAAACATAGAATGTGAGGGCAGATAAAAACCATTCGGCCCATTTGGTCTGCCCAATTTTCTAAATATTTTCATTAGTCCCTGGCCTTATCTTAAAGCGGCACTGTCATGCCGAACTAATCTTTCCCCAATCGATTACTCTTCTCTCCCTCTGTTAGGATCTGTTATTCATTTCTTCCTGTCTGCTCTAGTTTTCATTAAAATCACAAGACAAAGTAGGGACTATTTGTCTTATGGTGGTTTCTTACGCTTGACCAGCTATGACCAGCGGGGGAGCAAAGTGTGCTTCATTTCCGGTGGTCAGAACAATTTCCCCACAATTATTACCTTTCCTCTGTGATCTCGCGATGCTTCCTGTCAGTATTCACGAACGTCCTGTCATTTAGAAGGTTGGCGAAACTGCCGAATTTCATCCTAACAGAATGAGAACAGTTTTTCCATTCATGTTAGGACGCATTTCGGGACTTTAATTCTAATGAATTCTAATGAATGAAACTCCGATCCAATTTGTGCCGCGGCTGCATCTTACAGCCACTTAGTAGATAGCTTCCTAATTCTTACGGTATTAGGGATCTATCTACCAAAAGGCTAAAAGACCTAAATTGGTCTTTCAGCCAAATGTACTAATACTAAATATTACTTAGTATTAGTAAATTCTGCCCCTATTTGCTACACCGCGAGTAGGGTACGTCTACTAAACAGTAAACAGCCAGTGGCTGCTCACTGTTAAAAAACAAACAAAAAAAAACCCTAGCGTTCCCCCTCCCGAGCCCCTACCCTTGCCGTGTGAGTGGAGGCTATTAAACTGAATGGGGGACCTATTGCCCCCCCCCCCACCCCGGCTCCCACCTCTGAGTAGCGGGTGGGGGCCCTAAATGACAACGGGGAGGACCTATTGCCCCTCTGGCACCTCTGAGTGTAGGGAGTGGGTTCTAAATTACAATTGTCCTCCCCCGGGCCCGCACCGCTGAGCGGCGGGTGGAGGTCCTAAATAACAATAAGGAGGGGAGTAAACTATTATCCTCCTCCCAAGCCCCCACCCCTGAGTGGCGACTGGGGGCCCTAAATAACAATAAGGGGAGGGTATTGTCCTCCCCCTTGGCCCCCACCCCTAAGCGGCGGGTGGGGACCCTAAATGAAAATGTGGGGGGGACCTATTGTCCTCACCCCTTGGCCCCACCCGTGAGCGGTCGTGGGGGCCCTAAAGTAGAATCGGAGGAGACCTATTGTCCTTCCCCCCGGCCCCCACCCCTGAGCAGCGCGTAGGGGCCCTAAATAACAATAAGGCGGTGGAGACCTATTGTCCTCCCCCCCGGCCCCCACCCCTGAGCTGTGGGTGGGGGCCCTAAATGAAATGCCATGGGGGCCATTAGAATTAAATTCCGATACGAACAAAATCCCGAAATGCATCCTAACATGAATTGCGAAAGTGTTCTCATTCTGACGAAATTGCTCTGACCACCGGAAATGAAGCACACTTTGCTCCTCCGCTGGTTATAGCTGGTCAGGCGTAGGAAACCTCCATAAGACAAATTTATTTATTTATTTATTATTGCTATTTATAAAGCGCACACAGATTCCGCAGCGCTGTACAATTAGTTGAGAAACGTACAATATACACATACAAATACAAGGGGTAAGAGAGCCCTGCCTGTAAGCTGATATCTAGCCATTGGAGCTCTTTTATACAAAGTGCTTGGCTAGATGGCCCGTGAGCTTACAATCTAAAGGAAACCATGGGGATTTGAGACAAGAGGTAGCAGGGGAAGTTCGGAGGTGATGGCTGAAAGAGTTAACAGAGAGAAGCTATTGGTAAGATGTTAGGGGAATGAAGAGGTAATTGGGTGAGAATCTCAAGCAGCTGGGGGAGCATGCTATATCTTTAAGGGGAGCCTGGGTGGGCGGGAGGAGGGGAGGGTGGGTGGGAAGTGGGGAGAAAAAAATGCAGTCTTCACTGAGTTGATTGTGAAGTAAGGCCTGAGGAATAGGGATGGAACAGTCATATGAAGGTATTTACGACTGGGGAGGGGAAAAGGAGAGTGTGGGGGGGGGGGAATAGTCCCTACTTTGTCTTATGATTTTAAAGAAATCTAGAGCAGACAGGAAGTAAGGAAGAATAGATCTTGACAGAGGGTGAGAAGAGGAATCGATTGGGGAAAGGCAAGTTCGGCATGACAGTACCGCTTTAAATGAATTAATTCAGTTTTCATGAACATCACACAGTTTTATTTTCTTCCACTAGGTGGCAGCGTATATTACAGAATCATATTGCTATTCTCCTTATCTAATTCTGGATCACATTAATTTTTAAATAAACCATTAAAACGGTCTCTTCCTTCCTTCTACTCCTCACCAGTTGGTTGATTTTATGTATCCGAGCTGGCGTATTTACTATAATTAATTACACAATAATTTCAGAGCTAGACAGAGCTTGTTTAATTATTTTACACTTGTTCCCATTACAGCTACTCCTCACTTACCGACTGGGTTCCGTTCTATTGCGCACACAGTTCTGTTTGCGCACACATTTTCCTTACATTGTCTCGGAATCCCTACTTTAAACATGTAAAGCGGTTACAGAAATTTATGGTAAGACACGAATTGGCCAAGGAATGTCAGTAATTTCCTAGTAGACAAACACATGACGCAAATTGCAGATCATGGTAAGTTTTGCTTTTTATAGGGACATTATAGTCGCCAGTACCACACACACAGCTTAATGTAGTTGTTATGGTGTCTATTGCATGCCCTTACAACCTTGATTCAATGCATCTCTATAAGGAGATGCTAATTGGTGCAGCATGGCATTTTGGATTGGCTGAAATCTTCCAAATTGATGATCTCAGCCACAGAGACAGAGCCAACTGTGGCATGGGAGCAAAGGTGAATGAATTCACCTTTAATGTCTAGAGAGAGAGGGGACAGGGACCCAATTCTACATTCCAGCACTTTAATGGCAGGAATACATCTCTGTTCCTTTAATCATGATCTCAAGATTTCATGAAAACAATCTCAGTCTCTTCCAAGAACATTCAAACTTAACCCTCATTAATAAATCAAGCAGGTATATCCTCATCACATATAACGGAATAGAACTCAACTCGTTAATTCTCACACTGTCTGCAGTCACAATTGTTACTCATTAAGACGATGATTTACTCTCATTATTATCTGTGGATTCTTTACTTATACCCTAATATTTTACCATATTAAGCCAAATATATTATTTGTAAAATCAAAAACAATGACAGAAAGTCATGTTTTTTTTTGTATAAATTTAAAAAGAGACATTCGAGGCAGATATGTAAACTCTGTGCAACGTGTGGTTAGCTGTTAGCTAATGGTGTATTTTGTAAGGGGAAGAATTAAAGGAATACACCTTTATTGCACCAGGAATTAAATGTCATGTGGGTTTTTAAACAATAATTTGTTTTTCTGCCAGCTCTGTTTCTACTTTTCCTCTAATTAAAGGATTAATCATGACTCACTACTTACCGAATGGAAAGCTGGTAACTGAACTTCAACTCCCACAAACACTTGCTGTACGCATAAAGCACTTCTTATTATAGAGCATGGGACGCATTATTATATATTTGATGTGTGGCCCAAGACAATTCCTCTGCACTCAATACACATCAAATATAAAATATTGATAATGTATATAAATAATATAACTTTAAAAGCCCTTTTCTTAATTTTGATATTTCAATTGTTTAGTAGATAACTTCCTTATTTGTTATCCTTATGTGGGATTGGCATATTTAAGGATACCAAATTCCGGAGCTATCTACTAAATGCATACACAGGTATATACATACAGGTTCTCCTCACTTACCGACCAGGTTCAGTTCTCACGACCCGGTCGTAGAACGAATTGGTCGGTAAGTGAGGAGTTAAGGGATTCCCTGCTCTGGTGCGTTTGTCTATGTTCGGGGAAATCTCCCCGAACATAGATGAGCGCAGCAGAGCAGGGTATCCCTCAAATTCCCATGACGGCTCGCACTTACCACCCCGGTCGTAAGTGTGAGCCGTCGTAAAACAGGTCGGTCATAAAACGAGGATCACCTGTATTTATTTATTTATAAAATATTTTACCAGGAAGGATACATTGTGATTTCTCACATGCACACATAACCACAGATACACACACATTCACAAACACACACACAATCACAGACATATATACACAATCACAAATCTACACACACAATCACAGACACACACACATACAATCACAGACCTATATGCACAATTGCCGACCCCCACACACACACATACAATCACAGACCCAGACAAACCCATACAATCACAGACCTAAAAACGCAGTCACATACATACACCACATAATCACATATGTACACACACACATACAATTACAGACCAAAACACAGATACAATCACACACATACAAAAACAATCAATCATAGAACCAAACACACACATATACATTTACAGACCTATACACACAATCACAGATATACCCACACACAATCACATACATACACACATACACAATCAAACACACACACACACACACATGCAATCACATTCCTATACACACAATTAAAAACCATACACACACACACACACACACACACAAACAATAACAGACACACACAATCAAACAAAATCACACACCTATAGACATATAATCACAGATATATACACACACAATCACAGACACGCACATAAAATCCCATACACATACAATTAGACACACACACATACATACAGGGCCGGATTAACATAGGGGCTGATGGAGCTGCAGCTCCAGGCCGAGGCCCATGGAATAAGCCCATTAAAAAAAATAATAATAAAAAAATAAATAAAATAAAAAATATTTTTTGTTTTTAATACTCTTAGGTTTTCCTCCTGACTGGTATTTTAAGGCACAGCCTGTATTTGAGGTTGCCCGGCCGTGCTGGTATTGCAGTATTACCGGCAATACAAATGCAAATATTTTTCTCAGTATAAACTGAGATTACTCTGTAATACCAGCACCGGCCAGTAGGGGTCACTGTGGATGGAGAGAGGCAGGGATAGGAAGTTACAGCATATCCCTCCCTGCCTCTCTCTACTCACTGATACACAGGGGAGCAGCTACACAGTACAGAGAGTTCAGACAGAGAGTTCAGACAGCATGTTCAGACACATGGGGACACTGAGACACTAGGGGACACTGTGAGACATGGGGACACTGAGACACTAGGGGACACTGTGAGACATGGGGACACGGACACATGGGGATGCTGTGAGACATAGGTAGACACATTGGGACACATGTCTCCCAGTGTCCCCATGCCTCCAGGCCAGTGTCCCTAGTGTCTCAGTGTCCCCATGGCTCCCAGTATCCCCATGCCTCCCAGCCAATGTCCCCATTGCTCCTATTGTCCCCATATGTCTGTGTCCCCATGTCTCCCAGTGTCCACATATGTCTGTGTCCCCATGTCTCCCAGTGTACACATGTCTCACAGCCAGTGTCTGTGTCCCCATGTCTCCTAGTGTCCCTATGTCTCCCAGCCAGTGCCCCTAGTGTCTCAGTGTCCCCATGTCTCCCAGTCTCTGTATCCCCATATCTCTGTGTCCCCATGTCTCCCAGTGTCTGCGTCCCCATGTCTCTGTGTCCCTAGTGTCTGTGACCCCATTTCTCCCAGTGTCCCCAAATGTCTGTGTCCCCGTGTCTCCATGTCTCTCAGTGCCCCCATGTCTCCCAATGTCCCCAAGTGTCTCAGTGCCCCCATGTCTCCAAGTGTCTCAGTGTCCCCGTGTCTCTGTGTCCCCATGTATCCTAGTGACACTGGACACACTGGGACATGGGGACACAGACACTGGGAGACTAGGGGACTGGGCGACATGGGGACACTGACACTGTGATGCATAGGGATACTGATGCCAGGCTGGCCTTCCAATTCTTTGGACAGACATACCCCCTTTTTGGGCATGTTCGCCCTTCTGGCAGTTCTGGTCATGTGATTCGCATCAGTGGCCTACTCTTTTACCCCGCCCATTGGGTTCCTGCTTCACTGGACACTGCTGTTGGTATGGATTTACTTGAAAGATGAAAGCATAAATTAGATAAAGAGATTAGCATAGAGTATGTGTTTTTTATAGCTGCATCCTTTGAGTTTCCCTCCAACACCAACTGCATCAGATACATGATGCTTGGGAGGTATAACTGTTTTAGTGTTTTTCGTCGATAAGATTCTGTAATTAGGCCCCATCATAATTGTCAGCACCAGGCCCACTGGGCTCTTAATCCGGCCCTGCATACATACAATCAATCACATACCTATACACACAATCACATACATACACACACACACAATCACAGACCTATACACACAATCACATACATACAAACAAACACACAATCACAGATGCACACACACACATAATTACAGACCCACACACATAATCACAAATGTATCCACAGATCACCCACTCACAGACAATCACTGACAAAACATACATAAAAATCACATACACACACACTTAGTACTTAAGACATCCACCCAGTCTCCCTACCTTAGTCTGGAAAGGCTGGAAAGGCTGGGCTAAATCCTCTGTCCCTGGTGGTCAGTAGTTGCTGCTGGTCTGGGACCTCTGTGCTCTCCCTGCAGAGGTCCCTTGCGCACCCAGCAGTGATGACAATATAAAGTTATAAAGTTATATCCCGGTGGCCGGCTCATGGACGGGTGGCGAGGGAGCTGTCCAGGAGGAGCACAATATGTAATGGGCTCCCTGCCTCGCCCAGTATCCCTGACGGCAACCAGTCCGCACTGCTAGCTGTCCAGAGCCGCATGCGGCCCGTGGGCCGCGGGTTGGACACCCCTGTTATAGAGGGTTAAATGAGTATTATTATTAACTGGGTATCTTGGTGGTCTCGGCAGAGGTTACTGCCAAAGCCAAAGTTGAGGAATTTATCACATATGCAGGATCTTTTTTTTTTTTTCATAATTTTATTTAATTAATTTTATTTATAGCTTACTGTTTTTTTTGGGTTTTTTTTTTTGCATATATGTTTTGATGTATGTAGAACATTGGCTTATCATTCATAGAACATTTTCAGGCTGGACAAAAGTGGTAAGTGGTGTCCCTCGGGCTTCTGTTTTGGGACCGCTTCTATTTAACATATTTATAAATGATCTTGAAATAGGCATTGAAAGCCATGTTTCAGTGTTTGCAGATGACAAGTAAAGTAATAAAATGTGAGCAGGATATTGCTTTGCTGCCAAGGGATTTGGATAGATTGGGGGATTGAGCACTAAAATGGCAGATTAAATTTAATGTAGAGAAATGCAAAGTTATGCACTTGGGGGTCAAGATTGGACAAGCAACTTACACCCTAAATGGTAGTGAATTAGGGATAACCACACATGAGAAGGATTTGGGAATTGTTATAGAAAACAAATTAGGCAGCAATATGCAATGTCATCTTATTGTATCAAGTAATAAGGTTAAGATCCTAGAGATAAAACAGAATAAAACACATAATAGTGCAATATTGTCTGTGCAATATAGTAAGTGCAAGATATAGGTGGAATATCACTCACAAAATGAGAGCCTACAAGTAAGGCTCAATGTTCCAGCGTTGTGGGATATAGGTTCCCACTACCTTCTTTACACTGCCAGGAGGTGGTAAGAAGTCCAATATCCTCTACAAGGTAAGTATAAATATAAAGTGCTTTATTGAAATAAGTGCACAAACATAATAAATAGAAAATATAAAAAAACAAGACCTTATAATTGAAGGTAAGTAGTAGAGATAGTCTCTGATGTAGCAAAACGCATTTCGCCTCGTTTAGAGGCTTCCTCATTTGCTGTATATCTCTTTCTGTAGATGTCCGTTTTTATAATTCATATTTGGCGCCCTTTTCCCTGCTTCGGCGAACAGAGCGGTACTTCCGCTTTCGGCATTTGCGTTCCAGCAGTGGAACGCATGATTTCGTCCTGGGCGATAAAAGCGTCACTTCCGTTTCCGGTATTCGCGTTCCAACAGTGGAACGCATATGTTCCAATTCCGTTTCTCGAGTAGTGGAACGCATCTATGATTCATCCGATATAATAGTTCATACATAATCCAAAACTCATAAGTACAGTCTTTTGCTTGACATATAATATGTAAAATAGGAAGGAATATTGCAGGTATTATTAAATAGAAGAAATAAAATAAAGCCAATAGTGCTGCATTAAAAAAATCCAATATAGGGGGCGGGGCCAGACCGCCATGCTAACCGGTCGCATGCAGGAGAGGCTCCGGAGAAACCGGGCCTCTTAGGCTGCAAACGGCAGATTAAAACGATGAAAGACAAGCTGATGAGACACCCACGACTGTGGGAGAGGTAGCGGACCCCGAGATCGGGAGCTTTGTAACCCACGGGGGAAGAACGAGGCTTCGAGGGCTGCGGCCAACTCGGGAGGGGAGCGAGGTGGACGGCCGCTGCCGGGCCTCCCCTCCCGGCTGCCACACGCCGACTGCCAGAGCGGTTTGCCGGTCCCGCTTCCCCCCCTTGGGCCGGGGGGGTCATCCCGGTCCCTACTAGGGAGAGCATGAGGGGTGAGGTGACTGGGGTGCAAGAAACGTTCGAGGCCTACCCTGCAAGATGGCGGCGGCTTGTGACTCCTCACCATCCACTCCCACAACACGGAACCTTATGAGCCGCAAGCAAGACAACTACCTCGACGGAGGACCTTAAAGCCAGGTGCCCGAGGGCTCCAGCGCTGGGAGAGAGGGAGACAGATCACAGGACCCACTGCCCATAACAGACCTTCTCTGGGGGGACACACGAGGCGAGCAACGGACCCATGCAGAAGCGGGTATCCATCAGGCGGAGCCAAGTGGGCTACAAACTAGATGAATGCTGTACTCGCCTGGGCATCAGTTCTAAGAAAAGCGGACTTCCAACATACAACTGGTACCTGTCAAGTGCCGTGCAGCTGAGGTATCGAACCTGGCACGTAAGCACAGACACCCGCGGAACCAAGACACGTGGACTATATGTAACTAGCGGGCAGTCTCAGATCTAAGATGCCCAGTGGTACGCCGCTGCCGTCTTGCTTTTTCTTTTAATTGTTCTGGTAAGGTTCACCAAGTCAGACCTCAAACAGAGCATGGTAACAGAGCAGGATCCTGCTCGACGCTAGCGGTCACTTGCATACCGGCATATTTACTTAACCATCGTAGAGAGTGCCCCTCATGTATGAAGTATATTGCCTGTAAATGTACTACTTTGCTTTGCCTGCAGACATGTCTGACTCATAATGGTAACAACCCAGGGCTAAGATGACCATAAATGCAATGCTTTCCCTCTGTGTCTCTCCAATAACCTTTCTTTTCATGCCTGACAGGCTCATCTCGACTCTTAACTAAGCGAGAATTTAAGCTGTTGTACATATGGCATAAGTATAAATGTTAACCCTTCTCAGAGAAGCAATGCCACATATTTAACATAATCTTAAACGTAACTAAACCAATCTACTGAAGTTACAAAGCCAGATATTTTCATGTTAAAAAAAAAAAAAGTGCTGTTTAATATTCTAAGAAAATGCCTGCAGCTGCTGTTGTGGCTCTGCACGCTTGTTGTTACTCCATGCACAAGAAAAATAAAGAATTAAAAAATAAAATAAAAATAAAAATCCAATATAGATATCATAACTACAAATACACCAAAAAAGGATAAAGCAGAATGGTAATAAATGCATGTATATTAAATAGGCAGTATATATAATGATATACTAAAAATATACCAAAATATTAAAATAAGAGAAGAAATGAATCCTTTAAATAATATATTAGGAATATGTATATAAAGATTAATAAAAATAATAATAATAATTATACCACTACTGATAGATCAATCTCACCATACAATAAAGGAAGAAATACAAATGATAATGTATCCCCCCAACCCCCCCTCCCCCCCACTGCCAGACACCCCACCATCACCTTCTTTTTTTCGGAGGGATCTTATCCAAAACAGAAGGAAATGGACAGACAATACCCAAAGATGGGAAATACAGGGGAAAAGGCAACGATCAACGGAAGGAGGAGACAGAGAAGAAAGAGGAAAACAACACAGAGAAAAGAGAGGCAAGACCTCAATTTAGAAGGAATATTTAATTTAGCAGGACAACCCTTAACTACAGAACAGATAGATATTTTCAAAAAGGGCCTTAAATTTGCCCCTACAGCTGATTTTAATTCTTTTGATTTTTTGGTAGATATGAATTTGTTTATAAGAAAATTCTGTCTAAAATTTTTTTTTTATAACAAAGAGAAATACCCGCAGGAAATACAGAATAATGAATATCTCCATACATCACTTAAGGAAAAATCCCAATTCTTTCCAAGACACCTGATTTCAACCGAAATTAAAACGTTTGAAACCATGGTGATGAAAGATGTAGAAAAATTTGGAAAAACAATTAAATACCAACAAATTTTATCAATAGAAGGAAGAAAGGCTTTAAAGAATATAAAAAATGACCACAATTTAGTAATTAAACCAGCGGATAAAGGTGGAGGAATAGTAATTCTAAATAAAGATCAATATATTAGAGAAGCCAACAGAATACTTTCAGACTCCTCCACCTATAAGAAATTGACACATAATCATACAAATGAGACTATAAAATCTTTTAAACAGTATGTGGAGAAAGGAAAAGAGTTGGGAATTCTAAATGATAAAGAAGCAGATTACTTGTGGATAGATAACCCAAAAATACCGGTCTTTTATCTTTTACCAAAAATTCATAAGAATGTAGAGAACCCCCCCAGGGAGACCAATTATATCTGGTATTGATTCCATTTCCACTAGAATATCCGAATATATAGACACTATACTGCAACCAATTGTTATAAAAAATCCGACTTACCTCAAAGATACAATTCATGTTTTACAAATTTTAGAAAAAATAAAATGGACAAAAGGAAACATATTAGTGACATGTGATGTAACTTCACTATATAGTATTATACCTCATGATAAAGGAATGGCAGCAGTACAATACTTTTTAGAAAAATCTGATTTTAAAGGAGAACAAATACAGTATATTTTAGAAGGGATTTTATTAATTTTAACCCATAATTATTTTTGGTTCGAAAATACCTTTTACCTACAGATTTGTGGTACAGCTATGGGCACCAAATTCGCCCCCAGCTATGCTAATCCTTTCATGGCATTTTGGGAAGAAACCTTTGCGCTTATAGGACATCAATGGGAGGCGAATTTGGTGTCCTACTGTCGATTTATCGACGATATTTTTTTTGTATGGACTGGAACCACGGAGGCTTTACAAGAGTTCATTGCATACCTTAATATTAACGACTATGGTATTCATTTAACTAGTTCTTTAACCCCTTAAGGACACATGACATGTGTGACATGTCATGATTCCCTTTTATTCCAGAAGTTTGGTCCTTAAGGGGTTAAGTGAAACAAACATCAACTTTTTAGATCTTGACATTAAAATTCAGGATTCCATGATAGTCACCAAAAATCATTTCAAACTAGTAGATGCTAACAGTTATATCGAAATAAATAGTTGCCATCACAAACCTTGGCTCCATAATGCCCCTAAGATCCAATTCCTTAGAATTCGACGTAACTGTAAACTAGATAGGGATTACCTAGAACAGGCGAATTATATTAAACATCAATTTATGGAAAAGGGATACAACGAAGTACTTTTAAATCAAGAAATGGAGGAGGTAGGAAAACTAAAAAGAGAAAATCTTATTTAATATAAACAAAAGAAAAAAACAGTCGAAACCAATGAAGTTCCTTTTATTTGCAATTTTAATGGACAAAATAAACGCATATATAAAACCATAAAAAAACATTGGCACCTACTAAAAGATGACCCAATTTTAAATAGAATTTTACCTTTAAAACCTAAAATCACATACAGAGGAGCAAAAAAATGTAAAAATATTTTAGTGAAAAGTCATTTAACTTCCAAAAATCCTAAGCACTTCATTCAAGATTTAAAAGGATTTTATGGTTGTGGTACATGCCTCCCGTGTAGAACTACAAAAAGTACAAAAAGACATTTGGAAGATTTAGAAAATATTATCCATAAGCCGTATATTATTAAAGATTACCTTACTTGTCATTCAAAGGGCATTGTATATATTTTTAAAATGCCCTTGCAATCTGATTTATGTAGGGAGGACTATTAGACCCTTAAAGGTCAGGATTGCTGAACACATTCGCAATATTAGAAACGGTTTAGAAACTCACAGCGTATCCCTCCATTTTAAAGTTATCCACAAGCAGAATCCAGAAAACTTGTTTTTCTGTGCAATCAAGGAAGTTAAACGAGATTGGAGAGGAGGTAATTATTTTAAAATATTGGGTAAAGAAGAAATGCGTTTTATTTATAATTTTAAAACATTAATTCCATATGGCTTAAACTCAGATTTTGAGGTTTGGCATTTTTAATATTTATTTTCCCTTCATCACATTTTTTCATCATTTTTAATTTTACAATTTTATCTCTAATTTTTCTCCTTTTTTAGTAAACAATATATATATTTTTTTATATACACATTTTAATTATTATTATTTTTATTAATCTTTATATACATATTCCTAATATATTATTTAAAGGATTCATTTCTTCTCTTATTTTAATATTTTGGTATATTTTTAGTATATCATTATATATACTGCCAATTTAATATTTTTACATGCATTTATTACCATTCTGCTTTATCCTTTTTTGTGTATTTGTAGTTATGATATCTATATTGGATTTTTTTAATGCAGCACTATTGGCTTTATTTTATTTCTTCTATTTACTAATACCTGCAATATTCCTTCCTATTTTACATATCATATGTCAAGCAAAAGACTGTACCTATGAGTTTTGGATTATATATGAACTATTATATCGGATGAATCTAAGTGGGTTCCACTACTCGAGAAACGTAATTGGAACATTGCGTTCCACTGTTGGAACGCAAATACTGGAAACGGAAGTGACGCTTTTATCGCCCAGGACGAAATCATACGTTCCACTGTTGGAACGCAAATGCCGAAAGCGGAAGTACCTCTCTGTTCGCCGAAGCAGGAGAAAAGGGCGCCAAATATGAATTACAAAAACGGACATCTACAGAAAGAGACATACAGCAACTGAGGAAGCCTCTAAACGAGGCGAAACACATTTTGCTACATCAGAGACTATCTCTACTACTTACCTTCATTTATAAGGTCTTGTTTTTTATATTTTCTATTTATTATGTTTGTGCACTTATTTCAATAAAGCACTTTATATTTATACTTACCTTGTAGAGGATATTGGACTTCTTACCACCTCCTGGCAGTGTAAAGAAGGTAGTGGGAACCTATATCCCACAACGCTGGAACATTGAGCCTTACTTATAGGCTCTCATTTTGTGAGTGATATTCCACCTATATCTTGCACTTACTATATTGCACAGACAATATTGCACTATTTTGTTGTGGCGAAACCAGCTTCGCCACTGTGAACTGGAGAGGCCTGGCTGCTGGCCTCCTGCCCGCTGACTATGGCCCCTGGACGTGTTGCACTTTAGAAACTATATTTGGGCATGTAATAATTTGTATTGCTGCTGCTGGCCCTTTAAAAGCAGCGATGGACATATTGGAACTTTTGGGACTACTGTACCTTTAAGACTGTGGAGCGTAGTACAGTAATCCTGCCTTTAATACTTTCATGTCATGTATGTATTTTTGTATGCAGTTAACCTGGGTTATATATATGTACAGCATTCATCTGATTGTTCGGTAGAATCACTCCATTCATTGTATGGAGGAAACTACCGAACAACCAGACCACCCAGGACTAAGTGTGCCTCCAATTACCGTTTGCAACAATGTTGCAAACAGGTAATTGGCAATCCATGTAATGTATTATGTGTCCTCTGGGTGGCCGCCATTCGGGAAACAACCACGTGGCGGCGGCCATCTTTAACTGCCGAACAGCGGTGTTTTGCCGTCGAGTGTCTGGAACTGAAATCGGACACTCGACTAGGCAAACACCGCTGAGACCTCCAGACTTCCAGGATTTCGTGGGGAAACTACCGAACGGCCCGCCGTTCGGTAGAAAGAAATGTACGAACTAGGGGATTCATACGAATCCCCCTTAGTCTCTATAACACAGGCAATTCGTCTGTTTGCGTTCCCTTGTTTGTGACCGACCGCAGGGCCAAAATGCATGGAACTGTTTTCGGATACTTTACCCATGCGGTCGGTCAATACTTTGGAACCTCATATCTCCCGAACCATTCATCCGAATGACCTGATTCTTGGATATGTTGTCCCCCTGAATAAGGGCTATCAGGGGATACCTGTTTTGGAGGTGTAGCATATGTATTTGGGGTACATCCAGGAATTGGGGAAAAGGGTGTACGGTATAATTATGTTAAGTGCTAATCTAAGGGGAGGAAATGTGGGGGAGGTACATCCATGTGATTGGTTAAATTCATCCTCCCCCTGGGAGTGTCCTGTATGTACTTGTTTGTAATAAAATCCAGACTGGGTGTCCCAGTCCAGAGTCTTGCTTAACCCTCAAAGCGATGTGTCGTCTCGGTCTTTGGGGGAATGGGATTGTATGCTGACTGCCAAGAGTGTAAGCGGATTGTATGCTTTTCTTGTTCAGCTGTTCCAGTTCGGAGTGTGATTTCGTATCCAGATCGGGAGTTTGGTGTTCTGCAGTAGCTGTGCCTGTCTCTAGAAAAGGGGATTATCGCCTAAACTGGGTTTTATCCTCTTGTAAGTGAAACGGTCCGTTACATATGTGTTTTATTCTGTTTTATCTCTAGGATCTTAACCTTATTACTTGTTACAATAAGAAGATACTCCGCCTTATACTGTATGTAATTTCTGTTTTGATGTGAGGGTAAAGGGTAACTCACAAAGGTGTATTTGAGTATCTCTTATTTTCTGTGTATCCCACTGGTAATACTGTACTTTCCTTTTTTAATATGCAATGTCAATCTGCAGTTGCTGAGGCCAGTAAGGTTTTGTCATGTATAAATAGGGGCATAAATTCTCGGGATGAAAATATAATTTTGCCTCTTTATAAATCGCTGGTAAGACCACACCTAGAATATGCTGTGCAATTTTGGGCGCCTGTTCTAAAGAGGGATATCATGGCACTAGGAAAAGTGCAGAGACGAGAAAGGTTAAAAAATGTAAATCTCTTTAGTTTGGATATGGAATTCTCAGCCTGAAGAGGTGGTTTTATCAGAGTCCATACAGATGTTTAAACTGCAATTGGATAAATACTTGCAAAAACATAACATACAGGGATATAATTTCTAATTAGTGGGGTAATAGCTGCTTGATCCAAGGAGATATCTGACTGCTATTTTGGGGTCAATAAGGAATTTTTTCCTAGCTTGTTGCATAATTGGAAGCGCTTCAGACTAGTTTTATTTGCCTTCTTTTGGATCAACAGCAAAAACATATGTGAGGAAAGCTGAACTTGATGGGCGCAAGTCTCTTTTCAGCTATGTAATATATAATACATGAATATAATACATGAAATAAAGAATGGGTGTCTGTGACGGAACGCCGTCACTGAGAGCCATATCCACGTGTAACGGAACCTACCGTTAATGGACGCTTCCTAGCTTGCGCCGAGGACCACAAGGACCGCACCGGACACCACAACCACCGCAGACTCCGCAATCGCCGTAGCTTGACTGGAGTCTCGCCGTCTTCCTTCCACCCTGGATCAGCTTCTGTCCTCCAGGACCGTGTGGGAAAGACCTCTTCCTTTCACCCTGTATGAACCTCCAGCATCCAGGACTGTGTGGGGAAGACCTCTCCTCCAAGGAGAGCGCATCAGGAACAAGCTCTTAAAAGAGCTAAGTGATTCAAGCTCAGGGGAGTATGCAGAGCATAGCAATCCTCAGTGTGATTATAACAGCTCCCTCCAATAACGAGACAAGGCTACATTTTGAGGGATCAAGAAGAACTGACTAAATCTTTATTTTACTTGGGACTAGCCCATATGGTCATTACATTAACATTGCTGTGAAAACTCAATAAAATTACAAACAGTCAAATCATAGGAGGCAACATACATATGGCATATTTTTAAAGGAGTGGGGGAGACAATATTTAACAGAAAATATCTCACGTGCCTGCAGAATTAGCAATATGCAAATCTACCCAAATATGCAAATGAACCAGTCTTGCTATTCAGGTAGTGCATATTGCTGTTGCTACCAATAAGAGGGCACTAGACAAGCTCCATAGCCAAATCCACCTAGTTGGTAGCAAACCTCAGCAGTACAGGAGATCAGGCAATACATTTCACAGTACACACACACACACACTATAAACAATTACATTACACACACCCTGCACCTATAATGGGTACAGGGTGACTAAAACATAAGAGAAATAAATAGTCTGTCTGAAGGTAGAATAGGGGCTTTAAAGCCAAATACATCAAAAAGTCATAGTCACAGGGGAGGAGGCTGGCAAGCAGACCTCTCCAGGACCAAGTGGCGAAAGGCACTTCGTCACACCACGTGTGCCCACTGCTTATTTGTGTATTTCACCCTGTTTCCCCGTGTGTTTCGTACTGTGCTCTGTTTCCCGTTCAGGAGCGTTCATATGAACGGAATCTGTTTGTCTCCCGAACGGGGACCACCCCGGTACCCCATTAAAATGTTCACACTAATCAATTATAACGTTCGCACCTATAACATACGTGCGAAACTGCAAGAAAAGTAATTAATGAGTGCTCCCTTGTGTGGCCGCAATTTCATATAGAAGAAAGTCAACCAGGGGGATCATTCATATCCCGAAAGAAGACGAACGGGTTCCTGAGGTTGGTGGGGACACTTTTGGGGTACTGGCTGTTCGGAAGGGTGATCGCCCTACCTATTCCTAAAGGAGCCTAATCACTATCTGGGCTAGTGGCTGCGCAGAGAGCGCTACCTGCGTGGAGATATCCACCGGAGAGAGAGAGAGACGCAAGCCCAGCAGAGAATCCCTGGAACTGTGAGGCGGCTTCACGGCTGCATAGACCCGCTAGCCATCTGGAAGTCCGTGCCGGCCAGTAGGAGAAGGGCTGCTGTTCAAACTGGTTTAGCGCCCTTTGTCCTGATTGGCCGTCGAAACACCTCTCCGCCCCGAGCGCTGATTGGCGCGATTTAGTTTCGCAACCCTTTTCCTGATGGGCTATGGAACCCCTCCCCGAGCGCCGATTGGCGTGATTTGGTTTCCGTCCTTTCTCCGGATTGGCTGTTGCTTGGTTTAGGCGCAAAGTTTGAATTCACTGGACTAAACCAAGCATCTCCGTGAAACAATTGCGGGGATGTACAGAGCCTCGAGCCTAGACTTTATACAATGATTTCTCGGGCTCTGTACATCCGATAGCCCTGCTATTTGCAGGGATCCTAGTTGGAACTCAAGGCTATATTTTATATGTGTACCCCTTTTCCTTCCCTAGGTTTCCCCCATGAATGTAATGTGTCCTGTTGATTGTAAATGTTGTACTGTTGATATCTCCCAGAGCGGGAGATGTTTATCTGTAAACCATCCCCCTCCAGCCTAAGACTGAGGGACTTGTGCTGAATGGAATGGAGTCTGTGTATAAATTAAGCCTGTACCAATAAAGCAATGTCAGTGTTGTACTCCCAGAGCTGTGTCTCATCCAGTTACTGGGGGGAAATGGATGCCTCCTTGTTGTAAGGGTTCCTGAGTGGCTGAAGGACGGTATTAGCGGGGGTTAACCGGTCGGGTTACACGGGGTCCGCTACAGTGTCCTTTTAAAAAAACTCTTAATTCTTTCTTTTAAAATATGTTAATGAGGCCAGATCAGAGGTTAAAAGCAAGCTGTTTAAGCAGCAAGTATTTCAGTTAGAATGTCAATCTATGTTAAAGTTAGAATCGGACACATTGATATTGGGGTACTTAGACGATATGGCCATATGGAGTAACCAAATCCCCATATTTGTTTGATGATATAGGTGATTTTAAATAGTTATGTCAAATTTAAAACTGTATTTCCTTAATCTGCATTTTGTATATAATTTGACTTTTACAGTAGTACCACTGCTGAGAAATGCATGTTTTGGGCAAGGCCAGATTAAGAGCCCAGTGGGCCTGGAGCTGACAATTATGATGGGCCTAATTACAGAATCTTATCGACCAAAAACACTAAAACAACCATACTTCCCAAGCGTCATGTATCTGATGGAGATGGTGTTGGAGGGAAACTCAAAGGATGCAGCTATAAGAAAACACATACTCTATGTTAATCTCTCTCTAATTTATGCTTTCATCTTTCAAGTGAATCCATAACCCATAACACCAGTGTCCAGTGAAGCAGGCAGTCAATGGGCAGGGTAAAAGAGTGAGCCACTGGCGCGAATCACGTGACCAGACCTGCCAAAAGGGGTGGACATGCCCAAAAAGGGGGCATGTTTGTCCAAAGAATTGGAACGCCAGCCTGGCATGAATGCATGTCAGGCTGCCTGCTAATCATGCAGGCTGTCCAACTAAGGGCATACTATGCAGGCAGCACCCTGAGCTTGGCATTAATGTGTCTAATGATGCGCTCGCTCAACGCTTTCTAAGGACTGTCCCCTAGCACTCACTGGTCCACTTGTCTCCTTACCTTCTTACTAGCAGGCAGAAGTTCCTGGTATATAGTCTGGGAAAGAGTAAAGGTGGATGTAGTGATTGTAGAAGAAAGGGGGACATGCCACAGTGTTAGAGAAACCAAAGTCTGCATTACCTTAAATAATTTAATTGTCAGCCAGTCCACACACGTTGTGTTGCCATACATCCCTCTTAAGCTTCCAAACTTAAAGGGACACTATAGTCACCAGAACAATTACAACTTATTGTATTTGTTCTGGTGAGTAGAATCATTCCCTTCATGCTTTTTTGCAGTAAACACAGTCTTTTCAGCTAAAATAACTCCACTGGCCACTCCTTAGATGGCTGCTAGAGGTGCTTCCTGGGACAGTACTGCCTAGTGTGCAGCACTGCCATTCAGTGGCTGGTGCTGGTATTGCAGAGTAATCTCCGTTTATATTGAGAAATATACCTGCATTTGTATAGCCAGTATTACTGCAATACCGGCACGGGCAGGCAGCCTCAAATACCGGCTGTGCCAGTAAAATACCAGTCAGGTGGCAAACCTAAGAGTAGTGTGTAAAAAAATTTTTTTTTTTTTAATGGGCCTCTTCCATGGGCCTGGGCCTGGGCCTGGGCCTGGAGCTGCAGCTCCATCAGCCCCTATGTTAATCCGGCCCTGGTTTTGGGTGTTGCCCTCAATTCCCTATTTTAGATTTATAAATGAGCCTTTTTCCAACCTCCTAGCTGTCAATCACACAACAGAACCTGTTCCTTCCTGGTTGTTTAGCTCATTGCAGCTTAATGCAAAGAGATCGCAATTACTCAGAGCACCTGCCTGGCAAAGACATTTCATGGAGAAGCTTTGAAAAGTCTGTGATTGCACAGCAACAGAAAGTCTGGGTTGGGGAGGGTTTGCAAATGCTGCAGACAATAGAACTGCTGCTTTTTTAAGCTGTTTTTTTATATAACCCCCAACGGGAAAAATGCATGACTTGTTGTACATTTGATTCTTTTCAATCTGCTTTTTAATTCAATCCATTTTGTGCCTTTTTCCATTAGGGTTGATAAAAAGGGAAATCATTATATTTTAAAAATTTCTAATCAAACAGGATTATTGACTACACATGGAATTATAGGAAAATTTTAGGTCAAAGTTGAATTTTTCCGTATTGTTTACTTTGGCCTAACATTTTAATCATTGCTCTACAATTCCAACTTTAGTAAATAAGCCATAATTTTTAATAGCTCTTTTTCCTGAAACCAACAAATAAAAACACAAAAAAAAAAACAACCCAAATATAAAACAGTGGTTGGTGAAGAATAATAATCAATGACTATATGGAGAGGTATCAGTGAGTGTCACGGAATGTGGACAAACAGCAGATAGCTACAGATGAATGTGCTGGTATTTTGCATAGGATCATTTGATAGCTGATGTAGGTGACCTTGAATCTCAAGGGAAATACAAGCACATCATACATTTAATTCTCTGCACAGATACACGCGACCAATGTTAGCTTGTTTCTAGGCAGAACAGCAGCTGAGAAGGAAAATCTGAAACACAAACTGCGTTGCTTCCGGTCCAGGAACATTGTGATTGAATATAGCCTTAACATTGTTGCACAACATTTCTTTCAGAACAGGTTATTCAATCACTACACTCGAAATGTGTGGAATTCAATAGACAATAGCAAAACCCAGGCCGCAATAGCCAAGCTAGAACGTGCTTTCCCCCTGGCCTACTGATTCTAATGAAGATATTTAATTGAAGCTCAGAGAAAGACAAAATAGAAGGTTAATGGGGTGAGCGTTGAAGATAAGGCAATGTGGAGTGTTTGACATAATTCTAATTTCTTAATTGGTCACATTGTGGACTAGGATATAACGACTCAGTGTAATTAAACTCTAGCAGCAAACACGTAGCTATGTTGGCAAATCTCTCTTATAAGTACATAAGCAAATTGAAATATTCCATGTGAAAAATGTCATCCATATGGCTTGCCTCTCAACTATCCTGATTTAGGCAGGACAGTCCTGATTTTTTGGGAACTTTCACGACATACTGACTTAGTTCCCTGGTGTCCCATTTTGGTGATACCAGGTACCTAATCCCAACAAGCATGGTTTGAGCGCATCATAAGACATGTTCACACTATGTTCAGGGTACCAGGGCCCTACAGAAAGCCCTTTGCTCACCTCCCACCCGCATCCTGATTATCTGAATGCCAGAGTTGGGAAGTATGAGATTTTCCTATGGGGAGGAGACATTGATGCAATTACATGGCCACTCTGTTTACCTCATCCCACTGATGCCAGAGTTGGGAGGTATGATATGGGAAACAAAACTGGAACAAGTGGTGGAGAAGACATTCCACTCATTAAATCCTTAATCAAAGGAAAAATATTGTTTGATAATGTGTTCACAATACTATCGAGTTGAGTCAAGATGGATTATTTTGGCTCACTGTACACTTGATCAGTCTTAATGAAGATTCCGTTTGCCCATCAAAAGGCACAGGAGGTCAGGTAACAAGTTTTATTTGCCTGGTGGAAAGTAGCCTCCCTGTCTCCTACTTACAGCAGTCACTTGCACCCTGTAGATGTTTGTGAAATGAGGAATGTAGAGATACAAAGGACAATTCCAGACTTCATGTTGTATCCAGAATGTCAGTAGAGAAAAAAAACAAATAAAACAAGACAGAAGGATAAGGGACCGTGACTCTAACACCAGCATAGATGAATTTATTTCATTGTTACATAAAACAGGATTGATAATCACAATAGTGAAGTCACAAGCCAAGTGAAGGAATGCCAGAGATCAGAGACCATGAGAAAGAAGTCAAATTGATAACCAGTGAAATAGAACCACAAGACACCCGGTGAGTTATTCCTGTATTACTTAAAGATGTGTGCATGGATATGCATAACTGACAAACCAGCCTGAGTGCGCTTACATTGACACCAGGACTCATTACTATAAATCGAGCCACGAATCAAGTGTCTGGTGTCAGGATTGCAGGAGGAAGAATGATTCTGATGCTAAGCATCTCCTTAGATTGAGCGTGAGTGGAATATGACGTGAGGCTGACAAAGAACTTGGCACTGTGACATCACTGGCTATCGCTGTTGAGAAGTATAACATTCAGATGCAGTATGATGCTATATTGTTATTGTGCGTTGGAATGTTCCATCGCTTTTTTGGACTATTTCATTAACCAAACGTTGACTTGCTGAGTAGGTAGCATTGAATATTAAAGTCCCACTAATCTGATCATCAGCAGTTTTTTTGATAATGACGGCAACACAAGACAAGACCACTGGAGCTAGGCCACAAATCATGTCTGGATCTGATTATGAAAACTCAGGATGGTTTGTTTTCTCTGATATTTCCCTACGTTTCAGCCTGATTTACTGCTGTGTGGCTCTGCTGCGGTTTTAGTCGATCTAAAATCTGCACTCAAATGTCTACTGCATTCCATACATTTGTATCCATATATAATTAATGTGTATTTATTTGGATTTAGAAGACGTCGTGTAAATGCCACATTATTATTTTTCAAGGAATTTGTAACGTGATTCAAATACCAGAAAAACAAAGAAACATTTTAAAATAACCATATATGAAATTTGCCACATTTTCATCTCAAGTAAAAAGTTAATTTATATAAATGTATATATACTGGGTTTGTAAAAATATGAGAATTTTTTTTTTTTTTAGTGTTAGAGACTGTTACAAATCCTCCAATTTGTGCCCAAGAATACAGAAAAATGTGTGTTTTAAAAAGTAAAGTTATTCCATTCTTATAGAATGAATGTGTGTAAAAAATATGGTATAGTATTAACATTAACCCACTCACTACCAGAAATAAGTATATTTGATTTTAATTTAATTTGCTTTGCAAAACAAAATTTAGTTTAAAAAGTCTCACTTACCTTCATTTATACTTCATGAATGATTACCAGTGGAAAAACTAATTTCTTTGCCAAGAACCCATTCCACCCATTTAATTTCTGCAAATGATAGTCCCTCTCCTCCTTCTAAACAATAAATCATATCATTACAACGGTCAGGGAAGGGAGGAGTGAATTACATCTATTACATCCGAGTGAGTCTTTTTGGTGGTGTGTTCCACCGGGTTCACTTTTCTTGGTACATCTATCAGATACCTATTTGCATTACAGAGATTGATAATGGTAGCAATAATTGTTTTAAATACCTTTATTTTTGAAATATATGACTTAAAGGAACACTATAGGGTCAGGAACACAAACATTTATTCCTAACCCTATAGTGTTAAAAACACTATCCAGTCCCGTCCTCCACCCCCCCCCCCCCCCCCGGTTCCCTGTTGCCCCCCTAAATATAGCAAAATCTTACCTTTATCACAGTCTGCTGCTGGCTGTACCTCTGATCTGCCTACTTGTGTGACATCATCAGAAGTTATAATCTGAGCCAATCACAATGCTTTCACATACGAAAGCATTGGATTGGCTGAGAGTGTCAATGTGGCAGATCAGGGGCAGAGCCAGCACAAGCAAAGCACAGCCCTGGCCAATCAGCATCTCTAGGAGGAAAGTTCTGTGTCTGCGTGCAGAGGGTGGAGACACTGAATGGCAGTCACACTGTGCAGCACTGCCCCAGGAAGCACCTCTAGCAGCCATCTAAGGAGAGCCCACTGGAGGTATCACTAGGCTGTAATGTAAATAGTGCATTTTATCTGAAAAGACAGTGTTTCCTGCAAAAAGGCTGAAGGGAATGATTTTACTCACCAGAACAAATACAATAAGCTGTAGTTGTTCTGGTGACTATAGTGTCTATTTAACTGTATTACTATTTACTGAATGTACGCATTATGCTCAAATGCAGACATTCCTTTTAGATTCTGTTGCCATTTCCATAAGCTGCACTACTAGTAATGTCTTCAGGGTCCGTACAAATGACTATAGGCAAACTTTTTGAAAATGTTTATTTATCTACTTATGTGAGAAAAATTGCATTTTTGCTTTTATACTACCATATCAGACCCTGTCTGAAATATTGCAAGATAAATGACACTGTATACTGCCTAAAGCTTTTAATCTCTCAAATAAGTTAAAAAAAAATAATGGGTAAATATATGTATTTTTTAATATTTTTATGAACAGCAATCTGTACAAAAATATTCTGTGTTAAATACTAGTGATGTTTTATGAGCAGAAGGTGCTTAGGGGGTTAATATTTAAGGCTTGAAAGTCATGCCTATTGCCTTTAATTACAAAAATTAACCCTGGGGTCATAGGAAGCAATTTCAGAGATCTGTAAACATTGGGAAGACAGGTAGTGTGTAATAAAAAAAAAAAGCATTGTGCTGGAGAAAGAATTCTATTGTCTTAACAAAATTGACAAAGTACGCTCAGTGCCAGGAGGAAAGTGCGGGCGGTTTTCTTAGACAAAGCATGGCTGACTATTTGCCAATTTATTTACTGAGCTAGGATTTCAAAAGAGACATCAGGAATAAACAAATCTGCAGAAATACTGACCAAAACGAATACATTGGGCAATACCCAACACAACGGGAAAACTGAAAACACATGGTTGACAGAAAAAAACAAAAATCGATTTGAATTCTAGAAGCGTATGCCAATTTCTGCAAATAAAAAAAGGTACCGAACAATTTGACCAGCTTTTATTTTGTTTTTACGAGCTAGTTTCTATAAACAGTAGTACCATGTCGAAATACATTGCATAAATGCAATATAACTTTGTGTAAGTGAAATGACAAAACATTTGTGAGGTTAGACACCTTGTGGTTGTACAACAAATTTTCATTGCTGGACGTAGATAGTCTACCTAGAAAGAGACTATTGCAATGCATGTGACATCATATCACAGCGCCTTTAGGGACAACATCTCATGGTTACTCCAATCAGGAGATATATGACAAAGTTGGGACAACTTCTCATGGTTACTCAAATCAGGAGATATATGACAAAGTTGGGACAACTTCTCATGGTTACTCAAATCAGGAGATGTATGACAAAGTTGGGACAGCGTCTCATGGTTACTCCAATCAGGAGATATATGACAAAGTTTGGGCAACTTGTTACGGTTACTCCAATCAGGAGATATATGACAAAGTTGGGACAGCGTCTCATGGTTACTCCAATCAGGAGATATATGACAAAGTTTGGGCAACTTGTTACGGTTACTCCAATCAGGAGATATATGACAAAGTTGGGACAGCGTCTCATGGTTACTCCAATCAGGAGATATATGACAAAGTTTGGGCAACTTGTTACGGTTACTCCAATCAGGAGATATATGACAAAGTTGGGACAGCGTCTCATGGTTACTCCAATCAGGAGATATATGACAAAGTTTGGGCAACTTGTTACGGTTACTCCAATCAGGAGATATATGACAAAGTTGGGACAACTTGTCACGGTTACTCCAAGCAGTAGATTTATGACAACGTTGGTATTTGAAAAGTGACGAGGAGTTCTAAACATTTGTCTGTCACTGTGGAAACAATGGAATCAGCTGGGCAGCCTCATTTGTAGTTTATCAATTTTTACAACTTGTTACCACATTTCAGTTCATGATCGGAACAATCAGAGAATACTTTGATAAATCTCCCCTTGTGATCAGACCATAAAATGACAATAGAAGCAAAGGGTGGAAACGGGCTGAAGAGAATCGGTCGGTTTTAACATGAATTACCTCTAAGAGGTAAGGAAAGGTTAAAGTTACAAGATAAGGTTAAAGGAACTTAAAATGTATAGCTTGGAGGAAAGTCGAGACTGGGGGGATATGATAGAAACATTTAAATACATAAAGGGAATCAACACTGTAAAGGAGGAGACTATATTTAAAAGAAGAAAAACTACCACAACAAGAGGACATAGTCTGAAATTAGAGGGGCAAAGATTTAAAAATAATATCAGGAAGTATTACTTTACTGAGAGGGTAGTGGATGCATGGAATAGCCTTCCAGCTGAAGTGGTAGAGGTTAACACAGTGAGGGAGTTTAAGCATGCGTGGGATAGGCATAAGGCTATCCTAACTATAAGATAAGTCCAGGGACTAATGAAAGTGTCAGACAATTGGACAGACTAGATGGGCCGAATGGTTCTTATCTGCCGCCACATTCTATGTTTCTATGTTTCTATCTATGGCAGTTCCTAAAAATTGTTTAGTAGGGAATATATCCTCATCCATTAGCTGGCATAATCATAAGACAGTCTAGCAGGATTCTACACAAATTATTGGTTATTGGATATTAACCAACAGTCCAATTATAAATTAACTGCTACTTAATTCATTATGGAAGACAAAAGTCATGCCAATTCTATAGCCATGAATATTGAATTGAAAACCTGATCATCAGGTTTTGCTAGAACATGCACAGGTTTAGAATTGCTAGAACAGGCACAGGTTTAGAATAAAAACATATGAATCAAACAAAAAGCAATGCCACTCCAGGGCCCCTGAGACCCAAAATAAATGTTTTGCAACCCTTTACATCTCAATCTGTCCTTCTCTCTCCTACATCCTCCGTTTCGAGAGATACAGCAACCACATACATTCATTTAGGCTGAATATTTGATAGGTTTTTTTTATTTACTGTTTAAATATTATTTACATATAAATGTAATATTTTTTTTACTTGACAAATTAGCTTTTTAAATATTTATTGCACATTTTACAATGTTAGTGTAATGTCAAGGATCACTATGACCCAAAACACAGAACTTACGTTAAACAAATGTAAATCTAGCTGGAGAAAGGCATATTACCGAGTCTTAGAGTGGCCGGACTGAACCAAAACAGAGTAGTACAAGATAAGCCGAGGTCAGGATAACAGAATGTAGAATAAATGAGAGTATTACCAAAGGTGAAAGACAATATATAGTAGAATGGTCAAGGGGAAGCCAAGATCGGATAAGCCAAAGATAATCAAGAAATAACGTGCTCTTGGATTAACCAATCAAATGGAAACCATGAAAGGTCATTGATAAAAAAACAAATTTGAGTTTAAATAGCCAGAGGATGGCAAAGATTGGTCAGAATTTACCTTGAAATTCCAAACTGTGCATGCTTGTCGATGACGCGATGATGCATGCTTCTGGGGTGGTGCTATATAATAACACAATTTTGCAATGACTGGCGTCCATTCAAATATTGTATTGGTGGGGAACTGCATGGAGAGCAGACAGGACAGGAATCCACCCTGAGCTAAGTGTAATAGAAGGGCTTCTACTAGGGTGACAGCACCAATCAGGTGAGGCCACGTGATCGTGCCTCACTGGCACTGTGACAGGTAGCCAGGTCAATGCAGTTTCACTGCTAAATAAATCATACATGAGACTACACTAGCAGAGATCCTATCTACGTTGGTGATATGCATGATTTTATTGTGTATTTTGTACTCATGATTTATTCTTAAAGGTGCAAGTTTCTTTTACGATTTTAATTTTCCTTTTCCGATTTCAAGAAATAAATATATAACAAGAGAAAAGAAAGCAGCAAGCGGACACCAATTGTGGTTGACCTGCCAGCAATCCATTATACGTGATTGAGTGCAATAATGGCAAACACACAATGGTGTTCATACAATACTACTCTACGTGTTTTGTCTTATATGTTTGTACATTGTTATAGTTCTTTAATATAACATAGAGTCATGTCACGATATGGAAACTCTATTTTATTTTCCTTGGATTTAACAGAAATAGATATGATCAAAGCTTACACAAATATCTATATATTTCCAAATGTGTTTACAGATTGCTTCAGAAACACACTCAGGGTACCTTTTTTTAAATGACCAACGCATGGTGTGAGAATTCACATACACAAACTAGCTCTCCGTTACTGGCACGGCCATCAGACAGACCGGCTGTGCTTCTGAACAAACAGGACTAACAGATCAAGGGTAAGCCAGAATATTCACTGCAAGAGATACTTACTAATGTGAACTCATTATAAAATAAGGCACACAGAGTTGTAGAGGTTATATTACGGTTATGTAGTAATTATGTAATTTGTTATTCCCAACAATTGTAGAAATGCTGGCAGTTTTCTTTGAAGATATAGAATGTATGAAAAAAGAATGGACATCAAAGGCATCCTGAAAATGTCATATGACCTAACGTTCTATTATTCTGTCCACGAGGTTATAAGCAGAAGATCTATAGAGTCCTGGAATGGAGTTATCCACTTAACAATGGACTTTCACAAGGAAATTCCACATTTTAAGGCTAAATAGATTTTTTTCCAGTTCTACTATATTTGTCTAAAATGTGCAATATCCCTTGTCAACTCTTACACTTCTTTGTTTAGTGAATAAACCTCAAAGAACAACATTGACATTGATGTAAAATAATGTAGGGCTAATCTGTCCCAATGCTTTGCTGTCACAAGCAATATATCTACGGGGCCTTTTGAAATGTATCATCCCTTATACCTCCACTTAAAGCCTCCCTCTAAAATACATTGTTGCCTCCAGTTTGTGATCCTTAAGGAGATAGCTTCAGGTTCAAAGGAACAAGTGTTCCTTTTGTAATTCCATAATTATATGAAATGTTGTAAAATATTCTGCCTGAAGTAGTTAAAGTGTTTAAGATCATGCCAGATATCAGCGGGTGGCCAACTCTAAGCTTCCATTAAAATCTTCCGGTTTCAGCACTGGTGAAAAACAATATATCAATTATTTTATGTTTATGTCAATGCATTTAAGGATAATGTATTTTTTGTAGACTTAGTCCAGAATTGTATTTGGTTAAATGCATCAAATGTACCATTTTATGCTGGGTGGTGGTCTGGTTTTTGGTTCCAGCATGTATTTTCTATTTTCCTCTAGGAGAATGCAATCTGGTTATCATAATGGGAACTATAACTAAGATTTAACTGAAGTAAGGTCTATTCAGCACATTAATAGCTGGTTCTCTATATAATGAGCCCAGATCACAGACACTTTAGGGAGTGATTGAAGATTGACAGATCATAGAGGATAGACAGAGATAACCATCATTTGTAGAACTCGGGAAGGGGAGGTCAATAGGAGCTGGAAGTTTATGAATAATGTATGATTTATTCAAAAGAAATAATAAAAAGATTGAATCATTTTCAGATACTTGTGATTTTATAAGCTGGCGTGAGGTCAAGTTCCTACTGCTGATTGACGCAATATGAAATAAAACTATGATAATATCATTTGTTTTAACAATTTGCAATATTAAAATTTCAAAAAACAAACAAAACAACACAATAGAGATTGTATTGCTACCAAATGAAAAAGACAGTTGCAGAAAATTGGGAAGGGGGTTGCATGTAAAGTAACTGAAGCCTCAGTTTAATATTTTTGGATAAGTTTTCCATACCAAATAATATGTTTGGATAAACTTTTAGAGTTATGTTTTTCAACATAAATAAAAAAATATATATGTATAATAAATACATAAAAAATCTATCAATGTAATAAAATTTAAATATTACAAATGTAAAATAGTTCCTGTAGCGGAGCTCCCTTTACCCCGGCTGGGTACCTCCGCCAGAGGGGCTGCTTCCAAGCTGGACCAGGGGAAATGGATGGGGAAACTAGCTCTACTAGTCCTTAAAAGGACTTTCCCCGCTGAATCCCCTGCAAGCTGGAACTGCAGACACAGGAGTTAAATCTTCCTTTCCTCCAGTAACCATAAAAGACACAGTTCTGGAGGTACAAACTCTGACCATCTTTATTTGGAACACATCTTTTATGCACAGGGTGTCTCCATTCAGTTCAACACAATCCCAGACAGAAGGGGGTTGGGTTACAGATAGCCACCTCCCGCTCACTTGGCGCTCTATTGGGTAGCTACGAGCCTAGCCTCGTCGCTCCCGTGCAGGAGGGTAAACAGTGATTTATAGCTCCGTTAGGGGCAAGTAGGGTAATCCCCGACACAGGGACCTGAGAACAAGGCGAGCAGGCCATTCGGAAAATTAATGATTCCCCTGGTAGGTGTTCGGTATACGAACCGGCAGCCACACAAGTACGCGCCGCTTGTTTCCCTTGCGGTTTGCGGTTTTGACACCTAGTTACGAGGTGTGAAGTTCTAAATGAGGTATCGGGGTGGCCCCCGTTCGGGAGACGAACAGGTTCCATTCATATTCGATCTCCCGAAAGGGGAGCAGGTAAGACACACAAATACATCACAATTACATGGGGAAACACAGAGTACAAGAGAAAACTTTTGGGAATAAGCATTGGTAACACAAAATACAAGGGCAAAACATATGAATATGCAGTGGTCATGGTACTCAGTGGCGGTGGCCTGCCACAGTTCCATAATATGAAATAATTTTAAAAGTTTTAAAATTATTTGGAAAGCTTATTGGAGAATATTACATTAAATCCTGAGTTTCTCCAGCCTAGATATTCATGCTTAAAATGTCCATGTCTCGTCAATTCACGGTGTGGAGAAAAACCCGGCATATGTTACAATCACTGTAAGTCACATGACATTACGCAATGTGAGCACACCTCTTCGTGTGAATTATCCAATGATTTCACTCTGAGGAAATGGGGTTGATGTGTTGGACTGAAACATTGTCTTTGCATGTGAGTGCCGAAATAAACGGAGAGCCCATTGAAAAAAGTACCATAACTTTATTTTCACTGCTGAAATATATTAATTTATTTCCTTTATTGAACATGTAATTCACAAAACGGTGGGACAACAGGAGCCACAAAAGGGGTGAGGGGGCATTAAGATTCACAATGGTTTACAGAAAGAGACAAGGGGGTTATGCAAGACACTAAAGATAGTAAGACATTCAATTGGTTGTTTTGTTTTTTTCTTATAAATTTCAAGTTAAGCTATGGATGTGGCATATGACAATAGGGAGTGTTGTATAGTGGAGGCAAAATAATTCCACTGAGACTGACGGTATTATGGTTTATGATTCCAGAACCCTTAGATGTTTTTTTTTTCATAATTCAATTTCACTGTAATGATATGCATTCTCTGTTTCTGCATATGTAGCACATTGTAGCACAGGACTGAGGATCCTAACGAACAGAGTAATATTAAATGCAATAGGAACTCCCAGGACATCAATTATGTTTAAAAGCACCAGAAGAATTAGTGTCTCTGTGTCTTCTCAATCCAACAAAAGACAACCCTCTGAAGGCACTATAAAAAGTGCACTCAGATTTTTAAAACATGCACCATCCTTTAAAATATACTACTCAATCATTACTGTCTATTATACAACTAGGGTACCAGTCACCGCTGTCAGATGAAGGTCATTATCACAAATAGGTCTGTCTGAACCACTGTCAGAATTATTTCATAAACTGCAAATGTGCAACAAAGTAGTAAAATGGGGGAATAATGACCCATCCCAAATTATTTTTACTATGGATAATTCCGAGGCCCATTCAGAATTCAGACCCGATGTGATTTGAGTCACTTCATTTTCTGGAAGAAACACTCAAATGTCTGAATTCATAGGAATCTGAACATATATCAAACACTGAATTGCATCCAACATGATCCTTAAAGTGACCTTAAAATTTTTTTTGGTTTTTTTTTGTTTAAAGTAAGTAGAAATAATGAAATCATTAATTTGACTTGCTGTGCAAACTACCAGCGTGCAAAATGTTAAAAATATTTTTAAAAACAAAACAAAAAACAATAAAGAATTCTTTAACAACCTTTGCGTGGGGCTCCAAGCACCATTTAATATCAGAAGAGTGTTAATGTCCCCTTCATAGCCATGGGTATTCAAGGGAACAAAAACATGACGAAGACAAAGGGAGCAAGATGCCTCACAACCCAGTCTGAATTGCTGGGGTAAATCACTTTGAGCAATTGAGAACATAGCATGACGATGGGGAACTTATTAATTATTTTTGGGAACATCAATCGGTAACAGACGGTATTGATTCTAACACTAAACTGATAATCGGGGGTGGGGGGACATTATTCACAAACAATGCAATGTAATCATGCTCGGGCGTAGCGATTGTGTTCTGATGCATTTCACGCCCTTAGTCCAGTTGTTTACATGGGCTCAGACACCTTACTCTATAGTTCACCTGAAGTGCAAATACAATTTACTGGAGTTTCCAGTAAATGAGGTCAGTGGCCTTCCAAGCAGATCTTCGATGTTTGCGGTGAGCAGTGGCTTATCCACTTTATATTTCTTGATGCTGCGACCCATAGTTATTGTAGGGTATCCCAAAAAGCTAGGGGTCACTAAATAGTGTGAATTCATTGTTTTTATGTCGAGTTAAGCACATCTGATACAGAGCTCTGCAAAAATGTGGACTACATCTTTTTTTTTTTTATGTATTTCGTGAAGTAGTAGAAACACGTTATGGGTCATTTCATGTGGAAACAAGTCTGGGTCATTGCATGTGGAAACATGTCTTGGGTTTTTCCATGTGACGTCCATATCCATTTGCATTGGGGGAATATGGCAATGGAAGAATGCTTTGTAGAAAAGTGTCATTGGGGTTATCAACTAAGAAGCATGAATTGGGGGAATCTCAGTGTCCCAGTATGGCTGGATCTACAAGTACCCAGACCACTTCATCTCATTGAAGTGGTCTTGGTGCAGTGTCCATGTTCCCTTAACCCTGCAATGTGAAGTTTTAGAGAAACTGCAATGTTTTACATTGCAGGGTTAAAGGGACACTCTAGGCACCCAGACCACTTCTGCTCATTGGAGTGGTCTGGGTGCCAACTCCCACTACTCTTAACCCTGCAAGTGTAATTATTGCAGTTTTTTTATAAACTGCAATAATTACATTGCAGGGTTAACTCCACCTCTAGTGGCTGTGTATTAGACAGCCACTAGAGGTCACTTCCTGGGTTCTAGCACAGGAAACCTGTGCTAGAGCGTCGCTGGACGTCCTCACGCTGTGTGAGGACCTACAGCGTCGCTCAAAACCCCATAGGAAAGCATTGAAATGATTTTTCAATGCTTTCCTATGGGGAGACGTAATGCGCATGCGCGGCATTGCCGCGCATGCGCATTAGGTCCCCTCGGCCGGTGGGCGAGATCAGTCTCGACCACCGGCCGACGCAATGAAGAGGAGGAGTGTCGCGGAGGCGGAGACAGCGACGAGGGACATCGCCGCTGCCTCAGGTAAGTCACCGAAGGGGTTTTCACCCCTTCAGTAACCGGGGATTCGGGGGTGGGAGGGAGAGGGACCCTCCAGTGCCAGGAAAACGGATCGTTTTCCTGGCACTGGAGTTTCCCTTTAAGACTTCCTCTAGTGACTGTCTACCAGACAGCCACAAGAGGCGCTTCCTGCAGTTTCATGGAGTTTGACTCTGTGACACAACACTGGACGTCCTCATGCTTTGTACAAGAAAGCACTGAGTTAATGTTTTCCTATAGGGAAAACTAATGATGCATATGTGCATTAGTTTTCAAGATCATGCTGATGTCGGCGGAGGAGGATCCTAATCCGGGGAAGGGGCAGCGGCTGACCCCATGGTCCGAGAGACACTATAGTGTTAGGAATTACAGATTATATTATGAACAGTAATTCTTTAAATAAGACAAAGCAGACCAAAAAAACAAACAAACAAACAAACTAATAATATAAATATCATTCCTTATCTGTTTCTGTAGTTTAAAACATTTAATACTGTAGATCTTTTGGTTCTCTTGGGGAAAGTGAAGGAATTATCTGTAAGTGTTTGTTCCCAGCCTGTCTAGGCAGCCTTTAGGCCAACGTACATTCATTTTCTTGACACTTCATTTTTCGTCAATAATTGATGTAAGGTATACTCTCTGGATGGATGGTCGTTGCAGCATTAGCCGGTTACCTTATTCGATTCTTTACGGGGGGATTAAGTATGTATGATATGGATACGGGAGACAATTGAGACTCAAGTAATCTCAAATGTCTTACTAGAGTGCTATTAACATCCATCAATCTTTAATTTTCGGCTTTTATGGATAAAAGGTTTATTCTTTCTAAGAAAGCTATTATTGTGTATGTGTTAAAAAAACGCGTGGGTTGCAGCAATACATTTGAATTTTGCATATCACCATGCAGCCTGGGGGTGTAGTAGATGTTAGATTTTTATACTAATTGATTACTTGTTTTCGGCTCTGTTTGTAAAAAAAGACTTCATGGTCACAAATACATATTGACTTGGCTTAAATCTAATAAACGTTACATATAATAAGAATCGTGGTTTTATATCTTCGTATGGGATGTTCATTGAGATACCCGATACCTTGCGATAGTAGTTATATAAGTGTATTAGTGCTTATTGAGCGTCAATATGAGTACTCAGCAGTGGGAAAAAAGGGAAGATCGTAGTTTTTACATATATATATATGAATTTATATGTCAGTCTGTCTTTCTTTCTTTTTCTCCGTGTATCTCCCATCTGTCTGTCTTTGTTTCTTTCCCTCTGTCTATATGTTTCTCTATATCTTTCTTTCTATCTCTGTCTGCTCTGCCCATTTGTCTTCTCCTCTGGCTCCGGCATGTAAAGAAGATTTTGTCTTGAATGCCAGTTATAGATTGAGAGCATTAAGTGACACTCTCAGCCCATCACTGGTCGCTCATTGCAAATAAAAGTATGTACAATTCTAAACAAAGGGGTGATAGCCTGAGAATGGCAGCAAATGCTCTAAGCCTACAACACAAAATCAAATCTTCATTTTTAGTTCCGAAGACAGAGGATAAGAATAAAACAAATGACTGGGCACATATGAAAGGCCCAAGGCAGATTTATTGGACAATGAAAACCAAAGCTTTTGCTCAAAAGAGCCTTTCTCACACCAGAAGAGGAGGCAATGGGTGCAAAGAGGACAATTTAGGTGTTATACGAGTTTCCAAAAATACCAAATCTAAAGATACATCGAAGGTCACATTTCATTATTCCTGCTTTATGAATGGCTGAAAAATAAAAATATATTCACTTTCCTATTAAAATCGTCAGGATTGCCCATTTCAATCCTTCAGGCTGCTCGTCTCTTGGGTATATATGAATTAAAGCGAAGTGGTCAGACCTTGGACCTTCCTGGCTGGAAGAGAATACTGTAAAAACACTAAATACTAAAGAGCAGAAACTGTTCACATCTTGACCTTGATGTGTTATTAAGCTATCATGGTAAAAGGAAACAATGTATGATGAGATGAAAGCATTTTATTTTCTGTGTGAGAGTACAATAGAAAATAGCCTCACAAGCATTTTTGAGAATTTATATGGTGTTATTAATTATGATTACATCTAAATAATCTGTTTTTTTTTTTTTGCTTCTTCATTTTTTTTCATGCTTTGATTCCAATGAGAGAATTTGTTTTTCCAAAAAGAGGTTAAAGGTGAAAGCTCTTTAGAAGAAAATGTAGCTCTCATCATGATAAATCAGTTTCCTGTTCCAAAACACATTTGGAACTGTAATGATGCAACTAAGGGCAAAGGCTAACACACATATTTGCCAAAAAAATGTATTCGTATATAGACTTCAAATTGTCTTACTAGCTGTTATGTTGAATGTTTCTCACTATAGACCTGATTGTACAGTTGCAAGAAAAAGTATGTGAACCCTTTGGAATGATATGGATTTCTGCACAAATTGGTCATACAATGTGATCTGATCATCATATAAGTTACAACAATAGACAATCACAGTCTGCTTAAACTAATAACACACAAATAATGAGATGTTGCCATGTTTTTATTGAACACACCATGTAAACATTCACAGTGCAGGTGGAAAAAGTATGTGAACCCCTAGACTAATGACATCTCCAAGAGCTAATTGGAGTGAGATGTCAGCCAACTGGAGTCCAATCAATGAGATGAGATTGGAGGTGTTGGTTACAGCTTCCCTGCCCTATAAAAAACACACACCAGTTCTGGGTTTGCTTTTCACAAGAAGCATTGCCTGATGTGAATGATGCCTCGCACAAAAGAGCTCTCAGAAGACCTATGATTAAGAATTGTTGACTTGCATAAAGCTGGAAAGGGTTATGAAAGTATCTCCAAAAGCCTTGCTGTTCATCAGTCCACGGTAAGACAAATTGTCTATAAATGGAGAAAGTTCAGCATCCCTGCTACTCTCCCTAGGAGTGGCCATCCTGTAAAGATGACTGCAAGAGCACAGCGCAGACTGCTCAATGAGGTGAAGAAGAGTCCTAGACTGTCAGCTAAAGACTTACAAAAGTCACTGGCAAATGCTAACATCCCTGTTAGCGAATCTACAATACATAAAACACTAAACAAGAATGGATTTCGTGGGAGGATACCACAGAGGAAGACACTTCTGTCCAAACAAAACATTGCTAAACGTTTACAGTTTGCACAAGAGCACCTGGATGTTCCACAGCAGTACTAGCAAAATATTCTGTGGACAGATTAAACCAAAAGTATGGTGGTGGGGGCATCATGGTTTGTGGCTGCTTTGCTGCATCAGGGCCTGGACGGATTGCTATCATCGAAGGAAAAATGAATTCCCAAGTTTATCAAGACATTTTGCAGGAGAACTTAAGGCCATCTGTCTACCAGCTGAAGCTCAACAGAAGATGAGTGTTGCAACAGGACAATGACCCAAAGCATAGAAGTAAATCAACAACAGAATGGCTTAAACAGAAGAAAATACGCCTTTTGAAGTAGCCCAGTCAGAGTCCTGACCTCAACCCGATTGAGATGCATGACCTCAAGAAAGCGATTCACACCAGACATCTCAAGAATATTGCTGAACTGAAACAGTTCTGTAAAGAGGAATGGTCAAGAATTACTCCTGACCGTTGTGCACATCTGATCTGCAACTACAGGAAACGTTTGGTTGAAGTTATTGCTGCCAAAGTCGGTTCAACCAGTTATTAAATCCAAGGGTTCACATACTTTTTCCACCTGCACTGTGAATGTTTACACGGTGTGTTCAATAAAAACATGGCAACATTTCATTCTTTGTGTGTTATTAGTTTAAGCAGACTGTGATTGTCTATTGTTGTGACTTAGATGATGATCATATCACATTTTATGACCAATTTGTGCAGAAATCCCTATCATTCCAAAGGGTTCACATACTTTTTCTTGCAACTGTAATTGGTACATGATGTGCTAAAACAGCCGAAATAATAAAGCATATTCCGCTTCCTATACTAGTAATAATACTAAATATTTGTTAGTTTTTTGCATGATGAAAAAATTACCAGCCAACTTTTATTGCCATACAATAACCTCCATACACCTTTAACATACACATAGAGATGTGGCCAAAAGTACGTCTTCATCTCTTCTTGAGCTGAAAGTCGTTACATGCTCTGTCAGTTATAATGGTTCCGAAGTACTGTAAAAATTGTAGTTCAATTTTCATGTAGTAAAAAATGAGAGAAACCTCAATGTATCCTTCCTGGTAAAATATTTTATATTTAAAAAAAATGTAATCTAGGACCATGATTCATTGGATGAATGTGAAAGCATAGTGAAAGCTGCAGTTCTAAAACAAGTGAGAATGTACCTACCGTATGGTCCTCTCCCATCCATAACGAATCCCTTTTGGACAGGCATGAGGTGCTTGACCCTCATCTGCAGCCAATAGCCTTCCTAAAAGAGGACTAATTAGGATGAGCTGCTTCTGCTGATGTTACTGTAGATGATGATGACTTTGCCTGAGGGTCTTGGAAGGTCACTGAGGTTGCAAGTGTGACCAGGCCCTCTCTGTTCCTCCTGTCAGTGGTACCCAAGAGCTGACCAGTAGGGTACCTTAGGGAAGCCCAGGAGGCGGCTGGCTCTGTGATAAGGCACCTGTTTACTCAAAAAGGCAGGTGCCTATTCTGCCCTATGAGTGTAGAATGTAGGAGGCAGTGAGGGAGCTGTAATCTTCGTGCTCTTCCTCCACAGCTCTCGAGCATGAAGATTACATACTGTCCCCACACTGGACCTCAGGGACAGGCTCCACTCCAACTCTACCAAAGTAGATGGATGGGTGGATTTAAATAAAAATAATTTCTGAGTTTGTGAGAGAACGTGCACAGGGGTGTCACTGGGGGGGAGGGGGGAGCAGAGGGGCAGAGAGGGCCATGACGCCTCCTACATCATGCAGTGAGTCTCCCTTCACATGCTGCAGCAGCTGTCAGACTGTGGAACTGTTTGGCCAAAGGGGCACTGTGCTGGGAGGAACTTCCTCATGGGTCACAGAGAGCTGCGCAGAGGAGAGTCAGCTCTGCACAGAGTGTTGGGGGAATGAGGCATCCAAGCAACTGCTGGTAAGTGTGAGTCAATGTGTGTGATTCAGTCTGTGTTTGTGGTGGAGGGGTTCAGTTTGTGTATTTGTGTGGGCGGTCAGTCTGTGTGTTTGTGTATGGGTCAGTCTGTGTGTGTATTGGTCAGTGTGTGTGTATGGGTCAGCCTGTGTGTAGGGGGTCAGTGTGTGTGCATGGGCCAGTCTGTGTGAGTGTGTGGGGGGGTCAGTCTGTGTGTGTATGGGTCAGTCTGTGTGTGGGGGGTCAGTCTGTGTGTGTATGGGTCAGTCTGTGTGTGGGGGGTCAGTCTGTGTGTGTATGGGTCAGTCTGTGTGTGGGGGTCATTCTGTGTGTGTATGGGTCAGTCTGTGTGTGTATGGGTCAGTCTGTGTGTGTATATGGGTCAGTCTGTGCGTGGAGGTCAGTCTGTGTGCGTGTGTGTGTGTCAGTCTGTGTGGGGGGGTCAGTCTGTGTGTGTATGGGTCAGTCTTTGTGTGTGTATGGGTCGGTTTGTGGGGGAGGGGCAGTCTGTGTGTTTGTGTGTATGGATCAGTCTGTGTTTGTATGGGTCAGTATGTGTGTGGGGAGGTCAGTCTGTGTATGTGTATGGGTCAGTCTGTGTGTGTGTGTGGGGGGGGCAGTATGTGGGTTTGTATGGGTCAGTCTGTGTAAGTGCCTGAGCTCCAAGAGAGATACCTCTCATTTCATGACCTCCCCTGTAACAGATGGATAGACAGCCTTCTCAACCACCACGGATCTGATTGTGCCACCCCCTCCCCTCCCCTAAGATCAGGGAAAGGAGAATATTCATTTAAAAAATAAAAAAACTATTAAAGTAAAAATGTTAAAGCCCTTCCCTATTCCACTCTCTCCCTTACACAATTCATCTCACACATCATCTCTTCACCTTTACCCACATACAAACTTCTTCCCCATATACCTTCACCCCGACACACACATTCATACATACTTCACCCAATTACACACCGAATCTCATATTAATATATATATACATGCATACATACACACTACAGATCCTTGATAAGCACACAATGCAACCCCAATACACATACACTCACACTGCAGCCCCTAGACGCACACACACATACACACACACATACTTTACAGGCCCTCTCAGCATACATACAATCTCAAAAGCTCCTATACATGAGCACCACGTGCTCATACTACAGCCCCTAGTTACACATAAACAGACTCCTCTATACACACATACTTTACCACAGACCCTTCTAAACATCATGGGAAATGATCTTGCATCTCCTGAAAAGGTTTTCCAGTTTCCTTGAAAAGGTGTCTTGCCTGTAATAAGGAAGACTCACCGGTGGAACTACAGGGAGTGCTGATGTTGTGGTTACACCGGGGCCCATCAAGTGACCCGTGCAATTAGGGCCACCCGATTAGCATGTCTTCAGGGGCTCAAAACTGTTTTTGCACCAGGGCCCACTCTACGTTACTTCTTCCACTGTGCAGCAGCTTCTCTGGCATACAAGCTCTGACCCTGCATGGAAGATTTCCCTGTACGCATCCAGTAAAGGTGAATACAAATGTCTTGGCACACCTGTTGGTTTCTTAAAGAGGCCGTCTTTAATTTAGGAGTACAGAAGGTATGCAACGTTTTGGCACCTATCCAGTCAACTCTGTGCCTAGATATTTGTATTCAAACTTACATAGTTACATAGTTACATAGTTACATAGTTACATATTACATAGTTACATAGTTACATAATTACATAGTTACATAGTTATATAGTTACATAGCTGAAAAGAGACTTGCGTCCATCAAGTTCGGCCTTCCTCACATATGTTTTTGCTGTTGATCCAAAAGAAGGCAAAAAACATTTATAATTAATAAACATGTATTATATTAAAGTGTATATAAAATCAGTGTATACCAATGCAGAAATGCTAGCAACCGTACTGATTTTAAGTTAAAGCTCCTTAAAAATATGGTCCCCCTGCCTGTGAATTAATCCTCAACATTAGACATGCGCGTCCGTGGCACAGATTGATTGACAGTGGCTTCTCTTGCTACCAGTCACTGTGTTAGCTGGAGCTTGCTGAAGGAGTATGGGATGTACTGGTGTTAATGTGCTGGCAGTGAAGCCATCATGTTAGCATCAGCATTCAGAAATTAGTGTAATGACCCCAAGCAGGGCCAATAAATCCAATCTCACACACGGACACAGCCAAACCACATATACAATCACACTCAGCCAGCCACACACAATCACACTCAGCCAGCCACATACGTCATACTCCGGTGTATTGCTTAGGTGGAGCAGTAAGGGGGGGGATCCCTTCTTTGGTTCTTGACCCCGGGCTGTGTGAGTCGTAGTTATGTCCCTGTTTAAAAAGCAGCTAGTGTGAGAGTTCTCCTCACATTTTCACTGTTGTTGAGATGTGCGGTATTCACATATTCCATTTCCATCTGAATAACTGGTGTGCCTACACTTTGGGTATCCCTGCCTTTTCTGTTCTCCGCTCTCCCTCTCTGTCTTGTCTCTATCTCTCCTTGTCTCTCCCGACCCCTCCTTCCACTTGGCCCCAATAACACATTCAGCATTATTCTCTGAACTCTATTTTTCTGTGTATTAAAACTGAGTAATAAAACAGAGTCTCCAAATTGATTATTTATGCCTCAGTTTTTCCTTTCAGAATAAATTTGTGAGAGTTTAGTAAATATCTCTCAAACAGTTAAACACACATACATTCCTTCATACACTATCAATCATACCACCAAAACAAAAGCTACAATAAAACAGTGATAAAAAGTGTTGTTTATATGTGAATGTCCGGATGTGTGTATATGTGCTGGGTAATAACGTGTATTTTGTGAAATATTTAATGTGTTCCATCATTCCAAACCTCCAACACCAACATTCAATGATTTATAAAGCAGATTCCTAATTAACTTGCCTTATGAACTGTATTTGATCGGTTATGAGTTTTGATTTGTGCAACTGTTGTCCTTTTTTTTTATTAATGTAATAAGCTGAGCGAATCTGTGCGAAAAACCACCTATTCGCACGGGAGAGAGCTTATCATACATTATTTATCTACACCAAGATTGGTATCTAAGAACTTAATGGAGCCTGGTTCTTAATTAACAGGATTGTAGTATAAGGAATGAGAAAACAGTGCTTGAAGTTTTAAAAATCAGTTTTAAAAAATGTTATTCCACCAATTAGATTCAGGTCCTATATTTTACATAAATCCAATCTTAGTGTTTATAATGAGATCTTAAATGCCAGTTTTGTAGTTGCTCTAATCTTATTAGAATAGTAATTGGGAAACTGTATTAAAACAGTAAATAACTGTATAACGGTTTATATATTTATTGATTTGACTGTAGTATACGCTGGAGTTGATCGCATTTACCTTTTCAAAATGTTTTTTCTACATCAGGGATGTTAAACTTGGCCAGCAGAGAGTTCTGGGAATTGTAGTCCACCAGTTTTCCGATGGTTACAGTTTTTACAGATATTTTAAGTGTTTTTTATTTTTTTTAGCAGTCTGCTGCAACTTTAGTTTTGTGACAAGCACAATGTGTGATTCGTTCTGTGAATTTCTTGGAAGATATAGTGAAGATTTTAGGCCAAGCCACATCATCAGGCTGTGAAAATTCAGAATTTGGCAAAGTGACCACAAGAATTCAGAAACATGGCTACGTTAGCGAGGCAAGAAATGGATAATATTTCAAAATGACTGATCTGCCATAAAACGTTGTGCAGACTGCATTTTTATACTGGTCAAAAAGCTATATTTTATGCAATCATTTTTTGTATTTTTAAAGAGGAACTCTAAACATAATTGTGTGCTCTCTTGGTTATTGTACCTGGAGTCCCCTAGTGCTGTCCAAAATGTAACAGTAAATTAAAATTATTTATATAGTGCCAACATATTCAGCAGCACTGTACAATAGATTAACCAAGACAAACAATCCTGACAAAACATGTTTGACATACAGTAACAGTAGGTGAACAAGGGCCCTGCTGAAACAAGCTTATAACCTAAACATATTAATTCAACGAACGAGACTCTACGGATAAATCCTGGGCGAATCGATTCATTCGGGTGTGAATTAAAAGGAATTTTATACTTACGAACCAGCCAAAGCAAATTTTGCACACATTTCATAAATAGCGTCATACAAAGTGAGCTTACCCAAAGACGCAAAAGTTTTAGAATACCGTCATGCAATTAATTAGTAAACTAGAATTCCACCTGTGTGCAAGGTACCAAAATAAACTAAAAATACTTTTTAAAATACTGATTTAAATACTATACTTAGATTGTTCTAATGCTATACAGTTTCTGATCCTCGATAAAAATGTTAATGGGTTCTCATTATCAGCTCAATCCAACACTCTTTCAGGGGATGGTGAGAATTCAAAAGGGCAGGATACTGGTGGTGAGAGCAGGACTTCTTTCCAGGAACAAACAACAGCAGATGCAAATAATGGTATAAATAAAATAGGCCTTCATAAATCAATTGCTTAAAAAAGACTCCACAAAGTAGAATAAAAATATATCATTTGCAGGTAAATAAATCTCTTATAATCTGAAACATGTTTTGCCGCGAACACCGGCTTCCTCGTCAGTGTACATCAATTGCCCAGTCACTTGTTTAAAAATGAGACTCAGTGTGTGGTTTTCAATTCCGCGTCTGACACGCTTTACGGTCTTATGTTCGTTTCAACCCTTATTTGGGTCAAGTTCTGAAAGTCTTCAATATATTCGTCCACATTTTCGATCTCCTTAATTCGGACGCTGTTTCAATAACATTCGGTACACTATTCACTGTTATATAGAAATGGTCATTAAATTCCTCATACAAAACCTTTTAAATATACCGGCAAACATGTCCTAAAAAGAAATTACATTTATTACAAAATAATCTATACCTTTATCAAAAAAAATAAATAAATACTGGTATTTTTTATAGGAAAATATACTTAAAATATGTTTGATAAAAAATTGTGGAAAAAAAAAGGTTTTTGTTTTTTTCAATATGTAAAACAAAGTTCTTTTATTTTGTAGAAATGTTACTTAGGAAATAAATATGGCAGTGGTATTCGCTGATGGTAGTGGCCTCTTTCAGCAGGATAATATTCCCCGCCATACTGCAAAACTTGTTCCGGAATGATTTGATGTTGCCTTGGCCTCCAAATTCCACAGATCTCAATCTGGTTGAGCTTCTATGGGATGTGCTGGAACAACAAATCCAATCGATGGAGGTCACACCTCGTAACTTGCAGGACTTAAAGAATCCGCTGCTAATGACTTGCTGCCAAATTCCACAGGACACATTCAGAGGTCATGTGGAGTCCATGCCTCTATGCATAAAGTGCTATTTTCTCAGCACAAAAGTGACCTACACAAATGTAGGTAGGTAGTTTTAATGTTGTGGCTGATCAGTATATATATTTACTGGCTAGCAAATATCTTGTTTTTGCAGCCTTTGCAAGCCCTCCCCTTCTAACTCCGCCCAGACTTTCAGTAGCTGTCCAATCACAGACTTCTCAAGAAGTCTTTGCAAGGCAGGTGCTCTGGGCATTTGCAGCTTTTTGAGTTTAGTTCCACTGAGCTAACTAAACCAGGAAGTAACAAAACCAGTAGTCTGATTGACAGAGATTTCTGTTGAAATCTCCACCTTTTGCAAAATGGAAAAAAGTGGACACACCCTTCACACATAAAGCATTTTAGCAAACTAAAGCGCTTTAGGAGTCCAGAGTGTCCCTTTAACTAAAGCATCAGGAAACATATATCACTATCTTATCTGTATATAAATAGAGCATGCTGAAGGTAAACACAAAATACTACTTTGTACAGATTACTCAGATTGTTTCAATTATTTAAAGTAAAAAGCAGTGTGAGTGACAGATATTTATATTTTCAAGTTACAAATAATAACTCATCACTGACCATATCAAAACAGTGTTTAGAAAGGAACATATTTTATCCCACATATGGGTCTGATTAGTGTACATTGCCGTCTAGTTATTTCATCTATTTGAATATCTCCGTAAGATGTGCATGTAAACATTGTATCTGTTTTAACACAGGAATAGACATAGACTCCTTGATATTTCAAAGCTGGTTCAATGGGGGAATTGGTAGTCTCTTATTATTAACTTATTATTATTATTATTATTTTATTATTAATGCCCCATGATAAATGCCTAAAGTGAATCTGTTCTACATGTTTAAACTTGAACTAATACGCTCTAAAATACAGGCACATCATAGAAAAATATGATGAATTTAATGTAAAATATTGCTATACGCAACCAGGGCTGGTGCTAGGAAAAGTGGGCACACAGGGGCAGATGTGTTCCCCCCCTCCCACTACACAATGCACCTTCACCTATGTGTGTCATAACCCGACTTTTTGTGACCCCATTTTGCACCTTTGTGAGTATTACACCCTATTGAATGTATTTTGCCCCCCCTTTTGTGTGACATCAGCACCACTCCACTGTCGTTTAACACATCACACGATTGTATTTTTTATCTCAATCCCCACCTCTAGGTTATCACAAACATACTCAAGAGAGGGGGAAGGTGAGTCATTTACGCAGGGGTCAAGTCTTGGGGAATAAAGTGTGGGAACTCACTCGAGTTCCACCCCCACCCCACCACCAAAAAAAAACAAAACTTGTATGCATATATAAACGCGTACACACACACTCAGGTGCACACATACACTTACAGACACACACGTACACTCACAGACACACACAAACACAGACACACACACACACACACAAATTCACAGATAGACACACATACTCTCACAGACACACATACACACACACTCCCAGACACATACACACACACACACATACATACACTCACAGACACACACACACACACACAAATACACATAGATACACTCACAGACACACACACTCACTCCCAGACACACACTCACAGACATACACACACACACACACATACACACACACACACTCCCAGACACATACACAGACACACACACTCCCAGACACACACACACACTCACTCCCAGACACATACACACACACACATACATACATACACTCACAGACACACACACACTCCCAGACACATACACATACACACACCAACACACACATACACTCCCAGACACACTCACTCAAAGACACACAACACACACACATATACACAAAAATTATTTGTATATTTTTTTTTAATTAAAAATGTCCACCCAGCCTCCCTACCTGGAGAGCTGGCGTGGACCTGTCCCTGGGGTCCAGTGGAGCTTCAGTGCGGCCGGCTCTTGTCTCTCTGTCAGATGCGGCGAGGGAGCTGTGTTCTCTCTGCTCCCTCTCGCCGCGTGGGCTGTCTGCTGATGCCTGGAGCCGGAAATGACGTCATATTCCGGCTCCCGGCATCAGCAAACGGCATGCGGCGAGAGGGAGCAGAGAGAGCACAGCTCCCTCGCCGCGTCTGACAGAAAGACAAGAGCCGGCCAGGGGGGTCCATCAGGTGGCCATTAGGCCACCTCTTGGGCCCCCCATGACAGGGGGAACACGGGGGCATTTGGGGGCCGCATTTTTTGCCGCCCCCTGAGTGCCTGCAGGACCACAAACAGGAACGGCGTTCCTGCTCTAAAAAAAGTGCAGGAACGCCGTTCCCACGCGTTCCTGCAGGACTCGAGCCCTGCATTTACGTGTAACTTTTGAGCGCTCCACCTGCTGACTGGTGTTGGCTTTCCACCACACAGTCTATCATCCTATTTTAAATTCTTTGGAATAGATTCTATGCCAAAGAATTGACTGACAGTTGGGAGAAAAACCTCTCTTTAAATTGTTTTTTCTCCCTATCTATACATTTGCTGGCAAATCTGATAGCACTTTAAATGGAAAATTATGCTCTTTAAAAAGAACGCAAGTCATACGGAGGATGACAGGGACCCTTTAAGAGTTATAATTGTGAACAATTTCAGGTCAACCAGTAAAGAAAGCTCTCAAACAAGTAGAACATTTCAGAAAATGTGTAAAATGGAGAGTTCATTATTTAAAATAAAGTTTATTTTAAGAGAAAGGCTTTTATTTATTACAGATATTGTATTCGCAAACCTCGAGCTGCCTACATCATATTTATTTAGTAGAGAGAACTCAGCGGAAGCTCACTGAGATTTATATAAGCCGTGGTGCTGTCATCTAAATACTAGCGTTAATTATATAATAAAATACAAGGATAAACATGACGCAAGAGACATCAGCTGGATATGCAAAAATAATAAACACAATGCATTGCCTTTATTGAACCTTCATTATAACATGATGGCATTTAACGAATATCTGACGATATGGCAAACAAAAAGGGCAATCACGAATTAAATAAGAAAAATTAATTATTATTAGCCAATGAGAGCACCCAAAGACGAACCACCCAAAATATCTTAAGTACATAAATGCCACCCAAACACATTATTATTATTATTGCCATTTATATAGCGCCAATAGATCCCGTAGCGCTTTACAATATTATGAGAGGGGTTTAACTATAAATAGGACAATTACAAATAAACTTACAGGAACAATAGGTTGAAGAGGACCCTGCTCAATCGAGCTTACATTCTATAGGAGGTGGGGTGTAAAACACATTAGGACAGGAATTTACAATCAAATAAGGTGGGCTGCCCTTTAGGAGAGGGCAAGAGACAGGTATGTGAGGTAGGGGTTAGTCTTGGAGGCCATAAGCTTTCCTAAAGAGATGGGTTTTAAGGCACTTCTTAAAAGATGCAAGACTAGGGGAGAGTCTGATGGCGGTAGGCAGGCTATTCCATAGGAAGGGAGCCGCCCGCGAGAAGTCCTGCTAGCGCGAGTTGGCCGTATGGGTGCGGACAACGGACAGGAGGTTGTCACGGGTAGAGCGGAGAGACCGAGAAGGGACATACCTATGGATCTGTGAGGAGATATAAGAGGGGCTAGAGTTGTTCAGTGCTTTATAGGTGTTAGTACCTTGAATTGACTCCTATAGCATACAGGAAGCCAATGTAAGGACTGGCAGAGGGGTGAGGTGTGAGAGAAACGACTAGAGAGGAAAATCAGTCTAGCAGCAGCGTTCATTACGGACTGTAGGGGTGCAGTACGGCTTTTGGGAAGATCAATCAGGAGAGGGTTACAGTAATCCATGAGGAAAATTACTAGAGCATGGACAAGTTCCTTGGTAGTATTCAGGGCCGGACTGGCCCACCGGGATACCGGGAAATTTCCCGGTGGGCCGCGGCACCTGGGGGGCTGAGAGAGAGAGGGAGCCCTGCTCCCAATATTTTAATAAAATCGCGGCCGCCGGCCGCATGTCGGTGCCGCCAGGTGGCCGGTCCGACGGCACACTCAGAGGTGATTACTCACCTTGTGGCCGGCGGCCCCATCTCCTGTGCTGACAGCTGTCAGTATCAGTGAGTGTGCCGGGCGGCCGCCTAACCGGTCCGGCGGCACACTCACTGATAATGACAGCAGCATTGCTGTCAGCAAGGAGGACTGAGGGAGGGGGCGGAGCTAACTACCAAGCTCCCTCGCGGTTCCCATAATTCCCAGCATCTACACATCATAGAGTAGGGATTACTCTATGATGTGTAGATGCTGGGTATTATGGGAACCGCGAGGGAGCATGGTAGTTAGCTCCGCCCCTCCCTCAGTCCTCCTGTAAAAAGGTCAGAAGGGACGGGGAAGTGGGGGGCAAATAATAGAGGGGAAGGGGGGAGACAAATAGAGGGGAAGGGGGGGACAAATAGAGGGGGAGGGGGAAGACAAATAGAGGGGAAGGGGGGGCAAATAGAGGGGAATGGGGGGGACAAATAGAGGGGAGGGGGGCAAATAGAGGGGAAGGGGGGGAGACAAATAGAGGGGAAGGGGGGAATAGAGGGGAAGGGGGGGACAAATAGAGGGAAAGGGGGGGGCAAATAGAGGGGAAGGGGGAGACAAATAGAGGGGATGGGGGAGACAAATAGAGGGGAAGGGGGGGCAAATAGAGGGGAAGGGGGAGGCAAATAGAGGGGAAGGGGGGAGACAAATAGAGGGGATGGGGGCGACAAATAGAGGGGAAGGGGGGAGAGACAAATAGAGGGGAAGGGGGCAAATAGAGGGGAAGTGGGGGGAGACAAATAGAGGGTAAGGGGGCAAATAGAGGGGAAGGGGGGAGACAAATAGAGGGGAAGGGGGGAGAGACAAATAGAGGGGAAGGGGGGGCAAATAGAGGGGAAGGGGGAGCAAAATAGAGGGGAAGGGGGGCAAATACAGGGGAAGGGGGGACAAATAGAGGGGAAGGGGGGGCAAATAATAGAGGGGAAAGAGGGAGACAAATAGAGGGGAAGGGGGGACAAATAGAGGGGATGGGGGAGAGAAATAGAGGGGAAGGGGGGGCAAATAGAGGGGAAGGGGGGAGACAAATAGAGGGGAAGGGGAGAGACAAATAGAGGGGTAATAGAAACACAGGGGAAGGGGGGACACAGAGACTGAGGGGTAATAGAAAGACACCAGGTTGGGGACGACGACAAAGAGACAGAGGGGTAATAGAGAGACAGGGGATGGGGGGACAAAGAGGGGTAATAGAGACAGAGGGGTAATAGAGAGACATAGGGGTTGGGGGGACAAAGAGAGGAGTATTAGAGAGACACAGGAGAAGGGGGACACAGAGACAGATGGGGTAATAGAGAGACACAGGGGATGGGGGTACAAAGAGACAGATGGGTAAGAGAGAGACACAGGGAGGAGATGGGGAAGAGAGACACAGGGAGGAGATGGGGAAGAGAGACACACTGAAGGTTTGTTGGGAACAAAGAGACATACAGTAGGGAAGGGGAACAAAGTGACACAAGATTTGTGGGAGGCAACGCTGGGCTGGGGAAAAAGAGACAGAGAGTGGCTGGGAGAAGAGAAAAAGGCACACAGAGTCTGGAGTTAGAAAGAGACACACAGATGAGATTTGGAAGGGGAGAAAGAGACAAAGTGGCTGGGGCTAAGAACAACACAAAAGGGGCTGGGGGAAAGAGAAATACAGAGAAATACAGAGGCTGGAGAAGGGTAAAAAGAAACACACAGGGACTGGGATGAAGTAAAAGATGCACAAGGGTTGCTGTAAGAGGAAAAAAAAGGAGACAATTGGAGACAAGATACACTAAACAAGGTAAAGGTAATAGACGTAAATTGATGTGATCCTGACAGTAATACATATATATATATATATATGTGTGTGTATTAGTAACATATAATTATGCCTATAATATTTACACATATAGTAATATACATTCATATATGCATAATACACACATAAATGTCATATATATATATATATATATATATATATATGTGTGTGTGTGTGTGTAATGAGCACGTATTGGCCCTGTCTTGTTGCTAGTGGCATACTCATGCACAATAACATATTCAAAGTGAAGAGCGCACCCATAGAACTTCAAAATTAACCAGATCACTTCATTTAGTTGTGCAGACATTCAGCATTTCAGTACCATTACTAAAATGTCCTTAATAGGCCAAAGTAGTTGTACTGAAACATTGATTACATGCAAATGTACGTCTACTTAAAATAAAGGCGCTCTTTTGTTTATTTTGAAGCCCTATATGCGTTCCTTCGTTGGAGTAAGAGTTTTCAATTTTAAGTTACTTTTTTCACCCTCTATATCAGCACACTATGCTGGCGCGACGCATTATTGGGCTGGTATAGAATTTTTTTCCAGGGCTGATTTTAGTTCCCAGTCCGGCCCTGGTAGTATTTGGTGCAAGAAATTGGCGGATGCGGGCAATGTTTTTAAGATGGAATCTACAGGATTTGGCAACATGCTGGATGTGAGGCTCAAAGGTGAGACCAGAGTCAAGTATGACGCCAAGACAGCGCGCTTGCAAGGATGGACTGATGTTGGTACCACAAACTTGAAGGGAGAGCGAAAGAGGAGGATCAGTATTAGGTGGAGGAAAGACAAGGAGCTCAGTTTTTGAGAGATTGAGTTTCAGAAAGCGGAAGGACATCCACTCAGAGATGGAAGAAAGGCAAGCAGTGACACGTTGCAGGACGGCAGGGGAGAGGAACGGGGAGAAGAGATATAGCTGGGTGTCATCAGCGTACAGGTGGTAGCGGAATCCAAAAGAGGTAATAGGTTTGCCAAGAGAGGCAGTATAAAGAGAAAATAGAAAGGGACCAAGGACAGAGCCTTGGGGGACTCCAACCGAGACAGGACGAGGGGAGGAGGTATCATTAGAAAAAGAGACACTGAATGAGCGTTGGGAGAGATAAGAGGAAAACCACGAGAGGACAGAGTCACAGAGACCAAGCGATTGAAGAGTTTGAAGAAGGAGAGCATGATCAATGGTGTCAAAGGCCGCTGAGAGGTCGAACTACAGGAACATTAAATGTGAATTAATTAGGTTGATTAATGAAGATGGTGAGAAATTATAATTATAATTTTAAAAAATGAACCACGACTCAAAGGTTTTATAACCATCCTACATCCTGTGTACATATTATGGTTATCATCTATATCCCTGCACTAATATTTTCAGAATTAAAAATTTGATGATTATAACATTTAGAATTTTACCCTTTCACATCCTTGGAATGAGTGCGCTTATTTGTGTATCTCAGTCTTTTGTTCCAGTTCTGAATTCCAGCTTCCTGACGGCTACCGGAGTGTGTAGCTTGTGGGCACATACACAGGGATAGCATGGTGGCTGCCATTCCCTAAGCCTCGTGGTTGGACATGAATAATAAAACCCAGCATTTTGTGATCCTTGACATGAAGATGATTGGACACTACGAACGGGCCACCGGAATGCAGTCTGGTTCTTTCACTCTGCCTGCGCTCACACACTGCATTATGATATGAATGTGTCATACATTCGTACATTTGGCTCTTACTAATAAACGACCTAATTTAGACTTTAAACTTAAAGTTAATATTTATTCCCTGGATGTGACCTTGAATGAGGCTAAGAGCCAGCTGACTCACTGTTCCCTTTATTAACAGCAGATTGCGCTGTGTATTGTTATTTATTGACTGAACACCAGCCAAGTTTGCTCGAAGAGTCTACATATGGACTATGTCAGTCCCATAAGGCAGGTCTGATCTTGGCTTCGCTCCATGTTGCTGTCCAAATTCAAATCATCACAAACGTATTGTTTTCATATTTACCTTGAACACAGAGTGTTGTTAAAAATATTTTTTAACAATCTATTTCATATGTATGCACACACAAACATACCTCAATGTGTTAAATATTCGAATACAAACACCAGTCAGGTTACATGACTCTTAAAGGGACACTTTAGTAGATTTGGTGTATAGATTATGCCCCTCAGTATCACTACTCAGTTCTCAAATAGTTAGGAGTTAAATAACTTTATTAATGCAGTGATTGCCACACCTCCCCTGGCTGAGACTCACATAGTCTACCTACACACTTCCTGAAAAAAGAGTCAATTATTGCACAGTTTATTTCCTTTAAGATGTATCATTGACTGCACTGTTAATTGCATGCTAGAGCTGCAACAGCCTCCTGTGTGTGATTAAAGTTCAGTTAATAAAACATGAGATAAGAACACAAACATACGGTTCTGTAAAAATTAAACATTTTTTTCATGGAGGTTGTGTGAGCTTCAGCCAGAGGAGGTGTGACTAGGGCTGCATAAACAAAGTGATTTAACTCCTAAATGGAAGAGAATTGAAGATTATACTAGCTTTAGTGTACTAATAATCTTAATTTTAGTAATGACAGGAGGCGAATATTTGCATATCTTTCTTTACTGAAAACTACAGCAGCATAGAAACAGTAACAACCAATCAGAGAAAAGATATGGTGCCCATAAAAGGCCCTGTCTATGACATCACTTCCTCTTTCTTTGAAGCGAAACAATAAATAGCAACAATAAACATAATCATATTACTTCAACAGTTCCACAACATATTAGAATAATCAACTCCAGTAGTTCCGTGATGTAGAGTTATGGAAGGCGAGTCTTTGTCTTGATGAGAAGACGTTCACGCTGTAAGAAAAAGAAAAAGGTGAAAGGACTCTGGCGTGATAACTTGTCCGCATACAATAAACATTAAGAATCTGATATACCAATGGATACTAGAATGAGTAACATATCAATATATTTTAATTCTAAAGCAATGATATTTAAGAATCTATCAACACAACATAATTCAAGGTACATGTCTAATTATTCAACCTATACAAGTCTCTCAAGCCACATATCTAAGTAGCAAACACACAACCATAACGTACTTACCTTCCTGAACATAAAGTGTATATTCTGTCCAACACGAGAAAACATGGGAGGAATCCTATAGGGTGGGAAATATTCGCCTCCTGTCATTACTAAAATTAAGATTATTAGTACACTAAAGCTAGTATAATCTTCAATTTTACCACATGACAGGAGGCTTCATATTTGCATTTTGAAAGCTTAGAATTGACCAGTGTGAAGGAAGTATGAGATGTTTGCCGAAATAGAGCGTTCTAAACGTACCCTCTCGCGCTCAAACTGTGCATCATGTAGTGTCGGTTAGGGAGGCGTCGGCCAAAAAAGACTTGTGGGGCCACCGCTCCCTTGACCGAGTGGGCTCCGAAACAAGGTTCCACGCCCGCCAGATGCAATAGCCAGCGGCTCCATCTGGCCAGTGTAGCGGTAGGCACCTCTCCATGAGGTTCCATGTAAGAAGTCAGGAGTAGACCCGTCGCATGAATATGAAGGGGGAATGATTTCGGTATACTCCATTAGCGTTCCGACCACACCTAGTTTGGTGTCTGACACAAAGTATGGGTATGACACCGAAGATGAACTGGACTTTGTTCGTCTCGATATGGTAAAGGTAATCCCATCTGGTGTAAAAGAGAAAAACCATTCATATCGAAAGCCCTAACGTCCATCACCCGTCTAAATAAGACGAGGCATAACAAGAGGGCTAGTTTGGCTGAAAGTTGTTTCCGTGACAAACAAGGATTGTCCTGCTATTCCCTCAAGGAATCACAGCACCACATCCACCTGCCAGAGGTGTGAACATTTGGGTGCCGAGTCTCAATAATTCGGCACCCCGTAGTAGTCGACAACCCCGTGGATCTTGACCTACTGGTCTGCCCTGTACCGAACGTGCGCCACCGATATGGCGGATCCGATCACGTTGAGGGATCGATATGACCGCCCCAACGAGACCAGGTGTGACAGATAGTTAAGGATCGGTGGGGCAGGTGCGGTAAAGGGATCGGAATCCCTTTCCACCCTACAAACACTCCAGGCCGGTCAAGCAGAAAAATAACATTTCCTGGTGCCGGGGACCTGAGTCCCATCAGAGGTCTTAGTTGATGCAATAGGTCGTGGACATTTCGGGAGGCCCTGAAATCGTCCAGTCCACTAGTGCCAGTCGTCCTTCCCTGACGAAGGAGTGGGCTTCCCCTGAGGTCCCGTCAAAAGCAGAGGGAAGGTAGGGAGTGGTAGAGGGTCTTCGCGAGACGTCCCCAGGCGATCCTGGAAATCACGGTTGGCATTGTCCGAGGGGTGTCATGAGCATGAGCGATATCCAGTGTGTGTGTGTGTGTATCGAAGCACCCTTGCCATTGTGGAGAGCGGTTGGGTCCGTTTGCATGGGTTCATCCGCCACTACGTATCCGGACGGAAGAGTTGGATACAGTGGTCGCATGAGTGACCAGCGTATATGTATCTAGCCAGCAGTCGTTGCATGGCCCCGTAGTGTAGTGGGCCAGGCAGGGCCGGCCTTAGGGGTGTGCGAGCTGTGCGGCCGCACAGGGCGCCATGGAGCAGGGGGCGCCGTGCGGCCGCACAGCTGGCCGGGTTTAAAAAAAAAAAAAAAAAATTTATTTTTTTTTAAAAAAAAATTTGCAGCGGGGGCGGAGCTTACCGTGCGGCGGGGGCGGAGCTAAAAGCGCCGGAAAACTGCTGCAGGGGAAGCAGGAAGGAGTCCCTGCTTCCCCATCAAACAGTCACCAGGAGCTGCACTGCCTCCACAGGTAACTGTGATTGTCAGGTGAGTGTGACTCTCTGCCTGTGTGTATTACTGTCTGTGTGTGTGTGTGTGTGTATGACTGTCTGCCTCTGTGTGTGTATTACTGTCTGTGTGTGTGTGTGTGTGTATGACTGTCTGCCTCTGTGTGTCTGTGTGTGTGTGTATGACTGTCTGCCTCTGTGTGTGTATTACTGTCTGTGTGTGTGTGTGTATGACTGTCTGCCTCTGTGTGTCTGTGTGTGTGTGTATGACTGTCTGCCTCTGTGTGTCTGTGTATGACTGTCTGCCTGTGTGTGTCTGTGTGTATGACTGTCTGCCTGCATAGGCGTGCGCACGGGGTGTGCCTGGGCACACCCTAATCCCCGCAGCACGCCTATGTATTGAGACCGGCAGGGGAGATCTCAGGATCTCCGCTGTCGGCTCATGCAGAGCCGGCGCTATCCGAGCGCCGGCTCTGCTCTCAGCCTTCCTCCCCACCGACCCACAGGCAGGGAGGGAGGCAGGATAGGACCGGCGGAGCTCTTGCCAGCAGCTCCGCCGGGTTCCTCTCGCGAGATTTGAGCATTGCCACAGCAACGCTCAAATCTCGCGAGAGTGAACTCTAGCCCCGCAGGGTAGAGTTCACTCTCCACTGGACCACCAGGGATGGCGGTAGCATGGTCCCCCCTCCCTACATAAGGTAACAAGGGAGGGGGGATATTAACTAAACGGCACCTCACCTCACCTCCACTGGACCACCAGGGAAGGCAGCAGGAACAAGAATCCCCCCTCCCTACATAAGGTAAGAAGGGAGGGGGGATATTGAGTCATGTACCCCCACAATCACCCACACACATACAGCACACACACCCACACACACAGCACCTACACACATACAGCACCCTCACACAGCACACACACACATACAGCACCTTCACACATACATACAGCACCTTCACACATACAGCACACACATACACAGCACACACACAGGACCTACACACATACAGCACCCACACACACATACAGCACCCACACACACATACAGCACCCACACACACATACAGCACCCACACACATACAGCACCCACACACATACAGCACCCTCACACAGCGCAAACACACACATACAGCACCCACACACACAGCACCTACACACATACAGCACCCTCACACAGCGCACACACACACATACAGCACCTACACACATACAGCACACACACACACAGCACCTACACACACATATAGCACCCCCACACACACAGCACACATACAGCACACACACAGCACCCACACCCACATACAGCACCCACACACATAGCGCCCTTACACGCACACACACACACAGCAGTGTGTGTGTGTGTGTATAAATAAATATATATATATATATATATACACACATACATATACACGCGGCGTGTGTTTGTGCTTTAGGGTGCACACCCTAATGCAATAGGCTGCGCATGCCTATGTCTGCCTGTGTGTGTCTGTGTGTATGACTGTCTGCGTGTGTGTATGACTGTCTGCCTCTGTGTGTGTCTGTGTGTATGACTGTGTGTGTCTGTGTGTATTACTGTCTGCCTCTGTGTGTGTCTGTGTGTATTACTGTCTGTATGACTGACTGCCTCTGTGTGTGTCTGTGTGTATTACTGTCTGTGTCTGTGTGTATGACTGACTGTCTGCCTGTGTGTGTGTGTGTGAGACTGTCTGCCTTTGTGTGTCTGTGTGTGTGTGTATGACTGTCTGCCTGTGTGTGTGTGTATGGCCGTCTGACTCTGTGTGTGTCACATACAACCAATACACGCATATCACACACTGTTAATACACCCATTACAAATATCACACATAGCATACATATCACACACAGTCATCACACCTACTATCACATACACAGACAACACAAACATTACAGCATACTTGGATGACGGGGGGGGGCGCTGTGAAGATTTTTCGCACAGGGCGTCTAAATGCCTAAGGCCGGCCCTGGGGCCAGGGAATATCGATTGTATGGAGGAGGAGAGGAGGAGAGGGATCCCACCATCCGGTGAGTATTCTGAGAGGAATCGTATCCAACCTTAGAGCGTGTCCGACATCCATCCGTATAGGGGTGATCTTGTCGGGGACCGACGCGGAACGTAGTTCTCCAAGCCGATGTCATAACGAGGAATTTGAACCGACACAGATGGGGGAGCGATTTGTCTGCGTACTACCAAAAAGCCGTGGAGTCCAGAACGTGGACGTCACTTTGACTGCAAACGTAGCCTGGATTCGCAGAGGGTCAGCAAGTCTTCCAGGTACCCGAGACATCGCACGTCCAAATTCACGGATGTGAGCCCTCACCGGCTTCAGTAGCTTTGTGGGTACCACGGAGTCGTAAACTGCTGTGTTAGTCCTCATCACTGGGATCGGAGGAAAATTAGGTAGTGTAGGGTAGTGGATATTGACAAGTATGTGTCCTCGGGGTCCAGATGTGTAAACCAGTCGTTATCGTTCAGGAGATCTAGTAGAAGGTTGATTTTCTCTATCCTGAAGCGCTTGTATACCACGTAGGAGTTCCCTTGATGATAGGATGGCTCACTAGTAGATGAAGCGGTTGGTGGTTTGGTTCCGCTACCAACCAGTCTTCCCAAAAAAACACCTTTCCCCAAAGGGGTGTGGAGGATTTGCTTCAGCGAGGTTTGGACTAAAGTTAGTCTTGTGCTTCTGGGCCGAATATTAGTCGTTCTTACGTTCCACTTCCTCAGAAGGCGAGTTGTCTTCGTGTGAGTGATCTATTATTGTCCAACGTGCGTGGTGGATAGTAGTCTTCTTTGTCGGAAGATTGTGGTGGACCGGGTCGCAAATTCCCGGTGTTCCTTCTACTTGGTCTGTTCAATGGGCGACTTGCCTTAGACTTTAGTGGCAGGGGGGTGGGAGCCCTTCTCTTGCCATTTTTACATGAAGGCTCGTGGGGCTGGGAATCGAACCCACACCTCCAGAGAGACTGTAGCCTAAAACCAGCGCCTTAGACCGCTCGGCCACGCTACCTTGCTGCTGAGGTCTCCAGCAAGCAGTTTGGGGAAGAGCTCATAACAAGAAAAACCTTCTCCACTGAGGCCGCTACTGCGTCGTTTATCAATGCCCAGAAGTCCTAGGGGTGGAGAGTGTTCTTCATGACCTGTTCTCGTCCTGTTGGGAGGTAGTGGTAGTCAGTGGGAGTAGAGTTTGAGGGTCCGCACGTAGGGGTGCTAGACTCCTGGTAGCACTGGGGATCACCCAGGTAAAGTGGCTTGAATTGCCTGCATCAGATTGTCAGAGTGTATGAAATACTCGTGTCAAGTGTAGAGGGGTCACCTCCATTAAATTAATCCGGCTATTGGGAGCTGTGGCGTAGGCGCGATTGACCGGTAGTGCTGGTCCGGTTAGCCGGGTTCACCATAAATGCACGTCAGAGCTGTATGCACGGATGTAACTATACAGGCTTATTATAGAAGCCCGTGGGACCTGTTTCCATAAAGTCTGCAGTCGCAGGGCCCACGTGTATTCGACTGGGGTCATCCCAGGTGGTGTGCCATGGTAAACCCAGAGGACCCCCACATTATAATTGTTGGCATTTTACAAGCATTGCATGCATGTCTGGGGGTCACCACAGGCGGTGTGCCATGAGAATCTACTCAGAGGACACCCACGTTCAATATGTACGCCAGGTACAGTAAATGTACAGATATGTATCCCTGTGATAAAGTTGAGGCGTAGGACTTCGTGCATTTCATCGGGGTTCACCCCGGGTGGCGTGCCGTGGTAATCCAGAGGACACCCACATCAACGTAATGGTCTATGAATGACCTTGCTTGCATATCTGGGGGGTCACCCCAGGTGGTGTGCCATGAAAAATACCCAGAGGACACCCACATCAACGTAATGGTCTATGAATGACTTTGCATGCATATCTGGGAGGTCACCCCAGGTGGTGTGCCATGAAAAATACCCAGAGGGCACCCACATCAATGTAATGGTCTATGAATGACCTTGCATGCATATCTGGGGGGTCACCCCAGGTGGATTGCCATGAAAAAATACCCAGAGGACAACCACATAAATTTGTACCGTCAGGTACAGTAATATAATATGACCCTTTGCAGGGTACAATAATATAATATAATTTGCCCTTTGTAGGGTACAGTAATACAATATGCCCTTTTGGGGTACAGTGATATAGTTGATCTTGTAATAGGTACAGTATATGTTTTGTATAACAAGTGTGATGTTGTATGGCTTCACAATAATACCTAGATTGTGTGCGTGCTCAACATATAGTCATCCAGTGTAAAGCACCACGAGAGATATATCCATGAGAATAAAAATTATAATTGTATCAATAAATGAATGTGCCCAGGGAGGGGAAACCCTGAAGGGGTTAATCCAGATGCAGGGCGCGGTGATCGGGTGATTCCTGTAGGGAATAGTAATATAGTATGACCCTGGATATAGCCATACTATAGGCTTTGGGGCCTACTTCCAAGGACGATGGTGCGCGGAGGCCTGTCCCCGCCACTGGTTGGAGACCGAATTGGTCGGCAACCTAACGTTCCTGGAGCTCTTTCCAATTGTAGTGGCAGTAGAGCTATGGGGTTCAGAGCTGGCAAATCGGAAGGTGGTGGTGCACACGGACAACATGAGCGTTGTCCATGTGATCAACCGGTCGTCATCTTCATCCCCTCCGGTTTTGTCTCTGCTTCGGCACCTAGTCTTGCGTAGTTTAGAGTGGAATTTGTGGTTGGTTGCGCGGCATGTGCCTGGGGAGCGGAACGTTATAGCCGACTCTCTCTCTCGGTTTCAGTGGGACCGGTTTCGAGAGGCGGCTCCCGAGGCGGACCGGACTGGGACCTCGTGCCCGGCGGGCGTATGGGACCTGGTTTCCACAATCTGAGCCGGTTGGTGAAGGGGTCGCTGGCTGCGTCCACTTGGAGAGCGTACTCGGCAGTATGGCGGACATGGACGGATGTTTGCAGGGGTAGGGAAGTGTCCTCGGAGGAAGGTAGGTTGGCTGCTACGCTGGCTTTGTTGGAGCTGCTATGTGAGGAGGGTAAGTCGGCTGCGGCGGCCGAGAGGACGTTGTCGGCCTTCTCCTTCTTGTTCCAGTGGTGTGGGTGGCAGGATGCTATTAAGGCGTTCTGCGTTGCGCGGATTATGAAGGGATGGAAGAAAGATCGCAGGCCGGACGCTCGGCGTCCCATCTCTTATGAGATCCTGTGTAAACTATTGGAGCGGCTACCGCAGATCTGCGTGTCGCACTATGAGGTGCTCCTGTTTCAGGCTGCGTTTGCAATTTGTTTCTTTGCCGCCCTGCGGGTCGGTGAGTTGGTGGCTCCAAGTACCAGAGCACCAGCCGCCTTACAAATGGCGGATGTTCAGGTTTCTACGAGGGACGTCGCGTTGTGCATCCGGAGGTCAAAGACGGATCAGATGGGGGTTGGCGCTTCAGTGCGGATTCAGGCTACTGGTCAGCGGTTCTGCCCAGTCAGGTTGCTGCGGGAGTTCCTGGAGGTTCGCGGGAGGGCAGCAGGGTCACTGTTTAGGCATCAGGATGGGTCCGCGCTTAGCCGATTTCAATTCGCCAGAGTTCTTCGGGCGAGCGTGATAAACATCGGATTGTCTCCCGGATGTTACACTACGCACTCCTTCAGGATTGGGGCTGCTACTCAGGCCAGTATGCTGGGTCTTCCACCAGGGGCTCTCAAGCGGTTGGGACGATGGCAATCGGGGCGGTTCCAGCTATATGTGCGCCCTCATTTGCTTTAGGCCAGCGGCGCAGCGTAGTTATGTTTTTTTGTGTCATTGTAGGTTCTTCCCCGCGTTTTGTATGGATAATTGGACACTCGTTTGTGTATTGGGCAGCTAGACGGGCTGAAAGTAGACCCTATGGCCGGAACCTTGGTCTTCCTTACGATGTGGCAAGGGTACGTTGGAGGGGTATTCGGGGACTGTCCTGGGACGGGTTATATGCTGAGCTACGTGTCGGGGCCGGTTACCCTGGTTATTCACGTGGGCGGGACCAATGTTGACGGCGACGGTCGGTGGACCTGGTGCACGCGATGCGGCATGACTTGGCCCTCTGTGTCGCGTTGTTCAGGGACCTGACCCTCGTATGGTCCGAGATCGTGCCCCGCCCGATCTGGCGAACCGAAGGAAAGGGTAAGGCTCTGGAGCGCTATAGGCGGAAGGTCAATATGACCATGGCCCGGTTCGTACGCCGCCTGGGTGGGTTTGTAGTGAGGCACGGGGAATTGGAGGGGGACAATGATGCACTCATGAGGCGGGATGGGGTGCACCTGTCTCCTATTGGGCTGGACATTTTTAATACGGGCCTGCAAACTGGAATTGATGAGGCGCTGTCGGCGGGGGGGCGCGATGCCCGCGCAGTGTAGTGCGCTAGGAGGGGCATCGCGGTGGCGGTTTCCCTGGACAGCGCAGAGGAAGAAAGGACATTGGGGAGACGACAGCCGGCACGGAGCTGATGGCGAGGAGCTGGCTGTCGAGGCTCATGGTTTCGAAGTGGTGAGAACTGCCTGTTGGGCAAATACCCAACAGCTGGCAGGTTTTGGACTGAGCAAATTGTTAAGTTAAATAAAGCTGTGGCCGTTGCCCTTATCCACAAGAACCAGGTGTCACGTGTGTTATTGGGGGGCAACGGGTTGATGGTTGGGTATGTTGGGTCAGCAGTCATGTCAAAATACTGCATGTCACTAGCATGATATACAAAGAGAGGCAAATGTATGACATGTAAAGGGGGAAGTTGTAATCTCTGATTTAACAGATTTCGTTTTATTAGCTTTAATCAGTGGTAGGTGAATGGTTAATTAAGCCAGACATTGCATTGTGTTGAAAAAAAAAATAGTTTGTCTCTTTAAATGCATGCATGTATTGTTTTGTGGGTCTGGAGACATGAATGTTGTAAAATATATGTCTCTTTAAATGCATGAATGTGATGTGGGATTATTTAAAAAACCTTATTATACTTGTATTCAATTATTGCACTAACTCCATTTTAACTTCATACTGTGACAATCCTCCATTTTGTCCTCCTAACCTGACTTCTTCAATACTCCATTTTGTCCTCATAACCTAACTTGTTCATTTTAAAACTACCTTACATGACAGAATTTCCCAGCACATCTAATACAATAGAACAAAGACTGTATTTTCTATAAAGACATGATTAACACAGGAATTGCTGACTTTTCCTTATATTTGCAACATAGTATAGTTTGAAGGCCATGAGAACACAGTAGTAATGAAATGTTCTATTCATAAGAGACCTTGCACCTGGCCACGAGGCCTGAGATCACCGACCGTGTAAAATGACGCTCAAGACCCCTTGTCCCCCACCCGTGTCCAGAACAATCCCACCTCTTGGTGGGTGGACACGGGACTAACCACTTAGTTTTTAAGCCAATTAATAATATTGATAGGTGGACATTAATCCCGACACTTAACAATTAATCCAATTAATGATGTTTATTTGCTGATATTCTAATAATCAATGATGACGTAAAATGTCTCTTAAAAGGACCTGCACGTCCGCTTTTTAATCACTTGCCAATAAATTTTCTCGAAGTTATTTTAACCTGAACCTTGTGTGTCAGACTTAATTACTTCAGCGTATATACGCAATTTATTTTATTGATTTGGACAGGAACAGATAGACATTTAAACATTTTGGTTTACTGCTAAAAAGTACCATAACAACTTGGCGCCCAACGTGGGGCACCGGGCTATGTCCGGCCGGTGAGCCGTCCTAAGGAAGACAAGGGTGGACGGAGGAATCCAGGGGGAAGGAAAGGAGATTGATCACCTCCAGGTACACGGTAGAGACTTCTGCAGAGCCACCGGTATGTTCCGGCCCCTTTGATTGACCCGTCCACGTGTCTGTGACTGCTTCCCGGGAGGACATCAAAGACAGGTAATATCTTGCCCGGTGTCTCGTTACTCATTTGTTTACCTGCATTTTAGTCTATCTGTTGCCTGGGTGTGTTTGAATTGTGTTTGAATTGTTTGCCTGTTTCCCCATTTTGAGATAAAGGGGGGGTGGACCTGCAGGGGTTTTGCCTGGGGTTCTGTCTTGCTTGTTTTCCCCTTTTTGGGATAAAGGGGGGTGGACCTGAGGGGATTTGCCTGGGTCTTCAGTGTATCTGTCTATCTGTTTGTATTTTACCCCTTTTGGGATAAAGGGGGGTGGACCTGAGGGGATTTGCCTGGGTCTTCTGTTGCCTGTTTCACCCCTTTTAGGAACCACCGTGCTGTGGTTGTAGGGAAAAAGGGGGGTTGACCTGTGGATGTGTTCCTGGGGGTCATCTTTTCCTGTTTAACTCTTTTAGGAGCCTCGTGGCTGGGGCTGTAGGGAAAAAGAGGTGTGTTGGATCTGTGGAGATTGTGTAGACTCATAGTTTCCTGGGGATCCTTCTTGTGTCACTTTGATAGCCTTGCTAGCTTCTCTGTGCACGTTACTCTGCTTGCAGAGTGGTGGTACCCTCCAGCTTTGAGCGCTGAGCTGGAGCTATTCCAATTTTTATTTTTGTGGTGTGTGAATTCGGGCAGGCATTGCTGTCTTCATCACCACGGAGTAGTGGGACTTATAAAGTGGGTTTTTATAGGGGCACTACAGGGGTGAGGGTAGCGCAGACACTATTAGTGGGCTGCTGTGTCGAGGGAGGCATATGGATTTCGGACCGGTGTTAGCTGTTATCCTTGGCCGTTGGTAGTAAGATACTACGGGATTGAGGGAGGTGACTTTGGAGTAAGCACATGAGTAAAGGAAAGGAATTACTGCTGATTTTATTTGAACTGTGATGCATGCACTGTATTTCAACTGTATTGTTGTCTTGTTTGTTTAATGAGGAGTCTCATGTACTCCTGTGTCTGTCTCTAAGGATTTTTCCTTGCCTTTCATCTTTTCTACACTTTCTATATTATTATACTATCCACTCCCATTCCTCTTAAAAGAGAAGTGATTGGTCACACACTTCTCACCTCGCTCCAATCCGTGCCTACCACCCCGGGTAGGCGGATTCAGTGACTAGTCTACGTTTTGGGAAGACGCACCTGAGAAAGTCCCACGATTCTCGGGTGGCAGTCGAGCATTGTAGACGTTCCTGTTCAATTTTCCTTCTCTCTCTCTATATCTAGGACGCTGGTATAGGGGTAAAGGGACTATGGGACAGGATTTAGATAAGCCCAGCAAGGGCTGGTTAGCATGTGATTTAGTAGAGAACAGAGAGGGTGAAGAGATGGTTAAAGGTGTTGAAAAGATTGCAAAAGTATGTAAAATTGCTGTACCGACATGTGGAAGATTGCAACCAGAAAGTTGGCGCAAGTTACTAGCAGAAATGAAAGGCAAGCTTACAGATAATGATTTATTAAAGACTGCTGAAGCATGGTACAGAGTAGCGAAGGCTATTCAGTTAGAAGGTTGGGTTGAGGAAGAGATAAATCACAAAGGTGTGAAATTGTTTGTGTATCATAAAAATTGTGTTGCTGGGGTTTACCCTCAGCCAGCGCCCCAAAATGGCGCCCAGGGGATGTCTATCCCCAAGGTTCAGTCAGCCATAGGTGATAGCCAGCTGACCATGTTCCCCACTCCCAATCCTCCCGAATCCCATCCCATCACCTCCCCTGTCTGCCCGGTCCTGAATTCTGATGGATCTTTCTTTACCCCTTCCCCTTCTCTAACGGTCCCATCATCCTCAGCCATCCCCACGCTCCCTTCTATGCCTAATCCTAACATCTCATCTGCCACCTCCTCCCTGCAATCCCTCTCCATGGTTAATCCCCTTCCATCAGCACCCGCCCAACTAACTACCCCTCTTTCCCTTGCTGCTACTCCCCTTTCTGCATCCATCCCCACTAATCCCATCCTGACTCCTCCCATAACCAGCTCCGCCCCAGTCCAATATCCTACCTCCTTAACCGTACCTGCCCACCCTACTCTTTTGCCCTCCCCTTCCTGGCCCTACCCCTTCCCATATCCCATGGCCCTACCCTACCCTGGTTACCCTCCCTTTCCCCAAGCCACTCCCCAAGTTTCGGTCATGCCCAGTCCGGCTCAGTCTGCCCCGGAAGTGCCCATATCAAACATGGCCGCCGCTTCTTCCCTTAATCCTAATGCAACTCCTTTTCCCGCCTCCAATATGGCGGCCCCTAGTTCGGCCCTGATGCCGGTAATCCCCGGTGACTACCTGTCCCCAGGTTATGACTCGCTAGCCACCCCTGCATCTGGGGCTCATTCCCAACCACCGATCCTTTCACCTCATGCGGGCCCTGCACCGCGCAAAAGAGCCAATATCATAGAATTCGATGATGACGAGATGGACAGGGTGTCCCATGTCTCATCGGAGCTTGCCGCAGGAGCCCCAACTCATCGTTCTATCGATGACCCCTTTGGCCACAAGGGTCGGGGAGAACGGGCCCCTCCCAAATATGTTGCTTTCAATCCCACTCAAGCTAGTGCTCTAATGAAATCACTCCCTGACCCAGAAAAACAGCCTATGCCCTTCTACCGAGGGATAGTTCAAATTCAAAAGACTTATTCCGCCGCATGGCGTGATCTACTGAGCATTTGTGCTATTAAAGCAGGGGATGCATATTGGCCAAGCATGGCCCGACACCTCAGTACAGATCTGCTCAGCAGTGATGTTGATTACCCCTCTGGAGTAACTTTTTGCGCCCAATTAAGAGAATGGGCTAAGGACAAACTTGCGGATCAGGCTGCTGGCCTTACTGATGTTATTCAAGATAAAGGAGAATCAGTGGAAAGGTTTCATGCAAGACTGTATCAAATGTTTACAGATTTGGGGTTTGATCTTACTGACAAGATTCATTCACAAATGCTGTCAGGTGCGTTTGTCCAAGGTGTTAAAGACTCCATACGCAAGGGAATCATTGCTGCACGCCCTGAATATAAGGTTGTTCCCCTGGATACCCTACTTTTAGTTGCTAGGGGCTTAGAATCTGCCCAGACCCCCAGAAGGCCAAGCTCTGCCCCTCTTATGGTATCACGCAGTACCCCTGTCCCCAGGGGCACCAGACCAGAGGATGGTTTCTGCTTTAATTGTAAAGCCAAAGGACATTTTAAAAGTGACTGCCCAGAACCCAAGAGAGAGCCAAGAAAACCATCCAAGCCTGCCCCGGCCCCCAAAGCCGAGAAAGAGGTTCCGATAATTGAGGAACCCGATGATTAGGTAATTGGCAAGCCTGTGTCTGTAACCCCTGTAATGGCAGTGTCTACAGGGGATAAGGGGGGGCCACTTGCCACAGTGACTTTGCCCATTGAAGGCCACCCTACCACATTCCTAGTTGACACAGGTGCAGCCCGTAGTGTTCTGCGAGAACAAGACCTGCCAGACCCATCCTTTTTGTCAAATATTGATGTCTCTTGTGTTGGAGTGGATGGCCAGCCGAGACATAGCCCTTTAACAACTCCACTCCGAGTTGGCTCCAGCCTGCTAGCTCGCTTTGTGGTATCCTCCACATGCCCAATTAACCTGTTAGGTGCTGATGTTCTCTCACGCCTGCAAGCATCCATCACCTTTACCCCGGATGGGCAGGTAGAAATGTCCACACCTCTATCTGAATCAGACACCTCAGCCTTGTGCTCCTTGCCTCTAATGCTGCATTTAGAAAAGCCCCGTGAGAAAGCAGCAGAATTAAGGTCCAATTTCCCAGAGGCATTAAAAACACAGGTGCCCGCCAAGTTATGGTCCTCAGGCCCAGAGGACATAGGTCACCTAAATGTTCCCCCTGTGGTGGTAAAGCTTATTCCAGGAGCTAAGTTACCAAGAAAACCACAATATCCATTAAAACCAGCACAGGCTGCTGCCATTTCTACCCACATCAAGGCACTCTCGGAAAAGGGTGCTCTAGTGAAATGTAAATCTGAATGCAACACCCCATTATTCCCTGTGAAAAAGAAAACTCCAAAAGGTGAGCCAGAGAAGTACAGGATGGTTCAGGATCTCCGTGCTGTTAATGAAGCTACCGTCCTGGACACCCCTCTTGTACCAAATCCCCATACTCTGCTCTCTGGAGTCCCACCATCTGCAAAATTTTTCACAGTCATTGACCTAGCAAATGCTTTTTTCAGTGTTCCACTGGACCCATCCTGCCAATACCTGTTTGCTTTCACCCATGAAATGCAACAATATACCTGGACTGTCATGCCCCAAGGGGCACAAAATTCACCAAGTCAATTTGCAAAGGCCATGGCCACCATCCTTGACCCATGGCAAGCTGAGCACCCAGAAGTTGTTCTGCTCCAGTATGTGGATGATCTGCTGCTCTGTGGAGATGATATACCCACTACTGAAAAGTGCTCAATTAGTCTGCTTTGTTATTTGGCAGAACAAGGATGCAAAGCTTCGCTCATCAAGCTACAGTTCTGCCAACCCTCAGTAATTTTCCTTGGACATTGCCTATCTCAAGGTACCAGACATCTTACCCGGGACCGGGTGAGAGCTGTACTGGATATTCCAACCCCAAGGACTTCAAAGTCTCTCCATGCCTTCCTAGGCCTCATTTCCTACTGCAGAGCATGGATCCCAGAAGCCTCCCTGCTCATGCAGCCTCTCTATGACGCACTTAAGTCTGACCCTTTCTGTTTGCCTAATGAAGCTCTGGACAATTTCAATGCTCTCAAACGTGCCATTGCTTCTGCTCCTGCCTTGGGCCTACCTGACTACTCAAAACCTTTCAAATTATTTGTCTCTGAAAGACAAGGCCACGCAACAGGAGTTCTCACCCAAACTAATGACTTAAGAGGCCGCCAGAGGCCTATTGGATATTTCTCATGTCAACTGGACATTGTGGCCAGAGGGACTCCTTCCTGTCTCAGGGCTGTTTTTGCTGCAAGAGAGCTCATAGAAAGAACCTCAGACCTGGTCCTTGGCCACCCTCTGGTTGTTTTGGCCCCTCATGACATTTCTGCCATCATCAACCAAGTCCAGCTCAAGCACGTGTCTCCAGCCAGACACCTACGCCTCCAGTGCCATCTTCTTCTACCTGACAACATTTCCATCCAAAGATGTCAAGTTCTTAACCCATCCACTCTTCTTCCACTCCCTGAGGGGGGTACCTATTATGGATTTATCACAGATGAAACCTACATTTACCTACTTTGTGGATGTATCAAGAAAGTCATGCATCCACATTTGACATTTTATGAAGATGAGAAGCCTCTCTGTGAAGGCCCAGATTACGCCTTCTGTACCATGTGGTACAAACCAGACATTACTCCCGAACCTTGCTATGAAGATGAGCTTTACCACTGGACTGATGTGAAGCTCACTGCTCAAGATTTCTATTGTGACTCTGAAGGCAATAGCATGGTCTTGATCCAACTACCTCAACAACTTAACTACCTCTACCGCCATTGGGATACTGCTATCCCACATATTCCTGTTACCAAATTGAAGACAAGGTCATGGAATGATCTTGGGCCCATGGCAAAGCTATGGGCCACCATGGATGAAGAACAGCTACAGGAGAATGGTATTGTCAAATACCCAACAACTGACCTTCTGGAAGCATGGCCACGCCACTTCCTAGAAAAGGAATTTCAAGATCTGGTCATAGTGAATGATTATGACCCCGAAACACCTCATGACTGTTTTGAACAGATGAAGATGGAGACAGTGCACCTACCAACTGTGCATGAGAATCCATTACAAGATCCAGATTTTACCCTGTTTGTGGACGGCTCAAGATATGCTGATGAAGAAGGAAGATATCATACAGGATATGCCGTAACCACAACAGACGAAGTTATCAAATCATCATCCTTACCGCCAGCAATGTCTGCGCAAGAAGCTGAATTACAGGCTCTGACCTCAGCATGCAAAATTTCCGAAGGAAAACGTGCCAACATCTATACAGATTCAAGATATGCTCTGGGTGTGGCACATGACTTCGGCCTAATTTGGAAGACAAGAGGATTTCTTACCACCGCCGGTACACCAGTCAAACATAGTACTGCAATCAAGGAGCTAATGGATGCCCTCCTACTCCCTGAAGAAGTGGCCGTTTTGAAGGTAAAGGCCCATGGGAAATTGGATACAGATGAAGCAAAGGGCAACCATTTGGCTGATCAGGCTGCTAAGCTAGCAGCCAGGGATCTGCAGGAAGTGGATGAAGAAGTGTCCGGACAAGAAGAAGAAGAAGAAGTCCCTATTTTTGCTCTGCAAACTCTTCCTACTGATTTGCGAATTTTGCGAGAACAGCAAGCTGCCGTCACTCCTGAAGAAATCCAAAAATGGAAAAAGAAAGGAGCCGTCCAAAAGGACGGAGTGTATTACAACAACTTCAAATTTTGTCTTCCAAAAAATTTATATCCAGCAGTTGTCCAATGGGCACATGGGCCTGCACACCTGTCAAAGGAATTGATGGCCGCCCTCATACAGAAGTATTATGAAGCACCCGGAATCACAACATTGATCAGCAGCTTCTGTAAGGCCTGTGTCATTTGTGCAAAATGCAATCCAGGAAGACCAATCAAGGTGCCTGCAAAACACCTGGCAAAGCCCATGTACCCCTTCCAGCGAATTCAAATTGACCACATCCAAATGCCCAAGAGTGGGCCCCATGAATATGCACTAGTCATAGTGGACATGTTCTCAGGATGGCCAGAGGCCTACCCAGTGGCCAATATCACTGCAAAAACAACCGCAAGACGCCTACTTACAGAGATAGTATGTAGGTTTGGACTCCCAGAAGTCATTGAAAGTGATCAAGGCCCAGCCTTCACAGCAACAGTGACTAAAGAAATTTGGACTGCTCTAGGGGTGACCCTAGCCTTCCACACCCCTTACCACCCACAAAGTAGTGGTAAAGTAGAGCGCATGAATGGCACTCTAAAAGCCAGAATGTTAAAAATGTCACAAGAAACAAAGATGCCCTGGCCAGAAAGCCTGTCAATAGCTTTATTTAGTGTTAGGCACACACCTAGAGGGAAGCATTCACTGTCCCCATATGAAATTCTATTTGGGACAGCACCCAGACTAGGTTGTTATTATCCGCAACAGTTACAGCTCCAATCAGATGTTTTAGTAGATTATGTAACTGAACTTGCAAGTGCCTTAAACAAAATACATGCCCAAGTTTTCTCTTCAATTCCAGATCCCGAATTGGATACAGGTACCCATAACCTGCTTCCCGGAGATTGGGTTCTGGTCAAGAAGTTTGTGCGGAAAAATACCCTGGAACCAAGATTTGACGGTCCATTCCAAGTTCTCCTGATTACCGCCACCTCCGTCAAACTGGCCGGTAGGCCAAATTGGATCCACGCTTCCCACTGCAAGAAATCTCCAGCCCCCGAGGAAGCAGATACCGCACAAGCATGTACCTCTGGTACACCTTCTCCATAATCAGCCTTATAAAGGCCCAACAAGTAGCTATCACCAAAGATATTAGTGGGTATACCTTCTGGTATAATTCATCATGCACCCATGTGGCTACTTACACCTTTGACTATTGTGATATTGTAGAATGCCCGTTCCCCACATCACAAATCCAGAGTATTTACAGAGATATCCCTCATTCAAAAGACCCATATGTTTGTGTAGTTGACAAGCAATGGGGGCACAATTGTAATCATTGGGGGGCGGCGGGATGGAATGCCGGGCCTGCCTGGGGTTACAAACCAAAAAGTGCCTTATCTAAAGTAGATGATCAAGGTAGATCCCTTCTCCAGAGAATGACTTTGAGAAAGCCTGGGGGGGGTACACCAATGAAATTAATCCTTAACATTGAGCATCCAAGCCCAACGGATGCAGACCAGTATGTGATGGGAATGTATTGGAAAAAGGGTTCCTACCGTAAATTAGGGCATTTCTTCTTAAAAGATATGTGCAACTCTTCCGAGTGGCAAGGGGCCACCCATATGGTCCCTAACCCATTAAAACCTCATATCCAGACCTTTCAAGACATGATGGCCATTGCTAACCCCACCTTTGAAGATACCATGGCCGCTGAAACAGGTTTTAATGATGTAAATTTATGGTTAGAATGGATGAAATATAATGCTAATAAGCATAATAAGACTGCATGCTATGTGTGTGGTGGTGCCCGGCCCCACCTGGGTACTGTACCTCTAATCCTGCCAGTAGATATAGAGGAATGTGTTTTAAGCCTTTTTGCCTATCACTATGATTTTAACAGGTCCATATGTATTGCATGGACAAAGGAGTATCCTCTCCTAACCAAGGATGTCAAACCCCCAGATGGTATTACCGTGTATAAAGGTAATTACACTTGTTATGCTAATTATGATGGAATTGGTAAATTCTTGGGTAACTTCTCTAAGGGGTATTGTGCTACCTACAGGAGTGTCTCTATGAACTTGTTGCAGTTTCACACCAGGTCATTAGGGGATATCTACTGGTTGTGTGGGGATTTACAGCTAAGATCCAGAATGGACAAGGAGTGGTGGGGGGAGTGTACTTTGGCTAAAGCTATTATGCCTATACATATCATCTCTGACACACACCTCGTCACCCATGAGTCCAGGCACACTAAGGTTAAGCGTGACGCCCCAGTGAAAGGAAGTTTTGATCCTCATGTTTATATTGATGCCATTGGGGTGCCTAGGGGGGTGCCCAATGAATTTAAAGCAAGAGATGAAGTTGCTGCAGGATTTGAATCACTTTTCGCCATAGTTACCACAAACAAGAATTTAAATTGGATAAATTACATTTATTATAATCAACAGCGTTTTGTTAATTATACCAGAGACGCCCTCCAGGGATTGGCCGAACAATTGCAGGCCACATCCCAAATGGCTTTTCAGAATAGAATGGCCCTAGATATGATCTTAGCCGAAAAAGGAGGGGTTTGTAAAATTTTGCCCGACACCTTGACATGTTGTACCTATATCCCAGAAAACACAGGCCCTAATGGTAAAGTTACATTAGCCATAGAGAAATTAAATGACCTGTCAATAGAGTTGAAAAGGAATTCTGGGATACAAGATCCCTGGGAAAGATGGTTTGGTTGGATGACAGGATGGCAAAAGGCTTTAATGCATATTGGTATGGCTATACTAATTTTTCTTTTTATCTTTGCTCTTCTCTTTTGTTGTATCCTCCCATGTCTGAGAAAATCCCTCATGAAGACTGTTGACCAAGCGGCACCCACTTTCACCCATCTCGAAGTTGATGACCAAGATTTCCAAGACATCAACTCACCCTGTCTGCCGTTGCAAACAATCCCTTTTGTTGATAAAGTGCAGGAATTCTAGGAAGGGACTAGCTCAGGGACAGCATCTGTCAGTGAATGGTAAAGGCCCCATGTGGAGAAGTGGTGGGTTAGCTGCCATGGGATACCCGTGGGTGTGAAGTGTTCGAGAGCCATACTGACGTATGAGTTAGCCTATTAGGGTCAGATCTAGGGACAGTCTTGCACTTTGCATTAACACCAAGCTAGCGGCCACGGGGTTTCTGTGCCTTTGGGTTAACACGTCTTCCTGGTACTAACTTAATAAAGTTTTATCTCTTAGAATCTAACATTTCATAGGGGGGACTGATGTGGGATTATTTAAAAAACCTTATTATACTTGTATTCAATTATTGCACTAACTCCATTTTAACTTCATACTGTGACAATCCTCCATTTTGTCCTCCTAACCTGACTTCTTCAATACTCCATTTTGTCCTCATAACCTAACTTGTTCATTTTAAAACTACCTTACATGACAGAATTTCCCAGCACATCTAATACAATAGAACAAAGACTGTATTTTCTATAAAGACATGATTAACACAGGAATTGCTGACTTTTCCTTAGATTTGCAACATAGTATAGTTTGAAGGCCATGAGAACACAGTAGTAATGAAATGTTCTATTCATAAGAGACCTTGCACCTGGCCACGAGGCCTGAGATCACCGACCGTGTAAAATGACGCTCAAGACCCCTTGTCCCCCACCCGTGTCCAGAACAATCCCACCTCTTGGTGGGTGGACACGGGACTAACCACTTAGTTTTTAAGCCAATTAATAATATTGATAGGTGGACATTAATCCCGACACTTAACAATTAATCCAATTAATGATGTTTATTTGCTGATATTCTAATAATCAATGATGACGTAAAATGTCTCTTAAAAGGACCTGCGCGTCCGCTTTTTAATCACTTGCCAATAAGTATATACGCTGAAGTAATTAAGTCTGACACACAAGGTTCAGGTTAAAATAACTTCGAGAAAATTTATTGGCAAGTGATTAAAAAGCGGACGCGCAGGTCCTTTTAAGAGACATTTTACGTCATCATTGATTATTAGAATATCAGCAAATAAACATCATTAATTGGATTAATTGTTAAGTGTCGGGATTAATGTCCACCTATCAATATTATTAATTGGCTTAAAAACTAAGTGGTTAGTCCCGTGTCCACCCACCAAGAGGTGGGATTGTTCTGGACACGGGTGGGGGACAAGGGGTCTTGAGCGTCATTTTACACGGTCGGTGATCTCAGGCCTCGTGGCCAGGTGCAAGGTCTCTTATGAATAGAACATTTCATTACTACTGTGTTCTCATGGCCTTCAAACTATACTATGTTGCAAATCTAAGGAAAAGTCAGCAATTCCTGTGTTAATCATGTCTTTATAGAAAATACAGTCTTTGTTCTATTGTATTAGATGTGCTGGGAAATTCTGTCATGTAAGGTAGTTTTAAAATGAACAAGTTAGGTTATGAGGACAAAATGGAGTATTGAAGAAGTCAGGTTAGGAGGACAAAATGGAGGATTGTCACAGTATGAAGTTAAAATGGAGTTAGTGCAATAATTGAATACAAGTATAATAAGGTTTTTTAAATAATCCCACATCAAATGTATTATGAATTCAAGGCAGAATATACATAAAGGTCCTGTGTTGGCAGGCACTGAGGCATTCACAACCAGGGATATAGTGATCCTGAGAAAAACTTTGTCTTCGTCCTCTCCATATACTACATGTAGGGAGGGTATGTACATGTGTAGCCCGGCGGTCGGGTGAGTTACCGATCCGCCGAGCGAGCGGGGAAGGCGGCCGCCCGGTATCTCGCGAGCCGCGAGATCCAAGATGGCCGCCGCCCGCGTGTGAAAGGAGTTCCGCGGTACGTGGTCGCGCGGCGCGAAAAAACAACAAAAATTAAGCAAAAGAAAACCAAATTAACCCCAGTCTCCCTCTACCCGTACCCTACAAGCCCCCTCAAAAACCAGAAGAAGAGGGGCCGGCCCATGAGGCGCGCGCGACGCTGATAGTCGTTGCGCTCGCGGGTACCGGCCGAAAGGCAGAAAAGATATATACTTTTAAAAGGGGGGCAGAAAGTGCACAGAAGGGACAGGATGATAGGGAGCCAAGGTAGGAGAAATGTAAATCAAAATATAGAAACACCAAACTAATTACAATAAGAATTGCCAGAGAGGCAAAATACTCTGACCTGATGTTGGCTGGAGCAGCAAAGAAAGAGGAAGTGATGTCATAGACAGGGCCTTTTATGGGCAGCATATCTTTTCTCTGATTGGTTGTTACTGTTTCTATGCTGCTGGAGTTTTCAGTAAAGAAAGATATGCAAATATGAAGCCTCCTGTCATGTGGTAAAATTGAGCAGTGAGACTGCAGGGGCATGATCTATACACCAAAACCGCTTAATTAAACTAAATTGGTTTTGGTGCGTTTGCAATCCTCTTACTTTCTATGTCTGTGGATGCTATATTTTGGTAGATTTTTAGAACAAGTTGAATTATTTTATAATAAAGAAGTGTTCAGAAGACCCCAGGATCCAGAAATAATAAGACAGCTGGCAATGTGGAGCTAGGTCAATGCAGTATGAGCTAAAGAATAGATTGGCGCACACAAATCAGATTATTTTTAACCTATGCCACAATAAATCGATGCATCCAGGATTTACCTGTAAAGTCAGACAGATCGGTTCATTCAGGTGTGGATTAAAAGCAATTTGATTTGTTTGCACCAGTTGAAACGAAGAATTTGATGAAGACTTTTACATTGATCAAGGTTCTCCAAACCCTGCCCCTCCAGATGTTGCTGAACTACAACTCCCATGATACTCTGGCTATCTATTTAATTCCAAGAATCATGGGAGTTGTAGTTCAGCAACATCTGGTGGGCCGGAGTTTGGAGAACTCTTATACAGAGAAATGAGCGGTAATTTTGAATATGCTTAATTAGAAACAAATTTAAGCCCTTACAAATGATTATTAATTGCCCTTATTATATGTTTCAGGTCCTTAATAAGAGCTTTTAATTTAATTTCCAAATATAAAATCTAAAATATTTAATAACACTTGGGATTCTTCACTGAATTGTAGTGATTTTTTTTTTTAAATTGCATAATCAGGCATAACCGATTTGAGTATAGCCTATATTGAATTCTCAATTCAGTATAATTTGGTGTTTAGTGAATGAACCCCAAACTGTTATAGCTATTGCTAATAACAGAAGTCTGCAATTTCAATGTGGGAGAACGACATGTAACTTTTCTCAGGGCTCAGCTTGTTTGACCACTTGTTCATAAACACAATAGTAGAGGATAAACACACCGAATACTACTAAAAACCAATACGCACGCATGTTGCTAACATTCTGAGATGATTATTCAGTGCGCGCACTCTACCTGCTTCGGCCTCCGCTGAATCGCAATTTGTTAATTAATGTATCTGACATTCACCAGCCAATGCCTTTGAAGTACATTAGTGAATGTTTAAATAGTATAGAAATGGAAAATGCCAGTAATTTGGGAACAAAAGATGGAAATATAACCAACGTTTAAACTGTAATAAAGGCACTATAAATCAATCACAGTGTAGATGAAAATATCAGTTGTTACGGTAATATTTACAGTTTATTCATTATCCCATGTCCTTTTCTTAAATTTTTACACTAATTATAAAAATTGGTGGCTGCGTACACTGAGTGAGATCAGATGGCCGGGCAGAATGCATAATGACAGCACAAATTGTTAGAAGTTATGCTTAAACATTCAGTATTAGACGTGTACGGTTATTCACTAATAGATTAGGTTTTTGGAATTCATAGCGCATTTCAAATCTGACTCCAAAATAGCCAACCAAAACACAAATATATGAAAACCCATCTGCTTTCTTAATTCGTAAAGCACTCTGTGTTAGGCTTCTTCTCAAATCTCAGATACCTGTTAATTTATGGACAAACAAAAATAGTTCAGGATTTGTCTAACAAATCGATTCGGCCGCCCATATATAAACAGGCATCACATTTGTTCAGTTCTGCTAAATGGGAATATGTGTACAAGTCTTCTCTGGAAAGGCATGCCATATAAAATCTGTAAGTAAATACATTGATAGGTCACTTAGAGAATTTTTATAGTCTGACTATTTTGATCTAGAATTTTAAATTATCTTTGAATTATTTTTATCACCAAAAATGCATGATTTTGTAAATAATCTTGATATTGTATAAATCATGGAAATTGTAAAAAAATCTGCATTCTTTTAAACATCCTGTACACTGCTAGCCAGGCCTTGAAATTTACTTGCACAGCAAACCGGCAGGAGCAAATCTCTGCTCACTACGGCTAATTTTCACTCACTGATGGCTAGTGACAAATAGAAATTTTGAGCCCTGCAGAAAATATAAGTAAAAGAGATTTCCAATTGTGCCCCCAAATATGAATAATTAGCTATTATGAATGATGTCCATATTTACTATTGAAGCTTTGTGTGTAGTGCCAAGCTGAAAAAGCACCCGGACCATTTTTAAAGCATAAATTCAATTTGATAAAACAACCTCTTTAGGCTGTAAATTCCATATTGGTTTCATTCTTACAGAGAAGGTCTATTTCTTCTTTTTAATCTCAATGGATGGCTGTTTAAACTTTATCCAGTCCTGTTAATGAGTAGAATACAATTCGATCTGCTTGTATGAGCCTTCCTTTATAAGCTCCTATATATCCCCCTCAGGGGTGGTTTAGAGTCCTCTACTCTTGAGGAGGCTGCATTGAAGGCATCCATACAGGGTTATTCACAAAAGTGAGAATTTAAAGGGAATTTTTCATCTTAGGGCAAAGTAGACGAAATATAGAAAATATTTGAATTCTTTTATTTTCCTATTGAGACCGGTAAATCCTTATCTAACCCCAAAAAATAAGCCACCCCCCTGAAAATAAGCAGTACTGCATTTTCCGGTCAAAACTTAATATAAGACTCGCCCTTATTTTTGGGAAAAAACTGTACTGACTTCATGTTTTATTTATTTATAAAATATTTTACTAGGATGAGATTTTTCTGGTTTTCAAGTATGTCCTGGGTCCACATTATTGTTACGATAGGATTCAATATTACAAAAATACAATATACTAACTATATATATATATACATACATACACACATATATAAATTAAATACATAACAGGTAATAAATATATTCAACCATGACAGGTGCATTCTGTATATTGCCATAGATCTCTTAAAAGATTTTAAACTGAATGAAGATCTGACTGTGTCCCAGAGATTATTCCATAATTGCGGTGCTCTGTAGTTCATATTTTATTTATGTGAAATTCAGGGTATTAAAGGATCACTCAGGACCTCTGGATTTGGGGGTTAACTAAAGGTCTCCCCTTTTTTATATATTAAAAAAAAAAAACAGATCTGAAAAGAAATCAGTACTCTTATAAAAGCTTCGCGTTTGCGCCCTCCCAGCTTTGGTGCTCTTTCTTACTTGGTTTAAGGGCTTGTTCAAAGCGGATGTGAGGGTCTCTCACAGAGAAGTATTGAGTATGATGAGGAGCATTTTACTGGCGTAGCGCAGCTGCAATAATTGTGATGCACGTACCATAGCACCCAGATGCTTCTCTAGTGGATTGGCCGAGCTGGGGAGAGGAGACTGGCTAATCATTGGATTAGAGATAAATAACATTTATTTTTCCAGGGCACTATGAGTGAGGGGGAGGTGGGATAAATATAAATGAACTAGTTAAAACTCCTGTGTTTTATCATTTTATTTATTGCACGCAATCGGGTGTTCCTTCAATTCATTACCCCTTGCTAGTTTTAAACAAGTAATAAAAATCAAAAGTAAATCACACACATATTTTATTTCTTGGATTTTATATTTTATGGAGCGCACTATGTATGTTTTATTCGTTTTCCAGGTGTGTTATGTACTGTGGGTATCTTCAGTAGGTGGTATATAGATGTATATATTCACTGTGTGTGAGATTTACTTTTGATTTTTATTACTCGATTTAAGGTGATAAGGGATTACACCTATTTCTTCACACTCACTATCCAATATACTTTTAACATATCATTTTTGAAACGCCTACACAACTATTTTCATTGTTAGTTTTAAACAACAGCTCATGCTGTTAATCTTACCATGACATAGTAAATTCCGACGTCTGTATAAATCAACGGATTTAGGGCTTTCATATTTATATTACCAGTAAGTTAATTAATGCAACACAAACCCTGGCTGTTACGTACTGTCAGATCATATGCTCTCTACAGTTGTGGCATGCCCAGCTTGTTACTTAGTGCACGGTTATAAATAGGCCAATAGAGCATTGTTTGAGTACAGCCCCACATCCCAGGCAAGCCAGCAGACTTCGGACTACACTGGTGCTAAGGATTCTCTCTAGGGATTTCCAAACAAGTCTCTCAATTATAACCTTTAGCTTCGGAATCCACATATACATTCCCTTTTCAGCATTTGTGTCTTTTTAAAAACATTTCTTGGTGTGAAGGTGCAGTAGTGAAAATTGCATGATTTTGCTATTACATGACGAAAAGTCATGATTTTATTAAAGACACGGAGGCGAGTATTGCATATCCCTTTCTTTACTGTTGACAAATAGCAGCAAAGGAAACAAACAGAATGAAAAAAGAATGAACATGTGATAACATAGGCCCCTCCCCCTCAGGTCCCAGTATAACAGGCAGCACTTCCCTTCCATTTCCCTCTTTCTGCAGATGCGACCAAAGAACAATGTCCATAACTAGAGTAGTGCGAGAATAAAGTTCCAATGTAATAACAGAAAAACCGAAGAGGTATAACATCAAAAACTGGGAAGTGTGACCGTAGAATCCATAGGACCGATGGAGGACAGCGGGAGGAGACCAATAAACCGGACCCTTGCTAGACGTCTTGCCAGATTAAGCTGTGGAGATATAAAGGACAGGAGCCAACAGGTTAAAGTCGATACTTGCAACTAGTTACAAGGTTACACCAGTGAGAACAAGGACCCTTGTATGTACAGTCCCACAAAACAATAAATGTTAACATATCCAGCAATATTGAAAACAACAAGTCTAAGGACGGCCCCACTCACCGTCCCAAACCATACTATGTGGTGTATCGTGGTATGAGTAATTTGGGTGGGGAGATACATACTTACCAGCGTGTAAAAATAACAAAAAAGGGTGGGGCAATACTCGCCTCCGTGTCTTTAATAAAATCATGACTTTTCGTCATGTAATAGCAAAATCATGCAATTTTATAACAAGACACGGAGGCTCATATTGCAAGTTTAAAGCTGATCCATTATTACAGTGAATGTGTGTGGGGCCGGTCGAAAGTAGAATTCACGGAAGGTAGATTCCCTAGACCAATCAGCTGTTCTCATAATGTCTTCTAGGCGGGCGCCCGCTGACATCATAGAAGAGGCTGATGCCCCTCGTACTGAATGGGCGCCAAACACTGTAGTGTCAATGCCCGCTTGGGTTAGCAGCCATTTCACCCAGCGTGACAAGGTAGTGCTGGAAACTGGGTGAAAAGGAGGACGGAAAGATAAGAACAACTGATGAGAGGCAGTAGAGCGGTGTGGTTCGGTGCGAGATTCATATTCACGAAGGCAGGTCACTGGGCATAGCGAAGGAGAGGCAGGGAAACTAGGGTAGGATACCGCTTTGATGGAAGTCTTAGTGCGCCTGCTGATGTTAAAAGTTACCCCGTCCGGGGTGTATGACTTGGCATCGACGTCCAGTGCACTAACATCCGAGACTCTCTTGCATGAGATGAGACAGAGCAGGCACACCAATTTGGCGGACAGCTGTTTGAGGGAGAGTCCAGCGTTAGCGGGCCAGGATGAGAGGAAAGCCAATACAACGGAAACATCCCAGGTCGTGGAGTAGCGGGGCCTGGGCGGCCTTGAAAATCTAGAACCCTTGACGAGTCGGCACACAAGAGGGTGTTGTCCCGCGGGGCGGCCCTCGAAACCTTGGTGAATAGCCGAGATAGCGGAACGGTAAAGGTTAATAGTCCTGTAAGCCTTACCGGCTTCGAAGAGGGACGTCAGGAACTGCAGGATCGTTGTTACAGGGGCCGAAACGGGATCCTCGTTCCGAGCCATGCACCAGCTAGCCCAAGCTCGCCAAGCTGACCCATATGCCCGTCTAGTGCCGGGAGCCCATGCTGCCGCCAATAAGTGTCTAGTTGCGTCCGAAACTCCTGGGATTTCCCAGGGTCCCCGGAGATTCGCCAAGCTAGGAGTGGGAGAGAGCCCTCTAGCCGGAGGGGATGATAGCGCCCCGTCGGGTCTTGCAGCAGGTCGTGGTGCCCCGGCAGGAGTCGAGGGTAGTCCAACGTCATCTCGAGTATTTGGGGAAACCAAGACTGCGTTTCCCAGAATGGGGTGACCATGACTAGCTCCGCCCGGTGTTTGCGGGCTTGCAGGAGTGAGCGAGGGATCATGGAAAATGGGGGAAAGGCATAGAGGAGGCCTCCCTGCCAATCTTGCAGGAAGGCATCCACTGCCTCCGCCATTGGATCCGGCCTCCAGCTGAAGAAGCGTGGGAGTTGGGCATTGAGCCGGGAGGCGAAAAGGTCTATGGTAAATGGTCCCCAGAGAGATGAAATATTGGAGAACACCTTCCTGGCTAATCTCCAGTCGCTGGTGTCTGAAAGATAACGTGAACCCCAGTCCGCCTGGACGTTGTGCAGACCAGGTAAGTACTCCGCGTAGACCATCAGGTTCCGTTCCAGGCAGAATTCCCAAAAATCTTTCGCCAACCTGGCCAAGACCGCCGACTGTGTACCACCCAGGTGGTTGACATATCTCACCGCCGAAACATTGTCCATGCGGAGCCGTATACATGATAGGGCACGGTCCTTGGCGAAGCTGCGGATGGCGAAGGAGCCTGCCAGAAGCTCCAGGGCATTGATATGTAGTCGGGCTTCGGACTCCGACCACCGGCCCCCAGTTGAGATTCCCTCGCAGTGGGCTCCCCAACCGTGTAGACTCGCATCCGAGTCGATCGTGAATTCCGGCATTGAGCCGAAGATGGCTTTGCCATTCCATGCAGACAGGTTGAGAATCCACCATCGCAACTCGTCTTTCGTCTCGTTGTCCAGAGAGACCAGGTCTGCGTAGGATGCCCCGGCTCTTAGGTGAGTGATCTTTAGGCGCTGTAGCGCTCGGTAGTGGAGTGGGCCTGGGAACACGGCCTGGATTGAAGAGGCCAGCAGGCCTATGAGGCGTGCCAATTGGCGTAAGGTGAGTTGGGGTCGGAGAAGGGCCCTGCGCAATTCTTTGCGGATGGATCGAATCTTGGATATCGGGAGACTCAGTGTTGCAGCCCCCGAATCCACTTGGAATCCTAGGAATTCCAAGCGGGTGGCGGGGGTCAGGCATGACTTTTCCCAGTTGATTATGAAACCTAAGCGTGACAGGAGGTTTATGGCTAGTCGGAGATGTGTGAGGAGGGTGGAACGCTCCTGAGCCATGAGGAGAATGTCGTCCAGGTAGACGATTAGTCGAACTCCTCGACTGCGTAGCCAGGCCATAATGGGCCGTAGAAGCTTTGTGAAGCACCACGGGGCTGAGGATAGGCCAAAGGGCAGACAGGTGAACCGCCATGTTTCGTGTCGCCAGTAAAAGCGTAGGAGGTCCCGAGAGGCCTCCGCTATTGGCACTGTCAGGTACGCGTCTTTTAGGTCTAGTTTCGCTAGCCAGTCTCCGTGAAGGAGGAGATCCCTTAGCAGGTGAATACCCTCCATCTTGAAATGGCGGTACCTGACTACGGCATTGAGGGGGCGCAAATTTATGACTGGCCTCAATTGGCCGCCTTTCTTTTCCACTAGGAATATATTGCTTATTACGCCCGCAGGGTTGGGGGGTGCTAGTTCGATAGCCCCTTTGGACCGGAGGGTTGAAAGTTCTTCGTCGATCCGACCGCGATCCTGGAGGGAAAAGCGGATCGGTCGAGGAGGGGGAATGTGTGTAGGGCGGCAGGTGAGTTCTATATTGAAGCCCCGAATAGTGGCCAGTACCCAGGGATCTGAAGTGATTTGTGACCAGGCTGGGAAAAAATGTTGGAGTCTGCCCCCTATGTAACCCGGAGAAGAAATGATAAGGCAACTCACCGTATGGTCGTCTTGAGTTTGGGTTACCCCGAAGGCCTCTGGATCGCCATTGACGTCCGCGGGATGGAAAAAACATGGGGCGGGAGGTCTCCTGGTACTGGTTATAGTGCTGAAAAGAGCCTCTTCCCGTGCCACGGGATTGGGGATAGTTGCGGCCGGACAGACGGCTCCTGATTCTGCCGGCCCTGGTAGAGACCCGCCCCTGGAATACTCGCCTCATGGAGGCCTGGGCCTTGTCTAGAGCCGTGAATGCTCCCACAAAACGCCCTAAATCTTTAATGAAAGAATCTCCGAAGAGGAGTCCTTGGGCGTCTTTGCCCGCCTCCGTAAGGGCGAGGTTGGCCAGTTTGGGCTCAATTTTGAATAATATGGCTTTACGCCTTTCAATAGATAGGGAGGTATTTACGCTCCCAGCAATACAAATTGCTCTCTGGACCCAACCTCTAAGGTCTTCAGGGTCGACCATGCGGTTCTCTGCTCTGGCGTCTTCCGCCAAGTCAAATAGTTTGGCCAAAGGCCCGAATATGTCCAGGTGCTTGTCCTGGCAGGACTTCAAAGCGGACTCTAGTCCTTTACGGGGATTCCAGCCCAGTTTAGTGAGGAACTGAGTCATTTTAGGATCAACCTCTGGGGTGTCACACACCTTGTTGGGCACCAGAGGCCTAGGACACTCCGCCCTCAATTTGTTGCGGGCCGCCTTGCTTAAGGGTTTTCTGACCCAATTTTCCAGGTATGTGGCAACGTGGTCGGCCGGGAGCCACTCCGCCGACCTCGGATGATGAAGGTCATCCGGGTCGAAGAGTGGGACCCCCGAAGGATCCACGAGGGATGGCCCCGCAGCCGCGGGGTTCCTGGTCCCTGTCTCGCCTCCGGGCATCTCTGCCTGAGCAGAGGAAAGGAGGTCAAGAGTGCCATCGGCGGAATCCGCATCAGAGTCGGTATCTGACTCGTTCATAGCCTCCTCATTTGACCCGATTTCTGAGTCGGTGCCGCTCTCAATCTGTGCTCTAGCACATTTCCAAAGCCGCGCCCGTTCTGCCTGGCGCGGAAAGGCTCTTTTGCGTGGATGGGACACGCTTTCTGGGGCGACCGAAGGTACGCCAGTCATGGTGTTTCTGGAGGCAGGGGAGTGTTTGGACTTACGGGCAGCCTTTTTGAAGTCCCCTTTAGACACCTCTCCCTGGGGTGTCAAGGTGCCCGAGAGTTGCTCGTCTGAAGGACGGGGCAAGAGGGCTTGTGAAATGGTGTGGGAGAGGGTGGAGGACATAGACCCCATAGCAGCCATAATGGCGTCTGTTACTGAGCGCTGTAGCGCTAGAAACTGTGGTCCACCGGGTTGGGTATTCCCATCCGCCATAGAAGGCGAAATATCTGAGGTGACAGGGGCCTCAGTTCTGAATACTGGGGAATCCGACTCCCCAGAGTGAGCGGACCCAGTAGATAGTCTGGGGTTAGGCATGATGGTGATAGGAAATAAAGGACGTATGGGTTAGTCACCCAAACAAACTAAGCAAGGAAAAACGCTCTCACCAGGGCCCAGACCAGCGACACACTAAGAGGTAGGGGACAGGATGTCAGAAAATGGCCGCCGGGAATCTCGCGGGATTCGTGGCACCCGCGAGATACGCGGTAAAACTATGAAACAAGAAGAAGTGCGCAGAAAGGCGCTCGAGCAGAAGAAACAGACAAGATTACATAAGCAGGGGAGGTCTGGGCCCTGAGGCTAGTGTATAAAGAGACAAATACTAACCTTAGAAATAAAAGACTAAATCAATACAAGTTAAATAAGAGAAAATTATCAATGAACAGTATATAAGAGAAATATGAGGAGAAAATATGGCATGTACTTATCTTTGTGTCAGAGCAGCAAAGAAAGAGGGAAATGGAAGGGAAGTGCTGCCTGTTATACTGGGACCTGAGGGGGAGGGGCCTATGTTATCACATGTTCATTCTTTTTTCATTCTGTTTGTTTCCTTTGCTGCTATTTGTCAACAGTAAAGAAAGGGATATGCAATATGAGCCTCCGTGTCTTGTTATAAAATTAGATTTATGTGTTGTGTTGAGTGTTTCATCCTCACTAGGAGTTATCAGAACAAGATTCATTTCTGGCAAAGTGTATTGCAAGGCAGATATTACTTTATAGATGCAGTTATAATATTCTGTAATACATCTCACATAATGCTCCTACAGCGAGTTCACAACATATGGAGTGTTAAAGGTTGCCTACTCTTGGTGTATGCTCTACCTGGTGAGGGAGGAATCTGTCTGTAGCTAAAGACAGCCTCTGTCAGGTATGCCGCTACAAACGTTTGAAAATTAATATATTTTTGTTTATAATATATATATATATAAATTTAATTAACTGTATAATGCATCTGTGGAAAGGAATTAAAATCTAGAGGATCATTTCTGACAGTAGTTTCCATTTATTTTTATGTGTATCACATTTTATAATTTTTTTATTAAGAAGAAGGTTCATTATCAAAAATAAGCATTACAGGTAATGTACTGTGTGCACAAAACATCAGAGTAAAATCAGTGCAGAAACATATGAGATGTACAAATATATTGGATCAAGCTGGATTACAATAGTCACATTAGGTTTGATAACATGTGTAACCTGCTATTGTCTTGCTGACAGCTATCTTGCTACTAGCAGTCATTTTATGGTGGTACATGCGGCATGGCAGGTGATTAATAATAGCTGTATGTTTGTGGCAATCTGGGTACTGAGAAGGCTCTGACCGATTGGTAGAAATCGATTCACTGTGAGGGAGGTTTGATGAGTAAGGTGTGGAACATGACTGGCTGGGTACCTGAGTCCAGGATCACTTCCTAGTTGGAACCGGAGAAACTGCCGCTCTTCTGCCCCAGTCCCCGCGGCTTGATTGGGGTCCTTCTGGAGCTTTTCCACCCTACCAGGCTGCAGCTCTCCTTCCAGGCAGGTATTGTCCCTGTGCCTATTCCAATGCAGCACTTTTTCCAGGCAGGTATCCACCTATTGTGATTTCTATTGCCTTTACAAAGTCACTTGCGACTCTCAAGACTAGCTCTCTTGATTTTTCCCAGGGCTAGAGGTACGACTATTTAGTGGCTGGGATCCCTAAAACTCCACACAGGACACTGTTCCAAATGGAACTAACATACAAAATTTAATTTTTCTTGGTACTGGCCCAAATGCTCCTTACATGTAACTTATGGTGACAATTCAATAAAAATATAAATAATCAAAACATATCAGAAAACATATAGGGAATTTTAATAACACAATAACATATCTACAAAGGGGTGGGAAAGTCAATAACTAATATATCTCTGATGCCTGCAGAATTGGCAATATGCAAATCTACCTGAATATGCAAATTATCCAGCCTTGCTATTCAGGTAGTGCACATTGCTGTTGCTACCAACAGAGGGCGCATTACAGGCTCCATAGCCAAATCCACTAGTTGGTAACAAGCATCAGCAGGACAGGAGAGCACACAAAACAATTAACAATATACAAACACGTTATAAACACCCTGCCCCTATAATGGGTACAGGGTGACAGACATAGGAACAATTTAGGAACCTTTGTAAAGTGTCCTTCTGCTCCCAGTGATAGTGACTACCATCACATTGGCTGTGAAGGCCAAAGCTAGACACTGCACCTAGATTTCAATGTAAGCAAGGTCATGCCCTGTGAAGAGCACAACAGGTCCTCCATTTCGAAAAACCATAGTAATAGTAGGGGTGCAATGTCTCACCTTCAGAAAAGAGGTATGGGTTGTTTTGCCACATTTAGAATGCGGATTGTTAAGGAATTTTTGTATCTAAAATCGGTTCATATGCGAAAAACACAGATTTTCCAAACGCATCCAATCAAATGGTACAGAATCGGTGGGTCTGACTGAATCCTGACTGCATTTGAATTTAGTAAATATGAGAATTGCCAGTGCATTTGAAATGTTTTTTTCACAGGACTTTGTCCAGTCGAAGATGGAGATTAAGCATCCATCTTTGTTGGCAGCCAAGCTATGCCCCGGTAGGGTCCCTTTAAAGTGGTTCTGTCTTTTTATTCCCGGTAGATACTTGGCATGATATGTTTGATTGTCCTACCGCAATTTAAATAATCTACCCATTTAGTTTAATAATGGCACAAATATTTTTGCTATTTCAATGAACTGGAGGTTAAAAAAAAAATAAGAAAGATAATCCAGAATAAGTGTCATTATTGATTTTTTTCTTTCTCTATGCACTGCTTATTTTCCCTTAATTTTTTCTTTTTTTTTAAAATAGTTTTTGCATGCATCCCTGGGAGCTCTAGAGTACTTGCAAATTAGAGTTTTTAATTTATTAAATCGCATTGGTCTTTCCACTGATATTCAAAAAATGTTCAATGCAAAAACTAAAGCTAAAATTGAAAGTAAAAAAAAAAATTCTGAAAAAAATTATTGATGTGTGTGTGTGACCTACAGTTATGGAGCAATATGTTAGGATTATGCTATTTGCTTCGTAACACTGCAACTTAAGCTTATGGTAATCACGCCAGCATTTGGATGCATATTAAACATGATTGTTATATTGTTAAATAGAAAGCATTATCTATGCAAATTAAATGCATTTCAAATTACACAGAATTGAATTTTAAATGAGATGCTGCTTTGAAAACATGACGGAGCAGCAAGATATAATTCATTTTAGTTAAAAGGAACAAAATAGACTGTGAAATAGAATCGTTAGATTAGCTAAAAGCCTTACAGTGGCACTGAAAACACAAGAAACATCTTGAATTCAGACACAGAATCTAAAGGGCACCCTTAATACATTTAGCTTGTGGATAGGCACTTATATTTGTGCTAATGAGAACCATTAATCCAACATATTTATGTCTCCCTCCTGTTACAGCATTGAGTTAGAGAAAATAGAGAGAATTCTGGAAGGAGGCTCTAGAGCCCTGATAGATTGGCTCATGGAGATTGGATTCCCCTTGTGGGGGTTTGGCCAAGAGAACGCCCCCTTCCCTCTCTCGTTTGCTTTTCTTTCACTTCTTTTTGGGTAAATATCCCATGTTATTGTGAAATAGATGCCGGGGATATGGAGATTGATTCTTCACTGGGTAATGGAATGTACCTTCTTGTTTTTGTAACAATTTGTGAACAATCTTCAACAAATAAATACATTTAAACAAAAGTAGAAGAAGAAGAATGGGGAGGCTTCATTCCCCTTTTCCAAGCGAGAAACTGTAGTATTTACATCAATTTTAAAAATTGCGTTGCTGAGGCATTTAATACACTCTGCAGAAACTGGGCTATGCAGTTGCCTACTCTTCTTACTTATAAATGTGGTTCTGCTCTTGCCTGTCCACTTACTTTGCAATCCAGAAATTGTAAAAATAATTGATTAAAGACTGGGCTAAAGAGCATTATATGAAAGTCTTCAAGAATCTCAAAAGCTGCTAGCCTGGATACAACGGGTGCAAAGGATCCTGGTGCCTTAGTTATTTTATGTCTGCAAAAGGGAGAAAATTAAAAAAAAAAAACAGAGCTGGAATATAGACTAAATTCACCACCTTCCACCCCTCACCCCACTCTACAGCAACTATGTGGGAGGTGTATGATCAAAACACCACCGGTATCATAACCTATATATATATATATATATATATATATATATATATATATATATATATATATATATATATATAGCAAATTAGAAAACTGGCTGGCCCTCCTGGATTTCCAATAAATTAACTTATTGTCACAAATGGTCGACGTTTCAGTTCCTGGTTGGAACTTTCATCAGGACACAAAGATATGATCAAAATGATTTTAACCCCTTAAGGACCAAACTTCTGGAATAAAAGGGAATCATGACATGTCACACATGTCATGTGTCCTTAAGGGGTTAATTTGTGATGGGATGATTATTGTTCATTTGATCTATTTTTCTCAAGAAAAATAACCATGGGTTACTTTCTTTATGTAAGTTGAACCCAGTGTCATTTATTCATGAAAACTGGAAACTGTGGAAAATATAAAATTGCAAATTTTAGCCAAAATAACAGATCTGGAACAATTATGCAACTTAACTATTATTTCAAGCTCAGCTATCCTGTCCTAAATCTAGCACATCCTGCGCCAGTTTGGCTTAATTCCTGGTTTAAATATTAAAACATTACCACCGTTTACTCGAAATTATGTGATTGACAGAATCTCTATTTGACGAAATCACTAGCGTAATCCACGGTTTATTACGCCTCCCTTTAGGGCTGCCCTGTAAATTAGTGAGTAATCAACTGCCTCTTGACAGAACCATGGATAAAGTTGTTCTCCAAATCTTTATGATCTAAGCATCTGTTCTGCAATAAAATCCAGAGACTATTCTTCCAAGGACCATATACATATCGTAAAACCTACTCAGACTAATTAAATCTTCTATTGTTAAATCTATAGCAGTGAGTATATCACATTTGTCCAATATTAATTTATTGATATATTAATAAACTACAAGTGAAACTCTTTACACTGTGTTATATGATATTGTGTCACATGGTAATAAAAAGTATCAATAGGGTTAATTCTCTAAAGCACGCATTATCAAGAATTGACAAAGATTTTGCAACTTTCAACCAATAATATCTGACCTGGGAAACTGATTGGAGAGCGTTCTTGATTTGTCTGTTATGTTCTAAAACATCCGATTTCCCTGTAAATTTGAATATGCCATTCTATGGTCAATTTTCAACAATTGATGGTTTAGCGAATAAGCCTACGTAATAATGTTGAAAAATTACAAATAATCTGCTCTGGATCGCTATTTACAACCTTTCCAAGTTGACGCTTTGATGATGTGAAAATAAACCTATACATAATATTTCTAACCCATACATATAAAGCACTTAATAATCTTAGCCCCTCTTATATCTCCTCACAGATCCATTGGTATGCCCCTTCTCGGTCTCTCCGCTCTGCCCGTCTTTTGCTCTCTCCTAAAGGGCAGCACTCTACTCTCTCCTGCAGCTCTGCTTCACTCTCACCTTATTTGACTGCTATTTCATGTCCTAATGTGTTTTATACCCCACCTCCTATAGACTGTAAGCTCGTTTGAACAGGGTCCTCTCCAACCTATCGTTCCTGTAAGTTTTCTTGTAATTGTCCTATTTATAGTTAAATCCCCCCTCTCATAATATTGTAAAGCGCTATGGAATCTGTTGGCGCTAAATAAATGGCGATAATAATATTAAATAATAATAATAATAGTATTGTTTGTAAAGGGAAAGATTCCTTCTGAATTATAAGGAACAATCAGAACCTTTGTTGACACGGCAAACTCCCCATTTTAATTTAACTGTTATATCCCTCAATGCCAAGATTAACAAGGACAATAGCCAACATTTATTTTTAGGTATTGACTGAATTTGCCAACTGTAGCGTTGGAAGTAAATTTTCATTTTTAGCTACCCTCACTGAACAACAAACCCCCTTTCTGCTATGCTGAATGTTAACACTTGGTGGTGTGAAAATTAACAAGAATATTAACTAAACTGGGAATACTTGTAGCTTAGCTGCTTTGGCAGTTCCCATTTCCTGAAAATTCCCAAATTATGTGAATAAACCTTATCTATGTTCAATCATCAAGGGTTAATTCACTAAACTGAGACTTCATGGTGAATTTAAAAGGAAATTTCAAATTTAAGGTCAAAATCGCTCAACCAGAAAACATTTTCAATGTCAGTTATGACAATTTCATTATCAAAGCTGCAGACAATAGGGGGCCACTGGTCATTCTTAACAAAGTATTACATTAAGGAAGTAAATAGACAGCTACGGGATGAATATACTTACCAAAGGTTACAGCAAAACCAACACAAACTTGCACAGATTATTTGAGTCTCGTTAGAGATTTCACCTTGTAGTTGAAAGGGGCAAGGTGAGTTGTTAGTGTAGGACTCCTTAATGTAACATCCAGTCGCTGGCCTCATATAGAAGAAAATCCCTAAATCAGTTGTGATGGAAATGTCAAAATTACACTTTTGTTAAACGCAACTGAAAGACATGGGAAGGCAGTAGCTTGATAATGCATTCAAATATTAGCAAAATAGAACATAAAAACAAAGTTTGAAGTTCTTGCATTTGCTGTAAATATCCAGGCTCTGCAGCTTCTGCTGTGATCAGACTCTGACCATAGGAGGAAGTGACCCAACCTAGCAATATCCTTAAATATCGTGAAAATATATCACTTTCAAGGGGATCTTTGCATATTTTGTGACTTTGCGTTTCTATCAGACAGCTATGTTACAGTGCTGCTGCCCTCCCCATGTGTTCCCTAATAAGAGTTAATAAGTGTCTTTGTCTCATTAGAAATGTTGCCTTTTAGCACAAAGCAGTGAGGTGAATTGTTAGTGTAGGACCCACCTAAGATGTTTGCCTTGATTTATTGGTGATTGCAGTGACACTAGAAACCTTCAATTATTGAAATGTTCATTTTGGATAGTGCGCAGGTAGCTTTTTTTGGTTTTTGTTCTATGTATTGGGGATGATGTGTATTACAGTCATTGCGGCTGCCCAGGAGTAGTGGGAATTTGATCGCAGGACTTAATTCTGGATTTTTGTATTAACCTTTCTATACAGTGCAGTAACATGTGTGGGTATCTGGAATATCCCTTTAAGTAATACGTGCAGAAATCCTCAAACAGCAGCGGCGCGTTATCACTAACAAAATTGGGTTGATGTCAGGGGAGTAAGTGCTTTGTCATTTTGTTTGGCCTGATAGCAAATATCAACCCTTACAGTAATGCACCACAAGACGGAAACTCAGTTTTGTGATTGAGACAGGAGTGGTTCTTTGTCTGTGTTTAAGAGCTTATTTTCAGGGAGCAAAGCTGATTTAGCATTTTGCTGCCATCACTCATCATCCAGCTGGAACGATTCCTAAATCTAAAAGCAAAAGACACTCAGGGACAGATTTTTGGCAGTAAGCAATGGATACACTGGGCCAGTACTGTGGGTAAACGAAACTCTCCTTTGTTGTTCAGTGTTTTAGTAATCATGTTTGATATATATTTTTAGACAGTAACTTTCTCTTTACCTGTGAAGCCAACATTGTATGTTTTCTTTCATTAAAACTGAAACTTATAGTCCTTCCCCCCCTTAGTCACATTGGTGTGTAATTGTCCATTAGCACAATCCTGGAGATGTCTAAAATTGTAATAATAAAGTGCAGATGGGTAGTAGTGTGGATTAGAAAGATTAAAAATGGCCAAATTTGGTGCCATTTTTATCTTTCAATCTCATTGGTGGTCACTGGTGGTTGGCGGAAATACGTGAACCACCCACTGTGAAGAGGGGAGGGGAGTCCGTCCATCATCAATGCTCAGGGGAGGTGGGAACGCCGCTGTTAGTCACATGTCGCGTCATCCCATCCCCCAGACGTGTGACGATATCTCGCAACCTCCCCAATGTAGCGCAGGGAAGCCCATATGCGCCATATTAGTAGTGGGAAGGTAGTGAGGACAAAGAAATATGTAAGAGAGAGGAGAGAAAAAGGGGAAGAAACATTTATAAATGAGATACAATTAAGAGCACTACATGGGTTGATGTAAATATATATAGCTGTTTACGTAAAAGGTGTTAGTATCATACATATATATTTCAAAGATCTATATAAACAGTGTAATTATAGTGTATATAAATAAGTATGATACACATTATGAAAACACATTTATGGAAAATTGAAAATGTATTTACTTGGATTTTGAAAAAATATATAGTAAATCTTAAAAGATGTGTTAAGTAAAGGTGTAAAAACAGTAATCTTAATAATAAAATGTATTAAAAATATGTTTCAAAAAAGTATGTAAAAATTGTAGAAATGTGAAAGTGCTGGTCATAAAGTGCTATGCAATAAAGTTAAATGAAATGGTATAATTCAAAGTCGATGTTCAAACCTCCGGGCTGCAAAGTCCCGAGGTTGAACATCCACTTCATCACATCACTTCAAATTTCAGTCCTCTAGGGCAGTGCTCCCCAACCTTTTTATCGCCGCGGACCGGTAAACGTTTGATAATTTTTCCGTGGCCCGCTTGTTTTGATTTAATAAGACAAAAAAGAAAACAGTCACATATATTAAAAAAACACACAGACACATACATAGTGAGAAAATCACAAACACAGTCACATAAAGACATAGACTCAAAATTGTTGGTTCACGGTCCCACACATACGCAGACTGAATGTATATAGCATGTTCATGTGAGAGTTAATAAAAATGGGGTACATATGAGGGTATGTGACAGACAGGATAGGTAGGTAGTGTTACACCAGCAGACTAATGCTGATGTAACACCACCTATACTCAGCAGCTTCTTTCCCATTCACAGACTGGGGGAGTTTCTGTGGCTGGGAACTCAAGGCTGTATTTCAGTCTCCTACCTACCTTGTCCCAAGCTGCCTATGCTTCCATGTAGTGCCCCTTCTCTCTGGTGCCCGATCACAAGTCTCCTCTGTCCCTGGTCTCCAGTGCCGGCCTCTGGTGGGCTGGAGGTGAATAGCAGGGAGTGCTGATCATAACTTCTCCCTCGAGGTTCTGGTGCTGTGTGGAGTCAGAGCGCAGGCTGTGAATCTCTGAGGCTGCCTCTGACTCACTAAGTGAGCGCCAGAACCGCGAGGGAGAAGTTATGATGATCTAGCTGCAGCTCCTGCTAGGTGCACCACTGGACCATCAGGGATTCAGCTTGCGAGCCGTGTCGGCTGCCAGGGCGCCCCTTGTGTTATGGCGCCCGGTGCGACCGCACAGTTCGCACCAGTGGCGGATCCAGAACCTGATCTCGGGAGGGGCACTTGTAGATTATTTAAAGAAATAATCCAGGCACAATAACCACTACAGCTAAGTGTAGTAGTTATGGCGCCAGTAGTGTGTGCATGGGGGCAGTGTTTGTGGGGCAGTGTGTGTAGTGTGTGTATGGGGGCAGTGTTTGTGGGGCAATGTGTGTAGTGTGTGCATGGGGCAGTGTTTGTGGGGCAGTGTGTGTAGTGTGTGCATGGGGGCAGTGTTTGTGGGGCAGTGTGTGTAGTGTGTGCATGGGGGCAGTGTTTGTGGGGCAGTGTGTGTAGTGTGTGTATGGGGGCAGTGTTTGTGGGGTAGTGTGTGCATGGGGGCAGTGTTTGTGGGGCAGTGTGTGTAGTGTGTGCATGGGGGCAGTGTGTGTATGGGGGCAGTGTTTGTGGGGCAGGTGTGTATGAGGGGGCAGTGTGTGTATGGGGGCAGTGTTTGTGGGGCAATGTGTGTAGTGTGTGTATGGGGGCCGTGTTTGTGGGGCAGTGTGTGTAGTGTGTGCATGGGGCAGTGTTTGTGGGGCAGAGTGTGTAGTGTGTGTATGGGGGCAGGGTTTGTGGGGCAGTGTGTGTAGTGTGTGCATGGGGGCAGTGTTTGTGGGGCAGTGTGTGTAGTGTGTGTATGGGGCAGTGTTTGTGGGGCAGAGTGTGTAGTGTGTGTATGGGGGCAGTGTGTGTGGGGCAGAGTGTGTAGTGTGTGTATGGGGGCAGTGTTTGTGGGGCAGTGTGTATAGTGTGTGCATGGGGGCAGTGTTTGCGGGGCAGTGTGTGTAGTGTGTGTATGGGGGCAGTGTTTGTGGGGCAAAGTGTGTAGTGTGTGCATGGGGCAGTGTTTGTGGGGCAAAGTGTGTAGTGTGTGCATGGGGGCAGTGTTTGTGGGGCAAAGTGTGTAGTGTGTGTATGGGGGCAGTGTTTGTGGGGCAGTGTGTGTAGTGTGTGCATGGGGCAGTGTTTGTGGGGCAGTGTGTGTAGTGTGTGCATGGGGGCAGTGTTTGTGGGGCAATGTGTGTAGTGTGTGCATGGGGGCAGTGTGTGTATGGGGGGTAAGGAGGGTAGGGAGGCTTTTTTATATATTTTTTAATTGAACTAAAATTAATATATTCATGTCCCCCCTCCCTTCTTACCTTTACTGGGAGGAGGGGGGACATTTCTTAGTCCCTGGTGGTCCGGTGGGGAATCCCTGGTAGTCCCAGTGGTGGTGAGATGAACTCTAGCCCAGTTACAGGGCTAGAGTTCACTCTCGCGAGATTTGGAGCGTTGCCGTGGTTACCGTGGCAACGCTCCAAATCTCGCGAGAGGAGGACCCGGAGGAGCTGCAGGTAAGAGCTCCCGGGTCCTCTCTCACTCCCTCCCCCTGCCGGCTGTCAGCACAGTGCCTGCGGACCGGGGAGGGAGATCTCTGATCCACAGGCACATTGCAGGGCTGGCACTTGGGCAATGCCAGCCCTGCATTAGCCGGCAGACTCGCACACCCCTGGGCGGCCCGGTACCGTTTGATCCACGGACCGGTACCGGTCCGCGGCCCGGGGGTTGGGGAACACTGCTCTAGGGTTATGTTATGTTTTAAAGTGCTGGGATACACTATGTCCCTCATATTCTTTTTTAATGTTTCGTAAGTGTTCCTCCACACGTATGTGCAAATTGCGCTTAGTACGTCCTATATATTTTAAGCCACAAGGGCATTTAAATAAATATATTACATGTGTTTAAAAACGAAAGATTCACAGGACCAGACCCACAGCTGACTATGGAAGCTCTACAAGAGTGAAACGCGTTTTGGCAACTTCAGGACTTCCTTATTTATATATATTTTTTATTTTATTTTATTAAATGTTATATGTTATCACTGTTGTAACGGATCACCTGGCACCCCGACTTGGTACCTCCGTTAATGGATGCTCCTAGCGCTTCCCGAGGCCTCCAAGCACTCTAGCCGACACCACAATCACCGAATCAGAGAAGCATATGAATCCTCTCAAGCCTCTGAATGCTGTAGACAGTTGAATAGGAACCATATGAATAGGTTTGCACTCCTAGCAGTCAAACTGGAACAGCATGCAATAAATCCTTCCCCCAATAATGAGACGACACTTCACTTTGAGGGTAAAACAGGAACTCTGGACTGGCTCATGCAGCCTGGCTTTTATTTCCATCTCACACATACAGGCCACACCCAGGGGGAGGCATAAAATAACCAATCCGAGATATGGTACAACCCACACATCCCCTCCCCTTAGCCTGAGAGATAATACACTTATTATACAAAACATAACTTTTACACAATATCTGTAACTTCAAAACCATACATCACATTCACATACAAATCACATATTCAGACTCGGCATACTTTAAACATAAACACTTCCAAAATTCAGGCAAATCCCTCCAGTGGATCAAAAGTTACACGGAAGTCCTTTTATGACCGACCGCAAGCACATTTTCTTGCCCAAAGCAGTTCCATAGATTTGGGCTGTGCGGTCGGTCAATTCCTGGCATAAAAACGGCTAAGTCCCATTCGAAGTGTGCCTGTACTTCGACTTTAGTCGAAGTGTCGAAGTGGAGTTGATGTTAAGGGTCGGCGGTGTTCGAAGTTAAAATGGCCGCCGCCACGTGGTCCTTTGTCCGATACCGCCCACTTCGACGACTTCGACAACTTCGGTAACTTCGACAGCTTCGACAGCTTCGACAGCTTCGACTGTGTCTGAAGTGCCATATACAAAAGTACCAATCTGTCCCCAAAGTATTTAAAGGGCTAGGGACAGTATTATACAATCCACATGCCCACAAGTAGTTCTTAAAGGGTCAGTACATTATGGTAGCAGTCCATAAGCCCCAATTCAGTCCCTTAAAGGGCAATATCTCCCAGGGACCATAATCACTGGGCAGGAGGCTAGCAACCAGGCTTCTCCAGTTCTCAGTGGCGAGGTTGGTTCCGCCACAACTGTATAAATAAATTCTAATACATTTTTAGAAGTCCTCTGGAGGCTTGAATTTACACAGGGGTAGTGCCATCCCCTCATATATTGGCACCAAGCTTTTATACCTCAGAGCCGGGCTTACAAGGCTCTGAAAAAGCTGTGCATTTTGCCTACTTCACCCTTTTTCATTACTTCAAATAGACTGCACATTGGTTCCTTTCTGTTCATGTTTTTCTTTTTGAGACACTCCATACCACAGATTGGTGCTTAATTATGGAGCCAGTACCATCTGCACTATATTGTATTTTTATTTCTTTTACATATATTGCTTACCACGGTTGTTACCAAGCCACGCGGGGTAAGTTTACCCCGTATATATATTTCAGTGCTCCACTGATAGATGTAGGTTCTCACTTATACCACTTTATAACCTTTGGAATTTTTGGGTGTGGATAAGAGGATATTTTCACACAAGTGTTTAGAGCTGCTGTCATTTATACTTTTGATTTTATCACCCTGTTGACAGGGGCGGACTGAGAACCCTCAGGGCCCCCGGGCAAAATAAATCAAGGGCCCCCTTACAGGCCCCACCCATACTCCGCAGCAAGCGCCACCCATGTCCCGCCTCCATGCACCGCCTCCAGCCACACCCTACACAATCTTTAGACACAAGGAACAAAAGTGCAATAATCCCTTCAAGGCCCCAGTAGAGACTACAATTGAGGGCTAATGGGCCATGGAGGGGGGTCTTTCTAGCAGAGGCTATCTCAGTGTCCTTTAGAGAGTGTGTTAGAAAGAATCCCCTCCAGGCCCTATTAGAGACTACAATGGAGTCTAATAGGCTTGGAAGGGGGTCTTTCTAACAGAGGCCATCTCAGTGTCCCTGCTGGAAACAGTCGCCTCCAGGCCCCAGTAGAGACTACAATTGAGGGCTAATGGGCCATGGAGGGGGGGAGCATTCTAGCAGAGGCTATCTCAGTGTCCTTTAGAGAGTGTGTTAAAAATAATTTCCTCCAGGTCCCATTAGAGACTACAATGGAGTCTAATGGGGCCTGGAGGGGGGTCTCTCCAACACTCTGGTTCCTATTCACAATATAGCAACACAACAGAGCTCGCTGATACCTAGGCCAAGTTGGCTCCTCTTACCTTAATTACTGTTGCTGGGTGGAAGTCTGTGGGCTTGCTGGAAGGCTGTGGGCTTACTGGCTGCTGTTGGTGGGCTTGCTGGCTGTAAGCCTAACTGGTGGCTTGTGGGCTGGCTGGTTGGCTACTGGCCAGCCTGTGGGCTGGCTGGCCGGCCTGTGGGCTGGCTGGCCGGCCTGTGGACTGGCTGGCTACTGGGGCACTTGTAGATTATTTAAAGAAATAATCCATGCACAATAACCACTACTGCTCTGTGTAGTCGTTATGGTGCCAGGAGGGCCGGGCACCCCTTTCAGAGTAAGTAGTCAAACCGTTTAAGAACAGTTTGACAACTTAACTGGGGTCTGCTGGGATATGAGACTGTAGTAGGGTATAGGAGCAGTGGTGCAATGTGTAAGGGGTGCAGTTTGTGTGAAAGGTTCAGTGTGTGTGAGGGGGTGTAGTGTGTGAATGTGTAGGGTGTGCGGGGCAATGTGTGTATGAGGGGGCTGTGTATGTGTGTGGCAATGTTAGTATAGGGGGCTGTGTGTGTATGGGTGGGCAGTGTATGTGTGTGTGTGTGTGAGGCAATGTGTGTAAATGTGTATGGTGTGTGTGGGTGTATGGGGGGCAGTGTGTGAATGTGTATGGTGTGTGGGGGCAGTGTGTTTATGGGGCTAGAGTTCACTCTCACCACTGCGACCACCAGGAATCCCTGGTGGTCATAGTGTTGAGAGTGAACTCTAGCCCGTAGCTCCAGGGCTAGAGTTTACTCTCGCAAGAGCCGTAACGTTGCCGTGGTAACCGCAGCAACGATCTGTGCTCGCGCAAGAAGGACCCAGAGGAGCTGAAGGCTGAGCTCCCGGGTCCTCTCTTCCTCCCTCCCCTGCCGGCTGCCCGCACGGTGCCTGCGGACAGGGGAGGGGGCAATTGCCCTCCTCTTACTCCCCCCTCCCCTCTCTTCTTACTCCCCCTAACTCTCTTCTTACCCCCCTTCTTACTCTCCCCCTCTTCTTACTCCCCCCTCCCCCTCTTCTTACTCCCCCTTCTTACTCTCCCCCTCTTCTTACTCCCCCCTCCCCCTCTTCTTACTCCCTCCTCCCTCCTCCCCCTCTTCTTACTCCTCCCTCTTCTTACTCCCCCCTCTTCTTACTCCTCTCCCCCCTCTTCTTACCCCCTCCCCCCTCTTCTTACCCCCCTCCCCCTCTTCTTACTCCCCCCCTCTTCTTACCCCCCTCTTCTTACTCCCCCACTTCTTACCCCCCTCCCCCTCTTCTTACTCCCCCCACCCCCTCTTCTTACTCCCCCCCACCCCCTCTTCTTTCCCCCTTCTTACTCCCCCCTCTTTTCTTACTCTCCCCTCCTCTCTTCTTACTCCCCCTCCCTCTCTCTTCTTACCACACCTCCCTCTCTCTTCTTACCACCCCTCCCTCTCTCTTCTTACCCCCCTCCCTCTCTCTTCTTACCCCCCTCCCTCTCTATTCTTACCCCCCTCCCTCTCTCTTCTTACCCCCTCCCTTTCTCTTCTTACCCCCCTCTCTCTTCTTACCCCCTCTCTCTTCTTACCCCCCCTTTCTCTTCTTACCCCCCTTCTCTTCTTACCCCCTCCCTTTCTCTTCTTACCCCCCTCCCTTTCTCTTCTTAACCCCCCCCTCCCTCTTTGTTCTTACCCCCCTCCCTTTCTCTTCTTACCCCCCCTTTCTCTTCTTACCCCCCTTTCTCTTCTTACCCCCCTCTTTCTTCTTACCCCCCTCCCTCTTTCTTCTTACCCCCTCCGTCTTTGTTCTTACCCCCCTCCGTCTTTGTTCTTACCCCCCTCCCTCTTTGTTCTTACCCCCCTCCCTCTTTGTTCTTACCCCCCTCCCTCTTTGTTCTTACCCTCCTCCCTCTTTGTTCTTACCACCCCCCCTCTTTGTTCTTACCCCCCTCTTTGTTCTTACCCCCTCCCTCCCTCTTTGTTCTTACCCCCCTCCCTCCCTCTTGGTTCTTACCCCCCTCCCTCCCTCTTTGTTCTTACCCCCTCTTTGTTCTTACCCCCTCCCTCTTTGTTCTTACCCCCCTCCCTCTTTGTTCTTACCCCCCTCCCTCCCTCTTCTTACCCCCTCCCTCTTTGTTCTTACCCACCTCCCTCCCTCTTCTTACCCCCCTCCCTCTTTGTTCTTACCCCCCTCCCTCCCTCTTTGTTTTAACCCCCCCTCCCTCTTTGTACTTACCCCCTCCCCTGTAGCGTGGCCGAGCTGCTCTCCGGTCCGCGGTGCCCGGCCGGAGTGATAGGAAGGTGCACCCTGAGTGTGCACCTTCCTGTCAGTCCAGCCAGGTACAGGAAACAGAAACTCCTGTTCCGCGCGGAACAGGAGTTTCTGTTTCCTGTACCCGGCCGGACTGACAGGAAGGTACACACTCAGGGTGCACCTTCCTATCACTCTGGCCGGGCACCGCGGACCGGAGAGCAGCTCGGCCACGCTACATGGGAGGGGAGGTGAGAAGCTGCAGCCGCCTGAGGCTGTTAAGAGAGTGCTCAGGCGGCTGCAGCATTTAAAGGGGCGGGCGGGCGGGCCCCCTGATGGCGGGACCCCCTCCCGGCCCAGCCCTCGGACCATGTCCGAAGTGCCCGACCGGTCAGTCCGCCCCTGCTGTTGGACACACATTCATCCCAAAAGAAGGTATATTTCACTAACCTCGATGTGAGCCTCCTGCGCCACTCTCAGCTTCCACCGAGGTGGCATCCGGCATTCATAGCCACGTTACAATGCTGCCACCCACCCCATATGTCCCTGTTAAAGGTAATAAGTATGTAGGGGTTTAGAAAAATAGCCCTTTCTGTCTCATTAAATGTTTTTTTACCGGAGCTGAAGGAATTGTTGAAAAGGTTGAAAAGGTGAATTGTTAGTGTATGACTTACCTAAGAGGTTTCCCTTGGCAGGTGAGCTTACATCTAATGGCCTTTGGAGTGAAACAAAAAAACTAATTTGTTTAAAAATGCAGAGGTATTTGGGATAGTGTGCAGGTAGCTCTTTTCTTTGGTATTTATTGTATGTATTGGGGCTGATGTGTACTATGGTCATTGCTGCGCCCAGGAGTATTGAGAGTCTGAGCGCAGGAATTATTTTTGTGTACAATAATTTTATTATTGCCAACATCTATTTTTTATTATGATCGTCTTTGGGTGCCTCATGTTCAAGCTTTGCCTAAGGCCTCGAAAATATAGCTGCCTCTAATCTGTAGTCATATGTCTACTTTGCCTAATAGGAAACCTCTTTCCCTGTTCTAGAACGTTAACCATATCTCACCAAATCTGGTATCCATAGAATTGTGATGATAGTGGGAGGGGCTGAAAGGGGGCAGGCCAGTGAAGCAATCACATCACTGGTTCTGCCTCAAAAAAAGGCAGGCCTGTCCGTAAAGAGGTCAGGTCCACCATTTTACTGTCAGGTCAACCTGGTGTAAATACACCAGGCCAAGTTGCCTATCATGTTAGGTCCGCCGACTGAGGGCAGATCCTACAGGGAACATTGTTTTAGTGCTCTCTGTAGGGAACCGGTGCCCAGAACATAGCATGAGCGCATCTCATGATGCACTCACTCTATGCTTGTTGGAGACAGTTCCCTGGTGTACCCAAAAGTGGGAGAGTGAGACAGGACCCAAAAATCAGGATTGTCCCTCCCGAATCGGGACAGTTGATAGACATGATATAATGGGTGTTGCCAACCCCAGCAGCATTGCTCTACTCTACTCTACTCTGCCTGTCTTGGTTAGCTGTGGATGCTGGTAGTGACACACAGCTTCTGGCATGCCAAGGCTCAAGGACTGTTTTTGAATTCCACAGTAGTATCTACAGTATTAATACATGTTATTGTGAGGTACAAGATTATCTGCATCGATTGATGACAAGCTCTGTGATTGGCACTTTCAGGCAGTGTTTGAACTAATGTTCCACGTGGAGATACAAACAAACAATATAATTGCTCAGACCGCAGTTCTTGTAACCATAAAAACAGGAGTGGTACGGTGACAGCTATAGAAATCCTTGCTTTTACTTACTCTGAAGTATTGGCTTTTAAGATCTCCTCTGTCTGATTAAATCATTTTATGAATTTAGGATGAGAGTAATGCTACCAGGAAATAGCAATTTGTCAAATGTATTCTTAATTTCTCGATTCACTTGGACTTTAATTCAGTGGACCATGTATTGCTGACTATGGGCCCTAGTGCCCTATCTCTTTTTTAAATATGTATCACTGGTTACATATACTTAAAGAGACAGTAACTAATCACTAATTAATTATTTAGCTAAAACTGCACTGTCACTTGTGAGATCTCTGCCACCAGGTGTCATGTCCACTTCCTTGTCTCCTGGCAGTTGAAGCTACCAGGATCTGCAACATCTGTACTCCTGCACATGTGTGAAAATACAAAACAGAGATCTGTGCTTCCTGTAATGGCAGGCACTAATGCATGTTCCTGTATTTTGAGTACATGTGATGTAATCAATGCTTAGTCAGCAGATGATCACACAGTGACATCCTTTGGATCTCTGCAGGACTTTGGCACTCCAATGCAGGGCTAATTGCATAAGCCAAAAACAGCCTCACATCAAGGCCCTGGAGCCGGTTGAGACACCTTGGAAAATACTAACAAGATGTTCCCCCTTTTTCTCCGGTGCTTCTAGTGGGGCCTAGTGAAGCTTTCTGGCGGGAGAGTTGGATGCTCTCTAGTTCCATGTGCCCACGCACGGCGGCCCTGTGGCTGCTCACTGTAAAAAACAAAACAAAAAAAGTCCCCCCCTCTTAAGCCCCCACCCGTGCTGCGCAAGTGGGGGCTTCTAATCTGAAGGGGGGACCTATTGCCCCCTTGCCCCCCCCCCCTCGAATGGCAAGTAGGGGCCCTAAAGTAAAATAAGGGGGGACCTATTGTCCTCCCCCCGGCCCCCACCCCTGAGTGGTGGGTGGGGGCCCTAAAGTGAAATAATGGGGGGGGGGACCTATTGCATTTCGCAGAAGCCGTGATATCACAGCTTTGAAATAGCATAATAGGAGCCTCCGGGTCTTTAATAAAATTCAAGGATTTTACTATAATCATGACGGAAAGTGATTTGAAAATGATTTTATTAAAGGCACGGAGGCGAGTATTGAAGAAAGAGTGCAGCATAATAGGAGCCTCTGTGTCTTTAATAAAATCATGACTTTCCGTCATGATAATAGTAAAATCCTTGAATTGTACACTCATCCCTGCATCAAGCCTAGATGTGGCTGACACCTTGAGCACACAGACTCCCGTTTTTTTTTGGGGGGGGGGGGGGGTTTCTCAACTCTTGCCCACACTCATGCTACGTTTAATGTGTATTATAAAACCCTTGGTTCATGTGTTAAACTACCCGAGTAGTACTACTACTGACTTCTTTATTATCTACACGTGTGGCATTGATTTGTTTGTTTATTTTTGTTATTTAAAAAAAATTGCAAGTATCTCATGCCATGGCAATGTATTTTCCTGTAAGTTAAAGCAATGCTTGTTAACACTGTTGTGGCGCCATACGCCTGTTTGTCCCTCTTTGCACAATAGAAATAAAGAATTAAAAACCGTTATAACAAGATTCTTTAAGAGCAAACTTTGCCTTTAGTCTGTTCAGGAATCAGCAACAATTAAATATATATTTTTCTTCTTTTCTCAGATGGAAAAGTTAAAAACATGCTGATGTTCAGTTTGGATTCTGAAATACGACCCTTAGAATTATTAGATTACACTGAGACCTACGTTGGACAAGATAGACATGTCACAAATTATTCGAATGCTGTATCAGTTAAATGCGTTCTGGCATATTGAAAGTCTGGATGTAGAAGGAGAGAGAAGAGGGAGAGGGAAGAGAGGCAGAGAAGAGGGAGAGAGGGAAGAGAGAAGATGAATGGAGGAGAGAGAGGAGAAGTTAGAATATAGAAAGAGAGGAGACAGGCAGAAGAGAGAGATACAATGGAGAGTGGGGAGAAAAGAGGAGAGAGTGATTATACAAAGATATAGGTTTAATTGACGTAAACATTACTTACGTGTGTATGTGTGTGTGTGTGTGGGTGTGTGTGTGTGTGCTGGTCCCACACCTCCTTAAATCTTAGATGATGTTGAAGTTATCTTTTTGTTCATCCAGCTATTTATTCGAAGGCTGAAGCTCGCTCCTCATCCACCCAGGTTCCTATTCAGACCGGTTTCTTGTTTATTCAGCTTCCTTTTTAGAAAAGTGATTATTTACTAAACAACAAGCCACAAACGTCTAAAATGTTCATTCTGCTCTGTGCCGAATGACATTGATCTTAAAATATGACCTTGACATCCATGCATTTCAATAGGAAATTTGGAATAAGTAACCAAGTTGACACAATTTGCTCTGTAAACTAATACAATGTTAGCAGGATATTGCTTTGTTGCAGAGGGATTTAGATAGATTGGAGGTCTGGAAACTCAAATGGCAGATTAAATTTCATGTAGATAAATGCAACGTTATGCATTGGGGTAAAGAAGGCACAACCAACATATACCTGAAATGGTAATGAATTAGGGATGACAACACATGAGGAGGATTTGGGAATTGTTATAGACAACAAACTAGGTGTAAGAAATTATGACCCTCTTACAAGGATATTCTTTTAGGGAATGTGTGACAAATAAGACACAAACACAAGTGTATAATAAAATGTATTGTAAATATTAATTTAGGATACTGTTAGATTTTAAGAGGATATACACATTACACATTATACATTATATTCAGTACATAATCAAAAGATGCATTAGAAAGGGCAATACTTAAGCATTTAAATGGAGGTCTTCCCCTTGTGCCTTCATCTTGGTAGTAATCTGGGACAGTCTCTCTCAGTTCACCATGGCACCCGCTTGCTACGCTGTCCTCTCCAAAGAGACAAAGAGAGAGAGAGAGACTTCCTTGGATGTTGTCCTTTTAAAGACTGATTCTTGGAGTAATAAACTACAAGTCCCAGAATCCCTTTTACCTCCCAAAAGTGGTTTATCCCGCCCTCTTTCTCCAGAGAGTTCTGTCTTTACACAAGTCTTTCCCTTTGATCTCTTCCCTCCAGCTATACTGTAACGTTCAGAAAGAAGTGATCAGTTAGGGTTGGTTTCTGGGTAGGTTAGACAGCTTGGGAAAACACACACTTGGTCTTCTGATAACATACATGGAATACTGGAGGGATGTAAGCTTTTGTTTTCGCTGGATGTTGTAAAATGCAACTGAAAGCTTTGATCCTTATCACACTGTTATCAAGGAAATGAGCCCAACTTGTGAAACCAGTCACATACACAGAAAGTTAGATACAATATTGCAGTTTGGCATATCAATGTCTTACATAGGCAGTAATGTGCAATGTCAATCTGTAGTTGCTAAGGCCAGTAAGGTATTGTCATGTATTAATAGGGCATTAATTGTTAGAGAGAAAATATAATTTTGCCTCTTTATAAATTACTGGTAAGACCACATCTTTACTATAATCACAAACAAAAAATACAACTGAGAGTATGGTTGGTGTTTCCACCCTCCAAACACTTAGTTTGAGTGCAGCGCTATATACGTAGGTGTTGTAAAGGAAAAACATACACTTACACCTCAAAGTATTCGGGGGTTGTACATACAAAAATAAGAAAAAAATGTAAGATAGTGCAATATTGTATGATAAATGTAAAGTGACTATTTTTGAGCAGTGAGTAAAAATAAACTAAATTTTATTTGAGGCTTTTATGTGGGTATAGGCTCTAAACAGATCTTCTGGGCCTTTAAGATAGGCCGCTTTACCTTTCTTGTATTTAAGGTTCCCTTTTATTCCTCTCAATGATATATGCAAAGGAAAAAACAAAACAGGAAACCTCTGGGTGTAGTACTTCAAGTTGTGGTACGAAATTTATCCAACATAGAATAAAAATGGGTGCTCACCTTTTTTGGAGCCTTTTAATAACTGGCTCTAAGTTTGCAGGCTTTTGTTTTGTTTTGATGCCAGTTTCAGGAGAGGAATCAGAGTGCGGGGAGGGAAAGCTGTTCACAGTTTAATTGATATGCTTTCCTAAAGAAGTACGTTTTTTAAAGATTTTTTGAAGGAGTGGAGATTGGGTGAAAGTCTAACAGAGAGGGGGAGGGCGCTCCATAGGAACGGTGCAGTCCTAGAGAAGTCTTTAAGGCGAGAACCAGAGGTAGGAGTACGAACAGCGGTTAGACGTATGTCTCCGGCAGAGCGTAGGGACCTAGACGGGACATATTTGTGTATTAGTGAGGATAAGTAGGTTGGAGCAGCATTGTGTAGAGATTTGTAAGCAAGTATCAGGATCTTAAATTGAGTCCTATATCTTACGGGAAGCCAATGTAGGGGCTGACAAAGGGGGAGGCATGGGTGGTGCGGGTGGACAGGAAGATGAGCTTAGCTGCCGCATTCATTATAGACTGCAATGGGGCAAGTTGGGTGCACATAAGACCACTGAGAAGCAGATTACAGTAGTCAAGGTGAGAGAGGACAGAGGCATGGACAAGCACCTTTGCCATATCAGGAGTTAAATAGGGTCGGATGTGTGCAATATTTTTGAGATGGAAGCAGGATTTGGCGATTGATTGGACATGAGGGGTGAAGGAGAGGTCGGAGTCAAAGAGAACACCTACGCAGCGAGCCTTTAGATGAAGAGCGGATGGTAGCGCCATTGACATTGACAAGGGAGTAGCAACACTTGAGGGAGGGTAGACCAGAAGTTCTGTTTTGGACAGGTTCAGTTTAAGGAAATGAGCAGCCATCCAGTTGGTAATAGCAGAGAGGCATTCAGAGACACAAGTCAAGAGGGGTGGTGTCAGGATCGGGACAGGGATCCAACACGCAGAGTACAAAGAGAGGAAAGGTACGTATACCGGGCCTTAGAATGGCCGGACTAACGTACCGAGAGTAATAGAGAATAGTCAGAGACAAGCCGAGGTCGAGGGAACGAGAAGACAGATAAGCGAGAGGCAAGCCGGGTCAAGGGATAACAGAGAAGCAGGGTAGTACAATAAGCCGAGTCAAAACCAATAGAGCAAACTAGAATACCAGAGCACTGAGTGACTAGACAAGCTAGAACCACGACAGGGCAATGAGCTGAAGTGAGAAGTAAGCTTAAATACCCTGGCTCTGGATGGTAATCACGCCTCAGACAAGTACCGATTGGATATCGGGCACTTGAGTGACAGGTCGCTCGTGATAGCGTCATGACGTCACGTATTGAGCGTCCTGCTAGAAAAGGACGTGGATTCCTCGCGGCCGGTGTTTAAGTGACTGGATGAACCGCGAGGAACGGAGGAAACAGCTCGCCTGGACGGATAAACCACCAAGTCTCTACCTCCCTTAGAGGTAGAGGCCTCAGGTACCCTGACAGTACCCCCCCTCTCAGATACGCCCACCGGGCGGAATGAACCGGGGCGAGATGGGAAGCGGAGGTGAAATGCTCTGCGAAGGCGAGAAGCATGAACGTCCTCCTGAGGTACCCAACTCCTCTCCTCAGGACCATATCCCCTCCAGTTGACCAGATATTGCAATTTTCCCCTTGAAATTCTGGAGTCAATGATGGAGCTGACCTCGTACTCCTCCCGACCCTCCACCTGAACAGGACGAGGTGAGGAGACCTTAGAGGAGAATTTGTTGCAAATAAGAGGTTTCAACAAGGAGACATGAAAGGAGTTAGGAATGCGTAAGGCAGGTGGCAGAGCAAGGCGATACGCAACCGGATTGATACGAGTGAGAACCCTGTAAGGACCTATGTAGCGAGGAGCAAATTTCATAGATGGAACTTTTAGGCGAATATTCTTAGTACTCAACCATACCCTATCCCCAGGAACAAAAACAGGGGCCGCTCTTCTATGCTTGTCAGCGTGTTTCTTGAACAGCGAGGAACTATGTAATAGAATTTGCCGAGTCTGATCCCATAATTTCTTCAGGTTGGCGACATGATCATCAACCGACGGTATCCCCTGAGAAGAGGAAACCGAAGGAAAAATCGAAGGATGAAAGCCATAGTTCATGAAGAAAGGGCTAGAGCGAGTTGAATCGCAAACAAGGTTATTGTGTGCGAACTCCGCCCAAGGAATCAGACCGACCCAATCGTCCTGGTGTTCGGAAACAAAGCAACGCAGATACTGTTCGATCTTTTGATTAGTACGTTCAGCAGCTCCGTTAGACTGAGGGTGATAGGCAGAGGAGAAGTTCAATTTGATGCCCATTTGAGAACAAAAGGATCTCCAGAAACGTGAGACAAATTGAGAGCCTCTATCAGAAACAATCTCCGAAGGAATCCCATGTAGGCGAAAAATCTCTCTCGCAAAAATCTCCGCCAATTCAGGAGAAGTCGGAAGTTTAGGTAATGGCACGAAATGGGCCATCTTAGTAAATCTATCCACCACCGTGAGAATAACAGTCTGTCTCTTGGAAGCAGGCAAATCAACGATAAAGTCTATGGACAAACAGGACCAAGGTTTCTCAGGAATGTCCAAGGGGTGTAACAGGCCACATGGAGATGCATGAGGTAGTTTAGTCTTGGCACAAGTCTCACAAGCTGCGACGAACTCCTCAATATCTTTTCGAAGTGAAGGCCACCAGAAATCCTTGGATATCAGAGAGTATGTCTTGCGAATACCAGGATGACCAGCTATTTTACTTTCGTGAAAGCATTGTAAGAGCTCCAGTTGAAGTTCAGGAGGAACAAAGTTTCTTCCCTCAGGAGTGTTTCCGGGAGCTAGATGTTGTGACTTCAAGATCTGGTCAAGTAGCGGAGAATGAATTTTGAGACTGGTATTAGCAATAATATTGCATTTGGGTACAATGGAGGACAACAGTGGTTCAACTGAGGCAGAGGGCTCATATTGGCGAGATAGCGCATCGGCTTTAGAATTCTTTGACCCAGGTCTGTAAGTCAGAACGTAATTGAAATGGGTAAGAAACAATGACCAACGAGCCTGCCTGGAGGACAGACGCTTGGCCTCTCCGATATAAGACAAGTTTTTGTGGTCTGTCAGAATGGTAACAGGATGTAAAGTACCTTCCAATAAATGTCTCCACTCTTTCAAAGCCTTGATAACCGCTAGTAATTCTCTGTCACCAATGTCATACCTGCTCTCAGTACCGGTCAATTTTTTAGAGAAAAATCCACATGGATGTAAAGGTTTATCAACACCCAACCTTTGAGATAGGACAGCACCTAACCCAGTCTCTGATGCGTCTACCTCAAGTAAAAAAGGCAGAGAAGTGTCGGGGTGAACTAAAATTGGAGCGGAAGCGAAAAGCTCCTTGAGAGTTTTGAACGCCAGGAGAGCTTCAGTAGTCCAATTCTTAGTATCAGCCCCTTGTTTGGTCATGTTAGTGATAGGTGCGATAATGGAAGAATAGCCCTTAATAAAGCGCCTATAATAATTAGAAAAAACAATAAATCTCTGTACGGCTTTAAGACCTTTGGGTAAAGGCCACTCTAGAATGGATTGGAGCTTATCCGGATCCATCTTAAATCCCTCCCCAGAGATCACATAGCCGAGAAAGGTTACCTGGGTCTGATCAAAGCTACATTTCTCCAACTTGCAGTACAAGCCATGCTGGAGAAGCTTGTGCAAAACCCTCCTGACTTGCTTGTGATGACTCTCAATGTCACTAGAATGAATGAGTATATCATCTAGGTATACAATGACGCAATCTTGCTGAAATTCCCTAAGAACCTCATTTATCAGATCCTGGAATACAGCTGGTGCATTGCATAACCCAAAAGGCATAACAGTATATTCATAGTGACCATATCGAGTATTGAATGCCGTCATCCACTCATGTCCCTGCTGGATTCTCACCAAGTTATATGCCCCTCTGAGGTCTAACTTGGTGAAAATTGTAGAGCCCTTCAAACGATCGAAGAGTTCAGTAATCAAGGGAATCGGGTAGGCATTTTTAATGGTTATCTTATTTAGGCCTCGATAATCAATACAAGGTCTCAAAGAACCATCCTTCTTTTTAACAAAAAAAAATCCAGCCCCGGCAGGGGAGGAGGACCTTCTAATGAATCCCTTGTCTAAATTTTCGTGAATATACTCCTCTAGAACTGAGTTTTCTTTCGTAGATAACGGGTATACATGACCTCTGGGCGGCATGGTACCGGGGAGTAGGTTAATTTTGCAATCAAAGGATCTGTGTGGGGGTAAGGTATCGGCTTTCTTTTTGTCAAATACAGCCTTTAAATCTAGATACTGAGACGGAATTTGTGTCTCTGTAGGATTGTCAGAGTTAGCCGATGTGTTGGTTAAGCCGAGGGGTGAGACTTTCCGCAAGCATTTCTCTTGACAATTCTGTCCCCACGAAACTATCTCCCCTGACTCCCAATTAATAATAGGGTTATGTCTCCTCAACCAGGAGTACCCCAGAACTATGGGAATAGAAGGGGAAGAAATGAGCAGTAAGGATATGTCTTCTCTATGTAGGATGCCAACAGTTAAGTTAATCGGTATGGTCTCATGGAAAATAACAGGCTCAAGTAACGGTCTACAATCGATGGCCTCAACAGCCAGTGGTGTCTCTTTTAACTGGGATGGAATAGCATGCTTGGCAGCAAAACCCTGATCTATAAAGCTCTCAGCAGCTCCAGAATCGATTAGTGCCATAGTCTTAACTACTCCCTTCTCCCACTTTAAAGAAACGGGTAACAGAAGCCTGAACTCTTTGTAGTTGTGAATAGAGGACAAAGTAGAAACACCCAAGGCCTGTCCTCTAGAGGAACTTAGGTGCGAGCGTTTCCCGAACGATTGGGACAGTTTAGGCGTAAATGACCCCTGACTCCACAATACATACATAAGCCCTCCCTTCTCCTGTACTGTCTCTCACTCTCTGTGAGATGAGTACTGCCTATCTGCATAGGTTCAGGAATACGTAAGTCCTCGAACTCAGAAATTTGAAAAGTAGGCGCTAGTTTAAAGGAGGGTCTACGGGTCCTATCTCGAGTGTTCAGCCTCTCTCTTAAGCGTTCATCAATACGAGATATAAAAGAAATTAAATCCTCCAAATTTTCAGGGAGTTCTCTAGTAGCGACCTCGTCAAGAATTACATCTGATAACCCATTCAGAAACACATCTATATAAGCCTGTTCGTTCCACTTAACTTCTGCCGCCAAGGACCTGAACTCTAGTGCATAATCCACAAGTGTTCGATTGTCCTGTCTAAGGCGCAACAGTAATCTAGCTGCATTGACCTTCCTACAAGGGGGGTCAAAAGTTCTTCTAAACGCAGCTACAAAGGCATTATAATTATAGACTAGTGGGTTATCATTCTCCCATAAAGGATTGGCCCATCTCAAAGCTTTTTCAATGAGTAGAGTGATAATAAATCCAACCTTCGCTCTATCAGTAGGATAAGAGCGGGGTTGTAATTCGAAATGGATGCTAATCTGGTTTAGAAAGCCACGACACTTCTCCGGTGACCCGCCATAACGTACTGGTGGGGTAATACGGGAAGAAGCACCTACAGTGGCTACCTCTAGACCTGAGACTGCAGGAGAGATAGAAGGAGTACGTGTCTCCTCAGGTGGATTATTAGCACGAGACAAAAGTGCCTGTAGTGCCAAAGCCATCTGATCCATCCTATGCTCCATGGCGTCAAACCTGGGATCCGAAGAACCAAGCTGACTGTTTGTACCTGCAGGATCCATTGGCCCTGTCGTAATGTCAGGATCGGGACAGGGATCCAACACGCAGAGTACAAAGAGAGGAAAGGTACGTATACCGGGCCTTAGAATGGCCGGACTAACGTACCGAGAGTAATAGAGAATAGTCAGAGACAAGCCGAGGTCGAGGGAACGAGAAGACAGATAAGCGAGAGGCAAGCCGGGTCAAGGGATAACAGAGAAGCAGGGTAGTACAACAAGCCGAGTCAAAACCAATAGAGCAAACTAGAATACCAGAGCACTGAGTGACTAGACAAGCTAGAACCACGACAGGGCAATGAGCTGAAGTGAGAAGTAAGCTTAAATACCCTGGCTCTGGATGGTAATCACGCCTCAGACAAGTACCGATTGGATATCGGGCACTTGAGTGACAGGTCGCTCGTGATAGCGTCATGACGTCACGTATTGAGCGTCCTGCTAGAAAAGGACGTGGATTCCTCGCGGCCGGTGTTTAAGTGACTGGATGAACCGCGAGGAACGGAGGAAACAGCTCGCCTGGACGGATAAACCACCAAGTCTCTACCTCCCTTAGAGGTAGAGGCCTCAGGTACCCTGACAGGTGGTGAGAAATCAGGTGAGGACAGATACATTTGCGTGTCATCCGCATAGAAATTATACTGGAAGCCAAAGGAGCTGATGAGTTTACCAAGGGAGGCGGTGTAGATTGAGAACAATAGGGGACCATGGACAGACCCCTGGGGAACACCAACAGAGAGGGATTGGGGAGAAGAGGCAGAGCCAGAGAAATAAACACTGGATGAGCGATGAGAGAGGTAAGAAGAGCAGCGGGTCAAGCATAGAGCTGGATTCGAAGAAGTCTGTCAATCTCTCATACACAACTCTCTCAAGGATCTTGGAGACGAGCGACAGTAGCGAGATAGGGCAGTTGTTGGACGGGGAATTAGGGTTAAGGTTGGACTTTTTCAGAATCGGGTTTACGGTTGAATGTTTGAAGAGTAGCGGAAATGTGCCAGAGGAGAGGGAGAGATTAAACATTTTAGTGAGAGGCAGAGTAAGAGAAGGAGACAAAGCGCAGATGAGATGCGAGGGAATAGGATCGAGGGACCAGGTCGTGGGGCAGGAGCAATGGAGCAGAGCAGAAACCTCTTCTGCTGTAGCGGGTGCAAATGGACATAGGCCAGTTGAGGGAGTGTGGGTAGGGGAAAAGTTGGTAGTAGATGGAGAGAGATGAGATATATCTTCCCTGATTGCAGAAATCTTCTCAGTGAAGTGAGTTGCAAAGTTTGAGGCGGTCACTATGTAACAAGAAGCCAATCTAAGTAAGAAGCTTGGTGAATAGGAAGCCAACTTCATCCTTCGAAACAGAGGCTGGCAAATTAATAAGCTATGTTCAGCACCATGAATCCTAATGTCTTGAGGGTTAGAGTCAGTTTAGGTTATTGTAATCATGATTAGCTTCTATCCTCAAATGTTTACTTGCTGATTGATAGACTATATCCAAAGAAGCAATACATGTGAATACTTTATAGTGATATTAGTTTCAGTCACAAATTAATCAAGTGAGCTCAAAGGTGATATCAAATACATATGTTGTACTGCTCTATAGCATACAGAATTGACAGTAAATTCTCTCTAGAAATCTAGATGTCTTGTCTTAACCTCTGGTTTTATGAATGTTATGTTCTCTTCATTCTTTGGAGGTTCCCAAGCAATGGTTTGCAATAGATCTGTTCCATATTTTCCATGAACTATTCTTCTCCATTTACTCAAATAATTATGTATCATAAGTATAAGTGACTATTCTGATGAGATTGTGCTTTAAGTTGTGCAAGGTAGTGGAATAATGCAAAGTGTTGCTGCATCTGATCCAGAAGGCAAAAGTATTCTATTACAAGCCAAGCAATTGGCATTTCTTATTTTTTTATTATAATCTGTTGCAGGAAACAATCCCTAATTTGAGGCACCAAAATAATCTTTCTCCCACAAATTCTCAATGGTAGTGTATATTTATAGTCTATAGAGGGTGGGTTAAATTGCCCCTCCCCCTAAGCATTATTTGTCCAAGTTATGTCCACTGCTTCTGTAGCTATTGAAAAATTAGGTCAGCAATTTCATGGCTTGTGACAAAAACTGGGGTCCCATTTAGTACATGGAAATAATCTACCTAGTATTGTATGAGATGTAAATCCAGTCTTGTAAGTAACCTTTTCATGTTGTGTTTGGACATATGTTTGTGAAAGACCGTGTCCTTAGATCAGAGTATGGTAAAAAAAATGTAATGACAGAATGTTCTCAACCAAACACATCTCTTCCTGTGTTTAAATTGGAACACAATCTTGGATCAATAACAAAGCATCTCATATTTAAACATGTTGGAAGCATTGTAAACATGTAGATGTCTTGGAGATAAGATTCTCACCCCAGCATGATTCACTCTCCGTCACTTAATGAATCATTCGTTGAGATGGCTGCGTAGATCTACTACATTAAAAAATAAATACGTAGTACACACAGTAGTGTAAGCACTAAGAGTTCTGCTATAAATATCAAACACTGAGTATAAGGGATACCCTCAACCCCTTACATAGAGAAAAAACAAAACAACAAAAAACACAATACAGGTTACTTGAGCATTTTTGGACATATTTAGTGCAACCTGTATTGTGTTATTTGTTCTTAAAAAAAAATATATATATATATATAGCTCAATATGTGGGACAGTGAATTTAAAAGAACACTATAGTCACCTAAATTACTAAAGAAAGCAGTTTTAGTGTATAGATCATTCCCCTGCAATTTCACTGCTCAATTCACTGTCATTTAGGAGTTAAATCACTTTGTTTCTGTTTATGCAGCCATAGCCACACCTACCCTGGCTATGATTGACAGAGCCTGCATAAAAAAAAAAACAAGTTTCAGTTTCAAACAGATGTAATTTACCTTAAATAATTGTATCTCAATCTCTAAATTGAACTTTAATCACATACAGGAGGCTCTTGTAGGGTCTAGCAAGCTATTAACATAGCAGGGGATAAGAAAATCTTAATTAAACAGAACTTGCAATAAAGAAAGCCTAAATAGGGCTCTCTTTACAGGAAGTGTTTATGGAAGGCTGTGCAAGTCACATGCAAGGAGGTGTGACTAGGGTTCATAAACAAAGGGATTTAACTCCTAAATGGCAGAGGATTGAGCAGTGAGGCTGCAGGGGCATGTTCTATACACCAAAACTGCTTCATTAAGCTAAAGTTGTTCAGGTGACTATAGTGTCCCTTTAAAGGGACGTTGATATCTTATTATGATAAATATAATATAATGACCATGATCTTGCAAGTACTGTATGTGTTTGTCTATATATATATATATATATATATATATATATATATATATATATATATACACTAAATCAAATATAAATAAAAGTCTAACTAGCTAAAAGTCTAAAATTTTAAATAGCTATATTTTTTTTCTACTACTTAAACAAGGCATTAACCTGTCTAAATAGATAAATAAACTCCTTGTAACATTTTCCCATGGTGACATTTCCTCAAAGGTGACAATGACAAATGGAATTGGGTTGAGTTCCCATTGCCTGTTTTAGAAACTGACAAAAAGAGTTACTTTTATATGTAACAGACTGCTATATTTTACTGTTTTTACTTTAAGTTTTGAGATATTGAACTTTGCCCTTTGTGAGGAGGCGGGGCTAGGAGGGCAGGAAGAAGAGGACAGGGGAGAAGCCACGTTCTCTGAGTCTGCTATAAAGAAAGTGTTTCTACCTGTTTATATGGCCTATTACTGCTGGGACAGTGAGATAATAACAGGGGAAGGCTGATGCACTGCAACTACAATAAGTTGGAGACGGTCTACTGCTCTGCTAGGAGAATTAGAAGACTGTCATTTTATGTTCAACTCCCTGCAGATTTTGGAACTCTCTGCAGGAGTGTGAATGAGCTCTTGCATCCTGCCAGCAGAAGGAAGAGAAAGGATTGTCATTGCTGTTCTGCTGCTGTCCTACATTTTGCTGGATCTCTCTGGAAATATCTGCAGTTACAGAAGTCACTCCAAGGTACTGTCTTCAGAGATTGCTTCAGGATTCTCCCTTATAACTGGACCTGGGTAGCGCTACCTACACCTAAGGGTCCCAACGCTGTGCACATAATTGTAGATTATGCTAACGTAGTGTACAGATAATCTTAATTTTATGAGTAAAATATTTTTCACATAAAAGTCAAAAAACATGTATTTCTTTCACTTTTTCATCATATTTTTTTCATTTTTTGTACATTAAATTACATGGGATTATATAAATAATGGTATGTAAAGAAAGCCCCTTTTGTCCTGAAAAAAACTATATATAATTTGTATGGGAACAGTAAAGGAGAGAGCGGAAAATTACAGCTAAACACAAACACCACAAAAGTGTAAAAAGATGCCTGGTCGCAAATGTACAACATCGCAAAAACAGTCCGGTCCTTAAGGGGTTAAAGAGTGAGGTTTGGGAGGGGTTAGGTGTGGGGCTTTGGGTAGAGGTCACCAAATGTCTCCTCAGCTGCATATTTACTTGAACTTTGCATTTAGGATCTATGGTAGACACAGTAGCTTTGCATAAAATTGCTTACTTACTAACAGTTATATAACGTAAAGGTATACTCCAACTTGCTGAATTGTTTTATGCGTGAAGAGTGTTTCTTTTTTTCTTTTTTACAAAAAATGCAGATATCAATAAAAATTGCCACTTTTAGGAATACAGCTTGTTACACCCCCTGGCTTTAAAGCAGACAGCCGGTCCTGTTACTTCCTGGTTGTTTAGCTCAGTGGAGCTAAACTCAAGAGGCAGAAATTGCCCAGAGCACCTGTCTTGCCAAGTCTTCTATTTGAGCTGCATTGGGAAGTTTGTGATTGGACAGCCACTGTAAGTCTGGGCGGGGTTAGAAAAGGAGGGCTTGCAAAGGCAGCAGACTAGAGATCAGCAGCTCAAGCAAGCCGTCTTTAGCTATACCTTAATGAAAACATGCATACTTAAATGCATGCATGTTTTCATTGGGTTAAATCTATTAAATATTGATTTTTATTTTTGTTGGATTTGGGCACAAGAGTGTTCCTTTAACACTGATGCATTTAATGAAATAGCAAATTGTTTAAATAATGCATAAACGGTTCTTTCTTCTCTCTCTCTCTCTCTCTTTTTCATCAACTGCAAGAAAATGTGATATGGAACAGTTATTAAAGACAGAGCCAAAATTGCCCGAGAGATAAAAGACGAACAGACGATGAGATTCTAAGCACATAAGGAGTCTGCAGAAAAACAGATGGGTCCAATAGAAGGAGCAAGCAAAGGGACACAACATAGGTGAGAACCAACAGAGAAACAAGAAGTGGTTTATTCTGTTAATACGGAATTGTAGTAAATTAAAAATTGAATTTCAAAACTTGCTATTTTGCCTACATTTTGCAATTTCGTTTTCACTCTATTAGATTATTATATTATATTATATTATTCCCCCCTTGTTTCTTTTTGTCTGTTTGATTTCTATTTTATTGTTTTATTGTTTTACAATGATTATTATTGTTAAAAATGAAAACCTTTCAGTAAAAAACATTTGACAAGATTATCCGAAACACACGTATTTTTATTTTTGTAGAGCTATGTGAGTTTACTGCACAGTCCGAACTTTTTTTCTCTCTATGAAATCACCCCAACCTTACAACGTTGTGTATATGTTTATCTTGTGATTATGCCATGTCATTTCGCATATCCCATACAGTCCAGCTACTAGGAATATAGTAAGTTTAGCGTAGGGTTAAATTTCACATCTGTGAAGGTTATGATGATTGCTAGACTCTCTTTGGCAAGAAAGCCTTTTGCTAAATAATGTTTCTAGTTGTTTTACAGCTCTCCGTTATAGTACTCTGATGGGACTGCAAAGCATGATGGGGTTATAAGACTGATGTGCCAAATGACTTCGTGATTTGAAACAAGAGCTCGGAGAGTGACTCAACACAGCAGAATATTTCATTTGAGCAGGCTAAGTAAAAACAGTCACAGAATATCCCGTTCCTCGTGTGCTATACTAAATAATGCATTTTATATTTACAACACCCACATTTCTAGATACAAAGGCAGCTTTGCTGATTCAATGTAATTCTCGTTATCTACTGATATATTGTATGGGGAGCCTCTTGCAAACTGCAATTGTTACCTTACCTTTCCAATATTTCCATGAAAAACAATGATTTAATACCACCATTGTGATTCTCACAGTCAGTCTTTGCGTTCATGGAATAAACCGATATAAAAGGAATTAAGTGGGCCCAATTGCAGAGATTTTACTGACGCTGTCCTGAAAGTAGGATCTATGGGTTACTGCTGTACCGTCCTTATAAATTGTCAAGCTTACATACTGACCCAAGCACACAGAACTGCGGTCTAACTTCCTACCGAATATATATAAACCCAGAGACGCTGATTACTTTTTAATGATATTTATATTGGTGCCACATTTTTTTAGATTGAACGTGGCATTTCATAGTACTGTTAATTCCTGCTTTTTCATTGCAGAATCATTAATAATATGACTGTATCTGTTTTGGCTTCATCAATACAAAATGTTAGTACATAAACCTCCCAGAAAAACAATATGGTAGTGTATTACCAAACCTTAGCATGTGGACCGGTTTGAAACAGTGCCTATAGTGAAACAAAAGAGCACCCCTGTGAATAGGTAGATATGTCAGGATTTAGAAGAACAAACTTGCACTGAAATGAAAGAACAAGCGACTTGTTGCTATAAATTTTGGATGCAGGAGGGTGACTTTCTTGGGCTCAAGAGTGATCGGGCTGGAGTTGAGGCTGGTGGTTACCTCCCTTCTCTCCCAAAATCAGTTCTTTGTGATTACAGATCACTTCTTCTCAGTCACAGTGCTAATGCATGGAGGCCAAGTTGTACCACTCCAGTCAGGAGCTTGGTGTGGTGCAGTTCAATAACACAGTCCGGTCTCCCCATTTGGATGAAATGGCATTAAAGCAGATCATATAGTGTATGGCAAAAACTTCATCCAGTAAAATAAGATCTGGACCAGATGCTTTCTAGATTTATAGAGTATCCAAAAAACAGCTTATTTTCTTCAATTTCCACTCTCTATTCTAAAACCACAGCAACTGGGATTCACAAGAGACAGTACATCCAAGGAATTAGAACAGCAATTGCTGCCTCCTCTATATATACAATAATGACTCTAATAAAAATCAAGCAGTTTTACTCAGTTTAGATGCTGAGAGAGCCTTTGATCAAATATCTTGACCTCATCCTTTCAGAATTCTAAACTCTTAATCAGCTCTTCTCCAAATTTCTTTGGCAACATAAATGCCCAAGAATTGCAATGCAGAAATGATCTAAACCCAGATCTAATCTGGGGTCAAATTTCCCAGATCTAAAACTTTGCACTCTAGTAGCACACTATCGCCATTCACTAGACTGGATAAAAGTATTGGGACAATTCACAGTGGTACATTCTCTCATCTGCTACATACTCCATACGCTTTCCTCTCAGAGGAAGCGCATGAAAACCCCAATTTGAGATTCATCATAAAAGCATTGAAATTAGTGAGAATGCTCATAGGGCTCCAGTGGCTATACACCAAATGCATTACCTTTTACGTAACCCGCACTAAGGATGGGTAAACCCAACATCCATGCAGTTCTTAGGAAACCGAAGAAGACCACACCAATATACATAATTTCCTGGATGAAATTTTTTTTCACTTTTCAGCAAATTAAACATATATTTTACTGAACTCTATGTTCCCTTCATCGCATACCTACAGGCATGCAACTAGATAAGCACCATCCTCCCGCATTTTAGTTTGGAAGATTGGGGTAATTCTATAGATTAGACACTTATGAAACTTTCTGCTCCATCTTAATTAATTAGCTCACTCTATTCTTAAATTAAGCTTTCTTGGACTACACAACCACACAATCAGTTTTGTCACAGTGGATAACACATTTCCCAGCAATAACTTATGAGATACTCATAGCAACATCAAAAATTACATAATGCCATCTCTTAGAGGTTAAAAGACAATTAGCCGGGCTACTTACTCAGAGGTACCACAATGCTCTTGAGGTTTTTTATGTACATGCCAACAAAGGGGGTAAATGCTTGGCCCGCATGTTACGAGGTCTACAACAGCGCACCTAGCTACACAAGCTGAAGCTGACATTGGGGGTGACATCGCTCCTACCGATCGACATAGCTGGAGAATTTTGGATGTTCTATCACTCCTTGTATAACATACCGGGGACACCCACTAATGATCTAGGTGCTGATAAAGATACCTTGTTTGTCGATTATCTGCGCACCCATGCAAAGTCATCAATCATCACAGAGGCTGCAGCGTTGCTGGACTCCCCAATCAGGGAGGAGGAGATACTGGCAGCCATCAAGGAGTTGGGTAAGGCACCAGGCCCTGATGGGTTCTCGGCTCGCTACTATAAAAAATTCTCCACTGTTTTGGTCCCTAAACTTACCAGAGCGTTGAATGCTGTGACGAATGCTCCTTACCCTGGACGTTTGCCCCAAACTCCTGAGGGGAGAATGGAAGCAAACCTCCTGCCCACTGACTATGGGCCATATACTTTGTGCCGAAATTAATACTTTGCATTCTATTCACAAGACATTTCCCTGGTTTATTTGTAGGGTTCCTATACATGTGGGATGTATATTTAATTAAAGAATAAAGTTACCTGCGCTCTTCCTAAATACCTATGCATATTTAAGCAAATGGAGGTTATTTAGTTTCTCCAATTGCCATGAGAGACTTTAGCCCACCTGCCCTATCAAGGCAAACCTCACAGGTGGGTCCTACACTAACCTCATCAAGGCAAACCTCTCAGGTGGGTCCTACACTAACCTCGTCAAGGCAAACCTCTCAGGTGGGTCCTACACTGACCTCATCAAGGCAAATCTCTCAGGTAGGTCCTACACTAACCTCGTCAATGCAAACCTCTCAGGTGGGTCCTACACGGACCTCATCAAGGCAAACCTCTCAGGTAGGTCCTACACTAACCTCGTCAAGGCAAACCTCTCAGGTGGGTCCTACACTAACCTCGTCAAGGCAACCTCTCAGGTGAGTCCTACACTAACAGAGATTTGCCTTGACGTGGCAGGTGGGCTGCGCACACTATTCAGCGCTTGTTGATCTATTATAAAGTGAGATTTTTTTTAAATGTACCAGTTGAACCTATAATATACAATGTTTATTGTTTACTGTCACAAGCTGGTATTCTCAGCCACGTGTTACATTCTATCATCTCAATAAAAAAATGTAATTGACAAAAAACAAAACAAAAAAACAACAATTAAACTTCTCCAGGCACCATCATAGGTTTAATGTGAGAATTTGCACAACATTAATTAACTTTAACTAGTGATTGTTTTTTTAATCATGTAATATTGTTTATTGGATGTTTTTAAATTATATTAGCTATGTACATATAACAAAAAGAAAAGCTTGGAGTGCCCCTAACATCTTGCGGCAATATCGTCTCTATTTATTCTATTTTCTAAATCCTTAACTAGTTCTTATGGCTATTTACACCTAGTGAAATGTTAAGCCAGGAGTGTGATTGTCCTTATCTACCATATATAAGAGCAGCTTAAGAGAGATTTTCTACACTTTGCATTGTTGCATTGGCATTTCCTATTTCACATGCGTTCAATGGACATTACATGCATCTCTTAAAATACATTCCATGCCGAGTGGTTTATGATACCTATTTATATTTGTCCTTGTGTCAGGCCAGCGAAATGTCACAAAGCATATGATTTCAGACAGACTATAATAGTAAACTAATAAATGCTGTATATCTCATTGTGTGATCCTTTTTAGCAGTGCTGATAAATTATGATCTGAAATGAGGCAGCTAAAGTGTCCCCTGCAGAGTCAGTAATATTTATATCTCAAACCTGCCTTAGGGTCGCCAAGATGGGCAAGCAAAGGAAAAAAAAATCAATAATAATCCGGAAATGAATCTCAAAATAACAGCATCTTCTTTTTAATGCAGCGGCGATGGCAATGTTTGCTATTGATGATGTTGTTTGATTGCAACTCATGTTAAGCTTCAGCCATTTACTAAACTTTATATTAGGTACCTGAAAATATATCATAGTCATGGTCATATCTCATGATCCTTTAGTGCACTGTGCTCTGTCAAGCCACTGCGGGGCGATTTCAGCTTTAGCTGACCCGACAAGGTCCAAGGCACATGTTTACTATACTAAATCCTACCCTTAATGCGGATTAAAGGTCTTTTTGTTCATTCTTGTTTCCAGATCAATACTACACCAAGGTGATAGAGAGTTGATAATGCTCAGGTGGAAACAGCTCACACAGAGAGATGTGACAAGTCTATTTTTATGGCTTAATCAAGTGACACATTTTTATGTTTTAATTAAGTGAAAAAGTGATGATCACTTTACAAGCATCCCAGATTTCTTCCTCCTATAATATTAGATTATTCTAAAAGACCGCTCTGAGCACCATAACCACTACAGTACCTGGAAGTGTCAGCGTAAATAGTCAAACTGTTTGCAAATGATTTGACAACTTGCCTGGGATGTGCTGGTATTAGGGATTTTCTATTTTTACCAGGGGACACTTTTCTTAATGCTGCAGCATCATATGATATTATATTATCATATAATCATATTGCAGAAAAAGATTTCTTATCATAACGAGGGGGATTGCCGTTTCTACATCATAATGAGATTTGCTCTTTCTATTGCTAGAAAATTTGGCCGTAGGTGACAAACTTCATGTTTTTCTTTCGTTTTTGTAACGCTAAACTGGTCAGATGGCAATAGCCTAGTGACAGAGCACTAAAAACATTTTAACCCTTTCAGCTGGTCACTGGTCTCCAGAAGCGATGAATGCTCCTCCCGGGAACTTCTGTAAGTTAACCTGAATTAATCCCTGCAGTGCGGAACCAGCTCATTGGCTGAGAGCATCAGCTTAGCACTCTCAACCAATGAGTTAAGCCCTGCACCCCCAAGCTAGCTCAGAGCAGCCCAGTCTCAGCCAATGAGTTAAGCCCTCCACTGCCCGGCTATCTCAGAGCAGAGCAGTCTCAGCCAATGAGTTAAGCCCTCCACCGCCCGGCTATCTCAGAGCAGTCTCAGCCAATGAGTTAAGCCCTCCACCGCTAGGCTATCTCAGAGCAGAGCAGTCTCAGCCAATGAGTTAAACCCTCCACCGCCAGGATATCTCAAAGCAGAGCAGTCTCAGCCAATGAGTTAAGCCCTGTACCGCCAGGCTAGCTCAGAGCAGCCCAGTCTCAGCCAATGAGTTAAGCCCTCCACCGCCCGGCTATCTCAGAACAAAGCAGTCTCAGCCAATGAGTTAAGCCCTCCACCGCCAGGCTATCTCAGAGCAGCCCGGTCTCAGCCAATGAGTTAAGCCCTCCACCGCCCGGCTATCTAAGAGCAGAGCAGTCTCAGCCAATGAGTTAAGCATCCACCGCCAGGCTATCTCAGAGCAGCCCAGTCTCAGCCAATGAGTTAAGCCCTCCACCGCCAGGCTATCTCAGAGCAGAGCAGTCTCAGCCAATGAGTTAAGCCCTGTACCGCCCGGCTATCTCAGAGCAGAGCAGTCTCAGCCAATGAGTTAAGCCCTCCACCGCCCGGCTATCTCAGAGCAGAGCAGTCTCAGCCAATGAGTTAAGCCCTCCACCGCCCGGCTATCTCAGAGCAGAGCAGTCTCAGCCAATGAGTTAAGCCCTCCACAGCCAGGCTATCTCAGAGCAGAGCAGTCTCAGCCAATGAGTTAGGCCCTGTACCGCCAGGCTAGTTCAGAGCAGCCCAGTCTCATCCAATGAGTTCAGCCAATGAGTTAAGCCCTCCCCCGCCAGCCTATCTCAGAGCAGAGCAGTCTCAGCCAATGAGACTCTTCTATAATTTTGCCTTAGTAAGCTGTCTACCTCCACACGTGGAATGTCATTTCAATTATGGGCCGACGTCTGGAGTTCTTTATTTCAGCTTCCTGTTTCTTGTGCTTAAAAGGGTTTGAACTTGGCCTTCTTCTACAACTAGTCTTTGCAACCATATATAAAAACAATCCCCACATGCAGTTACATACAGTAAATTGCAAGCAATGAAAATATCTCTGTATGCGCAGGCTGAGGCAATGAGAAATCCCAAGAAGGGCCAGGGGTCCCATGCAGTGGATCCATGTGTAATGGGCCTGGGGCAGAAATAGTTTAACAACCTGTTGAGCAGCAAAGGAAAGTAAGCCAACAGAGGGTGTCTGTGTCTGTTTATAGCAAACACTCTACCCTTGTGTCCTTTATGAAGGTGGCAATTAATGGACTGCACTGGGCATTCAGTGCCCCTCTTTTCACTGCATTGTGAGGGAGTAGATAAATAACTCCATGCCAAGCGGGTACATGCAGAGACTGTGTACAATGGAAAGGGGACAGTAATAAATTAGGTAAAAATGTTAAAACTAATAACTGACAAGCTGCCCACCAGCTGAGACAGATGCTGCCCTTTATAAAGACCTTATAAAAATTATTTAATAAGAAAACGCTCCTCTGCCCGCAGCTGCCACTTCATCTCCTATTCCGCACTGCATTTGGCACTCAGTATGCCAGTGCGTACACAGAACAAAACATCAGGCAGCTTGGACCTGTTCCAATGTGTAGATTTCTAATACACGGGACAATTTACAGGCCACTTTACTATTTATGTTATTTATTTTCTGTTACTTTGTTTTGGGTGAAGTTTACTTTAATTTGGATCATTGTGTCAGTGCATCCATTTTGCACATGCATAGTATAACTTCTGTGTGGCTTCTGCCTCCCTCTTCCAAGTCCTCTTTATTACCTAATTATTTTCAACTATATATGGTGGCATTAAGTTATTTGGTTCTATATTCCCCTTGAGAAACGATGACAGCATATCTATAGTGCTCCTTCCCCATGATGCTTATGAATTATTGTATTTGGTGTCTGTATGCATTTTCTATTTTTATTCATGTGGTGATAGGTTTGGATAAGCCTTACTCTACATGTGTACAAGGATTATATATCCCTGCATTCCATATTTATATGATTTGTACAACAATTATAAATATGTTACTTAATAAAGAATATATGATGTATTATCTTTGTGCACTAACGGAGGGATTTCCCTAGGTCTTTATAATATTCCAATATGGAGGCCTGGAACGTGAGCTCCAACAGCTCTTACATTAACCTGGCACGGCAGACATCCTCTAGCTATAGTGAATTGACGATACCCAATGAGGCTGATACCTTAGAGCAGGGATAGGGACTCCAGATGTTTTGGACTACATCTCCCATAATGCTCTTACACCCATAATGCTGGCAAAGCATCATGGGAGGTGTAGTCCAAAAAATCTACAGTGCCGAAGGTTGCCTATGCCTGCCTTAGAGTTTCAAAAGTAACATTTAGAAGAAAGGCCTTCCTTTTCATGGGTCTCATATCCCCTGTTTATGTCATTTGTGTTCTAAAGATTTAAAGCTATGCTGTTAAAACTGTGTGTTTCAAATATACATATTAAATATAAATAGGGCGATGTTATAATAATCACAGTGTCATTTTATCAAAGGTGCTGGTAAAAAGAGAAAATTAAAGCATGTAAAAAAGTTAAAACCGTGTGTATCAGAACACAGAGACTAGACAAAAACATAATAGCTCGGCCTTCGGTTGTCCCACTGACCAAGAGGGGTTTCAGCTGCATCTCACTGAGAATCAATAACAAAGGCCAAAACAATCACATGTGCTTGCTGTATTTCTCCTGCAGGGGGAACCTACTGAGATTTTGGTTCTGGACTCACCTCATGGGTATATAACTATATAGGCTGTCCTATAATAACTCAATTCAATTAAATTGTTTGAGAGGGGACTGACCAAAGGAGAATTTAATTAAGAATTTCCCCTTTCTCACTGTTTTATATCTTTGGTTTTAATTTGTTTGAGTGTATGTATTTGTAATGGTGGCAACCGATGATATATTTCTTTAATCAACATTTACAATATGTCTCACTAGATATTGATACACGCTTACCAATTATTTCACATCTCATAAAACTAAATGTAGACATAGAATTATTCAAGACAGAGAGTCATATAAAGTATCATCTATATTTATCTCTTACCATTAAACCTCTCTGTTATTTTACTATTGTAATATTTCATGGTTTATGAAATTATGGATGGAAACACTATAAATCAAATCCCACTGCAGGAGATACAAATAAGACTTGGATTTTTATTACCTTCTGTAAGTCCAGACTAGGAAGATTGCATGTTCATTCAAGACATGAAATACCAGACAGCAAAGACGAACAAAGTAGATGGGACAATCAATTACATACGAGTCAATATATTCCCCCACTCCCATATGTGCTAAATTATACTGTGCGCTCCATAAAGCTGTACACATTGAATCGTGAAAGATTAATAGCAAGAGAGTCTCTGAGTGTTTATAACACTAGAAAGGGCTACTGTCCAGTGAACGTAATACTGTTAGACAAATCTCTCATGTAAAAAACAATATTAAGGTCCCCCCCAATTTTGAGTATATAGTATTAGTGGTAAGCTGAGCATGATATGCAATGTGACTTAATCCCCATATTCAAAATCTAAGATTTTTGTACAGTTCTTAATGCATATTTATGGCCTGTGAAATATGGTTGTGCCTTTTTTCCTCGTTGTATTGAGTATATCCTCTTGCTTGTGTGACCTTGACAATTTGTCATTTGTCCTTTTCATTTTAGACTATTTAAGTGGGTTTAACCCCTTAAGGACCAATCTTCTGGAATAAAAGGGAATCATGACGTGTCAGACATGTCATGTGTCCTTAAGGGGTTAAAAGTCCTGGACGGTGATCTCATCATCTTTGACTGCAGATTTAGACTTTGGTATGATAGCGGTGAGTTGGACTAGCTTGACCTACACAGGAACCCAACAATATAACACAAAGCAAATAAATGTATGTTGATAGGTATGGTATAGGAATTCAGAAACACAGCTCGCAACAATAAGCCTTCAGTGTATTAAAAGCGCCATTAAGTGACACTAGCATCCCTTGTTCAGTATGGAGTCCTTTACGCTGATTTACTGTATCGTGTCAACGAGGAAACACTATGGCTCAGATATTGGACCTTGTAACGGAACCGCTGGCACCCCGACCGGGTACCCTCCGCTGACGGATGCTCCTAGTGCTTTCCGAGGTCTCCAAGCACTCTGTCTGACACCATAACCACTGCAGACCCCACGAACCGCCGCAGCTTGGTTGGGGTCTCGCCGACTCCACCCACTCTGGACCCAAGACCAGGGTCCAGCTTCCAGTAGGTGGACCTCTCCGAAATCCCGAGAGCTGGAACAGGAACAAGCTCTTAGCAGAGCTCAGCGATTATACCCTGGGGAGTATAGTGATTATAGCAATCCCCAGAGTGTAGTTCTCCAATCCCCCAAACATGAGTCGAGACTTCATGAAGGGGTAAAACGAATGTGTTTATTGATGGCCAAAATCAGCCCTTTTATGATGGTCTCCCAGCAAGGGAACTCCCACATGGGACCTTGTGGAAGACTGTAACAAAATATGCAGAACCAATCAGTATACAGTACAATTCTTATACACACCCACAGGAAGAGTGTAACCCCTCCTCTGTATCCTGGAGATAATTAACTTACCCCTCCTCTCTATCCTGGAGATAATTAACTTAAGTGGTTGCAGAGAACCGAATTATCTCCGGGCAGAGAGAAACATGTGCTTTTTACCTTTTAACAAAACTGTATTAAAATCAATAACTCATGTTTCGCTGAACGAAGTCCCCATGTTCCACACACCCCTAGATAGCTTGGATCTGAGCGCATATTATAGGTGAATAGCGCTCAGATCCCACGAACACAGTTCTCAATAACGTCGAGTAAAGTTTAAGTTCACCAGCTGTAATGGAAGTTAAACTGCACGAACCCACATACGAGTGTAACAGGGGAAATGTACAATCCAAGCAAGTAAGGCGAATTATGTGATCCAGAGACAGAGGGCTCTGTCCCCAGTGCCTTAAGACCCCATGACTTAACGGGCCAGCATCCCAGGGTAAGAGGCTAGCAATCCGGCTCCTCCAAGAGATAGGGGGGCAGGGCAGTTTGTCACATGCAGACCCAGTGACAAAAGCCATTTTGTGTGACAAAATGGCTTTTGTCACTGGGTCTGCATGTGACAAACTGCCCTGCCCCCCTATCTCTTGGAGGAGCCGGATTGCTAGCCTCTTACCCTGGGATGCTGGCCCGTTAAGTCATGGGGTCTTAAGGCACTGGGGACAGAGCCCTCTGTCTCTGGATCACATAATTCGCCTTACTTGCTTGGATTGTACATTTCCCCTGTTACACTCGTATGTGGGTTCGTGCAGTTTAACTTCCATTACAGCTGGTGAACTTAAACTTTACTCGACGTTATTGAGAACTGTGTTCGTGGGATCTGAGCGCTATTCGCCTATAATATGCGCTCAGATCCAAGCTATCTGGGGGTGTGTGGAACATGGGGACTTCGTTCAGCGAAACATGAGTTATTGATTTTAATACAGTTTTGTTAAAAGGTAAAAAGCACATGTTTCTCTCTGCCCGGAGATAATTAGGTTCTCTGCAACCACTTAAGTTAATTATCTCCAGGATAGAGAGTAGGGGTAAGTTAATTATCTCCAGGATACAGAGGAGGGGTTACACTCTTCCTGTGGGTGTGTATAAGAATTGTACTGTATACTGATTGGTTCTGCATATTTTGTTACAGTCTTCCACAAGGTCCCATGTGGGAGTTTCCTTGCTGGGAGACCATCATAAAAGGGCTGATTTTGGCCATCAATAAACACATTCGTTTTACCCCTTCATGAAGTCTCGACTCATGTTTGGGGGATTGGAGAACTACACTCTGGGGATTGCTATAATCACTATACTCCCCAGGGTATAATCGCTGAGCTCTGCTAAGAGCTTGTTCCTGTTCCAGCTCTCTGGATTTCGGAGAGGTCCACCTACTGGAAGCTGGACCCTGGTCTTGGGTCCAGAGTGGGTGGAGTCGGCGAGACCCCAACCAAGCTGCGGCGGTTCGTGGGGTCTGCAGTGGTTATGGTGTCAGACAGAGTGCTTGGAGACCTCGGAAAGCACTAGGAGCATCCGTCAGCGGAGGGTACCCGGTCGGGGTGCCAGCGGTTCCGTTACAGTGGTGGCAGCGGTGGGATGGCGTCCTAGTGCGAGGAGAAGCAGCTCGGAGACACAGTTCGTTTGGAATTGCAATTTGAGGCCAACGCTAGTATTCGTACAGCGCCCCTATTCACAGCAAACATGACTTATCGCTTTGAGGGCGAGGCTTACAGGAAGGAGGTAGAGAGGCGGTTAACCAGGTATGGCCCGAATATTTCGGTAGAGACGCTCCTGGCCACCGTGCGCAAGTTGGATGAGGAGAATCGAGCGGCATGGGAATTGGAGCTCCGATTTCGGAGATTGGGGCTGTGGCCAATCGGTCTCTCCTCCCTGCAGCAACCAGCATCCCAGGGAGAGGAGATTGTCGGTCCCTCGTCCCTGCAGCAACCAGCATCACAGGGAGCCGAAGGTGCCGTCCTTCCTCCCCAGCGGCAGTGTGTACCCCAGAGAGCAGAAGGTGTCGTCCTTCCTCTCCAGCGGCAGTGTGAGTTCCATGGAGCCGAAGGTGCTCTCCTTCCTCCCCAGCGGCAGTGTGAGTTCCAGGGAGCTGAAGGTGCCATCCTTCCTCCCCAGCGGCAGTGTGTAACCCAGAGAGCAGAAGGTGTCGTCCTTCCTCTCCAGCGGCAGTGTGAGTTCCAAGGAGCCGAAGGTGCCGTCCTTCCTCCCCAGCGGCAGTGTGAGTCCCAGAGAGCAGAAGGTGTCGTCCTTCCTCTCCAGCGGCAGTGTGAGTTCAAGGGAGCTGAAGGTGTCGTCCTTCCTCCCCAGCGGCAGTGTGTCAGGATCGGGTCAGGGATCCAACACGCAGAGTACAAAGAGTAGCAGATACGTATACCGGTCCTTAGAATGGCCGGACTTAACGTAAAACTACAATAGAATGGTCAGAGACAAGCCGAGGTCGAGGGAACGAGAAGACAGGTAAGCGAGAGACAAGCCGGGTCAAGGATAACAGAAGGACAGGAGAGTAAATACCAAAACCGGGTCAGAACCAAAAGGCAAGAGAATATCAGAGCACTGTATGACTAGGCAGACTAGAACCACGACAGGGCAATGAGTGAATGAGATAGCCACTGTTAAGTATGCTGGTTAGGGAGAGAAGACACGCCTCCGGCGAGTCCTGATTTGTCTCCACAGATTTGAGTGACAGGGCGTTCCGGGTTGGCGTCATGACGTCGGCCTCTGGGCTTCCTGCTATAAAAGGAAGTGGCTCCCTCGCGGCCGGCGTTTGCAAGACCGGGTGAACCGCGAGGAACCGAGGAGACATGCCGTCCGGACGGATAAACTTCTAAGTCTCTACCTCTCTTAGAGGTAGAGGCTTCAGGTACCCTGACAGTACCCCCCCTCTCAGATACGCCCACCGGGCGGAAGGAGCCGGGGCGAGATGGAAAGCGGAAGTGAAATGCCCTGCGAAGGTGAGGAGCATGAACATCCTCTTGTGGTACCCAACTCCTCTCCTCAGGACCATAACCCTTCCAGTTAACCAAATATTGTACTCTCCCCCGGGAGACACGAGAATCAATAATGGCGTTAACCTCATACTCCTCCTGACCCTCCACCTGAACAGGGCGCGGAGGGGCGATTGTGGAGGAGAATCTGTTACAGATTAGAGGTTTCAGCAATGACACGTGAAAGGAGTTCGGGATGCGTAAAGCGGCTGGGAGAGCTAGACGATACGCCACTGGATTAATTCGAGTCAAGATCCTGTAGGGACCAATATAACGAGGAGCGAATTTCATGGAAGGAACTTTAAGGCGAATATTCCTAGTACTCAACCAAACTCTATCGCCTGGAACAAAATTCGGAGCCGCCCTTCTACGTTTGTCAGCATGTTTCTTAACCAGCATAGAATTGTGTAGAAGAATCTGTCGAGTCTGATCCCACAACTTCCTCAAATTGGCCACATGGACGTCAACCGACGGCACTCCTTGGGAAGGAGAAACCGAGGGAAGAATAGATGGATGAAAGCCATAGTTCATGAAGAAGGGGCTTGAATGCGTAGAGTCACAAACGAGATTGTTGTGCGCAAACTCCGCCCAAGGAATCAAACCGACCCAATCGTCCTGGTGTTCGGAAACAAAACAACGTAGGTATTGCTCAATCTTCTGGTTGGTACGCTCGGCAGCTCCGTTAGACTGAGGATGATAGGCGGACGAAAAATTCAATTTGATGCCTAATTGAGAACAGAATGATCTCCAAAAACGTGAAACAAATTGGGAGCCTCTATCAGAAGTGATCTCTGAAGGAATCCCATGCAAACGAAAAATCTCCTTAGCAAAGATCTCCGCCAATTCAGGAGAAGTCGGGAGTTTAGGCAAAGGTACGAAATGTGCCATCTTGGTAAACCTATCGACTACGGTGAGGATAACAGTGTGCCTTTTAGAAACAGGCAAATCCACAATAAAGTCCATTGCCACACAGGACCAAGGTTTGTCAGGAATTTCCAGAGGTTGTAGAAGACCACAAGGAAGCGAATGCGGTAGTTTAGTTCTAGTACAGACCTCACAAACTCCGATAAAATCCTTAATATCCTTCCGTAACGAAGGCCACCAGAAATCCTTGGAGATCAAAGAATACGTCTTGCGAACCCCCGGATGACCAGCCACCTTACTCTCGTGAAGACACTGTAAGATCTCCAATTGGAGTTCAGGAGGAACGAAATGTTTGGAAGCCGGAGCCAGTCTAGGTGCCAGATGCTGCAAGCTCCTTATCTGATCAAGTAGCGGAGAATGGACTTTGAGAGTAGTGTTAGCGATAATGTTACACTTAGGTACTATAGAGGACAAAACCGGCTCAGACACGGCAGCAGGTTCATATTGGCGAGACAAGGCATCGGCTTTAGAATTCTTAGAACCTGGCCTATATGTGAGTACGTAGTTGAAGTGAGTGAGGAATATGGACCAACGCGCCTGTCTAGCTGATAGTCGTTTAGCCTCTCCAATATAGGATAAGTTTTTATGATCTGTCAAAATAGTAACAGGATGCAAAGTACCCTCCAATAAATGTCTCCACTCTTTTAAGGCCATTATAACCGTTAGTAGTTCCCTGTCACCAATGTCATATCTGCTTTCAGTACCCGACAATTTTTTGGAAAAGTATCCACAAGGGTGTAATGGTTTATCTACACCCAACCTTTGGGACAGGACGGCACCTATACCTGTCTCAGAAGCGTCAACTTCGAGTAGGAAAGGTAGTGTAGTATCAGGGTGAACTAAAATTGGTGCGGAAGCAAACAGCTCCTTGAGCGTCTTAAAAGCCAGAAGTGCTTCAGTAGACCAATTCTTAGTATCAGCCCCTTGTTTGGTCATATTGGTGATGGGAGCAATGATAGAGGAGTATCCCTTAATAAAACGTCTGTAGTAATTGGAGAAACCAATAAATCTCTGGATAGCCTTGAGACCCTTGGGTAAAGGCCAATCTAATATGGATTGGAGCTTCTCCGGATCCATTTCAAACCCCTCTCCAGAAATCACGTAACCAAGAAAGGTAGTTTGGGTTTGGTCAAAGCTGCATTTCTCTAATTTGCAGTACAAGCCATGCTGAAGAAGTTTGTGTAAAACCCTTCTGACTTGTCCGTGGTGAGTTTCAATATCCCTGGAATGTATAAGTATATCATCAAGGTATACAATCACACAGTCATCTTGAAACTCCCTAAGAACTTCATTAATAAGGTCCTGAAATACCGCCGGGGCATTGCAGAGACCAAAAGGCATTACAGTATACTCATAGTGCCCATATCGAGTATTGAATGCAGTTTTCCACTCGTCTCCGTCGTGAATTCTCACCAAATTATAAGCACCTCTAAGGTCTAACTTAGTGAAAATCTTAGAATTTTTTAATCGATCAAAAAGCTCGGTGATCAAGGGAATGGGATATACGTTTCTAATGGTTATCTTGTTAAGCCCTCGGTAGTCAATGCAAGGTCTTAAAGAACCATCCTTCTTTTTAACAAAAAAAAATCCAGCCCCAGCAGGAGAGGAGGATCTTCTAATGAAGCCCTTGTCTAGGTTTTCACGAATATACTCCTCTAGAACTAAGTTCTCATTCGTAGACAAAGGGTATACATGGCCCCTGGGGGGCATAGTACCAGAAAGTAAATTAATTTTGCAATCAAAAGGCCTATGTGGCGGTAAGGTATCAGCCTTTCCTTTGTCAAATACTGCCTTTAAATCTTGATACAAGGACGGTATCTGTACTTTGGTAGAGTCGGTAGCATTATGAAGTGCGTTGACACTACAGAGAGGTGATACTTTCTTTAAACAATTCTCCTGACAATCCTGACCCCACGAAACTATTTCCCCTGATCTCCAATCTATAAAGGGGTTATGTCTCTTAAGCCAGGAGTATCCCAGGACTATGGGAACAGAAGGAGATGAAATGAGTAGTAGGGATATTTCCTCCTTGTGTAGAATACCAGTAGTTAAGTTAAGAGGTGTGGTCTCCCGGAAGATCACAGGCTCAACTAAAGGTCTACCATCAATGGCCTCAACAGCCAAGGGTGTCTTCCTTAACTGGGATGGGATAGCGTGTTTGGTGAGAAACTTTTGGTCGATAAAATTCTCAGCAGCGCCGGAATCTATCAATGCCATAGTCTCTAAGGTTCCCTTCTCCCAAGTTAAAGAGACCGGTAATAGGAGTCTATGTTCTTTGTGGTTATGAGTAGAGGACAAAATCGAAACACCCAAGGTCTGTCCTCTAGAGAAACTTAGGTGCGAGCGTTTCCCGGACGACTGGGACAGCTCAAACGTACATGACCTCTGACTCCACAATACATACATAGTCCCTCCCTTCTCCTGTACTGTCTCTCCTCCTCTGACAGACGAGTAAGGCCTAACTGCATAGGTTCTGAAACCTGTGGAGTCTGGGTTTCAGAAATTTGAAATGATGGTGCTAGTCTAAAGGAAGATTTACCGGTTCTATCTCGAGTATTCTGCCTCTCCCTTAGACGTTCGTCAATACGAGAGATAAAGGAAATTAAGTCTTCCAGGTTCTCGGGAAGCTCTCTTGTCGCTACCTCATCAAGTATTACATCGGATAATCCATTTAAAAATACGTCTATATAAGCCTGTTCATTCCATTTTACCTCTGCCGCCAAAGACCTGAACTCTAGTGCGTAATCCACAAGTGTTTGGTTGTCTTGTCTAAGGCGCAACAGTAATCTGGCTGCATTGACCCTCCTGCCAGGGGGATCAAAAGTTCTTTTAAAAGCAGCTACAAAGGCATTATAGTTATAGACTAATGGATTATCATTCTCCCACAACGGATTAGCCCATCTCAGAGCTTTCTCAATGAGTAAGGTAATAATAAATCCCACTTTTGCCCTATCAGTAGGGTAGGAGCGGGGCTGTAGCTCGAAATGGATACTGATCTGGTTCAAAAACCCCCGACACCTCTCTGGAGAACCAGCATAACGTACAGGTGGGGTAACTCGGGAAGAAGCACCTACATTAACTACCTCTAGTCCTGAACCCACAGAAGAAGCAGACGTATTACGCATCTCCTCAGGTGGATTAATAGGACGTGATAGTAGCGCCTGTAGTGCTAGAGCCATCTGATCCATCCTATGATCCATGGCGTCAAACCTAGGATCAGGAGAACCAAGCTGACAATTTGTACCTGCAGGATCCATGGCCCTGTCGTAATGTCAGGATCGGGTCAGGGATCCAACACGCAGAGTACAAAGAGTAGCAGATACGTATACCGGTCCTTAGAATGGCCGGACTTAACGTAAAACTACAATAGAATGGTCAGAGACAAGCCGAGGTCGAGGGAACGAGAAGACAGGTAAGCGAGAGACAAGCCGGGTCAAGGATAACAGAAGGACAGGAGAGTAAATACCAAAACCGGGTCAGAACCAAAAGGCAAGAGAATATCAGAGCACTGTATGACTAGGCAGACTAGAACCACGACAGGGCAATGAGTGAATGAGATAGCCACTGTTAAGTATGCTGGTTAGGGAGAGAAGACACGCCTCCGGCGAGTCCTGATTTGTCTCCACAGATTTGAGTGACAGGGCGTTCCGGGTTGGCGTCATGACGTCGGCCTCTGGGCTTCCTGCTATAAAAGGAAGTGGCTCCCTCGCGGCCGGCGTTTGCAAGACCGGGTGAACCGCGAGGAACCGAGGAGACATGCCGTCCGGACGGATAAACTTCTAAGTCTCTACCTCTCTTAGAGGTAGAGGCTTCAGGTACCCTGACACAGTGTGAGTCCCAGAGAGCAGAAGGTGTCGTCCTTCCTCCCCAGCGGCAGTGTGAGTCCCAGAGAGCAGAGGGTGTCGTCCTTCCTCTCCAGCAGCAGAGCTGTATAGAAAAAGGGGAGACAGTCGGTCTCCAGCAGCAGAGCTGTGCAGCTAAAGGGGAGACAGTCGGTCTCCAGCAACCAGGCTTCAACCAGACTACTCCCGTAGTAGTGCTGGTACCAGGGCAGAGTACTGCTGGTCTCTGCCCACTCAGCCACCCACCCCGGCAGCCTACCAGTCCCACACACAGCCGTGGTGAGGCACCTGGACATGGACAAGTTTTTCCCTCACTCAGGTGTAGAAACCAGTTATTGTGGGGGGGCTGTACTGCTGTTTCTGTTTTGTGAGTGGGCTGCTGGACTAACAAGGGCACTGACCGGCAGGAGGTCAGATACCCTGTTAGTCCGTTTGGAAAAGGGGAGATGTGTGACAAAATGGCTTTTTTCACTGGGTCTGCATGTGACAAACTGCCCTGCCCCCCTATCTCTTGGAGGAGCCGGATTGCTAGCCTCTTACCCTGGGATGCTGGCCCGTTAAGTCATGGGGTCTTAAGGCACTGGGGACAGAGCCCTCTGTCTCTGGATCACATAATTCGCCTTACTTGCTTGGATTGTACATTTCCCCTGTTACACTCGTATGTGGGTTCGTGCAGTTTAACTTCCATTACAGCTGGTGAACTTAAACTTTACTCGACGTTATTGAGAACTGTGTTCGTGGGATCTGAGCGCTATTCACCTATAATATGCGCTCAGATCCAAGCTATCTGGGGGGGGTGTGGAACATGGGGACTTCGTTCAGCGAAACATGAGTTATTGATTTTAATACAGTTTTGTTAAAAGGTAAAAAGCACATGTTTCTCTCTGCCCGGAGATAATTAGGTTCTCTGCAACCACTTAAGTTAATTATCTCCAGGATAGAGAGGAGGGGTAAGTTAATTATCTCCAGGATACAGAGGAGGGGTTACACTCTTCCTGTGGGTGTGTATAAGAATTGTACTGTATACTGATTGGTTCTGCATATTTTGTTACAGTCTTCCACAAGGTCCCATGTGGGAGTTCCCTTGCTGGGAGACCATCATAAAAGGGCTGATTTTGGCCATCAATAAACACATTCGTTTTACCCCTTCATGAAGTCTCGACTCATGTTTGGGGGATTGGAGAACTACACTCTACCCCAGGGTATAATCACTGAGCTCTGCTAAGAGCTTGTTCCTGTTCCAGCTCTCTGGATTTCGGAGAGGTCCACCTACTGGAAGCTGGACCCTGGTCTTGGGTCCAGAGTGGGTGGAGTCGGCGAGACCCCAACCAAGCTGCGGCGGTTCGTGGGGTCTGCAGTGGTTATGGTGTCAGACAGAGTTCTTGGAGACCTCGGAAAGCACTAGGAGCATCCGTCAGCGGAGGGTACCCGGTCGGGGTGCCAGCGGTTCCGTTACAGACCTGAGCCTGTTCAGGTAAGACAATGGTGACACTGTGTGTTTACCAGACTTTGTGCTTTTGGTTCCAAGTGGATTGTGATTAGTCCGAATTTTGGCCGATCAGCAATTTGCCCAAAATCCTGAACTCCGAAATGTTATATGGACAAATCATAAAACAAATGAAAAAACAAGTGGGCAAACCATTTTCATTGTTTTGTGATTCAGAGTTCTACCCATGGCACCAAAATAAAAAATAAAAAATAGGAAAAAGGTGTTTGGCAGTTAGGGGACAGCTACTAAATGCTGATTTTATTTGCAGATTAAATGAGAAGAGGGGGGAAAAAGTAGAAGCTGTAAAATAAATAAATCTATATTTATATATTTAATATAATTAATGTTTAATAAATATATAATATATAAATATTTAAATATAATGCCCCTCTATTGATTATATATTCACAACTGATCTGTGAACCTAATGGCTCAAAAATGTGCCTATTATTGTACTGCAAAATATATACATAATACTTATTATAATACTTACAGGAATTGGCCAATTATGATGCCATTTTGATGCGTCCCAAATGTTTTTCCCAAAACAATTGCATGGCCGAAATTTGGCCCCAACTGAAATGCCACGTATACGAAACCCAAATCAAACTAATTTGTAGCTTCAGACTAACAGAATTTTCTTTCACTGTGTACAAGTTACATAGTTACATAGTTACATAGTTACATAGCTGAAAAGAGACTTGCGTCCATCAAGTTCAGCCTTCCTCACATATGTTTTTTGCTGTTGATCCAAAAGAAGGCAAAAAAAAAACCAGTTTGACGCACTTCCAATTTTGCAACAAGCTAGGAAAAAAATTCCTTCTTGACCCCAGAATGGCAGTCAGATTTATCCTTGGATCAAGCAGTTATTACCCTACATTGAAAGATTATATCCTTGAATATTCTGTTTTTGCAAGTATGCATCTAGTAGCTGTTTGAACATCTGTATGGACTCTGATAAAACCACTTCTTCAGGCAGAGAATTCCACATCCTGATTGTTCTTACAGTAAAAAAACCTTTCCTTTGCCTTAGACGAAATCTTCTTTCTTCTAGTCTAAACGCATGACCTCATGTCCTATGTAAAGTCCGGTTTGTGAATAGATTTCCACACAATGGTTTGTATTGGCCTCGAATATATTTGTATAATGTTATCATATCCCCTCTCAGGCGACGTTTTTCTAAACTAAATAGGTTTAAATTTGTTAACCTTTCTTCATAGCTGATATGTTCCATTCCTTTTATTAATTTTGTAGCCCGCCTCTGCACTTTTTCTAGTGCCATAATATCCTTCTTTAGAACAGGTGCCCAAAATTGCACAGCATATTCAATGTGTGGTCTTACCAGTGATTTATAAAGAGGCAAAATGATATTCTCGTCCCGAGAATGAATGCCCTTTTTCATGCATGACAATACCCTACTGGCCTTGGCCACTGCTGATTGACATTGCACATTGTTGCATAGTTTGTTGTCTATAACAATTCCCAAGTCCTTTTCGTGTGTTGTTATCCCTAATTCGCTTCCATTAAGGGTATACGTTGCTTGTGTATTCTTTACGCCGAAGTGCATAACTTTGCATTTTTCAACATTCAATTTCATCTGCCATTTGAGTGCCCAGTCCTCCAGTCTATCTAAATCCCTCTGCAGCAAAGTAATATCTTGCTCACATTGTATTATTTTACAAAGTTTTGTGTCATCTGCAAACACTGAAACATGACTTTCAATGCTGTCTTCAAGATCATTTATAAACATGTTAAATAGAAGGGGTCCCAGAACAGACCCCTGAGGGACACCACTTGCCACCTCTGTCCAGCTTGAAAATTTACCATTAACGACAACTCTTTGTACTCTGTTTTTAAGCCAATGTTCTACCCAAGAACAAGCATTTTCATCTAGACCGATTTCCTTGAGTTTGAACACTAATCTTCTGTGTGGAACTGTATCAAATGCCTTGACAAAGTCCAAATAGATCACATCCACTGCAACACCATGATCTATACTTCTACTTACTTCTTCGTAGAATGCAATCAAGTTAGTTTGACACGACCTGTGCTTCATAAAACCGTGCTGATTTTTGCTGATAACCATGTTCTTCTCAAGGAATTCTTGAATATAATCCCTTAATAACCTTTCAAATATTTTACCAGCCACAGAAGTTAAGCTCACAGGTCTATAATTTCCAGGCAAGGATTTTGAACCCTTTTTGAATATAGGAACCACGTCTGCCTTCCTCCAATCCTCCGGAACACTTCCTGAAATAAAAGAATCTTGAAAGATTAAAAACAGAGGTTCACTTATTTCTACACTTAGTTTCTTAAGTACACGTGGATGGATACCGTCAGGCCCTGGAGCTTTGTTTATATTAACTTTCTTTAGTTGCTGCAGCACCTTGTCTTGAGTTAACCAATTACAATTATTCTGCAAGTTTTTAGTAGCAATCATTTGCACATCTATTGCCATGGGTTCTTCCTTAACATATACAGAGGAGAAATAGTTATTTAAAATTCCTGCCTTTTCCTGGTCTTCATTGACTAACACCCCCGTTTCAGTTTTTAGTGTAGCTACACTTTCATTTTTGGGTTTTTTAGAATTTATGTACTTAAAAAATGCTTTAGGGTTGGTTTTGCTCTCTTTAGCTATCATTTTTTCATTTTGAAGTTTAGCAAGTCTAATTGCCTTTTTGCACGCATTATTTGCTTCCTTATATCTTTTATAAGATGCATCTGATTTGTCCGATTTAAATGCTTTAAATGCCCTTTTCTTATTTTTAATCTCTTGTTTTACTTTTCTACTAAGCCACATTGGTTTTAATTTGTTTCTTTTATATTTATTTCCCAATGGTACATACTGAGAAATGTACCTTTCTAATATTTGTTGGAAGATGATCCATTTATCCTCAGTGTTCTTTTCACTAAAGAGTTTATGCCAGTCAATATATTGTAAAGCTTTCCTTAACTTATTGAAATTGGCCTTTTTAAAATTATATGTTTTAGTATACCCCATGTGCTTTTGTTTTTTTGAGTTTATTTCACAGGACACTATATTGTGATCACTATTTCCCAAGTGCTCACCTACTTGAATGTTGGTCAAAAGATCAATGTTGTTTGTTAAAACCAGGTCCAGACAAGCGTCCATTCTAGTTGGTGCTTGTACTAGTTGTGACATGAAGGTGTCATTTAACAAGTTTAAAAACCTAATTCCCTTTGCTGAGCTACTAGTCCCTCTGTCCCAATTTATGTCCGGGTAATTAAAATCTCCAATAATTAAAGTGTTACCCAGATTTGCAGCTTTCTCAATTTGCTCAAACAGCTGTTGTTCCTCGTCAATATTAACATTAGGTGGTTTATAACATATCCCAACCAATAGTTGGTTTCCCTTATTTTCCCCCAAGCAGATATTTACCCATAATGCTTCCACATTTTCCTCATCGCATTCCATTTGCTTAAGATTTGGCTTTAAATCATGGTTGACATACAAACATACCCCACCACCCTTCTTGTTTTGCCTATCCTTCCTAAATAACATGTACCCATTTAAGTTAACTGCCCAGTCATGTGTCTCATCCCACCATGTTTCAGTTATGCCTATTATATCATATTGTTTAGTGTATGCTAATGCCTCTAGTTCCCCCATTTTGTTATTTAGGCTCCTTGCATTAGTAAGCATACATTTAATATCATGCATCACTTGTATATTTTGTGAATTATCAACATTACATAGCTTCTCTGTTCTGAGCTTGCCCCTCCCCCCGTCTCCACCCTCCTTATACTGTGCTAAAGCCTTTCTGTCCTATCTCCATTTTGTAAATTGCTATGAACCTCCCCCCCTACTACTAGTTTAAAATCTCCTCCAACCTTCTAGCCATCCTATCCCCCAGCACTGCAGACCCTCTCCCGTTTAGGTGCAATCCATCACTACTATAAAGGTTGTACCCAATCGCAAAGTCGGCCCAGTGCTCTAAAAACCCAAAACCCTCCTTCCTGCACCAAGACTTCAGCCACGCATTAACCTCTCTAATCTCCCGCTGCCTTTCCACTGTAGCGCGTGGCACAGGTAATATCTCAGAGAATACCACCTTGGAGGTCCTTTTCTTAAGTTTGCTACCTAATTCCCTGAAATCATTCTTTAGGACCTTCCATCTTCCTCTTACTTTGTCATTGGTACCAACATGGACCATGACTGCTGGGTCATCCCCAGCCCCTCCCAATAATCCATCCACTCTATCAGCAACATGCCGGACCCGAGCACCCGGGAGACAGCAAACTGTCCGGTTGAGCCGATCAGAGCGGCAGATTGCCCTATCTGCTCTCCTAATGATAGAGTCCCCTACCACCACAACCTGTCTTGCCTTCCTTACATTTTGATTACCACCCGTACTAGGGGGGCTGTTAGCTCGGCTGTTAGAAGTAACAGCTTCCTCTAATACAGCTACTCCTGAGCTGATGCTCCCAACATCTTCCCTCAAACGGGCAAATCTGCTAGGTTGCACCAAATCAGGACTAGCTAGCCCTTTCCTCTTCCCTCCCCCCCTGCTTCCTTGCCCCACTGTCACCCAGCTACATGCCTGTTCCCCATCTGTCATATCTCCTCCCTCTCCACTACCTGTCACCACTAAACTCTGCTCAGTCAGCAGCAGACTCCTCTCAAGATTGTCGATCTCCCTCAAAGTTGCGATTTGCTTCTCGAGATCTCCAATCTGAGCTTCCAGAGAAGCCACTCGCACACAACCATCACAGAGGTATGGACCATGGACGGGTACATCCAGGCATCCATACATGCAACAAGATGTGCATTGAGTTAAACTAGCAATCTTGCTAACACTCATTTCCCCAGATATAGATAAAAATATATATATATATATATATATATAAAATAAAAAATTAAAAATTACCTTGACAGTTTAAACCCTTAGTTAGTTTGAACTCCTGGTTTTCTAACTCCTACTTGAAAGAGTCTACTTAATAGAGTCTGCTTCCAAATAATGTGAGTCTTGTATTTACATTCTTCCAATTTAAGACTAGAGGGTGATCAATACATTGTAGTAACGAAGATCATATAATGGCTTCAACAAGATTAACAGGAAAACGAATGGATGTTTAAGAAAAATCCTCTAGCACAGGCCTGTCCAACCTGCGCCCCCCCAGATGTTGCTGAACTACAACTCCCATGATTGTTTCAATGAAACAGATAGTCAGGGAATCATGGGAGTTGTAGTTCAGCAACATCTGGGGGGCCGCAGGTTTGACAGCCCTGCTCTAGCATATTGGTGAATCTTTGGCCTGTATTTCATGACAGATGCCTGCAGGTCTTAGCTAAAAGGCCTTTATTGCTTTGATTCTGTTTGCCAGAGTCAGTACAACAAAGATTTTCTTTTTTTATATATATATAATTCTCTTTTTATTGAAGTTAGCAAAATACATTTACCGTGTTCGTGTGAAATATTTGTGTTCTTTACAATAGACTGATATGTTTAGCATGGTATAAACCATAAAACCATATAAAGAATGTTTATATGCTACAACAATAGCTTTTTATAGTAATACAAAAATAAAATAAATAAATATAAAACAAAAACCATAGTGGAACAGGTGTCTTTTGTATTGATTGGGTCCTAAAGACACACACATGTAATGTATTTATTAAAGGCAGTACATGGATCTCCATTTCTGTATAGGCGCCTGTAGTTCATGGTGGTTATTTGTGGGAACCATATCTTTGTAAGAGTGTATGAATAGCTTAATTTGATTGCTATTGTTTGTGATGTCTTATTTATTATGGCCCCTGTGCTATAAGGGTAATTTATGAGAAAACAATTTAACATCTGGGTAGTTAATATGGGATGGGATAGGGGGTAGGTTCCAGTCCTTGGCATACATCTTTTATAAGGTTACTGTTTCTCTTATGAGGGGAGTCTCTGCTGATTATCTGTATTGTGCTCTCTGTGTTGTGTTCATAAGCGACCTAGAGATGCTAATTGTGGGTCAGCAAGCCATTCCATAAAATGTATGGAAATATTCGCCAACCATCGCTGCCAACCATCGCTACCGTTTCTTTCGTCTTGCGTGTCAAGTCTAATATAAAGGTGTTCGGCGTTCCCCATAATTCTGCTGTGGATCACCTTGTGGCCAGTGCTAACTTGGCAACTAGTTTGTTTTGTGCTCTCGTAATGTATCGCAGAGTTTGGACAATAACCAGATCCAAGGATCTAAGATAGATTCTAGATATCATCGGCACCAACTACTTCCGCAACCAAGAGATTAAAGAGCAATGCCACCACATATGGATGTAGGTGCCCCTGCTCCAGCATTTTTTCCAGCATAAACCGGTTTCTGCTCGCCCCATTTAGAATACTCTAGTAGGGGTAAGATACCGTCTAAGGAATGTTTTATAAGTGTGCTCCTTATAATTAACACATATAGAGAGGAGAGCGGACTCTGTGGGGGCCCTATGTCCCTCTCTCCAGCCGACACATATGAAAGAGCTCCTGCAGGAAGATTAGATAACAAAACAAGGTAAAAATTAGATATTTGTCTTATTTTGACCTGAGGAAACAATATAGGTAGCAATATATGGATATGTTTATATGTTTTTTCATTTTCATGTTTTGTGCATGTATGCAAATATATGTGTATGTGTATCTATGTATGCACGCATACAGGTCTGCATAAGCACACATATAAAAATCTAGGCATATCTATGGAAATAAAAGTGTATATGCGTGTGTGAACAGGTATTATTCCATTGAAATGTCCCCCAGCTAAGCCCAAGCAACAAACCTTGGAATTGACATCTATCTCGTAAGACAAAAAAGGAAATTTGTTTTTTTTTTTCTCTCCCAGAATATACAGAGTGGAGTGTCTGGATGTTACACAAGAAATTTTAATATCCCAGGGTGCCATAGAACAACCTGTTTTGACATCAAATGTTACATCCCGCCGTTAATGTGTGATGACGCCATCATCAATGTACAAGGAAGAGAATTTCCCCAAAAGCAGTTTTTTGTCCAATCCAATCAAGCCAATGTTGGAGATGGGGAAACCTCCGTATAAAACAGAGACAGTTAGAGGGAGATAAAAACAGACAGGGGGAGAACATAAACCTGTAAATGTAACATCAATTCAGTGTTCCAATGTTTGCTTGTAAATCTTGTTTATAATAGTGTATATATAACGTGTAATTCTTATATCTATAATGTGATTTTGTCTGTATAGGTAGGCCTATTGGGTTTTGATGAACTTGATATTGATTTAATATTTAACATTTTCCTTCAGGACTTTTTAAAAATAATTCCAATTTATTACATGTTTGCCACCCTCATATATTCTATGAAATGAATACCCAACTATATGATTTATCACATTAGAACATTAAAATGAGTTAAAATGGTACAGCAGAGAACAGCTCCCAGTGGCAATAGAATAACCATTGTTTACCATTTCTTTTAATATATAAACTATTGTATACAATATATATACATGGTGGGTAAAAATTCAGAGTAGAGTTTTAGGAGTCAATAACTTTTTTTTATTAATGATACAATTTCAATGTAATTAAATAGACTGAGCTCTGCAGGGCGGGGAAAGGCTTACAAAGCCTTGCCCCGCCCTGCAATTAGGCTCAGAGCACTCTGATTGGTGGGTTTAAGCCATCCAATCAGAGTGCTCTGACAGGTAAATGAAGAGACTGACAGTCACCTGGGGGGGTTAAAATTTTATTTAGGGCCCCCATCCACCGCTCAGGGGTTGGGGCTGGGGGGGAAGGACAATAGGTCTCCCCCCATATTGATATTAAGGGCCCCCACCCACCACTCTGGGGTGGGGGCCGGTGGGAGGACAATAGGTCCCCCCCTTATTGATATTTAGGGCCCCAACCCGCTGCTCAGGGGTGGGGGCCGGGAGGGAGGACAATAGGTCCCCTCCTATTGATATTTAGGGCCCCCACCCGCCGCTCAGGGGTGGGGGCCGGGGAGGACAATAGGTCCCCCCGTTATTGATATTTAGGGCCCCCACCCGCCGCTCAGGGGTGGGAGACGGGGGGGGCAATAGGTCCCCCCTTTAGTTTAAAAGCCCCCACTCGCGCATCGCGGGTGGGGGCTCAGGAGGGGGGAATGTTTTTTTTTCTAGCGGTTTAGCGAGTAGGGGCATAATTTACTAATTCTAAGTAACCAGCTTAAATAGAGGCTGGGTCACATGCTGCACTGGCCAATCACAGCCATGCCATTAGTAGGCATGGCTTTGATGTCTTCTAAGGGCACACAAGTCAAACGCTTGATTCCTTTGTGAAATTACCCTTGATGAATCTTCCAAGACTCAGTTAATATGAACCTGCAACAAAAAAATGTAACTACTAACAAATACATTATTTACCTGTTTAATCCTACTGACATTTGGCCCACGTTGTATAAATATATATATATTTGTCTGTATTGTTTAAATTAGCTCCCCTAGTGAAAAATACAAATAAGTCATTGGATAATTATATATCTTCTCTATTATTAATTGTAATTGCTGGTTAAGAGGCAAATATAAAGCACAGAGCAAACATATTGCTTCACACTGAGATACTGTCCCAATGGGCCACTCATATTTTTGTCTATGTCGGTTGTAGACATAATGCAATTTTCCACCATATAAATTATAAACATTAATAAGTGTAAAATTTCCCCATGTAACAACATGTATTTGTTGTCATATTTATGTATCCGATGTGTAATACTCCTATCTTTCCATATGAATCATAACTTGAGCCCTAACTTTCAACATTGCAATTATGAGGCAGCAGAACATGCCAGATGTGTGCAACACAGTGTTGTGTTATTGAATTTATTGACATTTGAACAAAGGTACCTGCAGACTCGATCTTACACTTTGCCCTGCTTAGCATACTGATCCAGCTTTTTATTTGTCTGAAATTTCATATTGAACAAGATTGCTTTGAGCAGAACACCACGGTACATTGATAACTAGTTGTTTCAAATAAAATATACTAAAAGAATTGTGATATTCATCTTCTCTGTGCAAATATTTATTAGGGTGTTCGGTAATGTAATCCTGATACCCTTTGTGTTTTTCTGTTTCATTTTAAATAATAAAATGTTTTTGAAAATAAAATAGAAGCCTAAAGTTCTCTGAAGAATGATCTTGCTGCGTAGGAATTAAAAAAGTACTGATCAGATTAAAAAGAGATAAAAGGGGAAATTATTGTGAAGGACATGCAATGATAGTGGACTAATTAAATATTTAATACACGTGGGAGAAATTACACAGGATTGTCCTTTTTATATCAGTAAATCCAGGATAAATCATTTACCCCCTTCGCAGTAAAGATTTGGAGTTCCTCCAGTTTCTATAAAAACACATTGATGGGTGGACTGTACCATAACATGGTGAGTGGGGTTGGGCATGGCACTATAAAGTTAGTATATTCGGGTCCCCCAAATTTATATTTGATTTCTCTCTTACAATATAATGCAGAGGTTTATTGCCAGATCCAGCATAGTCTTTGTGCCTATGGGACCCCTATTTATTATTTTGTTTATATGGGTAACAGATGGCTTTGATTAATATTAATTAGAATTCATGAAAACTTGCCAAAAGCAAATTAAAAGAAGTAGCATAATTACCCGCATTGAGAATCTTAGGCGGTGAGCTAGGAAAGATATAGAAGACCCAGTTTAGCGCATGACTGACGATGGATGTGGAGTGCCAGTAACTGCCTTACTCATCAAGTGCTCAAAGAGTTTATCATTAGCTCAGATGTCCAAATAAACATCTTCTCCTTGCTGTGCCAGAAACCTTTTTAATGGGTATATATGTAGGAGGATGGGAGAATAACACCCACTGAAAAGAGAGGTACACTCAGCCTTTTTAAATTAGTGCTCCAATTAATGATGAGCTATCTACTCTGTTTGCTGCCTACACAGAATACTTTGTAACTATATTTTCCTTTATAAAATCTGTCTTTGATATTGGCACAGTTACATAGCTAAAAAGAGACATGCGCCCATCAAGTTCAGCCTTTCTCACATCTGTTTTTGCTGTAAATCCAAAAGAAGGCATAAAAAAAACAGTCTGAAGCACTTTCCCATGTAACAAAATCCCCTATTATTGCCTGGAAACCCTAACCCAACTGTGTGCACCAAAACCCTTGTTAAGCTTTATATTTACTGCATGGAACTGTGAACAAAGACTATTCATTTTATTTGCATTCACTCAAAAGGTTTATTCGTGTATTTGGCCATATAGTTCGTATACCGAATTTTCTGTCGAATGACCGACCACCCAGAGCAGGAGTGTGGCACCAATTAACCCTCTTGACCCGTGTAAACCGCAAACACCTCAACATTCTAATGGATTAACAGGGTGGTCGGCGTTTGTTTTTGCGAACACGTGGCAGCGGCCATTTTGTATAGTCGAACGCACTCAGCTGTGTTTTGTCGTCGACCGCGTGGAACTGTTTTCAGCTACTTTTTTTCCATGAACACCGCTGAACTTCTACCTTCTGTGCGTTCGACAAAACTAATACGAACAAGGCGCTAATTCGTGAGTTTGTTTATTCGAACAAACTACATCCAGTGATGGCAGGCACAAACAGTTCCGTTCGTGCATTTTAGACTTATTACAAAGGGAGAATAGACCGACTGCAGAGACTGAAACTGTGGAACTATTTTGGGCAGAGAAATGTGCGAGCGGTCGGTCACATCCACCTTTTCACTAACTCCCGAACCACTGGTCCAATTCGTGCCATTTTTGGATATGTTGTTCCCATGAATGTATTGGTTTTTAAAATGTAACGTTTATTAAGATCCTATGTATAGTTTTAAAGTTATGGGGAAAAAGCCTAAAATTATATTATTTAGCTCGGAGATAATTGAGCTGATATAACGATTAACTCAATTATCTCCTAAGCAGAGGGGAGGAATGCATTGTAATTAATGGGTGTGCTTTTACTGTACAATTGTAACTGATTGGCTGTTTTATTCCATTGGCAGTGCCCCACAAGGTCCAGTGGGTGGTAACCTTACTGTAAAACCTGCAAAAAGCAGCTGCTGTGTGGTCAGGGGCGGACTGACCGGTCGGGCACTTCGGACATGGTCCGAGGGCCCGGCCGGGAGGGGGGCCCGCCATCAGGGGGCCCGGCCGCCCCTTTAAATGCTGCAGCCGCCTGAGCGCTCTCTTAAGAGCCTCAGGCGGCTGCAGCTTCTCACCTCCCCTCCGCTGTAGCGTGGCCGGGCGGCTCTGCGGTCCGCGGTGCCCGGCCGGAGTGATAGGAAGGTGCACATTCAGCGTGCACCTTCCTGTCAGTCCGGCCGGGTACAGGAAACAGAAACTCCTGTTCCGCGCGGAACAGGAGTTTCTGTTTCCTGTACCCGGCCGGACTCACAGGAAGGTGCACACTCAGTGTGCACCTTCCTATCACTCCGGCCGGGCACCGCGGACCGCAGAGCCGCCCGGCCACGCTACAGCGGAGGGGGTGGGTAAGAACAGAGAGGGAGGGGAGGGGAGGGGGAATGAACATAGAGGGAGGGGGATGAACAGAGAGGGAGGGGGAGGGGGGGGATGAACAGAGAGGGAGGGAGGGGGGTGAATGAACAGAGAGGGAGGGGAGGGGGGGATGAACAGAGAGGGAGGGGGTAGGGGGGGATGAACAGAGAGGGAGGCAGGGGGGGTGAATGAACAGAGAGGGGGGGTGGAATGAACAGAGAGGGGGGGGAATGAACAGAGAGGGAGGGGAGGAGGGGGAATGAACAGAGAGGGAGGGGGGAATGAACAGAGGGGGAGGGGGGGAATGAACAGAGAGGGAGGGGGGGAGGAATGAACAGAGGGGGAGGGGGGAAATGAACAGAGGGGGAGGGGGAAATGAACAGGGGGGGGTAAGAAGAAAGAGGGAGGGGGGTCAGAAGAGAAAGGGGGGTAAGGAGAAAGAGGGAGGGGGGGTAAGAAGAAAGAGGGAGGGGGGTAAGAAGAAAGAGGGAGGGGGTAAAAAGAGAAAGGGAGGGGGTAAGAAGAGAAAGGGAGGGGGGTAAAAAGAGAAAGGGGGGGTAAGAAGAGAAAGGGAGGGGGGTAAGAAGAGAAAGGGGGGGTAAGAAGAGAGAGGGAGGGGGGTAGGAAGAGAGAGGGGGTAAGAAGAGAAAGGGAGGGGGGTAAGAAGAGAGAGGGAGGGGGGTAAGAAGAGAAAGGGGGGGTAGTCAGAGAGAGGGAGGGGGGTAGGAAGAGAGAGGGGGTAAGAAGAGAGGGGGGTAAGAAGAGAAAGGGAGGGGGGGTAAGAAGAGAAAGGGAGGGGGGTAAGAAGAGAGAGGGAGGGGGAGTAAGAAGAGAGGGAGGGGGAGTAAGAAGGGGTAAGAAGAGGGGGAGGGGGAGTAAGAGGGGAGGGGGGAGTAAAAAGAGGAAGGGGGGAGTAAGAAGAGGGGGAGGGGGAAGTAAGAAGGGAGGGGGGAGTAAGAAGGGGGTAATAAGAGGGGGAGGGGGAGTAAAAAGAGGAAGGGGGGAGTAAGAAGAGGGGGGAGGGAAAGAGTAAGAAGAGGGGGGAGGGAAGAGTAAGAAGAGGGGGGAGGGGGGTAAGAAGAGGGGGGAGGGAAGAGGGGGAGAGGGGTAAGAAGAGGGGGAGGGGGAGTAAAAAGAGGAAGGGGGAGTAAGAAGAGGGGGAGGGGGGAGTAAAAAGAGGAAGGGGGAGTAAGAAGAGGGGGGAGGGGGTAAGAAGAGGGGGAAGGGGGGTAAGAAGAGTGGGGAGGGGAATAAGAAGAGGGGGAGAGTAAGAAGGGAGCTACGGGCTAGAGTTCACTCTCAACACTGTGACCACCAGGGATTCCTGGTGGTCGCAGTGGTGAGAGTGAACTCTAGCCCCATAAACACACTGCCCCCACACACCATACACATTCACACACTGCCCCCCATACACCCACACACGCCATACACATTTACACACATTGCCTCACACACACACACATACACTGCCCACCCATACACACACAGCCCCCCATACTAACATTGCCACACACATACACAGCCCCTCATACACACATTGCCCCACACACCCTACACATTCACACACACTGAACCTTTCACACACACTGCACCCCTTACACATTGCACCACTGCTCCTATACCCTACTACAGCCTCATATCCCAGCAGACCCCAGGTAAGTTGTCAAACTGTTCTTAAACGGTTTGACTACTTACTCTGAAAGGGGGGTCCGGCCCTCCTGGCACCATAACGACTACACAGAGCAGTAGTGGTTATTGTGCATGGATTATTTCTTTAAATAATCTACAAGTGCCCCAGTAGCCAACAAGCCAGCCAGCCCACAGGCCGTCCAGCCAGCCAGCCCACAGGCCGGCCAGCCCACAGGCCACCAGTTAGGCTTACAGCCAGCAAGCCCACAGCCTGCCAACCGCAGCCAGCAAGCCACAGCCAGCAAGCCAACAGCCTGCCAGCCGCAGCAAGCAAGCCAACAGCCTGCCAGCCGCAGCCAGCAAGCCAACAGCCTGCCAGCCGCAGCCAGCAAGCCAACAGCCTGCCAGCCGCAGCCAGCAAGCCCACAGCCTGCCGGCAGTAGCCAGCAAGCCCACAGCCTGCCGGCAGTAGCCAGCAAGCCCACAGCCTGCCAGCAAGCCCACAGACTGCCAGCAACAGTAATTAAGGTAAGAGGAGCTAACTTGGCCTAGGTATCAGCGAGCTATGTTGTGTTGCTATATTGTGAATAGGAACCAGAGTGTTTGAGAGACCCCCCTCCAGGCCCCATTAGACTCCATTGTAGTCTCTAATGGGACCTGGAGGAAATTCTTTCTAACACACTCTCTAAAGGACACTGAGATAGCCTCTGTTAGAATGCTCCCCCCTCCATGGCCCATTAACCCTCAATTGTAGTCTCTACTGGGGCCTGGAGGCGACTGTTTCCAGCAGGGACACTGAGATGTCCTCTGTTAGAAAGACCCCCTTCCAAGCCTATTAGACTCCATTGTAGTCTCTAATAAGGTCCTGGAGGGGATTCTTTCTAACACAATCTCTAAAGGACACTGAGATAGCCTCTGCTAGAAAGACCCCCTTCCATGGCCCATTAGCCCTCAATTGTAGTCTCTACTGGGGCCTCGAAGGGATTATTGCACTTTTGTTCCTTGTGTCTAAAGATTGTGTAGGGTGTGGCTGGAGGCAGGACATGGGTGGCGCTTGCTGTGGAGTATGGGTGGGGCCTGTAAGGGGGCCCTTGATTTATTTTGCCCAGGGGCCCTGAGGGTTCTCAGTCCGCCCCTGTGTGTGGTCATTAAATCAGTTCTACATTACCCTTCAAAACGTAGTCTTGTCTCGTTATTGAAAGAGAACCTGCTCAGCATAATTACTAGCTATTTTAAGAGCTCTGCTTTACTCTCTCCTAGGATTCAGCGGATGGGATATCGTAACTCCACTTCAGCACAACATCTTGCCGGGAAGAAGGACGTCTCCAACGGCTGATACCCCTCTACAACCAGGGTAGCCGTTACATCCCATTTTACACCAAACAAGGAAAAAAAATCCTTCTTGAGCCCAGAATGTCAGTCAGATCTCTATAGCCCCGACATGCAAACATATATGGAAAATCTAAAAAAAAACATCTTGTCACAATTATTGTAGGCCAGAAAAATGTTTTCCTATGACTTCTGCCCAAATATCTCATTGAGGGTCTTTATATATCTGTTCCATATTCTATATCATCCACTCAGTACAGAAGAGGAGGCAGACGGCATGTATTTAGTAAAGGTTGCAATATATTTGTAGACTCATATAACTTATTAGTAACATTATTATAACAAAGGGTTTTAGACACATTCATAGACCAGGTCTACTCCAGCACTTGTACATACATTTTTTTCATCAACTAAGCAGGAATATTGTAGAGTTTAGTTCTAAAAAGACTTCGTGAAAGGATGTAACTGAAAATCATGGCTGTTAGAACTACAATTTTTTTTAATCGTTTCCCCAAAAAATATTCTAGACACAGCAAGCAATTTTCACATGCAATACCCTTAATTTGATTGGTACTAAGGACTTTAAGTGTTAACAAACAAGACCAATGCCTGTCTAGCACCCTTAATTTCAGGCAATCCATATAAGCCCTGTGCCTAGAATATTTTGTGTATGGCCTCGAGGGTCTTATCATGAGAAAGAGCAACGTCCAATTATGTCATATCAACAGTAAAAAATCTACTCTTCATGTACCTTTTTCAATAGACCCATTACACATCCAGTGTACTTGATTTGAGAGGGTAGCCTTAGTAATGGTCGAAGATACATATCACCAACTCAGCTAATCTTTAATTCTGAGACTCAAAACCTCCCACAGTGGGAGCCCCATTCTGTTGTCTAGGTCCTGGGTGAACCCTGAGAATGCAATGAAAAATAGAAACTACTAAACTAGGTATCATCAAGTATTCAACAAATTTCTGTATTATTAATGTCATCGTTCAAACTATGGTCTACAACAGTCTTGTAAAACAAGACTAAACTGAAAAGTTAGAATCCCTAGCAGCCAAGAATACAAAAGTAAGCTCCTTTTTTTAGTTTTACGTTAATTTCAGCTTCAGCTACTTGTGCTTTTCTTAGATACTCACTGGTGTAAAGAGTGACAACACTTCCTTCATTATTTGACATGTCAAGGATATCCTGAGACGTTAGAAAATATGTGGAATTGGGCTGTAAAACCAGATTTAAGACAGAACAGGTTTAACCATAAGGTAACCCTAGGCAGCTGCCCAGGGGTTAGACAAGAGCCCTGGAACCATGAATGTGCTTGGTCTTATTAACCATTCCTATATGAGGAATGAAGGGAGGACCCCAAACTGGTAAGGTCTCTAGGGATCTTAATCCATCTCTGAGTTAAGAGTTTACTACACATAAAAGTGGATTAGAGATCATTTTAAAAAAACAGAGGATTTTTTTGGAATTTTTGTACTTTAGTGGAAGAAACTCTTAATTACTTAAGGAGAGCAAAAAAACATGGTGCAAGAGAATACCGAGAATGGACAACAGCTTAAATAGCCTGCTCACATCTCAAGCTGGTTTTAGCTCAACTTGTGCCATTACAAAAAGAACCAGGCCATTTGCATATCAGACTGATTCAATCTAAAAGGAAAGAATAGATCCTAAATGCAGGCCGGCTCTTTCTGCAACCCCAGACGATTGTTTCAACCTTTTAGGCATCATCAGTGAAGTATTGTTGATAATTTTCTAGGCACTGTGAGCAAGGGGTTCACATTTGGATTACCCTTTAAATGTAGGGAGAGATAAAAACTGGGTTCAAGAAAATACTGAGAACGGACAACAGCTCAAATAGACAGAGCAGTTAGTTTTCACCCCTGAGTGTCACACTGATATATTTTTTTTAATTTGCAGATATTTTATTGTAGCAATAGCCCTCTACCTAAAAAAAGATGGCAGGAGTTGAGCCTGAATTTGGAGCTGTTCAGACGCGGTCGAGCTGTCCGAGCTCCCATCCGACTTTGCAATTTCAGGGTAATTCCACTGGCTCTACACCTCGTTTACTGACCAGAGTGCACTACCCATATTGTTGGGTTTCATGTACGAACCAACTGAGACCTTAATCAAGCCTGTCACCGCTGGGAGCCCGGAACGCTGCATTTCGGCCTACTCAAGTGGGAGTAGACGTCCACTCTTGCCCAGCTCACCTCCTACCCTCCCCCGGACCGGTAGGGGCTATCCAAACCCCATTGGTCTGCCACAGATTGCCTCCGCTTCCCGCTCAAAGCAGACACTACTCAATGACACTAACGATCACAAAATGGCGAATGCATCTTTCCTGACCAAGCAAAAACTAAGCCTACCTCCTATAGATCGCCTCAGCCCCACTGATCAATGCCTGCAGTGGCTGGAGGATTTATTCCAGCGCTTCTGGCTACAGCTGCATACAATGACAGCCAGACCCACAAACCAGGAGGGAGCCAGGAGAGGAAAGAATCAGAAGGTGGGAAAGTCACCTCCAAGCCTCAAGCCTCTAAGGACACTTCCTCGGCTAACCTCTCTTCAATTTGGATGGAGAATCAGCAGTGGCCTGGCCTCGAAGGTGCAACAGACTGACCTCAGACGGCGGCGACTTATGCCCCGAATATCAAGCTGCCCCCAGAGGAAGAGGGACTTAGCACACAAACAACACCAAGTACGAGGAGAAGTAAAATTGGCACATAAGCGAGTTTTGGAATGGTAGGTTGCCCACATTTGGAGCCACGCTGCATACTTGCCCGAAAACCTCCCCCCAACACCTTGACCTTCCCATCTATGGGGCTCAGCTGACATAGGCTTCAAGCTCACCGCCAGAACTTCACTCTCTTCTATGGAGGGTGGACGCTATCAAGTCTTTAATACCTTTTTGGTCTTGCAATTACAGTCACATTAAGTTGCTTACATTTTATGTGAGGCAGCAACATACGGCCCAGTGGTTTTCCTCTTTGATTCAGCTATACAACATGTTATACTGTTCTCTATTTAGTTATACTCTTTACAATACCCAGCCTATACCAAACTTTAAGATGTCTACTAAGCAATTGTCCTCTGAATACGTCTACCTACTTCTGCTTATGATCTCACTCATTATCATCCCAGACGTGTTTTCTAAGCCTGTTTTTTTTTAATACAAAGAAAGTGCAGTTTATAAGAATGCTATACAACACTGTTAATATTTGTTATTCCAGGTTTTTCATTATCGATGTTTTGGCGTACAATGCTCGATGGTATCTTCTTGCATGAAAAATGAAGAATTAAAAAAAAAAGATGACATACTCTTGAAAATAACTTTTTTTTTATTAGTACCATCGTTGTGGATTGGACTTATATGTACAACAAAACACAATAAACAAACAATGATACAAATCATACCTTGTTGGTTTACTTGTGCCTAGTGACTGCAACACTCTATGTAATGAAAAATATTAATATTCTAAGCTGTAAGAAATATAATATGCACTGTGATCTATTTTATAAGATCCATTAATAATAACACAATAGAGCAAAACACTAATTCATTTTCATTGACTTATTGCAGGAAATGCCACAAGCCGGCAGCTGGCACCATCATCCCTTTTCTGTTTACTTTCACCTCACTGTGATGACTAGTTCTTCTGTTCAGCTGGCATGTTACGTCTTTATTTTAGTCGTTAGAGATGGAATGTAACTGTATGCCACTGGGAGGTAATTAGATCACTGCACAATGTCGATTTATACATAATGAAAGTTGTTTTGCTAAGGAAATTGGGCTGAAGCACCATCATTAAACAACAGCTACGAAGGGCATCGGTGACAAATAGTACTACAATAATCTTATTTTTCCCCCCATAACAATAATAATAAAAGTACTAATAATATAATGCAGAAAAAATACAGATTTTTCAGCACATAATTGTCGTATATTGATGAGTATAATAATTTTCTAGAGATAAGATTTAAAGCTGGTTTTTTATATAGTTATATAAGCCACAACATTAAAACCACTGACAGATGAAGTGAATAACATTGATTATATTGTTACGATAACACCTGTCAAGGGGAGGGATATATTAGGCAGCAAATGAACCATCAGTTCTTGAATTTCATGTGTTGGAAGCAGGAAAATGGGCAAGTGAAAAGATGTCAGATGACTGGGTCAGAGGACCAAATAGTGATGGCTAGATGACTGGGTCAGAGCTTCTCCAAAACGGCAAGTCTTCTGGGGTGTTCCCGGTATTCATTGGTTAGTAGCTACTAAAAGTAATTGACCTGGGGCAGAGATGGCTGCAGAATGCCCTATGGGAAGAAGGCAGGATGGTGGTTGGCAGTATAATGCTCTGGGCAATGTTATGCTTGTAAACCTTGGTTCCTGCCACTTTATTAAACATACATTGAAAAACACATGAATCCATAGAGTTGAGTCACATCAGCAGCATAATTCCTTATGAATATTCCCGTGTCTATGATCACCATTTGAAGTGTCTTTGCTGTTCTATTCTGTAGTGTTGTATGGTTTTTTTGCACCTTCTTTTTTTAATTTGCCATGACTCAACATTTTTTAACAAATAATTAAAAACAGCTTATATAAGCAAATCTTGATATATATTTTTAAAATAAAATTATCCTGATAAGCAATATAAAATATTTGTCTTATTGAAATCTTCATGTTGCGCCTAGTACTCTGCCCCCACTTTCGGCTTTGAGAATCACTTAAGTGCAGTGACTTATAAAACTTGCTGAAGTTATAAGACATCCCCTTAGAGCTGTCAATCAGGTACCTAGAATTCACTATTTGAGTTTGCTTATATCAATTATGGCATAAGAACAGAGCTTTGGCCAAGGGCAAATGCAGTCAGCAGCTGCTTTAATTTCTGCTCATGACGAAGAAAATTGCAAACTCAGTGGTGTATACACCAACCGCAGCCGTAGTATTTAGTATGACATTAGGGATAATCTGTGAATATTACTGTAAGTGGAATGAGCACAAAAATCTTTGTACAAACATAACGTCTATAAGAGATACCGGAAAACAACATCTCTGTAAAATTTGTAGTCTTTATGTGGTTGTTATTATATAGGGAAATATAATAATCTTAAAGGATATTAACACAGTGCTTTATTTGATATGAACTTGACATGTGTGTAGGTAGCGGTTACGTGTGGTGCGACACAATGCATCACCCCCATTCAAACCCTTAACCCAATCAAAACTAGGAAACATATATGTGTGGTATAAAAAGGCCACAGCTTTTATTTATAATTTATCAAACATATTTATAAAACCAACCATAAATAAAACAAGGTATAAACATTATTTAACTTGAACTTGTCTTCGCCAAACGTACCACCAACCCTGTAGGGTACACGCCCTACCGAGGCATCAGCCCTCCTCCCTCGTCCATGATACCTGGCCTTCACCTTGGCCTTCCAATACCACATGCCAACCCCTGGCCACCATTCCTGGCACAGAGGGCACGCGCAAATACCCAAACCTTTCCCGAGGTTAGGGGAGGGGGCCCGACCCAGCATCCTTCTTTTTCTTGTACTCCTCTTCCCAATTGGTTCGGCAAGGACCATACCCGCCACTAGCCCCGCTGCATTTACGCCTAAATCAGCGGGCGCGACCCCCAAGCAACGCCATGGCCTGCTCCAACGCATCCTGCAGCTCTAGGTTAAACAAGTCCAAACCGACATCAGTGAGATGGACCCCATCCGGGCGGAAAAAGATAGCCGCCTCCCGCTCAAAAGTACGGTGTCGAACTGCCAAGCCCCCGATACCTAGCACAAACTTGGAAACCCGCTTATTAATCTTTATGCGACAGCGCTCCATAGCACCCTGATCGCGTGCGCACTTCCAATAGTTCCTGGAAACTATTCCTGACCATATTAAGCAAATTTTTGGAAAAAGTACTCGCAAGCGCGCCAAGTCTCGCCTGATCAGCTCCCCTAAGCCCCACGCGGGCAGCGAACCTAAATCGTTCCCTCCCAGATGCACCACCAAGATATCCGGGATTCCTAATAACGTGGATAACTGCACGACCTCAGGCAACAGCTGACCCCATTTCATGCCCCGGAACCCGAACCACCGGACCTCCGCCAGCTCCCGAGGTATTCCAAGCCTTGTCCCACCCGGGCGAACCCCAGCCCGCAGGTGGGCCCAGTAGATGTAGGAATGACCGATTATCCAGATCCGTCGGCCGGGCCCTGTGGAGAAAACACAAGGGGAATACCGATCAGCCGAGTGGGCCGAACATAGGACCGAAACCTCCCCGATTCCCATCTACCAATCCTTTGAATGGCCTGGTCCGAGAAACCTAAACGAGAGGCTTCCGTAGCGGCCCCAATCCGAAAAGAGTGACCCCCAAAGTCTGTGCTCGAAATACCCAGATGTTCGAGTGCCAGACGGAAAACCCGGAGAAATTGGAAGCGAGAAAGAAAAGACCCATCCCCATGGATTAACAATGGGCCTACAACATCCGGGCGACACAGAAGGTAAGATTGAAAAGCTGCGACGGGACAGACAGCCGAGCCGGGAATGGCGCGAAGGGACACCCATGCCCCCCTACCAAAAATGTCAGTTTTCGACTTTCGCACCAAAAAACGCACCGTATCATCCACGACCGACACATCATGGAACAACAAGCCGCCTGGAATCCGCTTGCTAGGGCTCACAAGTTCCCCAATCCGCAGAGCACCAAAGAAGGCGAAAGAGAAAGCCACCCGAAACAAACGCGCTTCGAAATCGGACAAACAGACCCTGGATAAGACCGACGCGATACCAAGTAGCAGTGCGCCAGAAACCGGTCTCCTGGAATCCCGAGGCTGCGGACCTCTACGCCAGCCACGCATAGCGAGCCGGACCATGAAATCTTTGGTCACATCCGGCACGCGAGTCAGGTTGAACCAGAAGCTCAGACCTGATAGCTTCCCTGCTACCGTGGCTGGGGAACAACCACTGGCCTCCCAAAACCAGAGCAACCGTAAAACCCCCTGAACCCTCTCCGCAGATGAAGAAAACCCACCTTGGTCCTGCTCCAGAGCGACCCAGTCACCCCATGCCTTACCGTACCGGGCCCAAGTAGCATCCGACACTGAAGACCGAATCCATTCCCTTATTCGCTCAGGCCAAGGGACCATAGCTCTCTGGGACAGGGAAGGCCCATCGTATCTGCTTCGGGCGCGATCTGACGAAACACCTGCCATTGGAAACGAGAAAGGGCGTCAGCCGTGGTATTCTCTACACCGGGAATATGCACAGCGCGACATGTAACGTTCAAAGACAGGCAACGCAGAACCAAGCTCCGCAGGAGCCTGACCACCGGAGGAGAGGAGGCTGTCAACCGATTAATGGCCTGGACAACGCCCAAATTGTCACAGTGGAACACGACACGCCTGTCCTTGATCTCCGGCCCCCAAAGATGGAGAGCCACCACAATGGGAAAAAGCTCCAAGAACGCCATGTTCTTGGTCAGGCCCGAGTCGAACCACGATCTTGGCCAAGGTTCTGCGCACCATTGTTTTCCCATGATAGCCCCAAAACCCGACGAACCCGCGGCATCCGTAAACAGGTGCAGCACTGAGTTTGCTACCTCGGGCTGCTGCCAGTAAGACCTACCATTGTACTCTTGCAGAAAAACCGCCCAAACCGCTAAATCCTCCCTGAGCGGTTTGGTCAGGCGGACGAAGTGGAACGGCTTCAGTATCCCTGACGTGGCAGCCGCCAGGCGTCGGTTAAATACTCTACCCATGGGCATAATCCGACAGGCAAAGTTTAATTTGCCCAACAAGGACTGAAGTCGTTGCAGCGTGATCTTCCGCAAGGAGCTCGCCTCCTGGACCACCCCACGTAGATCAGCCAACTTGTCCAACGGAAGCCGACATTCCCCGACGACCGAATCAATCTCGATCCCGAGGAAGCACAAGCACGTGGAAGGGCCAATCGTTTTGTCAGGTGCCAGCGGCACGCCGAACATACAGGCCACATCCGACACTGCTTGTAAGATCTGGGAGCATATCGGGGAATGCGCGGGGCCCACACACAGAAAGTCATCTAAGTAGTGAAGCAGGGAATCGTAACCGGACTCCATTCTCACTACCCATTCTAGAAAAGAGCTGAAGCATTCAAAATAAAAACAGGATATTGCACAACCCATGGGGAGACACATATCCACGTAATAATGACCTTCAAATGCACATCCCAAGAGATGATGACACTCTGGGTGAACTGGTAGGAGGCGAAAAGCAGACTCGATATCAGTTTTTGCCATGAGTGCCCCGGGGCCAGCGGCCCTGACTATGCCCACAGCAGCGTCAAAGGACGCATAGGAAACGCGGCATAATTCAGCTGCAATGTCATCGTTTACCGAGCACCCATGAGGGTGCGACAGGTGATGAATCAGCCGGAACTTTCCCGGTTCCCGTTTGCGCACCACGCCCAAGGGTGAAACCCTTAGATCGGGGAGTGGCGAATCCCGAAATGGGCCCGCCATTCGGCCCAGCGCCACTTCCTTCGCCAGTTTTTCCCTGACCACCCCTGGATATTCAGAAACAGATCTCAGGTTTCTGCAAAAACCGGAGACCTGCCGAGGCCGGTGAGGGATCCAAAACCCCTGCCCAAATCCCTCCAGCAATAAGGCAGCCGCCTTCTTATTCTTATAACGATTTAGCCATGGGCGCATCGCGTCGACGTCCACCGGCGTCTTCGCTCTTAGCGCCCACGGAGTCCCCTTTGTCGCCAGTTTTGGCTCGTTTGAAGCATTTTGAAGCGGGGTGGGACCCACCGCACCCCGAACACTCATGCTTGAAGCGACAACTAGACCCGAATTTGCATTGGCCATCGTTATATTGCCAACAGCAGCCTGTTTTACGTTGCCCGGCCGACGCTGCGGTTGAAGAACCCGCGCCGGCCCCCCCAAGAAAGGACGACAGGCCCCCTTGATGTGAGGCTGGGCGGGTCATGATAGCTAACCACAAGCCAATGTCCATTTGATCCCAGCCCATGGAAGGCCGAACCGCTAAACGTTGGCGGAACTGCTCATCATACCGCCACCACCCTAAACCGCCGTACACCCGACAAGCGGTCCATATGACGTCCTGGTAGCAGAATAGGGAAGAACATTTGGCGGGAGTCTTCTCACCTATCACGCTGGCTAAGATCGAAAAGGCTCGGATCCAGTTTCCGAAAGTTTTCGGAATCTTCCGGTACCGAAACTTTTCTTTGTCCTTTTCGGACTCTTTAGCGTCAGCATCAACCCGGGGAAGATCTTCCATAGGGAGGAGGGAAAAAATTTCAACAAATTCCCCCTTGTCTATTTTGGCGCGCAATTCCGGCGTGAGATGGAGGCCCAGAGGACCTGACCAGCACATGTACGCCGCACCGTGCGCAGCCGGAGCAACCCCCAAACCCGAGAGAGCAGCGGCGTCCCCGGCCGTGCCCACTGCAGTTTCCGGCGTCACCGGCAGTAACGCCGAGGTTGAGGGGATGGGGGCCTGTGTCATATTAGCGGGCATTGGCGCCGCGACTGCAGAAGGATCAGACCCTGCGGAACCTGCCCAACCCGCCCGAAGTTGGTTATCTAACGCCACCGGGGGGGAAGCCCCGGGGCGATAACCCCGCTCAAGGGTTAGCAAAACCTGTTTCATAGCCTGGAGTACAGAACCCAATTCTTGCACTTCCCCTGCGCCAGCGCCCCCCAAACCCGACCCCGTTATACCGGAGTACTCACCTGCAGGAGCTGAATTGGCAGGTAGTAGCGGGACTTCAACATGCCCACCAGGCTGCAACGGCCCCAAGGGAACTGCGACCGCAGGAAGCACTGCACCAGTCACAGCATCAGGGAACCGACTTGTCAGCCGACCAGGGGTGACCTGTGAAGACAGGACAGGTGAAAAAGAACCCTGCCCACTCAACCCAGTTAACTGGGGACCCGCAGAAGTGGTAAAGACTGTGTGTGAAACTGGCATGGCAGAAAGAGCCCCAGAGGGGGCAGCATGGACCGTGGGTAATGGCGGGGCAGATGCAGAGGGCATCAGACCCATAGGGAGGGGGCCAAGGGGGGTAGGATGGGCAGGAGATAGTGTTGGGAGAGCTTGATGGGCGGCTGAGGATGATGAGAATGCAGGATGAACGGATGAGGTTGATGGGAGTGCATGCTGTCCGGCTGAGGATGATGGGAGTGCATGCTGGCCGGATGAAGCTGATGGAAGTGCCTGTTGAACGGATGAGGCTGATGGGAGTGTGGTAGTGGCCGGGCCAGGGGAGACAGAGCGGGGAGGATGAGAAGGGGGGGGGCTGTGCCCACGAGTAGCCGGACCTGGCTCCATACCCCGACCCCCCGAACCCCCCAACCCCCTACTGGTTGCCCTGCCGCCTCGCGGCCTACTCACCACTCCTGAAGAAGAGCCGGCCGCCGACCTCACTTGCTCGCGCTCCGCCTGGGATCCACCATGAACCGAGCGCCTGTCAGGTGCTTGGGTTGTCGCCATCGTTGTGCTGGAAAGTGATCTCGCGGACGACCTCCTGGAGGCCCGCGAGATCACAGGAGCAGGAACCGGCGCGGGATGGCCATCACCTCCCCGAGAAGCGGCAGCCGCACGGGTAGCTCTAGACCGCCTCGGGGAGGAGGCGACAGGCTGCACTGACACGCTGCCGCCCGCGGCCGCGGGGGACCTGGCGCGCGGGCCGGCAACGGGGCTCCTGCTCCTACCCCTCACCCGACCCTCCCGCGAGGGGCTATAACGGGTAGGAGGACGCGCCCGGCGGCGCGGAGTACCCTGGCTGCCGACAGAGGGAGCAGCTACCAGGGAGGCACCCTGCAGCCTTACCAGCTGGGCCTGCAGGTGCCGGCCACCGTCCTGGAGGGCCTCAGCCCGAAGAGCAGCAAGGATTCCGTCAATATCCATGCTTCTGGCCGTGGGGTAAGCAAAAGTAACACAATGATAGGAAACAGGGGGAGAGATTGTCACCTTGCCGTTATTTTAAGATGGCTGAGGTGAAGGGGACAAAATGTCCGTTATTTATACAACCCCACCCAAACCCTTAACCTAAATGCCACACCCATTTTACACCCACACCCACCACACCCACACATGCCTCCTATCCGGCTAGCTTTCAGCCCGCCTACTCTGGGCCTGAAATCCCCTATTCTCAGGATTGCCATCTGGAATCTAAACCCCCTGATCTGCCAAGTTTCAAAGCCCAGCCTTTCTTCATGATAATCATTAGACAGGTGGCAAACAGCAAAGCCAGGAGACTCCCCAAACTGCCCCCTCCTTTAGAGTATCATTATAACAGCAATCGCTCTCTCATACACTCATAAGGACAAGGAAAAAAAATCAAACAAAATCAGAAAACTACAAAATGCTCTTTCATTAAAACTTTTACAGTTAAATGTTTTGTTTTTTTTAAGCATGCATCTAGTGTTTATTCTTTTGCAATGTGTTTAAACATATAAATCATATACAATATATATGGTGTATAAACATTCTAAAATTAACAGGGTGACAATTACAAAAGTAAGCAAAAAATATATCTCCATTGTCTCATCATATTTGTCATCATAATATCACGATTATTGATAGTAAATTGGGATAAAAAGCAAATGATATAGCAGTAGAGTCTTATAATTTTTTGTGAATTGGTGAGCATAAATGTTTGATTATTTAAAGGGTTACTCCGAGCATGTAGTTATGATGATGGGAGTACCCTGGAGTATCCCAGTGACATTCTCTGGAAAAGGGGTCATTCCAGGCACAGAGCCCTCCTCAATGGCAAGTCGCACTGGTCAGTCATTGGCTGAGAGCGTTAGCTGAGCACTTTCAGCCAAAGAATGCATGTCTGTGCAACGATGTGTGTGCAGCAATTCATAATGCACCATGACCACTTCAATACACTGAAGTGGTAATGGCGAATGGAGTAACCCTTTAAAGTATGTTGTAAGCTAGATTGGTCTGAAGTTAACCCCCAGTTATTTAATGCATTTTATAGATAATGCATTAATAAAACATGTAAAATTACTGAGTATCACCAGGCTTCCTGTGATTTATCCTGCCCAGACTAGCAAATAGCTAACGTTTGTCCTATAATTCCCCTTCTTTCTGTGGGAGTGCAAAGTATATACAATAAACATAGAAACACAGAATGCGATGGCAGATAAGAACCATTCGGCCTATCTAGTCTGCCCAATATTTCTAAATACTTTCATCAATCCCTGGCCTTATCTTATAGTTAGGATAGCATCATGCATATACCATGCATGCTTAAACTCCTTTACTGTGTTAACATCTACCACTTCAGCTGGAAGGCTATTCCATGCATCCACTACCCTCTCAGTAAAGTAATACTTCCTGATATTATTTTTAAACCTTTGCCTATTTTTGAAGACGCTGTCCTCTTGTTGTGGTAGTTTTTCTTCTTTTAAATATAACCCTTGGAGTTTATTGGGAGTGTAATTCAGCATGCCATTCATCACATAATGGGAATGGTACTGCTGCCCAAGGTAAGAGCAGCCATTATATACCCCCGTCCCTTCAAAGTGGACAATGAAGAGTGGTTACAAACTAACTCAACACACCTACAGGAGACATTAGTAACTGCAATCATTTCTCAATAAGACTATTTTCCATTTAAATACTACTTTTGTTTTTATTTTTTTATATCGTTAAAGATTCAAATTTCAAGTGGACTTAAGCAATATAATTATAAATGCAAAATAAACATAGCCAGCAATGATAGATTAATAAACATAGCCAGCAATGATACATCCTAGGTGAGAGAGAGATTTATAAAATGGGGCACTAATGAATGGCTATTTGTATTATCTAATTATGTTTTATTTTACACCATGTGTATTTTTGACAGTTTGAACGTTTAGCAAACATGAATGTTAATATAATTTGATAAGTGCACTGTACACAAGTTGGAATTGGAGAAATACATTGGGCAGAGCTGTTGATTGTATAAAATGTGTTGACTCTGGTGAGGTTTAAATTGTGGTTGACTAAAGACTAAAGGCAGTATTCCTGCAAACATTTTTTTAATATCATTCTTAGGCATGTGCATGGGGAAAATTTTCGGTTCAGTTCGGCATTCCGAAATTCGGGATTTTCGCTATTCGGCACTTCAAGACTTCGGAACTATGGAACTTCGGCACTTCAGCACTTCGGCACTTCGGAGCTTCGGCACTTTGGAAATTCGGCAACTTCGGCACTTCAGCACTTCGAAACTTCGGCACTTCGACACTTTGGCACTTCGACACTTCGGAATTTCGGAACTTCGGCATTTCGGGACTTCGGTACCTCGGGACTTCTCTTGCAGCCGCTTGGTAGATAACTCCTTAATTCCCACGATTCTCATAACTCTCTGATTGGTTACTTAATCTACCAATCAGAGAGTTATGAGTCAAATTACACAGCGTGGGAAAATTCCAAAGAACTTTCCCATGCTGTGTAAAATGACACAGAGCACTCTGATTGGTGGATTTCAAGCCAACCAATCAGAGTGCTGTGACAGGTAAATGTAGAGACTTACCTGTCAGTCTCTTCATTTACCTGTCAGAGCACTCTGATTGGATGGCTTAAACCCACCAATCAGAGTGCTCTGAGACTAATTGCAGGGCGGGGCAAGGCTTTATAAGCCTTCCCCCGCCCTGCAGAGCTCAGTCTGCGTGGAGCCCTCGCCGGGTGAAGAAGGATTATTTTTTTTTGCGCTCGTTTTTTTTTTTTTTATAATTGCGTCGGTTATTATGTTTTTTTATTTGCCCTTTCTTGGGGCTGAAAAAAGAAGATTTTAGAAGAAAGAAAACATTGAATGGTAAGTTTTATTTTTTTTTACAGTTAAAGGTCCCCCCCATTAGTTTTTAGGGTGAGGGGGGTAGGTAGGGGGATAATTTTTATTGGGGGGGAGGGGGTGACTAGGGGTTTGGGGACCCCTAGTCACCTGGTGGGGGGGGATTTTTTTAGGGCCCCCACCCGCCGCTCATGGGTGGGGGCCAGGGGGGAGGACCTTAGGTTCCCCCCTTATTAGTATTTAGGGCCCCCACCCGCCACTGAGGGGCGGGGGCCAGGGGGGAGGACACTAGGTCCCCCCCTCTTATTTCAATTTAGGGCCCCCACCCGCTGCTCAGGGGTGGGGGCCAGGGGGAGGACATTAGGTCCCCCCCTTATTAGTATTTAGGGCCCCCACCCACCGCTCAGGGGTGGGGGCCAGGGGGAGGACATTAGGCCCCCCCTTATTAGTATTTAGGGCCCCCACCCGCCGCTCAGGGGTGGGGGCCAGGGGAGGACATTAGGTCCCCCCTTATTAGTATTTAGGGCCCCCACCCACCGCTTAGGGGTGGGGGCCAGGAGGGAGGACCTTAGGTCCCCCCCCCTTATTTTACTGCAGGGCCCCCACCCACCGCTCAGGGGTGGGGGCCGGGGGAGGACATTAGGTCCCCCCCGTTATTAGTATTTAGGGCCCCCTCCCACCGCTCAGGGGTGTGGGCCAGGGGGGAGGACCTTAGGTCCCCCCCTTATTTTACTGTAGGGCCCCCACCCACCGCTCAGGGGTGGGGGTGGGGGGAGGACATTAGGTCCCCCCTTATTAGTATTTAGGGCCCCCACCCACCGCTTAGGGGTGGGGGCCAGGGGGGAGGACATTAGGTCCCCCTCCCTTATTATAATTTAGGGCCCCCAGCCACCGCTCAGGGGTGGGGGCCTGGGGGGAGGAAAATAGGTCCCCCCATTATTTTACATTAGGGCCCCCACCCACCGCTCAGGGGTGGGGGCCGGGGGGAGGACCTTAGGTCCCCCCCTTATTTTACTGTAGGGCCCCCACCCACTGCTCAGGGGTGCGGGAGGGGACGACGACATTAGGTCCCCCCCTTTATTAGTATTTAGGGCCCCCACCCACCGCTCAGGGGTGGGGGCCAGGGGGGAGGACATTAGGTCCCCCCCTTATTTTACTGTAGGGCCCCCACCCACCGCTCAGGGGTGGGGGCCAGGGGGGAGGACATTAGGTCCCTCCCCCTTATTTTACTGTAGGGCCCCCACCCACCACTCAGGGGTGCGGGCCAGGGGGGAGGACATTAGGTCCCTCCCCCTTATTATAATTTAGGGCCCCCACCCACCGCTCAGGGGTGTGGGCCAGGGGCTCGGGAAGGGGGAACTTATTTTTTATTTTTATACAGTGAGCAGCGAGAGGCCAGAGGCTGCTCACTGTTTAATAGACATGCCCCTACTCACGGTATAGCGAGTAGGGGCATAATTTACCAATACTAAGTAATCTTTACTTAGTATTAGTATATTTGGCTGAAAGACCAATTTAGGTCTTTCAGCCTTTTAGTAGATAGCTCCCTAATTAGGGAATTACCGTATTTTTCGCTCCATAAGACGCACCTCACCATAAGACGCACCTAGTTTTTAGAGGAAGAAACCCAGAAAAAAAATATTCTGAACAAACTGTCCCATAGTGTTTCTTACTATGGGACAGTTTGTACAGAATATTTTTTTTCTCCCCTGTCCCATAGTGTCCCCCCCTCCCATAGTCTTCTCCTCTCTCCCATAGTCTTCACCCACCCCCTCCCCATAGACTTCATCCACCCCCTCCCCATAGACTTCATCCACCCCCTCCCCATAGACTTCATCCACCCCCTCCCCATAGACTTCATCCACCCCCTCCCCGTAGTCTTCATCCACCCCCTCCCCATAGTCTTCATCCCCCCATCCCCATAGTCTTCATCCACCCCCTCCCCATAGACTTCATCCACCCCCTCCCCATAGACTTCATCCCCCCCTTACTGTCCCCCTCCCCCCCTTACTGTCCCCCCCCTTACTGTCCCCCTCCCTCCCCCCTTACTGTCCCCCTCCCCTTGTCCCATAATTACTTACCTGTCTTGTAGCGTTGGCCGGCAGCACAGGGCGCACCGCGGTAGTGGCCAACGCTGCAAGACAGGTAAGTAAAGCTTCATATTCGCTCCATAAGACGCACAGACATTTCCCCTCACTTTTGAGGGGAAAAAAAGTGCGTCTTATGGAGCGAAAAATACGGTATCTACTTATTCATTCCGGTCATTACATTGACAGGCTAAGTAACTTACATTTTATATGAATGTATGTGTAATGCCTTAACTATGGTATCCTCTTACTTCCTGGTTCCACGGAGCCTAGCCACACCCCTTTATGACACGGTCTGCCTATTTAATCTGACTGCACCAGCTGATCAGGGCTGGATTATTGAACTACGTTCCTTACTCACAACCCGGCTACAACTTCGTTGTGAAAGCCTCTGCTACCAGACCGGACTGAAAGACTCTGCAAAGTTCCCTTCACCTTTCCTCATCCACGGCTAAAGCTGAACTCTATCCATGCAGGATAATCCGCCTCTGAGGAAATCTCGGGAACCAGTGTTCTATGTGCCGGAAGCTAAGTAAAACTTCTCTGATAAGCATTGCATCTAAAGCTGTTATTTCCTGTCTCCAAAGTCCTTCGTTAAAGCCAACCGTTACAGCTAACTTCAACTCATACTTGTCTCAGTTAGCTGCATCTATCTTTCTTCATTTAAAGTCTATGGAACAGCTATTGTAACTTTTTATCATCTAATTAATTAATACTACTAAAGGACTCTTGCTGCTTCAGTTACCTTTTACTCCTTAAAGCTACAGTGCTTATAATTGTGGACTTCAGTTATCGTTTACTCCTTAAAGCTACAGTGCATATAATTGTGGACTTCAGTTATCGTTTATTACTTAATGCTACAGTACCTGTAAAGTGGAATTAAAGTCTTTACCTTTTACTTTCTTTAATAAATATTCAAACTATACGAAATCTGCAGTTGTGTTCCTTCATAACAAATGTTTAAACGTGACAGAATAATCCAGCCATTGTAATGGATCCAGCAGATTTCGATTCTACTATAACTACGTTGAATCAAAGAGTTAATGCACTAGCCCAAAGTGTGCAAGACCTGCAAGTTACTAACGAAAGACTTCTCACTTATATCAGAGATTTACAAACTCATACTCCTCATGCTACTCTGCACTCGGCTAGTGATCCTGCTGTGTGTAACCCTGAAAAGTTCTATGGAGATCGTTCCAGATACAGGGAGTTCCTCAACTCTTGCAAATTGTTAATTGCTTTGAAACCTCGATCCTACCCTACAGAAAGAACTAAAGTTTGTTCGGTTATTTCCTTTCTAAGAGTTGAACCTATGTCATGGGCTCATTCCTTTCTGGAAAACGATGACCCCATCTTAGATTCACTGGATGAATTTTTTGAAGCCATGTCTCTTCTCTATGAAGATCCTAACAAACAAGCTACAGCTGATTTAACAATCAGAACACTACAGCAAAGAAATAGACCCGTTGAAGATTACATTGCTGAATTCAAAAGATGGGCTATAGAAACGCAATGGAATGACATCACATTGCGCAACCAGTTTCGAATTGGTTTATCGGAAGCTGTAAAAGATGAATTATCTAGAACAGAACTCCCTACTAATTTGAACGCTCTAATTCGCCTATCAATCAGCATTGACAGAAGATTAAGAGAAAGAAAGGCCGAAAAGTCTCTTTTTCTTTCAAAAGACCGCAAACCTTTCACTCCCTCAAAAGCTCCAGAAAAGACTTCCTTAACAAGTGAACCTATGGAACTAGGGGCTCCAAAGCCTCCTGACAACCCATCTGAACCAATCGAACCTATGGAAATAGGGATAATAAGAAGTCCCCTCACTCCTGAAGAGAAAAATCGAAGACGTATGTTAAACCTCTGCATGTATTGTGCCTCTCAAGTTCATTCAGTCTCTGATTGTCCTTCATTGAAACGGACAAAAGGCAGAAGGCAGTCTCATGCCTCTTCCATCCTAAGTGTACTTCCCTCTACAGCAAATACTCAAATGTCCCCTATCGTTCTTGTATTACAGTGGGACAATAAAAGAATCATAACCAAGGCTGTTATCGATTCCGGTGCAAATGGAGTATTCATCGACTCAGCCTTTGTAACAAAGAATAAAATTCCTTGTGTTCGTAAAAGAACTTCTGTACCTGTTAAAGTGATTGACGGGTCCCTCATCTCATCGGGACCAATACTTCATGAATCCATCCCTCTAAAAGTAACCATCAATCATACTCATACGGAAAGTCTTATATTTGATGTCATCTCATCACCATTTTTTCCTATTATATTGGGGATCAACTGGTTAAGGAACCACAACCCTCAAATCTCATGGTTTCCCTTCTCTCTTGCATTTGATTCTGATTATTGCAAGAAAACATGCTTGCAACGTATTCCAATTCTTCAGTCTACGAAAGAACTAGCTAAAACCTCATGTTGTTCTGACACCGAACTGGAGTCTCCTCCTCCTACAATCATTGGTGAATTAAAGAGAAAGTTTACAACAGCTCCTATCCTTCAACTTCCAAATCCTTCATATCCTTATGTCCTTGAAATGGATGCTTCGGAATTTGCAATTGGAGCTGTCCTTTCTCAACACAAAACTCCTCAAGTACCTCCTTCGCCTAAAGTCATTGGAATCTTATCTTCTCTTATTGACGACATTAAAGGTCTCAGTGAAGATGCTCTTGAACTTCCTAAATCAATGAAATTATCTAAGAAAAACGGTCTCTACTATTTCAAAGACCGGATTTACGTGCCTCCCTCCTTCAGGATTAAAATACTTGAATTAATTCATGATTCTCCTCTGGCAGGTCATCCAGATATGAAAAGGACCCTTGAATTGTCTAAAAGATACTGTTGGTGGCCTCGTCAAGACCAAACTATCGAATCTTATGTCAAATCTTGTTCTGTATGCCAAAGATCCAATCAATTGTCCTTGTTGAAGCCTCATCATCCTAACCCTTTCCAAAGAAATCTCACTACTTCTCCTGATCCCATATTGGTCCAGGGTGAAGAAGAATACGAGATTCAAAGTATACTGGATTCAAGGATCCATCGTGGCTCCTTACAATACCTCATCAGATGGAAAGGATATGGAGTTGATGAAGATACATGGGAAAACTCCTCGGACGTTCATGCCGACAAATTGGTTTCCAAATTTCACAAGAGTTACCCTTCTAAACCAAGTCAATAGCACCCAGAGGTTGCTCATTAAAGAGGGGGTACTGTCATGCCTTAACTATGGTATCCTCTTACTTCCTGGTTCCACGGAGCCTAGCCACACCCCTTTATGACACGGTCTGCCTATTTAATCTGACTGCACCAGCTGATCAGGGCTGGATTATTGAACTACGTTCCTTACTCACAACCCGGCTACAACTTCGTTGTGAAAGCCTCTGCTACCAGACCGGACTGAAAGACTCTGCAAAGTTCCCTTCACCTTTCCTCATCCACGGCTAAAGCTGAACTCTATCCATGCAGGATAATCCGCCTCTGAGGAAATCTCGGGAACCAGTGTTCTATGTGCCGGAAGCTAAGTAAAACTTCTCTGATAAGCATTGCATCTAAAGCTGTTATTTCCTGTCTCCAAAGTCCTTCGTTAAAGCCAACCGTTACAGCTAACTTCAACTCATACTTGTCTCAGTTAGCTGCATCTATCTTTCTTCATTTAAAGTCTATGGAACAGCTATTGTAACTTTTTATCATCTAATTAATTAATACTACTAAAGGACTCTTGCTGCTTCAGTTACCTTTTACTCCTTAAAGCTACAGTGCTTATAATTGTGGACTTCAGTTATCGTTTACTCCTTAAAGCTACAGTGCATATAATTGTGGACTTCAGTTATCGTTTATTACTTAATGCTACAGTACCTGTAAAGTGGAATTAAAGTCTTTACCTTTTACTTTCTTTAATAAATATTCAAACTATACGAAATCTGCAGTTGTGTTCCTTCATAACAAATGTTTAAACGTGACAGTATGTTACTTGATTGTTGTAAGTGTTGCAAATGCTTACAGCTGAATCCTGGCTATGTTTGTATACTTTTTATTTAAAATTATTTACAATGTAACATTCTACTTCTTTCACTGGGTAAGTATATTAGTACTTAGGCAATACTGTGCTTCGGAACTTTGGCACCTCTGCACTTTGACACTTCGGAACTTCGGCACTTCGGCACTTCGGCACTTCGGAAATTCGGTAATTTCGGAACTTCGGGACCTCGGCAATTCGGCACTTAGGCAATTCGGATATTCGGAAGTACCCGAATGTCCGAATTGTCCGAAATTCGTCCGAATACATATTCGGACCGAAACGAATTGCACATGTCTAATCATTCTACAGTAAATGGGCGGGTGGTGGAGGTGATAATAAGTCACAAGGCTAGTGTAGGCAGGCCACTGTCATGAGGTCACTCCCAACCTCTAAACACAATAAACACAATGCCTGAATATAACTCCAGACTACAGGGCGCCACAACCACTAGAGGATATGTAAATATCATAAATGAATAAATAACAATGGGTGGAAATCCAAACAATCCACTTTATTTAAGAACAATAAAATAGTATAGTATAACCTGCACAATATATGCAGGAATAAAAAACAATACAGAATATTAACAGCCAAAATGGCCAAGAACCCCTAAGGACAGCAGCTATAAACTCACAGAAGCCTTCAAGTGTAATAAGGTGCCAAGTGCTAAAGTGCAGAAATGCAAAGTGCTTGATGTAACTTCAAAATTGGACACCAATACTAAACAATAAAGTGCTTACAGGAGACAAAAAAACTGCTGTGCCGAAAGTGCAGGGATCTTGTGGGTGCTCAACCTAAAGGCTTTTTTAAATGTGGAAGGTGTAGCACCTGTAAATTTCAGACAAGTAAAACCACGGAATTTAGAAGCTCGGTTACAAAAGAGGTTTTTAAGATTAAACATTTTATCAATTGCCATATCATTGTAATCATTCTATACCATATTTTTTAGGCTGCTTATCGTGTTTAGGAGTCATGCCCTAGTACTGGCAAATTTACATTAATTTGAAAATGATTTTAATTTTTTTTATAGATAAATACATTCTTTTTCAACTTTGAATGTGTACATTGTACTGTGCGTACATAACCCACTTCACAATTTAAAAAAAAAAAATATGTTGTCCCTTTTATATTTGCTGTTTGTCCTTTTTTTTGTGATATGCCGTGTAACATCCCACAAATAAAACTACAGATTGTTTAAAGTTAACTATGGTCTATTCTTGATTAATGCAGTTATCATACATATTATTTATAAAAACGTCCACTCTTTAAGAAACCATAGGTACTGCATCATCCACCCCTGTTCTTGTTTATTGTATTTGTATGGTTGTATTGGTATGCTGGGAGCAATATATATCACTGGGTAAACATGTCTAAACTATCAGAGATCTTCTTTCTCTATATGTTTCTCTATATGTGAACAAACTACTACAAATTACTGTATCAGAAACAATGCTAATACCTAAATACAAGACACCGAGCATCCAAGTATAAGGGCAAAAATAATATATTAGTATTTACAACTTTTAATATAATATATATTATTAAAATCTTATGTTACACCACTAATGCATGTCTGTTGGAGAAAAAACGCTTAGGTTTATTGTAGAACATAAGACACCAGATATTGTTTCTATATACCCGGCTTGATATGCACATGTATGGTAGTCATGAAGTTTTGTTGATCATGTCACATTTTCTGTATTTTTATCTCTAGACTTCAATCAAAACCTTTGAACACATATTTTCAGTAGTTACTACAATATGTGCATTTTCTATATCTGGGGTAATGCCAGTATGGCAGTCCACTTATTTGTGTACAATATCTAGGGAGCTCTATGGTATGCTACATCGCTACAGTTGCATCGGGTGAAAAGAGACATGCGTCCATCAAAATCACAAATTCACACCTGTTGATCCAAAAGAAGGAACTCCCCCCATCCCCCCACCCCTCCCTGCCCCCCCTTCCTGCAACAAACTAGGAAACATTCCTTCTTGGTCCCAGAATGGCAGTTTGTAATATTTTGCTTAATTCTCTCTCTCTGAGCCCTATCTATTGGAATTATTTGGAGAAAAGTATTAAAAATGGTGCTATAGCCATGGGAACCGACGGAATATTGCTGAAGACAGATACACTCTGCCTCAGAAATACACCTGACCTCCCACTATATTAGTCATAATAATGATTAAATGCACTTGTTGAAGTTATGGGACATTTCAGCAGTTGGTCAGCTCCAATGATTTCAAAAACACTGAATTACTGCTTTAATATATTAATCAGCAACTTATTTAGTTTCCAGTTAAATCCTTTCTAATTCTCATGTTTTTATTGCGTATGTACTTCCCAATAATCCTGCTGCTATGTGGATATGATTTATCTCACACGTAGCACATACTGTGTATGGCCCTATTGTGAATTATACGTGTTTTATTAGAGACTATATAGACCAAGGATAGGCAACCTTCAGCACTCCAGATATTGTGGACTACATCCCCCATAATGCTCTTACACTCATAATGCTGGCAAAGCATCATGGGCGGTGTAGTCCAAAACATCTGCAGTGCCGAAGGTTGCCTATGCCTGATATAGACCATCCTGTGACTGTTCTTACTGAGAGTGTAGACATTTTGAGATTTGGCCCAGCAGATTGTACCGTTGTAGACTCTGGGTTAGATTTTTTGTTTCCAGGAAGTACTAGGACAAGCATTAGGACAAGTTCCAGCTTACTTACTGTCTTGACTGCTGTCCCTGGTTTGACATGAGAAATTATCTGTTTGGCTTTCTTTCTGGATAAGACTGTTGATAAGGATCTTGCCGCAGTATCATTGCTCAGCAATAAATCATCAATACAGTGCTACAATTACACAGTCTATTTTTTTCCCTCCTATACATTTTGGCTTTTACGTAGATTAAAAGAATCCCCATGAAAATGATCATTGCGTGTTTTTACGGCTATGACATGTCAAGGGGTTCCTTCTAAACACTCTGTAGGCAGCTAAATCTTTATGGCAAACATAAACCATGGCTTTCATTGTTCCTATATCAGAGGTATGGTTGCAGGGCTGGTGCAAGGATTTTTGACGCACTAGGCAAACAAAAATGTGCTGCCCCCCATATGACATCACAATGCCCCACCCATATGATCTGCCATATGAGCCAATGCCAGTGCTGCACACCGTGTCTTTTATCTGAAAAGGCAGTGTGTTTACATTAAAAAGCATGCAGGCACAGGCTATAGACACCAGAACCACTAAATTAAACTGTAGTGGTTCTGGTGACTATAGTGTCCCTTTAATGTGAGGTAAATTAGGGATTAGTGCCACTAATGATATACTGGATTGCCTACTTACCACCAGATGAGGAAAAGAGAATGATGACTGAGTCAGGCTGCAGTCTGGCTCCACTGGCCTGGTGTTAAAACAGGCTCCCAGGAGGCAGTGCTCACAAAAACCACGAACAGGAACCAGCTCCATTTTATAATATGCCTACAAGGCCTGCCCATAAGCCTCATGCCTTCAATGCCTACCCATGAGTTCACTCACAGGGAGTAGAGTGTATGTGTGTTAGGAAAGCATGCCAAACATGCGGCCTCCAGTGAACATGTTTTAAACAGCAACCCTTCCTGTTTCAGTGACTGAGTTTTCAGCTGTAATTACTATCAGCTCCTTCACTATGTTGCCACGGTTACTCACCTGAGAATAGTAATCAACCCTGCTGCTAATCAGTTCAGCCTATTTAAGCAGCAAACCCCAGAACCTCCTTGCCCTTGCGTGGTTTCCTGTTCCCCAGAAGTCTCCTTGTTCCTGTGTTTCCTGTTTGTTCCTGATTCCTGACTCCGGCCTTGTTCCTGACTCCGCTGCTCTCCGTCCTCCTGATCCTGGCTTGTCTGACTGCCCGCTCTGGTGACTGACCCCTGCTTGATTCCTGGACTTTGCTTTTGGTTATTTCTTTATTTGTTATTTATTAATAAAGGTGTTTTTGCATCTAGTTCTGTCTCTGTCTGGTTCCTGGTCCCTAACAACAGGAAAAATATTGCCTGATTCTTGCTCTCCCGACCACAAGAGGGCAGAGTGGCCGTGTGTCTGCTGAGCAGACCAGAGCAGCCACTCCCCCTTCCCTCCTGCTCGCAGTGCCAGCCACTCCCCCTTCCCTCCTTCTCGCAGTGACAGCCACTCCCCCTTCCCTCCTGCTCGCAGTGCCAGCCACTTCCCCTTCAGAGGAGCGTCTGGCCTGCTTCAGCTGGGCTGGAGCTGGAACTGAAGGATGGACAGCAAATTGTAGGTAGGAGTGGAGGGGCTTGGGGGAGGAGGGCAGTGTATTCATTTGAGGGTGGGAGGAGGCACTGTATTAATTTGTGGGAGGGGACACTGTATTAATTTGAGGGAGGGCAGTGTATTAATTTGAAGGAGGAGGCACTGTACTTATTTGAGGGTGGGAGGGGGCACTATTAATTTGGGGGAGGAAGGGGGCACTGTATTAATTTGAGGGGGGTGGCAGTGCAGAGTGGTGGTGGTAGTGGGGGGGCAGTGTATTAACCTGGGGGAGAGAGGGGACCAGTGTATTAAGTTGGGGAGTGGTGGCAGGGTAATAATGGGAGGGAAGGTGCAGTGTATTAATTTGGGGAAGTCAGTATTAAATTAGGGAAGGGGGACAGTGTATTAGAGTGGTGGGGGGCGTGTGTTAAATTGGGGGGAGGGAGGGCAGTGTATTAAAGTGGTGGGAGTGGGGGCAGTCTCTTCAGAGTGTGGAGGAAGGAGAGGCAGTGTATTAGATTAAGGGGCAATGTATTAGACTGGGTGAAGGGGGCAGTGTATGGTAGAGTGGATGAGTGGAGGGAGGAGGGGCCGTGTGTTGGATTTGGGGGTAATGTATTAGAATGGGAGGAGGGGCAGTGTGTTAGATTGGGTCTGCATGGAGGCGCTGAATGCTACCCATGGAGATGCTGTTTGGCCGCGCAGTTTTTTGCCACACATGCACAATAGCCTCCAGTGGCGTACATACCGGGGTCGCAGGGATCGCAGCTGTGACCTGGTCTGGCCCACCAGGGGGCCCGGCCGCCCTGCGACCCGGTATGTATGCCAGGGGGGCTCAAGAGCTGGCCACCTCAGGGCCCCCCGAGGCTGGCCCTGGTGTCACCAGGCGGGCTGGCGGATGTGTGAGGGAGCACTCTTCCCTGAGTGCACTCTGCCCAGCTCCCTCACGCACCGCACTGATGTCCGGAGCCGGAATATGACGTCATATTCCGGCTCCGGCATCAGTACGCGGTGCGCAAGGGAGCTGGGCTGAGAGCACTCAGGGGAGAGTGCTCCCTCGCGCGCCCGCCAGCCAGCCCGCCCAGTGACCAGTCGCCCAGCAATACCACTGGATCCCAGGGAATCCCCTCAGCACTTCCAAAGGTAGGGAGGTAAGAGCTGCGCTCATTCAAACCGCCCATAGGAAAGCATTACTCGATGCTTTCCTATGGACGTTCAGTGTCTTCTCACTGTGATTTTCCCAGTGAGAATCGCGGAAGCTCCTCTAGGGGCTTTTAATGAGACAGCCACTAGAGGCTGGATTAACCCTCAGTGAAACATAGCAGTTTCTCTGAAACTGTTCATCGACATTGAAAGTCCAACATGCAACTAAAATGAACTAAAGTTTCCTCACTTTTTTTCAAACCAGAAATTGTACGTGAGGTGGCTCCTGGAAAAAAAATGAGGACAGGTTAACTTTTTCTAAAGCTGCAGACATATCTGATTTTGGGAATGTGTGGTATGAACTACAGGCTAGGAACTGTCCTTTCGAAATCTAAGCAGCTGAGACTCTCATCTGTCAAACTCGACGTGGTAAAGGTGTAAAGCAAGTTTTGGCTACCAAGTTTGGGGAAAGAAGTCACTGAACTTGTAGCTCCAAATTTCCTTTTTAATTTTTTATTATCAATAAAATTATATTTTATACCATAATCCACTATCAATGCCTATTTTCAAATTTCACATACATGTATTTGCAACAAGATGAATTGGACGCACAGGAACAGATGATGTTGTGGACCTTGCTCAAACAAGCTTACATATTATTTATATATGGTGCATCTTTAAACCATAATTCAATATGACAAATTAATTTTCATGTTTGCCAAATTCAAAGCCAGGTTTTATATATTTCATTCTACGTTCCTATATTTAATTTAATATTTGCAATTTTTCATCCCTTAAACACTGTTTTCATATTTCTCTTCCTTTGGCCTCCCTTGCCATATTGCATCCCTCATGTGCAGGAAATACAGCTGCAAATGTAACTTTACTCATAATAGGGATCTGTGTAGTTCAGAACCATTCTGGAGTGGTATCAATGTATTAGCTATTGAAAGCGCAACAGAAAAGCAAACCTGTACAGTGAGACTCTTTGAATGTTTACTTGTATGACATTCAAGTCAGCATTGGTGGCATGTATTAATATGTTAATATATGCTTGAAAAGACACATTCATCCAGTTCAAAATGGCACACATCTCCATTTTTTCTGTTCATCCAAACAAAAGCCAAAAAATATAATTTGCAGCGATTTCTAAACGAGAGAAAACAATCCATCTTGACTCACTTTTGTTCATATTTATTTTCTGCTCTGTTCCATAAATGTTGGAGTGCCATGGGTTTCGATTGTACTGCCTGGAGTCAGGACGTGAAATGATTGGCAGACAGCGGTATTCTGGCAATTGTCGCTTGGTGGCACCGGCTATGATTTTCTCTTGAACAATCAGAGATTCCTGTAAAATGTGTTTTCTCACTGTAAAATGATGTAGAGTTATGAGAACTAATATCTCTCTTTCTCTCTCTCTCTCTCTCTCTCTCTCTCCACATATATACTGGCATCTCTCTTAAACATTTAGAGGAATACTCCAGGCACCATAACCACTGCTGTACACTGTATTGTTTGTTGTGGCAGGATTGTTGTGCCCCCATTGTAAGGACTCGAACACTTTAGAACAGTTCGGCCTCTTACCTGGATTCTGCTGATCACTGCTCCCCGCCACCACTACCTCAGCCAGAGAGCCGGATCCTGCTTAGGAGCTTCTGTTAGCTCTCCTAAGCTAGGCATCGCAGTGCACGGCCAGCTCATTGGCTGAGAGTGTCGGCTGATCCTGCTCTCTGGCTAAGGTAATGGAGGCAGAAAGCAACATGTGGCAGACCCCAGTTTGACTCTCTAAAATGCGTGGCTGTCAATGCACTCCTAGCACCATAACCACCATAAGAGCACTGTAGCGGTTTAGGTGCTTGGATTGTTCCTTTAAAATAATAATAGTTAATAATAGTATTTAAATAAATACAAAACGTATTTACAATAAATAGATTCAAAACACCACCATAATTACGACAGTAAAAATAGTTTAACGGAAAGCTACTTTTAACATTTTAATAAAGTTTTCTTTCCCTCTCATATATTCACCTTACAGGACCTCTGTGAAAATAACACTTCATTCCTTCAAACAGGCAGCAATGACAGTGCTAGAACTAATAATTCTGCAGCACAAATTTACTGTGTGAACTTTCATTGGAATTGCTCAATTTAATGTTTTCATAATTACTTTATGAAATCCTTAAATCGTTTACACTGCAAACATGAACCAAGCTTTAACACTGATTTTTTTTATTTATTAAAGAACCCCTGATTATCCTCCCAGTTATAGAGGAGGGGGGGATCGGTGGTCCTTCAGAAGATTCTGCCCCCCTGGGCTCCTCTGTATTGTGTGCACCTCTCTCCTTTCTCCTTCCGGGGGCTATGATTTGCTGCAGATGACATCAGATGTGGATGCTGTTAAATAGACTGCAAGCTAGTATGATTCTCCTCCCAGTATCCCAGCCCAGACGCCTATTATAAAAGGCAGGCAGCCTCCCCTCCCCGACTCACTCCCTGTCTGCTCTCAGCTACTGTACCTAGCAGATTGGGGGAGGAATTTTACCCAGGGACAGAGCCAGGCAGCTCAGGGAGGGGGGCAGTTTGCAAGGATGGCTACTCTGGTGGGGCCAGGAGCAGACATCGACCCTGCAAAGAGCATCCTTAACCCATCTTCAACCTCCCCATCGCTATCACACAGGTTCCTTGACAGTAAATTCTACCTGCTGGTGGTGATTGGAGAAATAGTGACAGAGGACCATTTAAGGTGTGCCATCTCTAACATTGAAAAAGGTAAGACACAAAAGGAACTTTCAATCTGTCATTTTGTTTCTCTTCAATTACTAAGCTTTCAGCAAAACCACTGGTTGCTATTTATTTCTGCTTGTAGCCAGAGCTGATTCTGTGCTTTGCCTGGGAGGAAAATTGTCTAGGATGGGATGATGCTGCAAATAAATGTTGCCAGGAAGATTATGATGTAATTTTGGGGAGTAATTTTGTTGTTGTTAATGATCAGATGTATGCAATATATGGATTGTTGTATAAAGAAAAATATATAGATTTTTTTTCCTTTTTTTGTTGGTGGTTGGGGGGGGAACAAAGACAATGTGATGCAGCCACTCCCTTTTTTCTGTAGAGACTATATGGTGGGCTGCAGATCATCTAACAGTTGGCAAGGAAGCAGCTCCTCCCACACTGAGAGCTTCACACGAGGGAGACAGCAGTGAGCTTGAAGAATACATTGTGTAACATTGTTCATGCAGGATAATGGGAGGATGATCTGACATTCTGGATACAGTGTTATTTAGTGATGTGCAGGAGAGAGAACGCTTTGGTTTTACTTTGCAGTTATACACAGAGGGGGCTTGCAATGATGCACATTTAGCTGATCTGATGGACAGCTTTTAATGAGAATGCAGCAGATAAAGTGTGTGGATGGCCAATTGCACCTAGATTGGTCCCTCCTAGGTTACAGTGTGCTTGCAATCTTTATAATTATATCTCATTCCCTGGATCCCATCACAAGGACATATAAAGATCACAGGCTCATACATAGTGACCTAAAAGGCAGCATGCGGGTACATTGCAAGGGCACACAGTCATAGAGAGGACACATAGATCCCACACAGTTACATATTGGATATTACCAGAAATCCACCACTGAGCGACCCACCTACACTGGGAGCCAGGGATCAGCATCAGGACCTGTCATAGAGCAGATAGGGAGGAAAGGCTGCGCCTTATCCAGGGCACCCCACCCTGTATGTTGGAAGCCACATGCTTTCTGTGAGTTATTGGTATTACCCAGCTGCCCTCGGTTCCCTATCATGCTTCTAGATCAGTTTTATTAGATCAGTTTATTTAATGATACATAGTATGTTTATAATACAGTATTGGAATATCTGCATAGGAAGCAGCAGGCTGTGATGTCCATACTAATGAACCTGGCAGCATTGATACTCTGCATTGTGTATTAGTGGGTGGCTGGATTCCCTGGTGGCTGTGGTGCCATGCCTGTGGCTCACGGTGCCCTTGCGGCAGGGCTGTGTGCTTGCTGGAATGACACTTGAAGCAGAGATGCCGGCTGGTGGGCGTGGTGCACTCCGCACTGCGGTCCCTATGGCAGCGCACAGTGGACAAAGAGCGTTCATGCAGGCAGCGAATAGAACGCGGTGACTGCCGCTCTGAGCAATGTGTGCAGCATGGAACGTGGGGGATCGTTACTGTATCAATCACTGGCTGAACATTCTGACACCATCATAGCATCCCCACACAGCAATGGAGCTCTCTGCAACAGTCTGGTCCACACTGTCACTCATCACTCTAAACCAGGCAACCTGCAACTCCCATCCTGCTCAGGCAGCCAGGCATTTACATCCAGGGATCAACCATCTAACAAGAGCAGACTGAGCACAATGATATGGAAATAAATCAATTAATAATAAAATATATATATTTTGTATTAGTATATATATATATATATATATATATATATACACAGCACGAATTAAATAGATCTTCTAAATAACAAGGAATTCTGCAACACATTCTCTTAAATATAATAATTTTCAATATTTCAAAAAAATAAATGCCAAATTGCTTTATTCCATATAAACTGTATGTGGCGCGTATTGGCCTAATGGCAAGTCGAATTAGCTGGTTATAAATGCTGTGTCATTATTTGTAAAAGTCCTTGTAATTGTATTGCAGATGTTTCAATCCAATATTTCTTACGGCTATTTTTATATCAGGATTTTTGAAAACGAAAATTACAAATTTAATGAAACATAACACACATTGTAGGAATCACTGATACTGTAGATGACACACCCATGTTTTATTGCCAGCAAAAGAACAAACATAAATAGTTAATAATCTGATTTTTTTTTTTTAAATCCTAAATTAAACCCTTGTTTGTCCTACGAGTTTTAGAACTGTAACTAATTTGTAATGGGTAATAGCACAGATCCCGACAGCAAGTTTACTATTATAATGTTTTGGTTTTTAGTTTACTTGTAAAGCGCCATCTTGTCTCATGAAGCCACACCCCTGGCAGCTAATGTTAGGCACGCAATATCTGGATAACCCAATCAGGGTTAGTCACCAAAGTGTGAATTGTAGAGAATTCAGAGTAAATATCAACGTTAATTGAAAATGCAGGACAAAACAACTGAACATACAATAACTGAATATTATTTATTTTTTTTTACCAATTTTTATTCTTTTTATTTTGAGTATGTTGAGCTGAAATTTGAAATTCACTCTGAATTCGCTTTAAATTCCTGACAATTCACACTTTAATGAGTTTTTGAATATGTAGAATGCTTGGGATAAGAGATGGCAGGGCCCACACCCTGTGTTTCACTGCCTCTGCCTCAGCATCCCTCTTGCTGACTTGCTTATAATAGCACTGCAGCCTAGAACACAGCATTTTCCTCATAGTAAGCTCAACTAAAGGCCTTTCTGTACAATAACATGATACAGTTACTACTACATTGTCACATCTAGTCTGATGTCATCACATATATAACAGGAGGGCGGGTATTGAAACTGGGTGCTTAGTCTAATGTTCAGGAGGGCGGGTATTGAAACTGGGTGCTTAGTCTAATGTTCAGGAGGGCGGGTATTGAAACTGGGTGCTTAGTCTAATGTTCAGGAGGGCTGGTATTGAAACTGGGTGCTTAGTCTAATGTTCAGGAGGGCGGGTATTGAAACTGGGTGCTTAGTCTAATGTTCAGGAGGGCGGGTATTGAAACTGGGTGCATAGTCTAATGTTCAGGAGGGCGGGTATTGAAACTGGGCGCTTAGTCTAATGTTCAGGAGGGCGGGTATTGAAACTGGGTGCATAGTCTAATGTTCAGGAGGGCGGGTATTTAAACTGGGTGCATAGTCTAATGTTCAGGAGGGCGGGTATTGAAACTGGGTGCTTAGTCTAATGTTGTAAGTTGCACCTGATCAGTTATGTCCAATTGTCCATCTGTCCTGATTTTACACAGCAAAATCCTCATCGAGGTATATGCATCCTCTACTGTCCTTTATGTAAAATCAAATGTTTTTCTAAATTATTTGAGGCCCAACATACTTAGTCACATTAAAGTGAAAAATGTTCTTGAAGGTCCCAAACTGCAATAACTAAAGCAAGATATCAATGTTTTACTCCAAGAAACTTTATAAATCACATGCTGGGCATTATCCACGAAACTGAATTGGAAAAATTCATAAAATGAACAAGTCTGCCGCTCAGCTAGTTTGGTGGGAAATTTGCAATCCTCTTGTTGATGGTCTACGATTCCCATTTAAGTAAAGAAACTCAGCAGGTTGTGGTACAGGAGCAGATTGGAATAGTTTTGTACCACTAGAGCTGGAGTACAGCCCATGTTTGCTTCAAAATGTCTGTGGAGAGTTATTGACTGTGAAAGGAATTGGACAGAATTGACTAGGGAAATGTAAATATCTAGACTAAAGTAATCAAACTGGAAACATTCTGGCTATTTATATTCATTATTTTATCCTACAATTATTTCCAACTCTACACAATTCCTGTTTTAGTTAAATACCCTCTTCCGTGATTATGTTGTTTAATATTATTGATGTAACAAAGTCCTTTATAACATCGTTATTGAGCAAAGCAGGGGAATATGCATAGTGAATATTTTTTTGAATTTTTGGGGGCTGTTTTTACCAAGGCCACATGGTGTTAGAGGAGTAGCTCTAAAGGGCCACAGTGCAAAAATAAATGGATTCTATTATTACTATTAATCCAGAGAACAATCTATGGGTCACTTGAGACTATGGAACTACAAAAATATATGCTTAAGTGTAAAGCAAAGTGTGGCTGTTTGTGTGTCAGCCACACCCACTGCACCTACATATTGTGTATAAGCACGTTTTGTGCACCTAAGTATGGTGAATAATCCCATCAGGGTCAATCCTAGGATCATGGCCCTGTAATAAATGTTTCATTCAAAGTATATAATTATAAATACAATAACCCAATGTCTTTGATGTGTCCATGTTTTGGAATGTTAAGTGGATATAACACTCCTGAATCATCATATACGTGGGATAGCATTCTTGTATATGTAAAATGGATTGTTCATCCCATCACGTTTAACAGAATACAAAGTATAAGGGTGTGTAGTATCACATGTTATTTTTGGAAACACTCGTCCAATAGATCGATACCAGACCCCTCAAATAGTAAAGTGAAAGTATAGAATGTTTTAGAATAATGGCATATATTCGCTGTCTGTATCAGGAGAAGTTCTTTCTTTGAAGTTCTTTTAGTTGCTTAATAAACAAAGTGTGAACTGAACAAGGACCACAGTTGGCCTAGGCCATATTTACTGCTACCTCATTAGCCAGGTGTGCTTGTTTACAATTTTAATAAAATTGACTGTGATGGCGAATAGTTCAGTGGTACTGCACCCGGCATTGCATTACATTATAGTTAATATGAATCGGTCTCTGGGGCCCCCTGTGTAATGGTCTTCAGGCAGTCATTCCGAGTCAATAAGCAAGTAAGGAAGAGGAAACATGCTATGACATCATTCATTACTCTGGTCTTCTTTTTCGTCTCTAGATTGGCAGCCTCTCTATTGCGCTAATGTAGTGTGATGCGTAGGGGAGTGTATGTCCTTCTTGAACCAAACCCAACATCTTGGCTGACTTTGAATAAATGTCATGGAATCCATGTTTTGCATGTCCGATTTGTTTCACAATAGATTTGGAGTGCTGTATTTCTCAGACAGGGCTGTTGTTTTCTAATACTATATATTATATGTATTGTATATTATATATTTGAGAGTTATTTAATTATTGCTATCTATGGCATGATATTGGCTATATTATTGAAGCAGGTTGAATTATGTCTCTCCTTAGGCAGGATACGTTGATGGCCCTCCATTGATGGGAGAGCTCATACAGTTCCAAGTAATATACCTTGCCTATAAACTAGTGATTTTATCTGGTCCCAACTTGTAAATTGAGATGTCAGAATTGGTTTTAGAAATAATTGAACAATTGGGGCTAACAGGTGATTGATTTGCTTTAAAAAAACGTGGCTTGTTAACGCCGGTTCAAATAAAAACAATTCATGGAATTGGATATAAAGGTTAAACAAACCGAAATGTGCACTCTAAACGCTAAAAGGTCAGTCCAGCCCTCGTTCCCACAACCCGCTGTTTACTAAGAGGCATACGTTTCAAACGTTTGTTTTGTATTATAGCTTCTCATAGTTGAAATGTTTGTAATGTATATATTTAAAAGCAAAATTTTTATATATAAGCTAGCGGGCATAAATCAAGGTGTTTTTGCAGTTTTTACAACGTTTCTCTTGATATTGAAGGTAGCTGGTTGGAGGATGACTGAATAATAGGAGTTATAGTTCAACAATGGCTGTGAATGTGTCCCTTTTCTACCTATTATCCTATTATCATTTCATTTTTGTGTTATTTAACTTGGTTAACTAATTCCACATTGTGACTTGAGAATTCTGTTCAAATTCTTTATATCACACTCATTTCCATATCTTAGTTCACTATTTTTAAATCAAAGGTTCCCAGTAAGGTGAGCAACACAGATGAGGCAGTTCTGTCTGTACGTCATATTACCAATTAGAAAAAGGCTTGGAACAGACTGGATCCTGAAAGAGAGATGAATCAACAAACAAGGCCTAGAAAGAGATATAAAGGAAGCAACTGTATCTGAGAGCAAAGCTGGGGGAGAGGGATTTGAGCGAAAAGTTGGAGATATACTTAAGAAATAGTTTGTAAGAAGCAACTTAGAAAGAAAATGGCTAAAAATATATATATATTTTTTTTTAAATGGAGAAATGCTTGTAGACAGAAACTCGAAGATGGGGGGATAGCTGAGAACCAAAAAGGACGAGAAACCTGGGAGTGCGAATGAAAAAGAGAACAGAGAATAGAGAGGAACTTACTGAAGGAAAAAGGCTGCTGGTCTAAGCCAATCAGTAGCTCCACATTCATAAAAAAACAGATGTTATGTTTCTTAAACCATTTTGTGAATGGGAAGATACTGATTGTCTGAAGGCGTCAGCTGACCACTCTAAGCCAATCTGCGGTTCCCCGGCCCACTGTAGTCCGAGGCTTCTATTCTTGCATATTTCTGAAAGTGGATACGGGAAGGGGCAGAGCAAAACTGCACTTGAGAAGAGAATTTGGGGTTAAAAGATTGGTAAACAATTTAACCATAGGTAAGCCAGCGCCAGGGACCTCTTGGCACCATACCAAATGAATTTTGATGAAATTGTTATGGTACCTGGAATGTTCCTTCTAGTAGAGGAAGTATGGAAAAGAAACTCAGTCCAAGGTAAATAAGTGTTACCAACCTGACCCAAACGACCTGGCAGAGAAGCTGTGAGATTTTGTGTCCATATTAGCATTTTGTATGAATGAAGATCTCTTTGGATAGTAAGAGGTTCCATATTTTTGTCTGGAAGTTTCCCTCACAGACCGTTATGGGAAACACATTTTACTGTATGGGGATATATTTTACTGTATGGGGCTATATTTAGCTCGGCTCCATTTCCCTGCTTGGCAATGCATCCATTCTGACATCACCTGATGATGATGTTGTTGTTGTGTCATTGATGGGGGGCCAATTTGTAGGCTTGTTGGGTGGAGCCCTTTTATGTGCATATTCTAACATTTAAACTGCATTGAGCTGAAATCTCTGAGTAACACTTACACCAATGGGGCTATCTCCATCAAACGCACATCCGTCAGCAGCTACCGTATGTGAATTGTTAATGAGGTTACATTCTGCTCCACTTACAGAACAGTTACTTCATGGCAGTGTTATTGCTCTGTTGAGATGTGACCATAAAATGAACGCCCTGTGCACTAGTTAATGTGATTTTTTAATACAGTGCTGACTTCATCTCAGATTGTGCAAAGCACAATTCAAATGCTTATTGATAAAAGTTGATGGGTTATTGGGTTATGTATTGTTTGACATTAATTCAGCCGCTTAAAATTCAGTGGATATTATGAGTTTAATTACATAAGGTTTCTTTTTTTTTTTTTAATTTATAATTTTTTATTGTAGCATAGAATTTGTACAGTTATCATCTCACATAGTTTTGCTACTTTTTAAATGCAACCTTTGCATATAGAATCACAGGTAACAGGTAAACATAACAGTCTAGGTAAAGCATAGGTATAATGATATACAAATAGTTATACATAATATTTCTAACTCATGGTTGCATGGTATTAGTAAGACAAATTAACATTTGCTTGTTAGGGATAGCTTCCTTTTGGGGGGTATGAGCAATCTGGGAGGTACATGGTAATGTGGTTTGTGGGTGGTCTATTGGGCGGTGGGCCCGCTGGAGAAAGATTTTAGGGTGGGATCGGACATAGAGCAATGTCTGAGGGTGATAGCCTAAGGGATAGACTTCTGTTACATGCAGTCCAAGTTTTAAGGTACTTGCGGTATTCAGGATTTCGGCTGAGGAGTACCTGTAGGACCGCTCGTTCTTGGGAAGAAGGGTTGGATTCTCTTGATGTCCCATATCCTGGATGTGGTCGCTGGTGTCTTTGCTTCGGAGGTAGTGCTTGTAGTGGCTTCCAGGGATATTCCCAAGGTTTGCAGAAATGCTACAGAGTCACTTGCTTGGGTGATGTGTATTATTTTGCCTTCATTGCTGGCAGAGAGCCTGCACCCTGGTCCCCATCTGTATTGTATCCCCTTGGTTCTCAGTACTTGGGTGACTTCTTTCATGGAGTGTCGCCATGTGACTGTTGCCCTGGAGAGGTCATTATAGAAAGATAGCTCAGAACCTTCAAACTCATATGTGTTAGCTTCTCGGGCGGCTTCTTGTACTAGTAGCTTTCCCCGGAGAGATTGAAAGCGGATGAGTAGGTCCCGTGGGACATCAGATGGGGCTCTTGGTGGTTTAGGTATGCGAAAATGAAACTCCAGCAAGATGGATTTTGCTTTAGCTTGTAGTAGCAGGGAGGCTAGTAATCTGCGTAAGTAGTGTGTGATCTCAGGGTCTTGCACAGCTTCTGGTATCCCCCTTATCCTGAGGTTTCGCTGGCGCTTAGCGTCTTCCAGTGCCGCCACTTTATTTTCCAACATAGTGCTGGTCTTCTTCATTTGGACCATTTCCCTTTGTAGGGTTTCAATTTTGGCTGTTGTAGCAGCTTCATTCACCTCCACGGCCTGTATGCGGGCTGTCATGGCGCCCAGATCTTCCCTGATTAGGGCCACGTCTGCTGCAGATTGAGCTTTAAGCTCCTTGAGCAGATGGAGGATGTCTGCTTTGCATACCGGCAATTGTTCAGGAGGTGGAGTACTCTCTCTTCTAGTGCTCTTTCTCTTTGTCGCTGCTTCAGCGGCCTCCTCCATTCTGTCTTACGAGGAGTGTTCAGAGGCTTCCCGCGTGGGCGCCATCTTGGTAGGCCGCGGCGTTGCTCTGAGTAAATCGCCGATATTTTGAGAGGACGGCATCGCCTCGTTATGGAGCTGTTTGGACTTGCGTCCCATTGTGTTCTGACCAGCGTTGGTAGTGATTGGGCTTTTCTGAACTGCCGATTTCGTCTTTTGTAAGTGGATTTCTCCCGGAGCTCAGTGCTCGCACGTCTGCTTGGGTTGCTCGCTAGCTCTGCCCCTCATTACATTAGGTTTCTGACGCTCGTGTTTCAGGTCCATACAGTGCTAGATCTACTTTTTGATAGGCAGTGTGTTCTCCATTAAAAAGTGGGTTGTTGGAGAGTTTAGTTGTGATTTTGGTATTTTTTTTAAGGTGGAATTATTCAGTGAACGGGTTACATATTGCCTTGATTAACCTTCCCTTTTTCTTCTAGACTTTGTCCATTGATTTTATCTCTTCCCTCCTCTGCATGTCCTTTTTTTTTGCCGGCTACACTAAAAGCATATTGTTGGTCATGCATATTTTATAATGTCGAAGTAAGGCCATCGCAGGTGGGAGGTGACCTAGTTATGGACTTGCAATGGTTCCAAGGGCGCAGTATTTTTTTGCTGAAAGAGCTAAGCTTTTCTGCTCTGGAGAAATGATCAGCTGGAAAAACTGCACAATATGGCAGTTCTGCCACATGAAGGGCACACATTGCATTTGCAACTGTGAATTCTTGTATCTATTTAACCACTTCGGTCTTCATGTTGATGAAATAAAATATGGAAATTTAGCAGGTCAGCCCAACAGATCATGCTCTTGCACACAGTAGCCAAATGGAGGGTTTGAAACTTTTGACTTGTGGGACAAATATGAAAGAATGTAAGTGTTTTGAGTGATAACCTCACAGATCTCTGTGTGAAAGGTTCTATTCAGGGTTATGCATGCAGTATATGGTTTGAGAGATTCTGTTTCCCAAAACTCCACTACCAAAGACGGTGACAGGAACATGTGATAAGTGTTTTGAGCAATGTCGCATCTCAATCCAGCTAGCACTTGCTCATGTGGACACAGTACATACTCATCATTATCTGGCAGTGTGCTCAGCCCTAGATACTGCAATATTTCAAAGGGGCAAACTGGGCCAAGAGGGAGTAAGATTAAAGTGAGTCCACCAGTGGAAGTACAAACCCACATAGTGCTAGGTTGGCACGGTCCTTGCATAATTCCTACCTACTGCCTCACTTCTGTGGTGCTGCTGTGAGGCGGTGGCCCACAACTCTTTGCAGTGGAGGAATTACCACCTGTGCAGTCTGTGCGACTGTTGTGGAGTCCGCAAGCTAAGGGGGCCAATTGAGTAGCTCATACATTTAGAGCCACCTGATGACTATCTTTGATCTGGGTCCCGGTAAGAATGTGCTGCCCTTTAACAGCGCGACCGGGCGCCCTACTGAGTCATTTTCTCAGAGGACAAATCATTTTCACAAGTACAATTTACTTCCTCCCAGCTTACCAACAAGCTACATAGGGATAGGGAAAGGGAGGACAATAGACTTGACTTCCACCAGTCAGATGCCAATGGACCCCAGGGAAGCCACCCTCCAGCACCAAAAATATATGGAAGCAGGGGGTGGCTTCATTAAAATATAACCTTTATTCGATCCAAAATAAAACGGTCAACGTTTCAGCCTGATACACCCAGGCTTTCCTCAGGACACCTATCCAAAATAAAACGGTCAACGTTTCAGCCTGATACACCCAGGCTTTCCTCAGGACAAAAGCCTGGGTGTATCAGGCTGAAACGTTGACCGTTTTATTTTGGATCGAATAAAGGTTATATTTTAATGAAGTCCTTGGAGTGCTTTCCATCTTCACTTTGCTTTATATTTCTATGTTTGGATTTAGCACCGGGCATTATACTATTTTGTTTTGGGTGGAGTGCAAGATTTTTTGGTATTTATATATATATCTATATATATATATATATATATATAAATATAAGTCGAAGTGTGAATCTAAATGGTAAAACTTGCTGGAAGATAAAACCTCAAAGAGTCAGGGTAGTTCCGCTGGAATGGGGTCAGATCAGAGTATTCTTAGCAGTCATATATGCAACAGAAAGAGAGAACTAATGGTGCAGAAAATCCCAGAATAACATGAAAGTAAATAAAACATCTATGGGCCTACTTACAATTGATAGAGCTTGACCTAGCTCTAGTCTGAATGGCATACAGTGGGGGGGCGGGGCCTGACCGCCATGCTGACCGGTCGCAGGCCGGAGAGGCTCCTGGCTACTTTGGTCCCCAATGGCACAAAACTCTTCCATCACCGAAATCTGAGTGACCGGAGGCAGTCATGAGCACCCAGGCAGAAGCCGGAGCCACCGCAGTCCCTGAGATCAGGAGTTCCAGAGCCCCCAGGGAGCGATATGGGACTTTGGGGCCTGCGGCCTACGGGGGTGGAGAGCGGGACGGACGGCCGCCGTCCTGCTTGCGAACCTGGCCACCCTGTGACAGCCTCGGGATGCGCCTCGAGGGCCTCGCCTCCCCCCCCATGGACCGGGGGGGTTATCCCGGTCCCCAGCGGAGGGTCACACTGCCCTACTAAGCTATGCGCTAGGAGCTAGGGCGCTAAAATGGCGGCGCTGCGGCCCACAATGGTTGAAGCGGCCTCGCCTGTATGCAGACGGAACCACCTAGCTGAGCATCACCCAAACAATCCTGCCTTCCGACTGCGAGGCGGGCGGGCTGGGGCTGGAGGTCGAGGGTAGCGCTGGCTGGAGGGGCCCTCAGAAGCTCCACTCACTCACCCACTCTATGTCCCTGTGGTCGGATCTGACAAGGACCGATTGAAGAGGCCCACCGGCGGTAACCCTGCTAACCTGTTGACCCGAGCCGACACCACAGCCACAACGCCCATCGACTACCCTCAATGCCCGCACACACCTAGACACCACTAACCGAGGCACGAACTAACACCATGCAACTCAGTGACACTGCAAAACCGATGGAACCTGCAGCACTCTGTGAACTGGGACAAGCACAGGGACAGAACCATACACAGCGATTTTACTGGCAAGCAGAATACCATACCAGACGGAATCAGCTAGGCTAACATGTGGGACTGATACTGGTCTGGACTCTCTCCTCAACGACCTGGTTTGCTAATTTAGCCCTTAAAAGTCACACACCGAAGCTTGAATGTCATGTAGTATGTATTATGTTCTCTTACACCTTGCTAACCCCTGCTACTGAGATTAACATAGTAAGAGCATAGCAATGAGGATAGCTAGGGCCAGTGTAACAATCTTGCCTCTTCCCTAGACTAAGCCTGAATAATGCTATTTGGATACCAATATCTGATCTCCCTTATTGATACTGCTTAGTGTGGAAATTACTCCCACAGGATTCCATTCACAGTTAATGTAATGTATTCTCAGAATAGCTGACTAGTCTGCAACAACTGGCTTTTGCCATATGATGAATGCTTAAGCCATAGCCTGTATACCACGAAAATTTACCGGGCACTGTTTTTGATTGTATAGCTATCGTTATATCCACGCCTGCCACAGTCTACCTTACGCTAATGTAACCAAACGATAGAAGAAGTCATTAAGGCTCACCAGCATGTACCCAGCTTGATTTTGTTATCACAATACAAAAAATATGTGCGTACCTTCTAAATGCTACATAACAGTATACACTCTTGTATGTGAACGTTGTCTAAAAATGCTGTTGTGGCATCAATGTCTTGCGATTGTTAAACATGCACAACAAAAATAAAGAATTAAAAAAAAAATGAATGGCATACAGTGGTACAATCCCCACTTATTGGATATGTAAGACGGTGTAGGTAGATATCATCGGTATGAAGATCATAAAAATATAAAAGAGACAGCAATAGTGCTCACAGTATAAAGGGTACCAGGAGTATAGAATAAAGAATAGGTACTCACATTTAATTGGGCAGACTAACTGCTCAATGTGTAGGCGTAAGTGGTATAATCCACATCGTGGATTCTTTTGGAATAAGCCTCACTGGAACTTAAAATCGGATGCCAAGTAGAAAATATTAAAAAAGTAAAATGGCACACACAGTGGAAATAGGCCAAAATACCTTTCTTAAAATACAATTTAAAACAAACAGTTAAAATATCCACAACGCGTTTCACCAAAGTGGCTTTCTCAAGTGGAGGTAGAAAAATCAAACCTGGCAGGCATAGGTTTATATAGGGAGTGTGGGTGTGGTTTCTTTAAATTTGGCACCTAAATGACATCATAATTGATTTTTTTGACTTTAAAAAAAAAAAAAAAGTATGCAAAAAGGTCTGGCATGATAGTAGACCAATGGAGGGACTTGTCTATAAAATTTGGAAGCAAAAATAAGCTCTAAAGGGGAGAAAAAAAATAGATCACATGACCGCGGCCATTTTGGGTCATTTTGGATTATTTGGATTCACACTTGGACTTATATTTGAACTTTCTTTTGCTTTTTCTTTGTTTGCCCTCCTATATATATAGGCTTTTTTATATATATGTTATAAAACCTCTGTTTTTATAATTTCTGGCGCAACCTTTATCCCCCCTGTTTGACTCATCTCTGTTGTTTATAAGGCTTAGAGAGTGCCTTATGTTTAAGGTGTGTTGCCTACTCATTTTTTGTATTTTTATATATATCTTTTAGTTAGGTATATTAGCGCTGATCCTTTTTTTATCCTTTTGTCTACATATGCTATATGTGTGTGGGTGTGTATGTGTTATCTGTGTGTATGTGTTATCTGTGTATACCTGTTAGCTGGGCGACAGGTCTTGTAATCCCTAGTTCAGCCACAGATAGGCAGGTACCTGTTACTTATGCCCCACTTAAAAATGGCGTTGGTTGTGCTACAATTTCCGTGATTCTTTTCTAGACTATAGATTTTGGAAGTTGCAGTGCAACACGAATTGCTAGGTTGCTGAGGGACTCTGCAGGGGCAGATCAAAGCAACATATGTTAATGGACTCCCCCCCGCCCCATAAGTGGTAGAGGATTACAGGGAAAAATGAGATCCATTTTATTCAAGATATTTAACTTTTATCGTTTGCCCAATAATGGTGACATTTCAGATATTCTAGAAATTAAGAGAACTTCTCAGCTAGGATCTGAATTTGTGTATATAAAAGCTTTTATAGCTTTATGCAATACTATTATACCGTTTTATGTCAATTTATATTCTTTGATTACTTTTGTTAGCAATGTTTTAGAATAAGTCACTTGACTGCCACTAACAACATGCTCCTTTATAATAAGCATTTAGAAAGTGTTTTGTCATTTATAGCAAACAAAAATATAATTATGAAAATAAGTTCTCTTCTCTAGGCACAGGAAAAGAGTTACAGGTACACTAAAACCACCAAACACCAAAACAACATTAGCTTAATGAAGAGGTTTTTTGTGTATAGATCATGCCCCTGAAGTTTCACTGCTCAATTTTCTGCCATTTAGGAGTTAAATCACTTTTGTTTCCGTTTCTGCAGACCTAGCCACATTTTCCCTGGCTGTGACTGACACACTACATGAAAACAAAATGGTTTCATTTTCAATCAAATGTAACTTACTTTAAAAGTTTTTATCTCCTGCTCTGTAAATTGAACTTTAATTATATACAGGAGGTCTAGCAAGCTATTAACAGACCAGGAGATAACAAATTCTGAATTAAACAGAATTTACAATAAAATAAGTGTAAACATTAGATGACCCTTTGCAGGAAGTGTTTAGCAAGGCTGTGTAAGTCACATGCAGGGGTGTGTGACTGGGCTACATAAACAAAGTTATTTTTTTTTTATAAATTCTTTATTTAGAATTTTTGGTAATAGTAGAAGGGTGGGGGTACAGAAAGTAGAACACGGGAGCATGGTTATTTGTATAGAGTTTGTCAGTTGCGGTAACAATATCTGTAACAGTTGCAGGTAACAATTAGTTGCGTGACAGTTTTTATAGTGCCTGCGTAGTCCAATACATTTCTGTATTTTCCAGAGATGTAGTTCGATTTCATGGGGGGAGGGGGGGGTATAGAAGAGAAAACTGGGGGGGGGGGGGATGAGTACTGCAGGTAAACAAGGGGTTCATGCATTATCATGGTATACATTTAAACATTCCATTTTGTGTGTGTTGTGTCACCCTCCATAGTTGTATTAGTTTAATAGTCACAGATTTGGTGTGTCTTTGGTGTGTGTATCTGTTTTCGTACTTTGATCAATATAGTTATGTTGTGATATCTTTGCGTTGCTGTTGAGGAGGTCGGTGCAAATTTATGTTAGGATCATGTAGGTCGAGGCTTGGGGCTCCGCGTCATGATTCCTGCGTCTCAAGAGCTTTAATTTAGTCATGTGTCTTGTGGGTGGGGGTGTGTTTGTTGACTTGCAGTCGTGTGCACTTCTTGAACGCTTTTGTCGTTGTCTTGTTGCGTGGGGTGATTTGCCGTAGTGTGTCCCCTCTCGGATGAGGGTGGGGTGGTGGAGGGGTATTAGCGTAGGAGTTGTCTGTCGTTAGGGCTGGGTGGGTGGTTTCGCATAGGCGTTTGTTGGTTGCCTTCGGGGTTCAGTCCCAAGTGTGGGGGGGGTAGGGGTGGTAGGTGAGGGGGGGTGAAGCGGCTGGGAGGGTGTGTGGCGGGTCTAGGGGATTTGTGGGGGGGTCGGGTACGGGGGGGTGGGCGAGGTTTGGAGAGAGGAGAGGGCTGTTCTCAGCCGTAGGAGTCATTTAGGGTGTTTGGCGGGGGCTAGGGTGCCAGTATGGTCCTGGTTAGCCATGGATCCCATATTTTATGGTGTGAGTTTGTGGTGTCATGGACCAATGCTGATAGTTTGTCCATTTCCACAGATTCGTCTATTTTTTTCAGCACTTCTGGTGTGGCCGGGACAGTGTTGCTTCCCCAGTATTTGGCGATGGTTCTCCGAGTGGCCATCGCGATCCGAGCCGACATTTTGTTTTGGGCTCTCGTGAGGGTTGGGTGGGGTTTAGATAAGAGCCAGATCCATGGGTCTTGAGGGAGGTTGCAGTGTAACGCCCTATTGACCATTTGGATCATGTCCTGCCAAAGTTGGGCTATGCGAGGGCAGTTCCACCATAGGTGTATGTATGTGCCCTGCTCACCGCACCCCTATAAACAAAGTTATTTAACTCCTAAATGACAGAGAATTGAGTAGTGAGACTGCAGGAGCATAATTTATACACCAAAACCACACTATTAAGCTAAAGTTATTTTGGTTACAATAGTGTCATTTAACATAAGTCAAACATCGCCCTGGAAAATCAGCATATCCTCATAGAGATTTATTAAATTGTGCAGCACTGCCCCAGGAAGCACCTCTAGCAGCCATCTGAGAAGTGGCCACTGGAAGTGTCCCTAGGGAGTAGACACTCCCTCTGAAAAGACAGTGTTTGCTGCAAAAAGCCTGAAGAGACTGACTATACTCATCAGAACAACTACATTCCACCCTTTAACAATTTATCATGGTTTTGGTGGTCCTATTGAAGAACAGAAAAATATAATACATTTTGAACTTGCTTTTTTTTTTTTTTTTTTTTTAAATTCTTTATTTTATTTGTGCAAGGGTTGAACACGTCATGCTTATCATGCCACAACAGCAAGGAAAACATGTATTTAAACATCATGTTACAATAGTCAGGCATTATAGGGTTCTGCACATTTTTATATATATAATTGTCGCTTATCAAGTAGTTTGTCAGTTCAGCTGAACTTGCTTTTTTTAGGTTTATATTTTATATTTTGCCACATTAGAATGTATATATTGATATAAGTATAAAAGTAACATGTTTGGGAAATTATATTTGAGTGTTTAGTTCATATTTAGAGGTTTATTTTTTCCATTAGTTTTTTTGGAGAACATCTGTTATTTATTTTAAAAATACAATTATTCTCAAAAACAACTTGTTCCATGAGTGACAGGGAGCCTACGCCGTCCAGAACGCAAAGGATTATTCATACATACAAGTAAAAGATAGAAGTTGAAACTACATTTTGTTGTGCTTTGTTGTATGATTAGTACCTTTTCCCTTATGGGAATAACAGCATCAGATGAAGACCAGACATCTGTTTTCCGATCCTGCCTCTTTTTGTTTTCTGTACTGCTGTTTGCAGCATAATCCCCATCTTGGTTGCAAGGACGTTTGTGAAGTTAGCGTATCTTAATGGAATTGTCAATAACTTCCCAGTATACAAAGCTACAAGGTCAGTAGAGAAGAACGACAAAGATAGGCTTGGACCTCTCTAGGGATTAGCTGAGAAGACAACAAAAATAGTGAATGACCCGCCTGGGGCTTCAAGCTGCAGGATTAGAAGATGAGAAGGGAAAGATGGGATTTGACCTCTCTGGGACTCCATGTAGAAGGATGAGGAGGAGAGATAAATCCATGAAATTGAGAGGACCCCCCCCACCTCCCCCAGAAGACCAAAGATACTGGATTAAGAGAGAGAAAAACAGAGTGAAGAAGGAACCACTCCAAAGTTCTGTAAATCCGAAAAAGCAGAGAAGAAAGATGCAGACAGGGAGAGAACTCCTTAAGAACACATATAAATAGATAGAAGAACGAAGCCAGGATGGGGAGAAATTCATAGAATGTCTAAGAAGTATGATTAGTAGAGAATAAAAACAGTGTTACGAGGAAATGGGGAGGCTAAAGTGGCTAGGTGTCTCGCACAAACACAACAATTAAAACAAAAAAATGTTCTTTCAGATTTTTAGCGATAGACCTTAAAAGCAAAAAAAAACCTAATCAAAAATTCTCATTATTGCTTGTTGTGTCACATTACACCTGACATTATGGTTTGGCATCACTTATCATGGTTAGATAGGATTTTCTATTGTCAAACATTAGCAGATAACTCAGCAGTGGAGATTAATAAAAGTGTTACAAAAAGAAAAATGGGGCAAAGTTCTAAGTACAGCAATCAGTGTGGAGTCCATGGAATGGGCCTGCTAGGTGCATTGGATTCCACGGTAATATTCAAACATAATTCAAACATAATTAACAGTTACTTTAAATAATAAATAATGTGTAGTAATGAAAAGGGGTTCAGTATTGTTTGTTATTGCTGATGTAACACGTGTGGGCAAAATTTTCTATCTGAAGACATAATCTTAATGTGGAAGTTAGCTTAAAAAAACTTCATGTAGTTGGTTCAAATTAAGTCCGATTAGACGTAATGTCGACTGTAATATCATAATGGCTCATTACGTCCTTGTGCAGCTTTATCTACATTCTGATTTAACTTGATTCAAGCCTTCAGAGAGCTTGTAAATGAAGAAATAGATTATTACTTGCTTTTGGTGAGACCCTGGTAATGGTTTTAAGACATGAAAAGCATTAAAGAGATATCGTTAATATCAATGAAAAAGAACATTGAATTATATCTAATTTATTATAGTTAGCAGGGTTGAATTTTGCTATGTACAGTGAGCTTGTCACTTGGTCATATAAAGAGAAACAAAATATTGGATTTTAGAGCTGATGATGCATCGTTTACTGTTTAAAAATCAATCCTTAATCTTTAAAAATCTTTATACCTTGAGGGATTTAAGTATTTAATGCATAATGTATTGTTTGAAAATGAAAATGGACATTAAAGGGAAATTGTCACTTGTCTGGAATTTACCCCATTGAATAAAACTTGGGAAATCATGTTTTCTTTTAGATTTATACTAATAATTTCGCAAATTTAAATGAGCAATTTACGTCATAAACCAGTTAAAGGATCCCTATTGGGTCAGGAACAAAAACATGTATTCCTGACCCTATAGTGTTTAACCCACCATTAAGTTGGCTTGCCCCCCCCCCCCCCTCCCTCCCTCTTCCTCCCTTAGCCCCCTATAAGAGTTTAAAACTCACCTTATTTCAGGCGCTGGCATCAAAATGGACGATTTTTAGCCAACCCAATGCAACCCAATGCTCTCAGCCATAGAGGCGGCGCCAGCTGCAGAGGACCGAACGGCGTGGGAAAAAAGATGAGTAAAAACACTATTCCCATGGGATCGGAGAGGAGCTGGTCACCTAAACATGCACAGGCAGACACTCAAAAATGATATGTATTTTTTTTTTCACATTTTAATCGACCCAGCCCCCCTACTTTTGGGAGACCTGGAGTAGATTTCTCCGGGGTCCAGTGGGTGGGCGGGTGGGAGAGAGTGGAGGCGGGTGGCCAGCTGCAGGTGGGAGAGAGTGTAGGCAGGTGGCTAGGGAGCTGGGACCTCCTTGCTCTGCTTCCTAGACATCACTCTAGCCCCGGGATCACTAAGCAGCATGCGAGGGAGCAGCGCAGCCTACAGTAAACGCAGCTGGCCATACACCCGCCTCAGAGGGAATGTGCTCCCAAAACCCATGGATTGGCAGGAACAGTTCTCTTTAAATAGAACGTGTTATCGATGGGCACCCAAAGCCTGTTGCTTTAACATGGCCTGAATATAGCCCTGTACATTTGAGTGTATCCACTTTGCATGTATATTATAATTAATTTCATTTATTTTTTGGTTCACATGATTGCTCTACTTTTTATTTTTATTGTTTTTGTTTATTTTTGTATGTCAACAAAATACCTATTCAGTGTTGTGCTTATATTGTAATACACTGATTTTTGTTGTATAAAAAAAAGCATTATTCTGCCATAGTATTCATGTATATAAAGAATTGCTGTAGTGAGGTAGACAGAGTACCCCTCAAATTTTAGAGTGCCCCTCGATTTTATCAAATGATTATTATAACACAAGCAAGAGGAATTTATCTTAGCTTACAGAAAACATTGTATCCATTTGCCATTGGGGCACAACTATCACTGACATGATTAACCCTGGACCAGTTCAGATGATCAGATATCATTTTTGTAAAATGAATTGGTGTGAAGCATATATAGCAAAGAGGGATACAATAATATTCTTACAGAGGTCATTTTGTAAACATTTCCTTTTAAAGAGGAGACCTGGTCACCGTAGCTAGCATAATTATGGACTCTAGTTTTAGCTAGTGACACATTATTATTATCATTAATTATATTATTATTTTTAGAAAGCACCAAGAAATTCCACTATAAACAAGTAGTCGCAGTAAGACTTGTTAGACGTCAATGTATTTTGTATAAATTATTTGTTAGACGGTACATCCAAAACACAAACACACACAGTGTGAGGTTGCATTGTGCATTTTCCAGTACAGCAATGACTAGCAAACATTTGCTTTGTGCACAGAAGCCTTTGGGAATATCTAGGCTTCCATAGCAACCCACGGTTTCTGGTACAAAGTAATTGGCTATGAGAACTGTAAGTATGTGATGGAAATAAGAAATTATTATAGAAAGTATTTAATCACAACCAAATATAACAGGGAAAGGAATAATGGGTACGGCGGTCTGATAATGGTTAATCTGTAGGGAAGTGTGATGCACTTTAAGATCTTTTCATACATAACAAGAGGAAGTTATGATTTATGTAATGTTAAGCAATGGGATTCCTCTGGACATTAAAGCTATAGAGCACGCATTTATAATTTGCTTACTTTGTATTGGGGTTGCAGAGGGTACAGATGTGTGCAATCACCAAGTCCCCATGGACCAGTTCACCCTCTGATATAACAACCACACCAAACATATTGTACTGTACAGGGAAAGTGTAAAATGTATCAGTAAAAAACTCCTAAGTAATTGTGAATATATTCTACTGGAGCATATTAAAGGGCTCTACAGAATGTCAGAGGAAGTTACTCTGCTAAATTTGTGGTGTGAATTTAATATATAGCTAAATAGTAATACAGGTTAAAAGACTCAAGTCCAGGAAGTCCAATCATTCACAAATCTGTTGAAAAGAAGGAGAGAAAATGTTCAATGTGTCATATCATTCCTACTCTCCGGGAGGAGGGAGCAGCGAATGTAATCTACCATTTCACTGTCCGCATTACATTCGCATTCCAAGGACTGATAATCATTGCTATAGAAGTGTTAAATACATTTATTTTAGAAATATATGATTTCAATATATTTTCTGTATGTGGATATAATGCCCAAATGTAGACATTCTTTTTAGATTCTGTTGCCATTTTCAGTAAGCTGCACTACTAGTAATGCCTTCAGGGTCCTTATAAATACTTATAAGCAAGTTTTATGGCCATTTTTATTTATCTATTAAGTCACACCTACTGTATGTGAGAATTTTTTTATTTTTTTTTATATTATACTAACATTTCCGATCCTATGTGAAATATTGCAAGATAAAGTTCACTGTATACTGTCTAAAGCTTGCGATTTCAAAAATATTTGTTACAAAGGCTGAATAAATAAGTGAAAAATTTAAATTGTGTAAATTTACATAATTAAAATGCTTATGTTTGTCTGCAAATTAATCTATACACAAAATGTCTAATGTGTTATCTTTGCTAAGATTTTTTCAAACAAAAAGTGCTTGGTAGTGAAGGGGTTAAAATCAATGCCCACAAACTGTATCACATAGAGGTCTTACCATTGTTTAATAAAAAGGCAAAATTATATTTTAATACTGTTAATATCCCTTTTTATGCATGACAGTATGACTGATTGTTGCATAGTCAGCTATCTATAATTATTTCTATATCATTCTTATTTACTATTATTCCTAACTTAAAGGGATACTCTAAGCACCACATCAACTTTAGCTTAATGAAGCAGCTTTGGTGTATATAACATGCCCCTGCAGTCAGGGCCGGTGCAAGGATTTTTGGGTACATTTTTGGGTGAAGATGCATTTTTCCGCCGCCCCCTCTCCCCCCCCCCAAAAAAAAGAAATAACATTGTGTGCCTCTTAACCTCCCTTTTGTGTTTCTTATCCCCTCTTTTAAATCTTACCCCCTTTAGTGTATCTTATCTCCTATTTTTTCCTCATTGTGTGTCTTACAACTCCCTTGTGTATCTCTTACAACTCCCCTCGTGTGTATCTTATCCCCCCTCTTTCTATCACTCTTACATCCGCCCACATTTTGTGTGTCTTACTCCTCCCAGCCCATTTGTGTGACTCCTTTTCTTCCAGCCCCTTTGTGTCTTTTGCTCTTCCCAGCTCCTTTGTGTGTGTGTCTCTTTCACCCCCAGCCCATCTGTCCCCCCAGCCCCTCTGTGTGTCTCTTTTTCCCCTACTCAAGCCCCACTGTGTGTTTATTTCACATCCAGCTCCTCTCCCCTCCCCGTCCCTTAGTGGTCCCCTCTCTTCCCCCCTCCTTTCCATGTCCCTTAGTGTTTCTCTCCCCTCCCCTCCCTGTCCCTTGGTGCACCATCCACCCCCTTAGTGTTCCCCGCCCCTTCCTGGTTTGCCTCCTACCTCTCTTGTAGAATGGCCGAGCGGAGCGGATCCCCGTACAGGAGCTTCAGTTTTCTGTACCCGGCTGGACAGACAGGAAGTGCTCTCTCAGTGAGCACCTCCTGTCAGTCCGGACAGGTACAGGAAACAGAAGCTCTTGAACCACGCTCCGCTCCGCCACGCTCCGCTCCGCCACGTGTTTTTTTTACACACAGAAAGTCACACACACTCAATGACAAAACACACAGACGTCACTGACAGACACAGACTCCCTGATTTGTTACAGACTGGCAGATACGTACTGACACTCACACACACTCAATGACAAACACACAGACATCACTGACAGACACAGACTCATTGATCTGACACACACTCATTCATTGACAGACACACACACACGCACACTGACAGACACACTGACAAACACTCTGATAGTCACACACAGACTCAATGACAAACATACTCTCACTGATTTGACAGACACTCACAAACACACACTGACAGACATACACTCACATGCACACTCATACACTCACATACAGCCACATGCACACACATACACTCGCACACACATGCACTCACATACTCACTGCGGCTGTGGTAGAATCAGAGGCTGCTAGGGAGCTGTAATCTTCATGCTCTGCTCCCTCGAGGGCTGTCTACTGATGCCGGGAGCCAGAATATGACGTCATATTCCGGCTCCCATGGCATCAGCAAATGGCGTACAAGGGAGCAGAGCAGGGAGATCAGAGCTCCCTCACAGAGTCTGAATCTACCACAGCCACACGCCGGGAGGTCCATAACACGGCCTGCTAGGAGGGATAGCTTCCCTCCTGCCGGTCACTAGAATCTTGCGCCCCCAGAGCCGGTGTGCCATAAGGCTTGTGCCCCCTTATAGAAGCACCAGCCCTGCCTGCAGTCTCACTGCTCAATTATCTGCCATTTATATGTTAAATCAATTTGTTTATGCAGTACTCAACAAGCCTCTCCTGATTATGACTCACACAGCCTTCCTATACACTTCCAGTAAAGCAAGATCTAATGTTTAAACTTCCTTTATTGCACAGTCTGTTTTATCTAGAATTTCTTATCTCCTGCTCTGGTAATTGCCTGGTAGAGCCTGCAGGAGCCTCTTGTGTGTGACAAAAGTTCAATTAACAGATCAGGAGATTGCAAATTCTAATGTAAACACACTGTTCTGTAAGATCTAATTGAAAATTAACCTTTTTTTTTTTCTTTCTTTTTTTTATTGAATGTATCACAGCTATGGGTGGTGTGGCTATGGTTGCAAAAATGGAAACAAAAGTGAATTAACTTCTGAATGGCAGTGAACTCATTAGTGAGACTGCCCGTGCATGATCAATACTGCAAAACGCTGTCAATAAGCTACAATTGTTTTGGTGCTTCAAGTATCCCTTTAAGATTTAAAGGAACACTCCAAAAAAACTTTTTTATTTTACTACTTAGTTGATAAACGCACAATGAAAACATGCATGCATTTAAATATACATTTTGTCACTGGGTATATGTATAAAAACAGCTTGGAAAACTACAGATCTATTGTCTGCAGCCTGTGCAAGCCCTCAATTCCTACTAATGCAGTTCTATAAGAATTCCTAAATATTATCACTTAGTAACCCTTCAAATAATTTCCCAACCAGAGATGTTCCCCATCAGAGGTCTGTAATTTCTAGACTGAGATTTTGATGCCTTTAAAAAAAAATGTTTTAGTTATTTTCAAAATTTCAAACATTATTTTAGTGTAAATTTGTCATGAGCTCAGAATCAGCTTAAAAATTAAACAGTAAAATCAGTTAGACAAACTCTACAGTTTCTCCTAGTGGTACACTCCAGGGAAATTAAGGGAAAATACCCCAATATGCTGTTCTTCAAATCCTACGATGCTCACAATGCCAGCAGTTTGGAATTGAAGTTCAACAACAGTCCAAGTGAGACTTGTTGCCTAGAGTTGATCTAAACTGAACTGGCAGTCTCTTCAAAAAATTCAGTTTTTCTACATGACAAGTGCGGCATTAACTAAAATCCGTTTTGTTCTTTTTTTACAGGAATTCGTTCATGGGACACAGATCTGATTCAATGCAACTTAGATCAAGAACTCAAGCTCTTTGTATCACGTCACTCTGCCAGATTCTCTCCCGAAGTCAGAGGTGAGCTTGTTTATCGTTATCGAGATTAAATGCAAAATGTACACCCATCAGAACCTGCAAAACTGGAACTGGAGAGGCTTTTAAAGGGACAGTCTAAGCAACATGGTCACACTATAGCTCTGTGTGGTGGTTATGTCATGTAGGCTCTGCATGGAAATGCTTAGTGTTCCCCATTGATTGATTCAGTGCATCTCTAGGAGGAGATGCTGATTGGCGCGGTGTGACATTTTGACGAGCATGCACAATAGCCTCCCCAATGCATTGGATTGGCTGAGATCATCAAGATTGTCAAGATTGATTGAAGTTATTTTTGGCTTAAAATTATATATTTAGTGAACAAATCTGTTTAGTGAAATGTGCCGTTATTGCCAAGAATTTAGAATGAATTTCACATTTTAGGCCAAATGAGTTGAAGTGAAAATAGTCTGACTTTGAACATTTTACCTATTCATGTTGGCAATTGAAAAATGGGGTATATTACTTTACACAATTCTTTTTTACATTTACGAAAAAAGCCTGCAACCTTCTTTACAATGATCACAGTCTTTAAAACAGTAAGGTCTAATCATAATTAGTTGAGTTGTGATGACTTGGAAACTGATGAATAAGGAACTTTCTGCTGGGCAGGAAGGAGAAAGATCAACATTTAGCTGCAATTTCTGCAGTTAATGCAATTTATGTATTTAGCAGTAAGGTTTGGATTTTTAAAAAAATATAATAGATGCATATTTTTATTATAAAAATAATCACTATAGGCACCCAGACCACTTCAGCTTAATGAAGTGGCCTGGGTGCCTGGTCCAGCTACGTTTAACCCTTTTTTCTATAAACATAGCAGTTTCAGAGAAACTGCTATGTTTATAATGGGGTTAATCCAGCCTCTAGTGGTTGTCTCATTGACAGCCGCTAGAGGCGCCTGCGTGCTTCTCACTGTGATTTTCACAGTGAGAAGACGCCAGCGTCCATAGGAAAGCATTGTGAATGCTTTCCTATGAGACTGGCTGAATGCGCGCGCGGCTCTTGCCACGCATGCGCATTCAGCCGAGGAGGAGGAGAGACCCTGTCCGGCACTGGAGAAAGAGGTAAGTTTAACCCCTTCACAATTCCCCCATCCATATGATCTGCCATATGAGCCAACGCCAGTGCTGCACACAGTGTCTTTTCTCTGAAAAGGCAGTGTGTTTACATTAAAAGGCCTGCAGGGACAGGCTACATCTAGCTGTAGATGGTTCTGGTGACTATAGTGTCCCTTTAATGTGAGGTAAATTAGGGATTAGTGCCACTGATATTATACTGGATTGCCTACTTACCACCAGATGAGGACAAGAGGATGATGACGGGGTCAGGCTGCAGTCTGACTCCACTGGTCTGGTGTTAAAACAGGCTCTCTGGAGGCAGTGCTCACAAAAACCACGAACAGGAAGCAGCTCTATTTTTTGGGGCACCTTACACAGATCGTGGTCTGACCCCCAGGGCCTGACTGTGAGTATGCCTACAAGGCCGGCCCATAAGACTGATGTCTACATGGCCCACCCACATTTCGCTCAAAGGGAGTGAAGTGTTTGTGTGTAGGGGATGCGTTATGTGTTATTGTAGATGATGTAATGTGTGTGTGTTCTTGTGGAATGTAATGTATAGGGATACCAGTTTGTGTAAGGGATGTAGTGGGTGTGTACAGGGGATGCAGTGTGTGTTTGTGTGTAAGGAATGCATTGTGTGTGTGTGTGTGTGTGTAAAGGATGCATTGGGTGGCTGTGCGCTTCCCTACCGTCGGGTCACTCGAAACTTGCACTCCCCCTGGGCCGGTGTGCCCTAGGCGATTGCCCAAGTCGCCTATATGACGCGCCGGGCCTGATTATAATATTTAACCTGTGACGAGGTGATTTTTCGGGCTGTCAATCTTCAATGAATATAGTTGACACTGTCAAAATTTAAATTCGCTACTAAAATTAACCTTAAAATTCAGTCCTGGCTGTGGAGTATGTCAAGGACCCTCCAGCTGTTAGCGCAGGATTTGAAATGTTGAGCCCTGCTCATTGTTATTCACTAAAGTGTGAAATGTCAGGAATCAAAATGGATTCAAAGTGAATTTCAAAATGTATCCCAAAATAGTCAAACTGAATTATTCAGCTCAGCATTGAAACTCACTCTGAATTTCCAATAAATCACACTTGACTGAAAACAAAACATGTTGGACAGCTCTTCGAGGCGTGAGTCCTTTACCTCCCTCTTTACATACTTTTCCCTCTTATCTCTCTTCCCTTTTCTGGTCACGTTCCCTTCTAATTGTAAACTTTGTGTTAAGTACTTAACATTGAGGGTAATAATGCCATTGTATCTGTGTGACTTGTTTCTCAAAGAATTAAAAACAAAACAAAAAAAAATTGTCCCTAAATCCCGAACTGGTAGGCGTGCCTTGAGGACTGGTTTGGAAATCACTGATCTAGATTGTAAGCTCTTTCGAGCATTGTCCTCCTCAACCTATTGTTCCTGTTACAATTCGTAATTGTCTCATTTATTATTAGATTTCCCCCTTTTATATTATGGTAAAATGCTGTAGAATAAGTTGGCGCTATATAAACACCAATTATAATAATAAATGTTACTCACCTCTGCAAGCCTGGAGAATCCATGGCACACCGCAAATTTCTACTAGAACTTGTAATTGACAGCTAATGCCATAACATCGGGGACACTATGCACCCGATGGAGGTTCCTCATAATGATTCTATGAATCAAATTGTAACAAATTGTATGCTCGCTTTTCATGCCTCTGTTCACACAGCTGTCACATTTATCGAGATTACTGCTTACTTTGTCACATTTTACAAGCATAGAATATGCATGTCAGTGTCTGATTTGCTTATTAATCTGTGAGTAAATAAGTTAATTTAGAATCTCAATTAATTACAATTTTAAGTGCTCTTACATAATTTTTTTTTTTTTTTATTCCATTTAAACCATCATTGTTTCTTTTGATTATAACAGATCATTCCCATATGCCGTGAAATGTGAGGAATGAGAAGTGTTTATTTTTTTTGTAATCTGTAGGCAAAAATAGCTAAATTGGGATTTTAACCCAAACATTTTTACAGTTTTACTAGTTTGGCCGAGACTTTGTATATTCTGAGGCATATTTGAGGAGAGAGTTGGAATTGAGGAAGTAAGCCAAGCTGGTAAAGACAAGCCTCTCTAGAAGCTTTGCGTAAAAAGGGAGCAAGGATATAGGACAATAGTTGGAAGGGGAAAATGGGTCAAGAGATGGCTTTTTTTATGATCGGTACGACAGTAGCATGTTTAAGGGGAGCAGGTACAACACCAGAAGAAAGAGAGCAGTTGAAGATCTGTGTTAAGGGTGGTACAAGACAGGGGGAGAGAGCTCTGATAAGGTGAGAAGAGACGTGATCAAGTGAACAAGTGGTGGGATGAGAGGATGAGAAGAGCAGCCACCTTTTGTTCATTAGCCGGGTAGAAGGCCTGAAGGGTAGGAAAGGTACTTCCCAGGTGCGGTTGAGAGAGAGAGAGAGAGGAGTGAAGGGGGGAGAGTTTTTTGGTATCTGTATGACACAAAAAGAGCAATCAATTGGGAGCATACCCTGCCTACTTTGACCTTTTGCCACACACAGTGCCCTGAAGATATTATACAAAGAACAAACGATGAATATATCTGTTATGGCGTTATGCCCTTTTACCAACCTGAGCCTGCCCAGTACTGGATGACATGAGCAAGGGGAGGCACTAAGGGCAGACATGTTCGAGAGCAGAGGAGGTACAAAAAAATAAGGTACCCTCTCCTTGTCTGCTATGTAAACGAGCCGGCCAGCATTTCATGGGAGGCGTGTACGGTTTACTCAGGTGTTACTACAAATCTTCTATTGGTTCTCAATAGATGAACCCATTTTGGGGAAAACCATTAAAGGAAACTTAGTGATTATATTGTTTGCCTCCAATGAAGGTGCATGTTAGCACCGAAACGTGTGTCAGGCGTTTCAAACTTTAACACTTTGCACTTCTAGCACATGGTACTCTGTTCACTTAGACAGTTTTATGTTTGCTGTTTTCCTAATCCTATCAAGTTTTAGAATTTTTTAGATTTTAAGGGAGAGAGGACTAATTTTTTACAGACCCTATGGGCTATGATAGAAGCATGTATCTATTATCTGTATTAGAGACATTGGATGCTACATCTAACTGGAAGAGCTCCCTACTATACTAAAAAAAAGTTTAATGTCCTAGGACATTATTTGCCTTAAAGGAACGCCATAGTCCCAAGTTCATGTTACTTAGTCAACAGTATATGACATATCTTTTATAGAAGATATTTATAGGAGGTTAATTTTAACATAGCAGTAACATATTGCAAATCAATTCATTATGTAAAAGAAATAAAAGAAAGGAGGATAGGACATATTCCTCAATAAAATATACTCTTCATGAAGATACACTCCTAACCTCACTTGTGCTAGTTTAAGGTCCAAAAGGAATATATCTTAAGGCTTATATAAGTCAAATATAGCAAATAAATATAATATTGGGATAATACTCAGTTAATATATAACTACTAACATGAAGTCAAGAGTGTATTTCATAACAAACCCAACACCTTAAAAACCCATACAGAGGAATATAAAAAAGTGTATAAAAGAAAGTGCATAAAAATATATATTAAACTACTAAAAAATAACTATAAAAAAATGACAGAGTTCAAAGTCGTCATTCAAACCCCGTGGATGTAAGGTTTCTAGATTAAAAAATCCATCTCATTTCAGATTGTCCATTTTTCTAATTATGTCGTCACTCCTCCAATTTATTTTCACCCTTTAAATTCCTAAAAATGGTAGTTTATTAGGATCACTATTATGAAAGTTTTTAAAATGTAGGGATACACTATGCTTAACAAAGCCGTTTCTCACGTTCCTAATGTGCTCTTGAATCCTCACCTGAAGGGGGCGAATGGTACACCCTATATATACTAATCCACATGGGCAAGTCATCATATAGACTACTCTCTTGGAATGGCAAGTAATGATATAATTCATTTTACTACTTTTTTTCTGATTTTTTTGGATGTGTGAATTCCTTAATAACCCTTTTTTTTTAACTTGTTGTATTCCTACAGTGCCCACAGATATTGCAACAATAAAACCAAAAAAAACTTTAGATTAATTGAATGAATTCTGTGTATCTCTCCTCATATTTGTGTGGTTATTTGTAAGATTATTTAGCAAATCGGGTACACCTCGGTAAATTATTTTAGGTTTATCAGGTAAAATGGCATTAAGTGCTTCATCATTTTTTAAAATTGGCCAATGTTTAGAGATCGGGTTTCTCACTTGTTTGCTCTGGATATTAAAATCACAGATAAAAGATATCTGACTTTCATTGGATGACATAGTTTTTTCTTTATATTTTAAAGTGTATCTATCTCTAAGCATTACTTCTTTGTATGCAGTGTTTAAAAGTTCTCTATTATATCCTTTATCTGAAAAATAATTTATGATTTTTTGTGCCTGTTCTTGAAATGTATTGGTGTCCGTACAGTTTAGTTTAATTCTTAATAACTGGGCTTTTGGTGCATTTAGGAGCCAGGTAGCATCATCCCAAATATTTGACAATTTTCAAATTTTTGTTTTGTTTTGTTTTTTACATGTTTAGGGTTAAGCCCTTGGACATCCCTGGTGTGTCCAGCTGGTGAAATGATTCCGGAGGAATTCACAGATCCCTATTAGTTTATTTGGGGGATAATTCTTTCCTTAACTGTTTACTCTTGTAGGTAAAATAGCACACAAAGCTGTCGGCTGCAAGGTTAGTTTGGGGTGTGGCCACAGCAGGACGAAGGAGAAAGTTTAAGGTAGACGCCTGGGATCGCGGGAATATGTAATGATGAGAGAAAAAGTATGATTTTTTTTTAGCAAATGTGAGGGCTGTGCTGTACGAACGCAAGATGAAATTATAATGGAGAAATTCTGTCAAGGTACGAGACTTCGTCCAGCAGCATTCAGCTGAATGGGAGCATCTTTGTAGGTAGCAGGTCGACTTAGTGTGCAATGGTTGGAGGCGCATCTTTCTAGAGGTACACGTGTCCAGAGCAGAGGTGAGGGGTAGCATTATATGAGGATATAGTCAGAGAGGGACAGAAGACGGTACGGATGTTTTTAGAGTTCAGAACTGACATCAGCTAAGAGTTGCTGGAGATCAAGAGAATTCAAGTCCCTTCTGAATTAAGGGGGGTTAGGCTGGGTATATTGGGTGAGAATTAGCCCACTGTGATAGCACAAGGGAGGAGGTAATTGAAAGAAGATTTGAGGCTACACATATGTGGCGGAACCTACCTCGCCACTGGGCATTGGAGGGGCCTGGCTGCCTGCCTCTTACCTGCTGACTATGGCCCCTGGAAAATTGGTACAGTTAAAGATTTATATTTGGGCATATTGTACTGTATATTGCTGCTACTGGCCCTTTTAACAGCATCTATGGACACATTGGGACTTTTGGGACTACTGTCCCTTTAAGACTGTGAAGCATGTTCTAGTGTGCTGCCTGTAATATTGTATATGTATTCATGTGTTAAGTTTAACCTGGGTGATATGTATGCAGCATTCAACTGATTGTTCGGTAGAATCACTCCATTCATTATATTGAGTGAAACTACCGAACAACCAGACCACCCAGGAATAAATGTGCCTCCAATTACAGTTTGCAACAATGTTGCAAACGGGTAATTGGCAATCAGTGTAATGTGTTCTTTGTCCTCTGGGTGGCCGCCATTCGGGAAACAAACACGTGGCGGCGGCCATCTTAAACTACCGAACAGCGGTGTTTTGCCGTCGAGTGTCTGGAACTAAAATCGGACACTTGACTAGGCAAACACCGCTGAGACCTCCAGACTTCCAGGATTTCGTATAGAAACTACCGAATGGCCCGCCGTTCGGTAGAAAGAACCCCTCAAACAAGGGAATTCATTCAAACCCTCTCCAGGCTCTATAACACAGGCAATTCGCCTGTTTTCATTCCCTTGTTTGTGACCGACCGCAGGGCCAAAATGCATGGAACTGTTTTCGGATACTTTACCCATGCGGTCGGTCAAAACTTTGCCTGCTCATAACTCCCGAACCCCTGGTCCGATCTGGGTGATTTTTGAGTATGTTGCTCACCCAGATCAGGGCTATCAGGGGATACCTGTTTTAGGGGTGTATCATATGTATTTGGGGTACATCCAGGAATTGGGGAAAAGTGTGTACTATATAATTGGATTAAGTGTTAATCTAAGGGGAGGAAAGGTGTGGGAGGTACATCCATGTGATTGGTCAATTTCATCCTCCCCCTGGGAGTGTCCTGTATGTACCTGTTTGTGAATAAAAGCCGGGCTGGATGAGCCAGTCCAGAGTTCCTGTTTTACCCTCAAAGTGATGTGTCGTCTCATTATTGGGGGAAGGATTTATTGTATGCTGTTCCAGTTGACTGCTAGGAGTACAAGCCTATTCGTATGGTTCCTATTCAATGGTCTACAGCATTCATATGCTTGGGAGAATTTAAAGGTTTCTCGGATTCGGTGATTATGGTGTCTGCCAGAGTGCTTGGAGTCCTCAGGAAGCACTAGGAGCATCCATTAACGGAGGTACCAAGTCGGGGTGCCAGGTGATCCGTTACATTGGTGGCAAGCGGTGGGATGGCGTCCTGGTGTGAGAGGAACAACACCCTGGAGACACAGGAATTATTATGGAGCGGCATAGAACCAGCGAGTCCCTGGACAGTGCTCCAAGTGGAAGAGGAGTTTAACTGGAGATTACAGAGCATCTTGGCCACACTGGATAAGCCGATAGCAGAGGCATCCAGGTTGGCATGCAGAGAGGATGCCCGACAGGGGATGTGGGAAGAAACCCTAGAGGGTGTCCAGCGTTGGCGAGGTGAGCGTCTCCCCAGCAAGGAGCAGCGATTACAAGCCAGAGTGGCCCTACGGATACCTATGCTGGGAGAACAGGCTCAGGAGGAATGGGTGATGCAACTTGATTCACTGGCATGGAGAGAACTGGGTCTCGAGGACGCATACCAAGCGCTACGTTGGTACGCGGTTCAGCGGGTGCCTGGAATGGCCAAATTTGGCAAACCCGAGGGCGAGGATTATAATGGCCCTGGCTTATTATGGGGGACATTTGCAGAACCAGAATTTGGGAGTGCGGCAGAGTCACGGCTTTGGGACATATTTGACTACAGAGAAGCCGTGCTGGATCTCCCTATGGCCGAGGACCTAAGGCCAGACTTGACTGAACTGGCTGTCCAGGAATGGGAGCTGGAGCAGGATTACCAACACCTGTTCAGCGCCAGTCAGTTACCATATACCCCACAAGTACCACCAGAGCAGTGGGAGATCGAACAGAATTATGCGGACTTATATGATCCAGTGACACCGCCTGTCTCTAACCTGATGGGGCTTCTGGACTGTACACCATTGGGAGCGGTGAGTTTTGTTCCCCCTCCCCAACAACTAAGCCCGCCAGTAGGAGACCTGCATTTAGTACCTCCTACTGCCCAACCAGCCCCAAAAATGGGGGACCTTATCGACTGGTCCTGGGAAGACCCACAGATGGCAGGTGGAGATGGGACCGTGGTCTCTCTGCCGGCCCTACAGGGAGGCTGGGCAGTTGGCCCAGATACCCAGCGGCAGTGTGTATTACAGGGGGCTGAAGGTGCCATCCTTGCCCCCCAGCGGCAGCCTAACACACCAAGGGGAGACAGTAAGCCCCACACCAGCACAGATGGGACCGTGGTCTCTGTGCCCAAGCTACAGGGAGCTGAAGGAGATGTCCTTGCTCCCCAGCGGCAGTCTACGGTTCAGGGAGAGGGGTTTGTTGTTTCCTCTCCCCAGCGGCAGCACAGCTCACCAAGGGGAGACAGTAAGCCCCTCACCAGCACAGATGGGACCGTGGTCTCTGTGTCCAAGTTAAAGGGAGCTGAAGGAGCCGTCCTTGCTCCCCAGCGGCAGTCTACGGTTCAGGGAGAGGGGTTTGTTGTTTCCTCTCCCCAGCGGCAGCACAGCTCACCAAGGGGAGACAGTAAGCCCCTCACCAGCACAGATGGGACCGTGGTCTCTGTGCCCAAGTTACAGGGAGCTGAAGGAGCCGTCCTTGCTCCCCAGCGGCAGTCTACGGTTCAGGGAGAGGAGTTTGTCATTCCCTCTCCCCAGCGGCAGCACAGCTCACCAAGGGGAGACAGTAAGCCCCACAACCATGCAGATGGGACCGTAGGCTCTGCACCTACACCACTGGGGATAGGGACAGTCGGTCCTGGTCCCCAACAGCCAGACAAAATATCGGAAGGGGAGACAGTCGTTTTTCCCCAACCACAGCTTTGTTCAACCAGAGGAGAGGACACTCTGGGTACTTTTTCCCCAAGCCTTGGACCTACAACTGGACACAAGTGGCAGGGGGCCATCTGGACAACTACCCCCTGTGAGAAAGGCCAGCCGACTATCAGAGCCCCAGACCGACTGGAGGTCTGGAGTCTGGATAGTCTAAATGGGAAAGGGGAGAAATGTGGCGGAACCTACCTCGCCACTGGGCATTGGAGGGGCCTGGCTGCCTGCCTCTTACCTGCTGACTATGGCCCCTGGAAAATTGGTACAGTTAAAGATTTATATTTGGGCATATTGTACTGTATATTGCTGCTACTGGCCCTTTTAACAGCATCTATGGACACATTGGGACTTTTGGGACTACTGTCCCTTTAAGACTGTGAAGCATGTTCTAGTGTGCTGCCTGTAATATTGTATATGTATTCATGTGTTAAGTTTAACCTGGGTGATATGTATGCAGCATTCAACTGATTGTTCGGTAGAATCACTCCATTCATTATATTGAGTGAAACTACCGAACAACCAGACCACCCAGGAATAAATGTGCCTCCAATTACAGTTTGCAACAATGTTGCAAACGGGTAATTGGCAATCAGTGTAATGTGTTCTTTGTCCTCTGGGTGGCCGCCATTCGGGAAACAAACACGTGGCGGCGGCCATCTTAAACTACCGAACAGCGGTGTTTTGCCGTCGAGTGTCTGGAACTAAAATCGGACACTTGACTAGGCAAACACCGCTGAGACCTCCAGACTTCCAGGATTTCGTATAGAAACTACCGAATGGCCCGCCGTTCGGTAGAAAGAACCCCTCAAACAAGGGAATTCATTCAAACCCTCTCCAGGCTCTATAACACAGGCAATTCGCCTGTTTTCATTCCCTTGTTTGTGACCGACCGCAGGGCCAAAATGCATGGAACTGTTTTCGGATACTTTACCCATGCGGTCGGTCAAAACTTTGCCTGCTCATAACTCCCGAACCCCTGGTCCGATCTGGGTGATTTTTGAGTATGTTGCTCACCCAGATCAGGGCTATCAGGGGATACCTGTTTTAGGGGTGTATCATATGTATTTGGGGTACATCCAGGAATTGGGGAAAAGTGTGTACTATATAATTGGATTAAGTGTTAATCTAAGGGGAGGAAAGGTGTGGGAGGTACATCCATGTGATTGGTCAATTTCATCCTCCCCCTGGGAGTGTCCTGTATGTACCTGTTTGTGAATAAAAGCCGGGCTGGATGAGCCAGTCCAGAGTTCCTGTTTTACCCTCAAAGTGATGTGTCGTCTCATTATTGGGGGAAGGATTTATTGTATGCTGTTCCAGTTGACTGCTAGGAGTACAAGCCTATTCGTATGGTTCCTATTCAATGGTCTACAGCATTCATATGCTTGGGAGAATTTAAAGGTTTCTCGGATTCGGTGATTATGGTGTCTGCCAGAGTGCTTGGAGTCCTCAGGAAGCACTAGGAGCATCCATTAACGGAGGTACCAAGTCGGGGTGCCAGGTGATCCGTTACAATATAACACATTGTGCACATATATAACCATATATATACAATGAGGTCCTTTCAACAAAGTGACAGTGATGAACATCAGCCCTTATTTTCTTGCAAATGATAAATACTGATATTGCTGATTTGTAAAAGTTCTCCAACATGGCTATGGGGACAGTCTGGTTATTTTAGCTTAACCTTTGCAATTGTTTTCAAATCACTACAGTTCGGTATTTAGTGAATAAACTTTGATTGATTTCATTGTCATATTCACAGCATCTATAAGGAAAATAAGGAAAAATCGAAGCTATTGTGCTGGTATCCACAACATAAACGTACATCTACATCATTGAGCTAATTTTGTTGCGTGTTTTTCCAGTAAATCTGTGGAGATCCTGTTTATTATTTATAGGTTTTGAAAATGTAAATTATATTAAATTATTCATGCAGTTGAGATGTGTGCTAAGTTTTACTCAAAAAGCTAAGTGTCTACTCCAGTGATACATGTCAGTGATCAAAGTAAGGGGTTTCTTTTGCTAAAAAGAAGGAATTAGTATTTCTTGTCTGGGAATTAAAGTCAGTTTGTCTATTACATAAGACTTGTTCATTTAAGCTCTGTGGCAAACTCCTAAAAAGCTCATAATTAGAGATGATTAACTAGACAGCGGCATAAATGTACAGAAAATGGCTTGTCAAGATGCGTCTAGAATGCAACATATGTGCCTTAATATGCGGGTACGTTTTTTTAACCGTTCATATACAGTGGAAGAGAGAGATTACATAATGGTTAGGTAAATACATTATGGAAAATAATGCCTTGAGACGTACTGTAGACTAGACATCATAATAAACTAAGGAACAGAAGGGTTGCTGTTATGGTTAAAGGGACACTTTAGAAACCTAGACCACTTAATGCAATGTTCTGGGTTCCATGTCACTCCTCGTTTTAACCTTGCAGTGTAAAATATTGTCGATCTGAAGAAAGACAATGGTTTCATTGCAAGAATTAAAGGGACGCTATAGACACCCATCATCTCATTGAAGTGGTCTGGGTGCATTGTCCCTGTCCCCTTAACCCTGCAATGAAAACATTGCAGTTTTAGATGGCTGTCAATCAGACAGCTAATCCTGTTACTTCCTGGTTTGATTAGCATAGTGAAGCTAAACTCAACAGGCAGCAATTGCCCAGAGCACCTGCCTTGCAAAGACTTCTGGTTGAGCTGCTTTGGGAAGTCTGTGATTGGACAGCCACAGAAAGTCTGGGTGGGGTTAGAAGGGGAGGGCTTACAAAGGCTTCAGACAAGAGATCTGCAGCTTTTACAAGCTGTTTTTATATAAACACCCCCAAAGAAAAAAATGAATAATTAAACGCATGCATGTTCTCATTTTGTGATATATCTACAAAGCAGTGATTTGAATTTATTTTATTTGGGCAGTGGAGGGTCCCCTTAATTCTTTAGAGTGCCCCACATTTAATCTGCAGTATATCTACAAGGTCTGTCTATGGGGATTTGGAAACTAACATTCCTGGGTGTTTGTATCTGCTGAAGGACAGCAGAAAGTATTGCCAGAAAAAGTAAGGGTAAATTAGATCACTCATTGGTATCCTGTAAGAAAAAAAAAAAAAGAAAAAAAAACCACATGCCCACTTGTCTGACCTTGGTTTTTACTGTCATTACAATTGCTCTGCTTTATACACAACAGAGTAAAATGTCAGCTTTCACTTATATTTCTTAGATCTCCAGTGAGCTGAAAATTTCATAAATTGCATGAAACCCCCCCAAAAAAGGCAGATTAATCAGTTACAACGTATCATGGAATAAAGTGCCCATTGACTGCCAATTGCTTCCTATATGCACTTGTTTCTCAACCAGTGGTACATGTACCTCATGGTACACGTACACTGTGTGTGTGTTAGAGAATGTGTATGTGTGTGTCAGTGAATGTGTGTGTGTCAATCATTGTGTGTCAAATAAGCGAGTGTCTGTGACTGTGTGTCCAATCAGTCATAGTGTGTCTGTCATTGTGTGTCAAATCAGTGAGTGTGTGTGTCAGTGAATGTGTATGTGTCTCTCATTGTGTGTCAAATCAGTGAGTGTCAATCAGTGAGAGTGTGCAAGTGAGTGTGTCAGTTAGTGTGTGTCACTGAGTGTTTTTATTTGTCAATGGCTGTGTCTGTCAGTATGTGTGTCTGTCAGTGTGTGTCAAATTGGAGTTTCTGTCAGAGTGCACCCTCTCTGTGTAAGTGTGTGTGTGTGACTTTGTATGTGTGTTTTGTGACTTCTATACTTCCGATTAATAGTTCATACACTCCTCTTTACATACACAAATATTTATTTTGAAAATATTCTTTTCTACCTTTAGTCAGATGTGCTCTCTAATATGGGATTAACTTTAATATCAGAGTCTATATGTTTCATATGGAATTTAAGGCAATGGAAATCAGTTCCTCGAAGCAGGGGTACTTAGTAGTTGGTTTTTTATAGACCTTTACTTTTCTGTAAAATGTTGAGAAACCCTGCTCTATGCCACCAGCCTTCACCTCTCCTCTCCATATATTCCATGGAAGAGCATTTATTTCAGGGTGTGTGTCTTTTGGAGCCCTTTAAATTGTGGAAAGTGATTTAAATGTTATCCTTATGGATTACAATTTGTTGGAAGTTATTGAACATCAAATCGAATTTCCATGTACAGCATCCAAGTGTTTTATGTCTGCAAGGCTTCTATGCCCTTTATCTGATTTGATACAGGTTAAATCGACATAACTACGAGCAATGCCTCAGCAACTGGCTGTATTTCCGACTAATGACTTAATAGAATCAATATATATGCTCTGAGCATCGGACAGAATTGGCCTCATTTCTGAGTTGTTGACTAAGTAGAAATAGAATATTATATAACGCTCTCTGTCACATACAGGAAAGAGACTTATGTGCATTCTCTATAAATAAATAAGACATTAAATAAATAGCCTTATTAGCTTGAATCCATTACATGTCTATCTAAAAGCTGCTACACATGTATTCAGATTGAGTCGTCTAGTTCAAAACTTTATAAACTCCATCGATGACCTGATTTAACAGGTAGACGTGCATTCGGAACATAAGTAAAGAATTTGACAAAAGTACATCAGTGCGTAAGTCATACTAATAAAATATAAATAAAATATTGCAGATATATTTTTATCAGCTTTATTGATGTAGCAATCGTTCTATTTATAACTGAGTAAGGAAGGTAACACTATTGTTCTGGGAACAGGTTTATGGAGGTGAAGGGAAGACACATGGAATATGGAGGTCAGGATGGTAACGAGTAGGGGGAGATGTTCACAGGTCAGGTGCAAGGGAAACATGCATTTTAAGGAGACAGACAAGTTGTGGAGATGGACAGACACATTGAGAGGTGGGATAAGAGTGATTTGTAAATGTTTTATGGTATATATAGCTTCCAATAAGGAAATGAGGAGTGGGGAATATTAAGGGGGCTCCAATAGCGTTGGATTAGTTTAAAATAGTAAAATGCTATTGGAGCCTCCTTGGGTTCTCTCTATTTATTGTTTAACTGATATAGCTCAACACATGAAATTAAAGTGGAGTGATACATCCCACAAAGATTGTAAGCTGTCATGCCCAGAGCCGGTTTGTGGCTCTGGGGTCTGTGAGTGTATTTCCTTTGTAGAATGTTTAAAGGAATATTGAATATTGCACGGACATTCTGCGCTTGAAGTGTTGTTTTGTTTACATATTTTAACTAAACTTGTTTGAAAATCTGCTTGTGTACTGGATATACAAGTTGTAAAATATGCACTTGTATGTGTAACAATTTAGAAAAATTTCACAACTCTATTATTGTATGTTGATTATTTACAATATTGCCCCAAACAGTTAAAGCAGATGCTATTTTGGAGGCTTGTATAAATGTGTACTTTAATATGAGTATGCAGAGCAATATACAATTGCTTCTCAATTCCATGTCTGATAAATTCTATTAGAGGCTTTTCAGCAACCTCAGTCTGTTGAAAAGAGAATGTTTATTTCAAGACCGGAAGAATTCAACTGTGAAATCTCAGAAAACTAACCTTAAGTGCATCAATGTGATCTCATATATGTACTTGCAGCTCACCATATGTTACTTTTCCACCTCAGAGCTTTTAGTTGATAATAGAATATAACACATTTTAACAAGTTCACTTAAGGGAGCCCCAACTGTAACACTCGCAAGTAAGCCAATTATATTCAAGGTTCTGTTCACTAAAGTTCAAGTTGTAGCAACTTAGAAGCCAAATGGCAAAATGTAGACTTTAAATAGCCAAGTTGTGTCTATAGCTGCATTTGAGATGTTTTTCAGGCTGAGCTATTTTTGCTTGCATTTTGCCATCTGATTTTCAGTGTGCTATATTTTGGAGTTTAGTAAATAAACTCTTAAGAGGACCTGCCTACTATTAAAGGGACACTATAACTTATTGAAGTGGTCTGGCTGCAATGTAAATCATTGCAGTTTTTGAGAATCTACCAGCCAGCCACTAGAGATGGTTCTGGGAGTTACCCGGACTGCGGGTGCCCTAAATGATGCTGGACGATGCATGGCATGAGGACAACCAGCACCAGTGAATTGTCCATTGGAAAGCGTTGAGTCAATGCTTATTTATAGGGAGGGCCTAATGGGCTTGCCGCACATGCGAATTAGGTCCCCCATCTGAGCAAATAAAGTTGTTGTTTTTTAACCCTTTATGTGCCACGAGGAACAGTTCCTGGTGACCAAAACAGAAGAGGTCTGGTATTGCTCTAATATAACTCTGCGGATGTGATTTGAGCCTATCTTCATTGGGCTCGACACCTTTTGGCTGCGTTTAAACTTATACCACTCTAAGTTTGTATTACATAATACACTATATTCTGTTATCTTTTATCCTGTTTCAGCTGTATCTCTTCATTATTTCCACTGTTCCCCTTAGGGGTAAGTGTGTGCTTTAACATTTTAGCACTCGACTGGGTTTACAAAAAGTGACTTGGACCTACTTAGTTCACTCACCTTTCTTTTGCATGATTTCGTGTTACGTTTAAGGTACTTACACATGTGTTGTAGCTGCTATACCCAATATTTATTGGCATTATATATGTATTTAAGTGCCTTCATTGCACAGTGCACTTTTCAATTTACACTTGATGAAAGAATTAGTTTATCATAGAGATATTCAGTGAACCGGTACAGACTGTATTGCATTATTTAACTGTGTATACATAGTGTGGCAATGAAAAAATGAACTTGATGGACTTTTTTTTTTTACAAATATTGCCATTTAAATGGCACTGTAAAGCTCTAAAGAGAATGTATAAATTTGACAGTCATCCACCAGCCCTCACTCCGACAAGAGTACCATGCCAGGAGTACTTCAAATCCCATAAGCCTCTCAGACAGGCTGAAGTAAATTTATAGGGGAGAGAGATCACAAGTAAGTTCCTCTATCCTTATACATGTAGATATAACTTAGAAATAGATTAAAGAAACACTATAGGGTTAGGAACACAAACATGTATTCCTGACCCTATTGTGTTGAAACCACCATATAGCCCCCCTGATTCCCACTACTTTTATTCCAGACTGCTGCTGCTGGTTCTGCCCCTGATCTGCCTGCTTGGCTGATATCATCAGAAATTATTCTCTCAGCCAATCACAATGATTTCATAAAGTAAAGCACTGGATTGGCTAAGACTGTCAAGGTGGCAGATCAGGGGAGAAACAGCACAAGTCAAATACAGCAAGACCAACCAGCATGACCAACCAGCATCTCCTCATAGAGATTCATTGAGAAAATGCATCTCTATGAGGAAAGCTCAGTGTCTACATGCAGCACTGCCCCAGGAAGCACCTCTAGCAGCCACCTGAGGAGTAGCCAGTGGAGGTATCCCTAAGCTGTAATGTAAACGCTGCATTTACTCTAAAAAAAACAGTGTTTACTGCAACAAGCCTGAAGTAAATGATTATATGCACCAGAACTAATACAATAGGCTGTAATTGTTCTGGTGACTATAGTGTCCCTTTAATTAATCATAGTGAAGGTAATACTGTATTAATCACCTAGCATGATTGTTTTTTGTTTAAATTACTTACTAGGATTACTAATCTATCTTTACGTGCTAGCCAAATTGTTACCTTGCTGATGTTGTTTGCATCCCTAGCAGTTGTGTTGTAACAGGAGGCCTGCGGTGGGAAGCAAATTTTAAGTCTGGCTTGTAGTGTAGGACCTTAAATTATGAGCAGTGCAGCTGCCTCACTATATGTTCGAAAGAACAGGAGACTGAGATGCGTGTAGGGAGAGGGATGCCTTATTGCTCAGGAAAGGGACAAAGAGTTAATTATAGGGCAGGGCATGATGGTGAAACTAGAGTAGGTAGAGTGTGAAGGAAGAAAAAGAGAGTACAGGATGTGGGGGGAATTGAGTGGAATGGGTGGGGGATAGGTGCAGGATAGTGTGTGTAAAATTGTGTGAAGACGACCACTTATATCTGTGCTTTCCCAGAGCTCTTTTGTTCATAATGTGCCCCTAGTGGATAAACATACATTATCTTTAAGCAAGAACTTGCATCCTTTTCTATCACGTTCATTTCTGAGAGATCACATCATGTATAATATCATGAAACAGTTAATCAACACAGCCCCATAGCAGTCATAAATCAATGAAAACACCAGCGAGCTAGGATTAGCATTCATTTAACCATGAGTTATATACTCGCTGCCTGGAAAAAAAAATCTATCTTATCTCCCGAATTTTATTAAATACCCCTACATGATTCCTAACTGGCGACCATTTTCTCTTCGATACAAGCCTATAATAGAATAAAATCACTCCGGTATGCTGTAGCAGAGGCTCGACGTCAGTACAGGCAAGGCTTCCAGTAGCTGCTGTCGGACTTTACTTTCACCCAAGTTTGCCAGATCTGACATGATTTCGGAATGCATAATAATCGTATGTACTGGTGAGTTGTACATGAAAGTTTCTGCCCTGATGCATATATAATTCATGTGCCGAAGGAAGGCAATCAGAAGTCGCAAAGGTACTGTCTTTATCTTACAAAACTCTAATAATACATACTAGGGACAGCACTTTTCATGTACTGCCCCCTAACCTAAAGAAGAGATGTATGTCCATGAAATATGATGGATCTATAAGCTTACTCCAACTCATTGTTCTGTTATAATGGCAAAAATTCAGTTTACTGCTCAGTATGACTTTTATTTCTAACACTTAGGGCTGGCTGAGAGTTTTGTCATTTTTGGTTGACACCAGCTGGAGCACCAAGTATTTTCCATCTGTAATGTGAGGTCCCATACCTGGAGTGTGCATGTTATATAATGGCATATCACTTCTTCGCGTCATCATCATAATGATAATAATAATAATAATAACAAAGTATTTAACCAGGAAAGGCACATTCAGATTACTCTGGTTTTCAAGTACGTCCTGGGGATGTTACCTTAGCCCAACATCCAGGGGTTGTTACTGTTACCCAATTTAATGGTACTCATTCTATCTACCTTGGAAGGATGAAGAGCTGAGTCAACATAATGAATTATTAGCGCTGTCAGATCAACAGTTGACATAGAGAGACCTGTTAAAACAAGTCATACTTCATGGCTGGGTTCTGTCAAGACACACTTGAAATATTAATTCACATTGTGCTGCTTAAATAAAATTATGCTTTGTCAGCTTAATTTGTCATAAACTTTAAATTTTTGAAACAGAGCTGTGTAAGTTTTGGAACTGTCAAGACACGTGATGTGGTTGTGTGACACCTGATTTCCCCTAAGTCTTCCTGATCACCTGGCATACCAGCTCTGTCACCCAGTGTTGGGAGAACTGATGGAACATGCCTGTTTAACTGCACTTAAGTTAAATTTGGGCCATTTTAAGCCAATAGACCAGCAGCCTTGCTAGGCAGCCCTGTTGGGCAGCCTGTCATCCAGAGGTATGCATGCGTGTTGAGATGATGTGCCCTTTTATGGGTGGGGATGTTGTCCATAATTCTGCTTACATCAGTGGTACTTCCACCCAAGGGCTACATTCTCTCCCATTCGATATCAGACCAAAGTTAAAAAGTCGTATTATGCCATATGCCTGTTAACATGAATTTCATGTCTTCCTGCAAAAAAAGTTGCAATTGAATCATTCTTTACACGTTTCAGGCCTTTGTACATCTCTTAATATACTGGACATCGTATTACTTGTGTAACCCTCAACTAGCTATTAAAGGAACACAAACATGTATTATTGTTTAACACTATAGTGTATCCTGCCAAGTTGGGTTACTTGGACCTGGAAAACTATAAAAAACAAGAAACCTTTGCTCCCTTTTATTCTCAATCGTAATGGCCTCAGCAAATCCACTTCTTCCCCAGAGGGAAGCAATGGAAGGCTTGTACGCATGTACAGCAAGTTCCCCACTCTGTGTGATATTAACTCCAAATATGGTGCTATTAAAGTGGTACTGTCATACATGATATAATTAAAGGTGTTATTTCTCTCCCAGGGAACTAGGGGTTAAAAATTAAATAGTGACAAAATTAGACCCGGGGTGTTCAGCACTTGGGGCTCAATCAGGCCACGTGGTGGTTTTCTTCTCTCCCGTTAGCTACTCTGAGGCAATTAAAGTGAGAGGCACAGTTTGCTAGAGTGTGTCTGCCTTCACCCTGTTAACACTTCTTAACGAGCTCAGCTAGAAGTGTGAATGAAAATCTACGTGTCCTTGCAGCTATTTTAACCTAACTTTGCAAAAAAACTAAAAGCAAACATGCAAAATAAAGTACACGCATGTTTTCTTTGAGAGTATATCTGCTAAATTGTAAGCAAGTATACAATAAAGTGTTCATTTAATTAAAAAGGTTTGGCAGGCACTTTGGAGTTTTGGGACAGGGTAAACAGCTGTCAGGGTACCTGAGGCCTCTACCTCTAAGGGAGGTAGAGACTTGGTGGTTTGCCCGTCCAGGCGAGCTGTTTCCTTCGTTCCTCGCGGTTCATCCAGTCACTTAAACACCGGCCGCGAGGAATCCACGTCCTTTTCTAGCGGGACGCTCAATACGTGACGTCATGACGCTATCACGAGCGACCTGTCACTCAAGTGTCCGATATCCAATCGGTACTTGTCAGAGGCGTGATTACCATCCAGAGCCAGGGTATTTAAGCTTACTTCTCACTTCAGCTCATTGCCCTGTCGTGGTTCTAGCTTGTCTAGTCACTCAGTGCTCTGGTATTCTAGTTTGCTCTATTTGGTTTTGACTCGGCTTGTTGTACTACCCTGCTTCTCTGTTATCCCTTGACCCGGCTTGTCTCTCGCTTATCTGTCTTCTCGTTCCCTCGACCTCGGCTTGTCTCTGACTATTCTCTATTACTCTCGGTACGTTAGTCCGGCCATTCTAAGGCCCGGTATACGTACCTTTCCTCTCTTTGTACTCTGCGTGTTGGATCCCTGTCCCGATCCTGACATTACGACAGGGCCAATGGATCCTGCAGGTACAAACAGTCAGCTTGGTTCTTCGGATCCCAGGTTTGACGCCATGGAGCACAGGATGGATCAGATGGCTTTGGCACTACAGGCACTTTTGTCTCGTGCTAGTAATCCACCTGAGGAGACACGTACTCCTTCTATCTCTCCTGCAGTCTCAGGTCTAGAGGTAGCCACTGTAGGTGCTTCTTCCCGTATTACCCCACCAGTACGTTATGGCGGGTCACCGGAGAAGTGTCGTGGCTTTCTGAACCAGATTAGCATCCATTTCGAATTACAACCCCGCTCTTATCCTACAGATAGAGCGAAGGTTGGATTTGTTATTACTTTACTCATTGAGAAAGCTCTGAGATGGGCCAATCCTTTATGGGAGAATGATAATCCACTAGTCTATAATTATAATGCCTTTGTAGCTGCGTTTAGAAGAACTTTTGACCCTCCTGGTAGAAAGGTCAATGCAGCTAGATTACTGTTGCGCCTTAGACAGGACAATCGAACACTTGTGGATTATGCACTAGAGTTCAGGTCCTTGGCGGCAGAAGTTAAGTGGAACGAACAGGCTTATATAGATGTGTTTCTGACTGGGTTATCAGATATAATTCTTGACGAGGTCGCTACTAGAGAACTCCCTGAGAATTTGGAGGATTTAATTTCTTTTATATCTCGTATTGATGAACGCTTAAGAGAGAGGCAGAACACTCGAGATAGGACCCGTAGACCCTCCTTTAAACTAGCGCCTACCTTTCAAAATTCTGAGTTCGAGGACTTACGTATTCCTGAACCTATGCAGATAGGCAGTACTCATCTCACAGAGAGGGAGAGACAGTACAGGAGAAGGGAGGGTTTATGTATGTATTGTGGAGTCAGAGGTCATTTACGCCTAAAGTGTCCCAATCGTTCGGGAAACGCTCGCACCTAAGTTTCTCTAGAGGACAGGCCTTGGGTGTTTCTACTTTGTCCTCTATTCACAACTACAAAGAGCTCAGGCTTCTGTTACCCGTTTCTTTAAAGTGGGAAAAGGGAGTAGTTAAGACTATGGCACTAATCGATTCTGGAGCTGCTGAGAGCTTTATAGATCAGGGTTTTGCTGCCAAGCATGCTATTCCATCCCAGTTAAAAGAGACACCACTGGCTGTTGAGGCCATCGATGGTAGACCGTTACTTGAGCCTGTTATTTTCCATGAGACCATACCGATTAACTTAACTGTTGGCATCCTACATAGAGAGGACATATCCTTACTGCTCATTTTTTCTCTACGTCTATTCCCATAGTACTGGGGTACTCCTGGTTGAGGAGACATAATCCTATTATTAATTGGGAGTCAGGGGAGATAGTTTCGTGGGGACAGAATTGTCAAGAAAAATGCTTGCGGAAGGTCTTACCTCTCGGATTAACCAACACATCGGCTAACTCTGACAATCCTACAGAGACACAAATTCCGCCTCAGTATCTAGATTTAAAGGCAGTATTTGACAAAAAGAAAGCCGATACCTTACCTCCACACAGGTCCTTTGATTGCAAAATTAACCTACTCCCTGGTACCATGCCCCCCAGAGGTCATGTATACCCATTATCTACGAAAGAGAACTCAGTTCTAGAGGAGTATATTCACGAGAATCTAGACAAGGGATTCATTAGGAGGTCCTCCTCCCCTGCCGGGGCTGGATTTTTTTTTGTTAAAAAGAAGGATGGTTCTTTGAGACCTTGTATTGATTATCGAGGCCTAAATAAGATAACCATTAAAAATGCCTACCCGATTCCCTTGATCACCGAACTCTTCGATCGTTTGAAGGGCTCTACAATTTTCACCAAGTTAGACCTCAGAGGGGCATATAACTTGGTGAGAATCCAGCAGGGACATGAGTGGATGACGGCATTCAATACTCGCTATGGCCACTATGAATATACGGTTATGCCTTTTGGGTTATGCAATGCACCAGCTGTATTCCAAGATCTGATAAATGAGGTTCTTAGGGAATTTCAGCAAGAGTGCGTCATTGTGTACCTAGATGATATACTTATACATTCTAGTGAGATTGAGACTCATCACAAGCAAGTCAGGAGGGTTTTGCACAAGCTTCTTCAGCATGGCTTGTACTGCAAGTTGGAGAAATGTAGCTTTGATCAAACCCAGGTAACCTTTCTCGGCTATGTGATCTCTGGGGAGGGATTCAAGATGGATCCGGATAAACTCCAGTCCATTCTAGAGTGGCCTTTACCTAAAGGACTTAAAGCCGTACAGAGATTTATTGGTTTTTCTAATTATTATAGGCGCTTTATTAAGGGCTATTCTTCAATTATCGCACCTATCACTAATATGACCAAACAGGGGGCTGATACTAAGAATTGGACTACTGAAGCTCTTCTTGCGTTCAAAACTCTCAAGGAGCTTTTCGCTTCCGCTCCAATTTTAGTTCACCCCGACACTTCCCTGCCTTTTCTGCTTGAGGTAGACGCATCAGAGACTGGTTTAGGTGCTGTCCTATCTCAAAGGTTGGGTGTTGACAAACCATTACATCCATGTGGATTTTTCTCTAAAAAATTGTCCGGTACTGAGAGCAGATATGACATTGGTGACAGAGAATTACTGGCGGTTATCAAGGCTTTGAAAGAGTGGAGACATTTATTGGAAGGTACTTTACATCCTGTTACCATTCTAACAGACCACAAAAATTTGTCTTATATCGGAGAGGCCAAGCGTCTGTCCTCCAGGCAGGCTCGTTGGTCGTTGTTTCTTACCCATTTCAATTACGTTCTGACTTACAGACCTGGCTCAAAGAATTCTAAAGCCGATGCGCTATCTCGCCAATTTGAGCCTTCTGCTTCAGTTGAACCACTTGTGTCCTCCATTGTACCCAAATGCAATATTATTGCTAATACCAGTCTTAAAATTCATTCTCCGCTACTTGACCAGATCTTGAAGTCACAACATCTAGCTCCCGGAGACACTCCTGAGGGAAGAAACTTTGTTCCTCCTGAACTTCAACTGGAACTCTTACAATGTTTTCACGAGAGTAAAATAGCTGGGCATCCTGGTATTCGCAAGACATACTCTCTGATATCCAAGGATTTCTGGTGGCCTTCACTTCGAAAAGATATTGAGGAGTTCGTCGCAGCTTGTGAGACTTGTGCCAAGACTAAACTACCTCATGCTTCTCCATGTGGCCTGTTACACCCCTTGGACATTCCTGAGAAACCTTGGTCCTGTTTGTCCATAGACTTTATCGTTGATTTACCTGCTTCCAAGAGACAGACTGTTATTCTCACGGTGGTGGATAGATTTACTAAGATGGCCCATTTCGTGCCATTACCTAAACTTCCGACTTCTCCTGAATTGGCGGAGATTTTTGCGAGAGAGGTTTTTCGCCTACATGGGATTCCTTCGGAGATTGTTTCTGATAGAGGTTCTCAATTTGTCTCACGTTTCTGGAGATCCTTTTGTTCTCAAATGGGTATCAAATTGAACTTCTCCTCTGCCTATCACCCTCAGTCTAACGGAGCTGCTGAACGTACCAATCAAAAGATCGAACAGTATCTGCGATGCTTTGTTTCCGAACACCAGGACGATTGGGTCGGTCTGATTCCTTGGGCGGAGTTCGCACACAATAACCTTGTTTGTGATTCAACTCGCTCTAGCCCTTTCTTCATGAACTATGGCTTTCATCCTTCGATTTTTCCTTCGGTTTCCTCTTCTCAGGGGATACCGTCGGTTGATGATCATGTCGCCAACCTGAAGAAATTATGGGATCAGACTCGGCAAATTCTGTTACATAGTTCTTCATTGTTCAAGAAACACGCTGACAAGCATAGAAGAGCGGCTCCTGTTTTTGTTCCTGGGGATAGGGTATGGTTGAGTACTAAGAATATTCGCCTAAAAGTTCCATCTATGAAATTTGCTCCTCGCTACATAGGTCCTTACAGGGTTCTCACTCGTATCAACCCGGTTGCGTATCGCCTTGCTCTGCCACCTGCCTTACGCATTCCTAACTCTTTTCATGTCTCCTTGTTGAAACCCCTTATTTGCAACAAATTCTCCTCTAAGGTCTCCTCGCCTCGTCCTGTTCAGGTGGAGGGTCGGGAGGAGTACGAGGTCAGCTCCATCATTGATTCCAGAATTTCAAGGGGAAAATTGCAATATCTGGTCAACTGGAGGGGATATGGTCCTGAGGAGAGGAGTTGGGTACCTCAGGAGGACGTTCATGCTTCTCGTCTTCGCAGAGCATTTCACCTCCGCTTCCCATCTCGCCCCGGTTCCTTCCGCCCGGTGGGCGTATCTGAGAGGGGGGGTACTGTCAGGGTACCTGAGGCCTCTACCTCTAAGGGAGGTAGAGACTTGGTGGTTTGCCCGTCCAGGCGAGCTGTTTCCTTCGTTCCTCGCGGTTCATCCAGTCACTTAAACACCGGCCGCGAGGAATCCACGTCCTTTTCTAGCGGGACGCTCAATACGTGACGTCATGACGCTATCACGAGCGACCTGTCACTCAAGTGTCCGATATCCAATCGGTACTTGTCAGAGGCGTGATTACCATCCAGAGCCAGGGTATTTAAGCTTACTTCTCACTTCAGCTCATTGCCCTGTCGTGGTTCTAGCTTGTCTAGTCACTCAGTGCTCTGGTATTCTAGTTTGCTCTATTTGGTTTTGACTCGGCTTGTTGTACTACCCTGCTTCTCTGTTATCCCTTGACCCGGCTTGTCTCTCGCTTATCTGTCTTCTCGTTCCCTCGACCTCGGCTTGTCTCTGACTATTCTCTATTACTCTCGGTACGTTAGTCCGGCCATTCTAAGGCCCGGTATACGTACCTTTCCTCTCTTTGTACTCTGCGTGTTGGATCCCTGTCCCGATCCTGACAACAGCACAATCATTTGGGCCAGGCCTGAGTGTAGCGAGTACCCTGTACCCACTTTCATCTCTGAGATTGGCTTACAGCTGCAGTCAGGCAGCTGGTTCTCTGTTTTGTCCTTACTGTGCGTGGAAATAGTGCGAGCAACACATATCTTTTACTAATCTCTCACTCGGCCGTCTCCTCAGCATAACTGGACAATGACGAATAACTACTTATCCCATAAACCGCCGCTGGACAGGGGTTGGTCAGATAAGAACAGAAAACCGCTTAACCTGTTCCTGAGGAGGACGTTTAAATATATATTTTTTTGTTTTGTCTAATTTTTTTCTGCATATTTTAATTCATCAGCTATAAATTTCATTCCAATTCAGTCTAAAGAAAATAAACCGTTTTACTAATAACTTAGAATATAGCTGGATAATATTCTTTTCCCCTCCCCAAGTCCTTTCAGTATCATTCCTGTACTGAAGAACCCAGGCTGTTTTCCAAATATAATTATTCCTCCGTACAACCGCTCACCTTCCAACATTTGAAATGGACAAAGAGGGACACTTTAATTTTAGTAATGTGAGTGGGGGTGTGTCCAGGGGCGGGGCTGTTCTGGAAATTTTAGATGAATTACTAAAATCCATTTATACGACAAGAACAATAGATATGGTTTGAAATACATCTGTGCAAACAGGATACATTGTTATTAAACTAAATTACATTCTAGTTATATTCATTATTAGTAAGTCACCTAAAGTTTCTCAGAACCCCATGGCCACACCCCTAAAATTAAAGTGCCCTTCTCTGTCCATTTGACATGTTGGGAGTCATGCTTTGTTCTCTCTGCACATCCTGCTCAGTCATCGCCTATGCGCTTCAGATCTCACAAAGCACCAACTGATGGAGTCTGAGGGGACATGACATCATAGCCCCACCTCCTCCATCAACTGCTGCATCAGTGTGCAAAAGGGAGCAATGGCAGCAGGCTGGGCTGGAAGAATGGCCTACGACTCGCCCCAGATGGCACCCAGCAGATCACTACACATACATGGTAAGGAGATGGGAGGGAGTGGGGATTAAATGGGAGGGTTAGAAAATGGGAGGAAAGGATTAAGGAAATTGGGCTAATGAGATGGGAGGAAGGGGTTAATGAAATAAGGGACTAGGGAGATGGGAGCAAGGGGTTAATTAAATAAGGGGCTAGGGAGAAAGGAGCAAGGGTTAATTAAATAAGGGGCTAGGGAGAAAGGAGCAAGGGGTTAATTAAATAAGGGGCTAGGGAGAAAGGAGCAAGGGGTTAATTAAATAAGGGGCTAGGGAGAAAGGAGCAAGGGGTTAATTAAATAAGGGGCTAGGGAGAAAGGAGCAAGGGGTTAATTAAATAAGGGGCTAGGGAGGAAGGGGTTAATGAAATGTAGTTAATGAGATGGGAGCGAAGGGGTTCATTACAATCGTGTATTTCTAACAATGTAGTGTTCCCATCTGATCTCCCCAAGAAAGGATTTTACTCCCCTTTTTTCCCCCACTGCCAAGATCCACTTTCCACAGCCGCCTTCCTGAACGTCACACTGATTCTTCTTGTCATCCAATACAATGCTTCTCATATGGGAGCATTGGGGGCAAAACGAACAAGTGCGGCCAGCTTTGTGCTCCTCCAGTCAAATGAAGGCTAGCTGTGAGAGCCAAGTTTGACTAACGTACCCTTGGGCTGAAGCCCCTAATGATTTTGTCACTTAGCAATGTCATTGCTGGTGTGCATTCATTATAAAGCTGAAATCTGTTTTGTCGACCAATTTCTGGCACATTGTAAAGATGATTGTGTGTTCAAATCACTGTATACTCTCTTCTGCATAATCCGAGGTATTCAAACATGCAGAGTTTTGAAACACTTGAGACCCTTATAGCACCTGAGCTTGCTGAAGTCATTTATGTGTAAAGAGTGTGTCCTCTTCTTTTTTTATATAAAAAGGGCAGATTTCGATAGAATTTGGCACTCATAAAAATTAACCTTGTTACATCCCATGACTTTCAGTCAGACAATCGGTCCTGTTATTTTCTGGTTTGGTTAGTAGACATGTGCAATTCGGGTACTTCCAAATGTCCAAATAGATTAATTACCGAAGTGTCGAAGTTCCGAAGTTGCTGAAGTTCCGAAGTTCCGAAGTGTTCGAAGTGCCGAATTGCGAAAGTCACGAATTTCGGAATGCCAAACCGAACCAAAAATGTTCCCCATGTACATTCCTATTGGTTAGTTCTGTGGAACTAAACTCAAGAGAACTGCCTTGAAAAGACTTCTCATTGAGCTACATTAGGAATTCTATGAGAGATCTATGGCAATATACCTCAGCACAGAATGCACCTGTCATGGTTGAATATATTTATTACATGTTATGTATTACATTTATACATGTGTGTACCTATATATATATATATATATATATATATTGTTTGTATATTGTATTTTTTTTAAATTGTATCCTATTGTAACAATGCAATGTTTTGTGGACCCAGGACATACTTGAAAACAAGAGAAATCTCAATGTATCCATCCTGGTAACATATTTTATAAATAAATAAATAAATTCAGTGTTTCTACCAATAGAATAAAAGAGTAGTCAAGCCAGAGTAGCTTTGGCACAGAACCCAAACTGACACAGTTCGGTAGCTCTAGGACACTTAGCTGGAATAGGTCCTTCACATACAAGAAACTTTGTCATGGTCTGTGGCTACACCACGGTCTCGTCTTTGTATGATATTGTACAATGTCAACTCTGATCAGTGACGCTCACATTATTTGAAATCACATATAACACTTTCATAAGCCACTGATCATATTCTCACTAGGGGGAGCTGATTACTATACTAGGTCTGCGCCTTCTGACCTGTTTGATTTTAAAAACAACTGTGGAGGACTGTGGCTTCTGTTCAATAAATGCAGATTAGACTTTAGGCCGAATTTTCTCCCTTACTAGAGTCTTTCTTGTTTTTTTTTCTTATGTTTATGAGTGCTTATGTGGTTTGGCCTGAAATGGCTAACATAGGAATGTCCTGGGGAGGTTTTAGATTCCAAATCTGTTTTTAAGCAGCTAGATTACAGTGATTTGGATGGACTGGATCAGGGGTGGCCAAAATTAGGGCATTTTGAGTCCAAACTGCTATTTTTTCAGGCTAAGCTATTTTGCGCTAACAGTTGCAATTTCTCTGTGATTTCTTCACAATTCTGGATTCAATAAATAAATAAATATATGAGCATCATGGACTGTGTGAAAATACTAATTTAAATTGTATTAGTCTGCCTTTGTTTCTTTATGTTTTAAAACAAAACCCCAAACATATTAGATTTTTTTTTTCTCTGATTTAAATAAAATGTTACAAAGGTATTTTGCCCTCTTTGTTTCAGGACAAAAAATCCTTCATCACAGAAGTGATGTCTTGGAGACGGTGGTTTTAATCAACCCATCTGATGAAGCCGTCAGTACTGAGGTGAGTTACTTATAACGAAAGTTTTCATTGTACAGATGACTCCCTTTGTGAATTCTACATACTCCCTTATTTATCTCCCCCATCTTACCCCTTGTTATGATTATCGTAAAAATTACTTACAAGACTTGTGCATTTATGCTTTTTAGCAATATATATATATTTTTTATAAATTCTTTATTTACAATTTTTTTTTTTTATAAATTCTTTATTTTCTCGATTTCTTTCCTCGTTGTTCCATAAGCTAAAGGGCTTATAATGGCTAATAACATTGTTACATTGTTACATAAGCTAACAATAATGGCTAATTACATTGTTACATAAGCTAAAGGGAATGCCATAATGGCTAAAGAACGGTGAGGACCGTGTCGGTGGTGATAGGAATGGGAGTCAGTGATCTGGAGTCTATCACCGTTTAGCTCAATAGCAGGCTCCGGGGTACACGGATGTGTGTTGTAGAATGCAAGGTATGGGTGTGTTGATAGCTAAAGCAAAACAGTATTTTTTTATTTTTTTTTTAAATTCTTTATTTTTGTAGTGCATATAGATATAACAACGCGTATGTGGTGCCCCATCGGCAATCCAATTACGCTTCAACGACAATAATTACAATGGGGTACATGGTAACTTTTGCACAATTTATAATAATAAGTGAGGTCAGTTCTATAAAATTATAAACACGTTTGTTTCTACTAATAATCAACGATTCAAAGTTGAGTAGGAATCTAAACACGTTAGGTATGGCGAGTAGTGTGCTAAGTGTACTAAGTGAGTGTCATGAGAGCAGGCCACAATTTAAGGGCGACAATTTAAGCACATAGCTGCAGAGTAAGCATAAATATAACAGGAACAATAACGGCGTAACGCATGTGATTGGGATTGAACATTCTCCCTTACACTGTGCAGGCTTGGGTGTATTAGGCAACTGTTTGCAAAACAGTATTTTTATGTAATGAGTTGAGGACCCGTGGCCCCTGAGGCCGTAGAGTGTGGTGGAGGGGGTTAGTCCATGTTGTTAGCGGGTGGTAGTTTTCGGTTCGGCTGAGTCCAGGGTGTAATATATTTTATTTTTTTTGTCAATTCTTTATTATGGTGATGACAGTTACATTGCGACCGGTATGCATTGTGTGGCTTGCGCAGAAGCCCGATGGTGTCTTGGTAACCGTCTGATTTTTTTTTTTATATTTTTTTTGTAACATGTATATCAAGCATAAAAGACATACAAAAAATAATCATAATAAATGTAATAAACATATGTCACGTATTATTGTTGTATGAGGATAAGTGATCCGTTTTGCGTGTTGCTGTGTGTGTGCGTCGGCTGTGTTCGTTTCGTATTGTACCCTTCTGCATTGTGTTATATTTTGTCTCTGTGTTGGTCCTGCCTCTGCGGTCTGGGTTTCCCCCAGCAGTCAGGTGTCGAATTGTTCCCACAATGCCCATACTTTTTGGTACGTGGTTGTGGTGTTTCGCACCTGGGCCGTTAATCTGTCCATCAGACAGTTGTCTCTGATTTTCGTCTGTACTAGCGTAATAGGTGGGGTTTCTGACTTGATCCAGTGTTGCGCTAGAGCCCTACGTGCTGCCAGGTTTAGTAGGTTTAAGAGTCTCTGGCTATACTTGTCTAGCCCGTCTGTCAGCCTGGATAGGAGACAAGCCCATGGGTCTGCCGTCAGCTTTTTCTGTAGGATGCGTGAATTCAATTCTGTCACCTCTTTCCAGTAAGTTTTTGCTTTGGGGCATTGCCACCACATGTGGATGTATGTGCCTTTTTCCCCACACAGTCTCCAACATGTGTCCGAGGGGCTCAGTCCCATGTGGCATTGTTTTGTTGGGGTGGTGTACCATCGGAATAGAATTTTGTACATTTGTTCCTGTAGTGTGGTGTATATGGATACCTTGGAGCTTGCTTCCCATATGTCTCGCCACTCCTCCCCCTCCAGCTTCTCGCCCAGACCAGTTTCCCACTTGTCTGTGTAAGTTAGTGTACCGCATTCCCCTGACTCCCCACCAATGTGGTTGTATAGAGTTGTGATCAGTTTCGTGGGCATGGGTTCGAAAAAGGTTATTTGTTTGGAGATTGCTGTCTTAACCTCCGTGGTATGGGCGAAATCTCGGATTTGAATATAGCGAAAAAAGTCGCAGGTCGTCAGGGGTGCTAGGGTCTTGAGATAGTCATAGGTAATTACCTGATTGTCTTGGTACAGGTGTGTGTATCTCCTTATCCCAGTGGCCTCTATGCCTTTAAAGGCAGTGTCATGGGAGAGGGATTATTCATGAGCTGTTGTTTTATGGCAGTTTTGTCCCATACGTCTATCAAGTTTAGGATTGCTGGGCAAGTGGTTTTAAGGCGCACCCTGTATTTTTTGGGGGTCCATATTAAGAGTTGCGGTGGGTCCTCGCCCATCAGGGCCGTTTCTATGTCCACCTATTGGTGGTGGCCGGCAGGGCTGTGCCAGTGTGCTATTTGCGCTACCTGCACTGCAAGATAATAGTGGTATAGGTGAGGCAATCCCAGTCCTCCCCTCCACTTGGGGTTGTATAGTACTGCGTGTAATATATTTTTAATCAATGCCTGAACAAATCGATCTGTGGAGTTTTATTTCAATGATTGACTTCACAGGTAAATCTTGAATGGATTGTTTTGTTGGGTGCAGATTAAAAGGAATTTGATTAATCGGTACTAGCTGAAAGTCTTTCATTTATCCTGTTTCTCTTGATTTGCTTACTTTACTGGTGTATAATAATCACATGTACCAGTTTTGGGGGAGTCACCATATATTTATATTGGCAAAAAAAAATCACCTGCGCACTACCTAAATTACCTTTAATATGTAATTAATTGAGCACTGTAAGTACCAAAACCATTGTGGCATATTACAATAGTTTTGATGTCATGAATCTGCCTTCCCGTCAAACAGTTTTTGAGCAGTTTGACCGAAACCATCAGCCTTCCTGGACCTAAAGACTGGTCTATCACTACTATCACTTCCAATAGAGCAGATTCACTTATACATCATACGCCCAGGGCTGTCCAACCATAGATTCAATTTTCACATCTTCACCGTCCCCTGGCAAGGTCTCTATGCAAACTTTTGCATGAGCTTTGGGTAGCTTTTTATGTTTTTGAAGTAAAAAATTCTAAAAATATGGTTATTACTAAAGTTAAAACATATGTTTTTTATTTTTAACCTTTATATTTTTACTTACATCATTTTCGATGGGTGCGCGCCCAAGGTAGAGATAATACAATGCTAGGATTTGACAGGTTAAACTGTGTTAACCTGTGGATAGTAGGAGTTATAGTCTAAAACAGCTGGAGTTTCCAATCACTTCTTAATAGTCTACAAACAACTGGTCACATAGCTACTTTTTCATTGACGTTCTATAAAAACTATATTTCTAATTACTTGGTCCCTTCTGCCTTAAACCTGTTAAGAAATCCATATGTGAAGTCAGAGAACACAGAATGCACTGTTCTGTACTCCGTAAATGCAATATCAACTGATTGGATCTGAGTGGTTGACTTTGACTCGAGTCATTATATTACTGCTGTTGTACATCCAGAGGAAACAATTAGATGATTCATTAAGAATTACACAGCAGATCAGTTTCCTGCGAGGTTCTGTTCAGTGTAGTGGCCTGTTTTACGATATCTTTAAACTCTTCAATTAGAGGTCATTTCCTCGTAGCCTTGTAATCACAGAGGAAAACAAATAGCTCAAAACCTCGATTTCGATTTCATTCCTCATTGTTTTACTTCCATTATGTAAAAAATTATCGTTTTACTTTAAATAATAACATAAGTATTTTTATCATCATTTTTAAATTGACCAGTACCAATTCATAATTAGAGATGGATAGACATTTCCATGTGAAGTCAGAATTTGCAGTATTTTTCAAGTTGTGATCATCGGAATAGTAGGTAGTATGTTTGAAAGTGTATTTACTAATCATAACCAGTAGGAAATCAGAGAATGTGATCATAAACACCCTAATATATTGAGGGTTGAATAAAACAAAACTTGTGCAATATTTTGGTTTGTGATTTTTGCTGGAAATAAAGTAATTTTTACTTTGTTCCCTTGTTAAAAGAATACTGAAGTCATTATTGTTTTGTCTATTGTTAGATAAACTGTTTGTCAGTCTCCTCTACCACCTAGTTTCTGTTTGGTCTAACGTTCTCACAGAGGCTCTACTGTTTATCACTCTATATGGACCATACTGAATTCCTATTGTCTTTCCTTTCGTCCTTTACTTCCCCCGTATGTTACAGAGCTGTAACTGGTGGAGCTAAAATCACTTACTGCTTGATGATTGGGTATCTTTTACCATCAGCAACTTATTTGGGGGTGCGCGAAAGGGAAAAACAACATGGCATACTGCATCTTTTTCTGTTGTAGAGATATTCTGACCCCCAAAATTATTAGAATTTAATTACCTTTAAAAATACACAGTAATGTGCTCTGTTAATATTCTCAACGGAAATTCTGATTTAATAAAGCACCAAAGTATTACAGTAAGGGACAGCTACTATGGTTTCTTGGAAGACGTTACAAAGAGTAAAAGGATTTATGACTTACGAGAAAATTGATTTAAAGTGTATAGATCTTCCTTTGCCTACTGGTGTAACGTTTTAATGGAAGGCTTTCTGTTTGACTTGTGACAGGTACGGTTAATGATCACCGACGCCGCGAGACACAAGCTTCTAGTGCTCACTGGACAATGCTTTGAAAATACTGGTGAACTTATACTGCAATCGGGATCTTTCTCATTCCAAAACTTTATTGAAATCTTCACAGACCAAGAGGTAAGATACCATGGTAAAGATATGTGTGTAAACAATTATATCACAGGAATCTTCTGTTGTCTTAGACAGTCTCATGGGGAATTCTTGGGGCACATGGTATGGTATGAAGTGTGTTGGTGTCTAAGTGTTGTGTGCAAGTGCACGGGAGGTACAGGGATCTAGAGAAGGAGGTTTGTAAAAGGCATAACAAAAAGTAAATTACACAAATTGTGACTGAGCTCTCAATCTGGCTGTTAATACCTCTAGGGGATCTTGAATGGTAATATTATTAGTGAAGAATTTACAAAACCTAGAGGATGTAGCTTCATATTTCACTAAATAAAGCCTCAACTGATAGATACAGTCACAACTTCTTTTCAATCCAATACGGCTGCTACATGACTACTGGGCAGGAAGGCTTACCATTTCAACATTGAAGCTTCATAACTTAATCTTCAATCCAGGTACAAACCATGGCAGCTAGTGAAGTTTTAAGACGCCCTCTAGGGGCCAATAGAGCATGTCTGGGCAGATTTAAAAAACGACCTAAATTCTACACATGCCCACTTGTCCTCAACAGCTTATACAAACAGCCATTATTCATAATTAATTAATCAGCCTGTGCTGTAGAGAAAGCAGGGGAGGGGAAATTAAAGTGCAGCAGAGCTCTATGGTGTATGCTTGCCATTTATAATGAAAATGTATTATTTTGACAACAATTAAAAATAATAATAATAATAATAATTTGAGAGTTTTATAGCGCTTTTCTCCCTGTGGGACTCAAAGCACTTTACAAGTATACAAACATAAAGACATAAAAGTTAGGAGTTTCTGAAGGTCAGCTGAGCGAACTGAATGCCTGATGGAAGAGGTTGTTTAAAAAAAAAAAAAGAAGTCTGTAAAGTTGGTGCCTCTCTGATTGGGCACGGTAAAGAGTTCCAGAAGGTAGGGGCAGTGTGGCTGATTGCCCTGGAACCTGAGCCTGTCTTTATTCTTGGCACTGACAGGAAGGATTTGCTGGCTCACCGAAGTGAATGGGATGGAATGTAGGGTGTCAGGAGCTCTTTCTGTGGGCCTTGATTGTTTACGGCTTTGAAGGTTAGCAGGCCAATTTTAAAATATGTTTGACATTTAATTGGAAGCCAATGACTGGAGAGGAGAACAGGAGGTTATGTGGCAGGAGCGAGTTTGATTGGTCAGTAGTCTTTCTGCTGCATTTTGCACAGTCTGAAGGCGATGGAGTTCTTTTTATGGGAGGCCCAAGTAAAGTATATTGCAGTAATCTAGCCGAGAGGATACAAATGCATGGATTAATGTTGGCATACCATTCGGTGGAATTAAATGTTGTATCCTGGCTATGTTTTTGAGATGAAAGTAGGAAGATTTTATTACGGAGGAAATCTGCTGTTTAAATGATAGTCCAAAGTCAATCAGCACTTCCAAAGTCAATTAAGAGATTTTTGTTGCCCGTGGTCCCATCACCAAGAGTAACTCTGTTTTGTCCAGGTTCACTTTAAGCCAACTAGCATCCATCCATTCTATGAGGTCTGCTAAGAAACTGTTGATGCGGCATGTTGGGTCTGTGGTATCTGGAGCAAAAGAGAAGTAGAGTTGTGTGTCATTAGCCATGCAGTCTGGGTCTAATAAAGGTTTCTTTAGGAGTGGGTTTACCACAGCTTCTTTTAGAGGATCTGGGAAGTTTTTAGTGAACACTGCACTATTTTTGTGAAGGCTATCTCAATGCATGCAGATATAAGCTGAGTTGGAGCAGGGTCTAAGTCACATGTAGTAGGGTGTAACTTTTGCATGGTTCTTTTAACTCCCTTTATATCCACATTTGTAAAAGTGGACCATAAACTGGGGCAATCTGGCATTCCATTGTAGTGGTTCTGGTGTGTAACTGTTTGGCCTCCTGTGATAGAAGCTCGGATTGAGGAAATCTGGTCTCTGAAGAAGATCGCAAATGCTTCAAACTTATCCTGAGAAAAGTTGGTGGGGATATGCATGCATGCTGGTTTGCAGAGCCTTTCTACCGTGCAAAACAGTTGCCTGGGTCTATTGTGGGAGAGTGCAATTTTGCATGATAAAAATGAATATTTTTTCTGAGTCATCTTGAATTGATATTCATTTAGATATTTGGTAAGAGTAGCTATATCGAGTTTACGGTCTGTTCTCTTCATTTTTGATGGTGTTATTAAACCACAGTGCACTGTTGTGGGTTTTGACAGTGCGTATGTGTGTTGGTGCAATGCTTTCTAGGATATCTCTCGTGGTTTTGTTTTAGAGTCGGACTAAGGAGCTGGGGTCTTCACAAGGGCCCATGCTGCTCTAAGTGCCGCTACAGACAAGTCTCCTCTGGACAGTGGTCAACATATTGCCAGTCATAAAAATAAAAATAAACTAAAATTAAATCGAAGTAAAAATAAATGGATACTTTTAGGTTTGAAAATCTATCTATCATCTATCAGTGCTAATCCATTTCTCTCATTCAACACACATGATAATAATTTTCTGCTGTATATAAAATGTTAATCATTTTCTACTGTCAAATTTAATTCATTTTACTAAATTAACATGCATAGTCTTTCATATTCTTTATAATTGCTTTATATCTGCATGCATGGTAATTTTTTTTTTTTTTTTACCAATTAATACAAAAATATGTTAGTGTATATTTTATTGTAAAAAAATTAATATCTTTACAGTTATATACTTACCAGTATTAAAAAAAAATAGGGTGTCTAATTTATCGTCAAACTTACGCCTTGATTTTATATTTTTGGATAAGCATTTCAAACAATTTAATATTTTTATACATTCTTTTAAAAGAATGTAATGTTTTAAAAATGATTTTAATATATTAATATACTATGATAATACTTTTGATATACATAATATATTTTATGATATTTTTAATGTTTTGAAAAAATCATTTTAAAAGTTTGTTTTTTTTAAAATATGAAATGATTAGAACAGCTTATCCAAATATATCAAATCGAGGCCATTATTTTGACATTTGATACCTTAACTGAGGTGGCAAACTATGTTCCATAACACCTTGTGTTGGTCTGTAGCTTCTACAATTTTCTGCTTGCCAAAAGCTACCCGAGTTTAATAGGCACTGTACTCGAAGAGCAGGCGGTGTGTTGGATACCATTCACGCTCCCTAAGATAGCATTTTGGCTGAGATCAATCAGTTTAAACATACAGTACTTGTATTATCTGTTTAAAACTCCTAGTTTGAAGCACCATTAATCTCTGTGTACTCTTTGTTTTAACACTAGATTGGTGAACTGCTAAGTAACACACATCCTGCTAACAAGGCGAGCTTGACACTATTTTGTCCTGAAGAAGGATATTGGAAAAATTCCAATCTAGACAGGCACAACCTTCAAGATTTCATAAACATCAAACTTAATTCTGCCTCAATTTTGCCCGAAATGGAAGGACTTTCTGAATTCACAGAGTATTTGTCAGAATCTGTAGAAATACCTTCACCTTTTGATATTTTGGAGCCACCAACCTCTGGAGGCTTTTTGAAGCTTTCAAAGCCTTGTTGCTATATTTTCCCCGGGGGCAGGGGGGATTCAGCTCTGTTTGCTGTAAATGGATTCAACATGCTTATTAATGGAGGATCAGAGAGAAAGTCTTGCTTCTGGAAACTCATCAGACATTTAGACAGAGTAGATTCTATTTTACTCACCCACATTGGAGATGACAACTTGCCCGGTATTAATAGTATGCTGCAAAGGAAAATGTCAGAGCTGGAAGAGGAACAGTCTCAGGGTTCAACAACTAATAGTGATTGGATGAAGAACTTGATATCACCGGACCTTGGTGTTGTGTTTTTAAATGTTCCAGACAACTTGAAAAATCCAGAACCCAACTTTAGAATCAGAAGAAGCATAGAAGAAGCATGCTTTACTCTCCAATATTTAAATAAACTATCAATGAAACCAGAACCTCTTTTCAGGAGTGTGGGAAACACAATTGACCCTATTATTTTATTCCAAAAAATGGGTGTTGGGAAACTTGAGATGTATGTTTTAAACCCAGTGAAAGGTAGTAAAGAAACGCAATACTTTATGCAGCAATGGACAGGTAGCAATAAAGAGAAAACTGGCTTGGTGCTACCCAATGGTCAAGAAGTTGAAATTCCTGTAAACTATTTAACTTCCATTTCATCACTGATTGTATGGCATCCAGCAAATCCTTTAGAAAAGATAGTGAGGGTTTTATTTCCTGGAAATACAACCCAATATCAAATTCTTGAAGGTTTGGAGAAACTTAAGCATCTGGATTTCCTGAAACAGCCTGTAATCACACAGAAAGACCTAAGTGATAATACACCAAGCCCTGCCGTAAAACAAGCAAAACTGAAACAAAGAGCAGAGAGCAAAGAAAGCTTGAAAATGTCCATGAAAACCACTTCCAGCAAGACAGTCAAGAAAGACTCTAAGGACGAATCAACTGAATCTCTAAAAATTTCACAAACTGAGCAGACTCCAAAACTAGAAAGCAAAGAAAAAGTTGTAGTTAAGAAGACACAAAAAACAGAGTCTAAAATTGTGCCAGAAAAAAATGTGTCCAACAAAGAAGAACCAGTTATTAAATTGGAATCCGTTGAAAAGCAAAAGACAGAAGTTAAACCTAAAGCCATGAAAGAGAAAGCAGTAAAAAAAGAAGTAAAAGCAAAATCGGAAGATGTCAAAGAAGATAAAGAAAAGCCAAAAAAAGAAACTCCTAAAAAGGAAGAGAAAATTGCAGTTAAAAAGGAAGAGAAACTCAAGAAAGAGGTGAAGAAAGAAACAAAGAAAGAAGACAAAAAGGAGGTAAAGAAGGAGGCCAAAAAAGAAGTGACACAGAAGGACTCCAAAAAAGATGAGAAAAAGGAAGCTAAAAAAGAGGAGAAAGAAAAGAAAGAAGAGAAGGAAATAAAAAAAGAAGCCAAGAAAATTTCTAAGGATGTAAAGAAAGCTTCTGCCCCAACTCCAGAACCAAAAAAACCTGCTGTGAAAACGAAAGTGCAAAAGAAGGATGATCATGTAAAAAAAGATTCTGTAACTCCAAGCAAAACCAAGGAAAAGAGTAAAGTAACCAAGAAAGAAACCAAAATCACAGGGAAGAAAGCCGTGGCAGCTGCGGCAGCTGTCGTTTCCACTGCTGCCGTATCTGCTGCCGCTGCTGTGGCTTCTGTTTCAGCTGCCGCTGCACCCACTGCCAAAGTAACAGAACTTGAGGCTCAGAGATCCTTAATGTCCTCTCCAGAGGATTTGACAAAAGACTTTGAAGAACTCCAAGATGAAGAAGGCCTATTGAAAAAAGAAGTGAAACCTCACCTTGATGCCTTAGAACCTAGTAATGAAGCAGAGATAGTGCAGAGTGAGTCTTACATCATAAATAAAGACAACACAAGCAGTGAAGAACCTGCAGATTCTCCTGATGAAGGTATAACCACCACAGAAGTTGAAGGTGAATGTGAACAAACTCCAGACGAATTAGAGGTACTAGAGAAACAAAGAGTAGATGAGAACGAGAAATTTGAAGATGAAGGAACGGGGCTTGAGGAATCCTCTGAAGCTGGGGACTATGAAGAAAAAGCAGAGACAGAAGAAGTTGAGGAACAAGTAGAAGATATAGAAGAAAGAACATCACTAGGAGAGCAACCAGCCACTGAAATTGCTGAAGCTGATGAAACTGAAGAGGAAGCTGACACTGATGTCTATGAGCACATTAAGAGCAAGCATGGCAGTCATGAAGATATTGTTGATTCTGAGGTAGGGGATGAACAAGCCGAAGATGAAATTGATGAGAGTGCTGAAAAAGGAGAAGCTGAGGAAACAGATGAAGAAGTGGAAGAAGACAAAATAGACAATGAAAAAGATGATGAAAAGGAAGTTGAAAAATTAGAAGCTGAAGAAGTTTATACATCTACCATAAGAAACAAATCTGAGATTTTCAGTGACATAGAAGATAAATATGCGTTATCAGCTACACCATCTAAGACATCTGAGCCCCAGTCACCAGCTGTAGAGCCAGGTGCTTCTATTCATGATGAGACCTTACCTGGGGGTTCAGAAAGTGAAGCAACTGTTTCTGATGAAGAAAATAAAGAAGACCAACATGAGGAGTTTACTGCTACATCCGGTTTTACACACTCCACAATTGAAATTTCAAGCGAACCAACTCCCATGGATGACATGTCCACTCCAAGAGATGTAATGAGTGATGAAACAAACAATGAAGAAAGTGAATCGCCATCTCAAGAGTATGTCAATATTACAAAGTATGAAGCTAACCTATACTCCCAGGAATACGACAGAACAAAAATATCACCACTTCCAGATGTTTTAAATGGATTTTCTGATGTGTCAAAAACCGATGCAACTGATGGTAAAGAATACAGTGTTTCAGCTTCTACCATTTCTCCTCCATCATCATTAGAAGAAGACAAATTTAGTAAATCATCTTTGCGTGAGGCATACATATATGGAAATATCGAAGTAGAAGGTTCAACGAAACTAGAAATTCATGACAATTTTGAGCTTAAAGAAAACCACAGTCCAAATAAAAGTCCAATTGCCTCATCACCAATTTCTAAAACACCAGTGAGTGAAAGAAGTGTCAATTTTGATCTGACTCCTAATGAAATTAAGACATCAGAGCTTGAGGTTTTACCACCATTGCCAGATGAAGTCCATGAAGTCACTGAACAGTGTGCTAGTCCAGATGAGAAAACTATAGAAGTTGCTTCTTCTTCACAATCCCCTGCAGGAAGCGCAGGCCACACCCCATACCATCAGTCACCAACCGATGAGAAATCTGCGAACTTTGTTTCACAATCTGTGGAAAAGACTTCTATTCCTGTTATATTTGAGTTTTGTGATACCAAAGAAAAGACTGATAGCAGCAGAATAAGTCCCATGGATGAACCAGTGCCTGATTCTGAATCCCCAATAGAGAAAGTTTTATCCCCATTACGTAGTCCACCATTGATAGGGTCAGAAATGTCGTATGAAATGTTATTGACAACAGATGTCAGGTCACTAGCTGCAAACAGTGAAATAGTTGATGGAAAACCTTCTCCAGGTCATTTTAGTCCATCATCAGAATTAGCATCTGATGGAATTATCCAGCAAGAAGAGAGTCATTCTATTTTATCCAGCAAAGGATTTGTTGCTGAAAGGACAGTTGATTATTTTGAGAATTCAACTGTACCATCTGGCATTGTTGATGGAAAAAAACTTGCAGGAGACTTTTCTCCAACTCAGATAAACACAAATCCTTTTATGTTATTTAAAGAGGATACCAAAATGTCAATTTCTGAAGGAACAGCATCTGATAAGTCTGCCACTCCTGTAGATGAAGTCATAGCTGAAGATACGTATTCACATATAGAAGGTGTGGCCTCTGTTTCCACTGCATCTGTTGCTACTAGTTCATTCCCAGAGCCAACCACAGACGACGTGTCCCCTTCTCTACATGCTGAAGTTGGCTCACCTCATTCCACAGAAGTTGATGATTCATTGTCAGTATCTGTTGTCCAGACCCCAACCACATTCCAGGAAACAGAAATATCACCATCTAGAGAGGAGTGTCCTCGACCAATGTCTATTTCTCCACCAGATTTCTCACCTAAAACAGGAAAAGCTACCACACCACTTCAGGAGTTGAGGTCACCTGAACAATCCACAATGGAATTCAGCCAGGAATCACCAGAACAATCTTTTGCTATGGACTTTAGCAGGCAATCTCCTGAGCACCCCGCAGTTGCTTCAAGTATGCTCCATATATCTGAAAATGGACCCACGGAAGTTGAATACAGCCCTTCAGATCCTCATGATTCTTATTTTGGTAACAAAATGTCCACTGACAATGAATACTACACTGCAGACAAAAAGAATGAGCAGGCAGCAGCAGAATCTCAGGTGGATGCCTCCCTATCTACTTCTTCAGCGCACACACCTTCACAAGTTTCTTCTCCTTTGAAAGAGGAAGATTCTCTGAAAGATGTTATTGAAAATGCAGACTTGCCTCTGTACTCTCCACCAATTCTTGAACACATGCATTTCATGGAAGACATTAATTCTCCTGAAACAGATATTTCCCCATTAACTCCCACTCCATCATCACTGAGACAGTCACCTGGTGTTACGGACTCCACATTAACAATCAAGGAGTCTTCTGGTGATTACCGCTCACCATCACCATCTTTACAGTTTTTATCTGATGTACCATATAGTTTTCAGTCAAAGATTTCACCCCATTCAACAGTGAAAGAGCCCCATAGCCTGCACAGCACAAATCCATTTGCTAATGCAACTGATATAGATGACAGGGATCAAATGGGTGACATATGTGAAGCCTACAGGTATTCCAGTGAAGCAAATGATAGATTTGATACAGCTGAGAAATTATCTTTTGCAGAAGCCCGACAAGATGTTGACCTATGTCTTGTAACTGCTTGCGAATATAAGCACCCAAAAACAGAACTGTCACCTTCTTTTATTAACCCAAATCCTTTAGAATGGTTTGCTAATGAAGAGAATGCTCAAGAACAAGAAAAGCCATTAGCCCAACTTGGAGGTGGTCAGCCACCTTCAGGAGGAAAACCTAAAGTTCGCCAGTGTGATGAAACCCCTCCAACTTCTGTTAGTGAGTCAGCCCCATCTCAAACAGACTCCGATGTACCACCGGAGACCGAGGAATGTCCTTCTATAACAGCAGATGCAAACATAGACTCAGAAGATGAATCTGAGACCATTCCTACAGATAAAACAGTCACATATAAACATATGGATCCACCTCCTATTCCTGTACATGATCCAAGCCCCTCTCCACGGCACCCTGATGTATCCATGATGGACCCTGAAGCGTTGCCCGTTGAGCAGAATTTAGGAAAACCTATGAAGAAGGATATAAAAGAAAAGACAAAAACTAAGAAAGTAGGCACCAAAACAAAATCATCATCTCCAGCCAGGAAAAGTGATGGTAAATCCAAGCTCTCAACTGCTTCTCCAAAACCAGGACCCATCAAAGAAACAGAGAAGAGTTCTAAGTCTGTTTCTCCTAAGAAGAAAGATTCTGTAGAAAAGGCACCAAAGGGTTTAAACCAAGACGTAAAAGCCTCAAGACCTGATGAGAAAGATAAGGATACCAAGAATGCTACAAATACAACAGCCACCAAATCTGCAAAGACTGGAACCACAGGTGAGCAATTCAATTTACTGTTTAAACATTCCATAATAACAGATAACTTTAGCTTTTCTTGAAACAAATTGACACATATGAACACATTAGTTTTCATCATGTAATAATGTATGCATTATGGCTTTGTCGAGTAGAAAAGTATTGCCAATATAATCATGATAGTGTCTTCCCATCCCATTTTTGGACAAAACTGATAAACCATAAAAAGTAGAGAAAACAAACTAGTATTCATATCACACCGTTGTACTAACAACTCTTTTAAAAATGGATATCGTATAAAGAGTGGATCAAAAGTCAGGAACCACAATGCTTGGAGTACCTTTAAAGGATCACCAGAACCACCAGAGCTTAATGTAACAAATTATTCTTGCGCAGAGATCCTGTCCTCACAAGCTCAGCTATACAAACAAACACTACCTTTTCTAAGAAAAGGCAGTGTATACTTTGCTGCCTGAGGCCACCTCTAGTTGTCACTCAGACAGCCATTAGAGGGACTTCCTAGATGGGATCCTGCAAAGATTGCAGGACTGACATGAAGATGCCAATTGCTCCGCATTTTAATCCGTAAACAAAATTTATTTATTTATTTTGGATTTGTGTAGTGGAGTGCCCCTTTAATCTTGGCTAAAATTGAAGAAAACATATTCCTATGATATTTCTTATGGAGCTCTTACTAACTTCACATGATATATTTGCTAAACAGTGAATTTTAATGAATTTAAAAACTAAGTCTAAAAGTTAAACAAACAATGGTGATTTTCAGGAATTCTCCTATGTGGCTATAGCTGCAACTTGGCTATTTTAGCTTACAATTTGGTTTACTATTCACTACACACCAGAGCTTGATGAACTAAGCCCACAGTTTTTTGAGCTTTTCGGTTAATTCTTTTTTTCTATTCTGATAAAATCACTAGCCACTGGCTACTTAGATAAGCATATCTTTGAAGAACAGATTACTTTTCACTTTTCTCCTGGATGAAATAGTCCACATCTTCACAGTTTAATTATTAGTTAGGTTATTTGCTAAACCAGAAATTGTGTAAAATTGATCAATGCAATAGATAGCTGAGCAGAAAAAGAGCCAAACAGCTATATTGGAGTATTTTTCCAATTTAGATATTTTTGCCTAATATTTGCAATTATCTTGTACCAATTTCCAGCTAAATAAATAACTCCATCTGTAACTTCTGCCAGATTCACTACATAAACAGGAATTTGTAGTTTATTTATCAGCTTTTGGAACTGAGCTTAACAGAACTCAATATTAATGAAAATTAATTTTATAAAAAAAAAACAAAAACAAAAAAAACGTGCGAATACGTAAATTTCTATTGAAAAATCTCTGTTATTTTATGACATCAAATGAAAAAAATATACAGGTGTTTGTTGTGACTATTAATTATACTACATTAAATCTGTATATTTCTACCTAGGTACATATGATAAATAATATTGTATTGCAGTGTCTTGTAATACTTTGAACTTTTCGTTACAGGAAGTGGAACCAGCAAAACATCAAAATCATCTGCTGTACCTCCTGGACCACCAGTGTATTTGGACTTGGTGTATGTCCCAAATCACAGCAACAGCAAAAATGTGGATGTGGAGTTCTTCAAACGGGTCCGATCCTCGTATTATGTCGTAAGCGGGAATGATACAGCAGCCGGGGAACCCAGCAGAGCTGTTCTGGATGCTCTTCTAGACGGAAAAGCTCAATGGGGGAGCAATATGCAGGTAGGGTTCTATCTCCGTAACAACCAGTTCCAACATGCTCAATGGGGGAGCAATATGCAGGTAGGGTTCTATCTCCGTAACAACCAGTTCCAATGTGCTCAATGGGGGAGCAATATGCAGGTAGGGTTCTATCTCCGTAACAACCAGTTCCAACATGCTCAATGGGGGAGCAATATGCAGGTAGGGTTCTATCTCCGTAACAACCAGTTCCAATGTGCTCAATGGGGGAGCAATATGCAGGTAGGGTTCTATCTCCGTAACAACCAGTTCCAACGCGTCTCTTATTTTACTAATTAACGTTTTATATGACCATATGTATGACCTTTTAAGAACTATTTCTATTGACATTTTAACATTTGTCCCTATTCACATTCATTATAGTTAAACATCACATTTTTCATTCTTTGTGGTTTTTAAATGTTCTTTTAAAAATACTTTTTGCATAGAATTCCTTGGAAATATCACATCTGAACATCTGAAGTCAAGTGCATAGTTTCATGGGGATATCAGGGCTTGGCTGGACTATCACGGCCACTCTGATTAAAGAGGCTAACAAGGAAGGTTGATAAAGCAAACAGAGGAAACTTGCATTGCGATGAATATGTTTTTTGCCTATTTGTAATGCATTCTCTGTATGTTAATTAAAAATCCCCCCTATAGTGTCACTTTATGATAAATGAACCATGTGTATTTCAAATAAAGAGTATTGCTTCATCCTCTAAAGGTTAAAATGTCAAAATGTCTCAGTGTTTCACTCAGCTAGCCATTTAAAATAACCCAGATAAATAACATTTAGATAAATAACATTTCCAAAAAGCTGCTTGTAGCTACCACATTTCATCCTTCAACCTTTCCTTTTTAATCTGCATTTTTCATGTTATCTTAAAAGATAGCAGTTAAAGCAATTTAATCATGCCAATCCATTTAACTAAGTTAAAGGGAAGCAAGACCTAAACATAAATATGCTTAATGTTAGGGTTTTACTAATATTGTTTTTTATTTTATGTGAAAAAAATAAATATTTAGGTTAAAAACAGCAAATGTCAAATAAAACTCCAATGATCCATCATGCTGACTTCTTGTGTTAAGAAACAGTTCACCTTTAACGTGGTATATACAATTACGTATTTAAAAATCTCAAGGATGCACCTCTTTTTTTTTTAGAAAATAAAATACTGAATGCAGATTTCTCTTTTTTTTAGCTGTTCCTATTTAAGGGCTGTGCGTTTATTTAGAGTTGAGTCAAATTATTTTTCTGACTTTAAATTATTGATATCAATTGAAATCAGCATTCAGTTACAGGCCTAAAAGTGGAATCATCACTTCTGTGGAAAATTAAACCGCATAATTGAATGAAACACTAAAAATCACCTACAATTCTTACTAACCTTTCTTCGTGTGTTCTAAATGTATGACAAAGATTTAGCAAGTGTCATCACAATCTAGTTTAGTCTTGGCACAGCCAAGGCACACAATGCGGAGGAAGCTGAAATATTGTTTGTTTTTCTCCTCTTCCACTAACCATACTGAATGGCAGAAGTAACATTGCTTGACAGAAAGCCAAGAAAAAGGCGTCCGGGGCCAATCAATTCAGTAGTGTGGATTTCTAAATTTAATTTTAGTTTTCAGACCTCACAAACAAATATTTGTTAAATACAAGGCATAAGTAAAATAGTAAAGGATGTGACAATTCCGCTTTATGTATTATTAATCTAATGGGTCTAGCCCCTTTAAAAGTGCCATTTGAATACCAATATTTCATTAACACATGTACACATTTTAATTAGACCTTATGCTAATCTAATTTTAGTTGGATTCAAGACACCTTTAGATGAGCTCTGTTCAGCCTGTATTGAATGACTATATCTATATATCCTCAAGTTATAACTGGTACAACCTAATTGCGTACTTATTGGGGCCCTATTATTGTAGGCAGCACTACTTAAAATGAGACAATTGGAGAAGGGTGCTTTCAGTCCCTATGCTGGAATTGCCAATTTGAAGCAATGCACTTTTTGGATATCGAAGGAACTGTTTCATGTGAACATGGCTATGGCCACATGAATATACCTCAATGGTATTCAGGTCAGCAGTAAATCTATCCAGTCAATATATACACAGCACAATTCGGTTGTTCTATAGAGGGTGTAGGACTACCTTATTTTGTTGATATTCCTCAACCTCTCTCGACTTAATTTCCTCTGTCTTCACACTGATTGGTTAAATACATTACATGACCCCAGTCAAGTCGCCCTTTTCTATGCCCATAGAATTCCAGTAATGGGTTCAGCTGTTAGGTTACACAACAACAGCAGTAATCTATGTTTTTAGATCCAGGCATAATTCCTTATTCATCTCTCTCTCTGTATGCTGTTTGTCTGTGTCTTACAATCGGTATATAATTCAAGGAAGATCTGAGTTACTTATAAATAAAAATAAACGTACTCTTTTTTTTTTTGTTATACTAAAGGTAACTTTAATTCCAACTCACGATTCTGAAGTTATGAGGGAGTGGTACCAGGAGACCCACGAGAAACAGCAAGACCTCAACATCATGGTGTTAGCCAGCAGTAGCACGGTTGTAATGCAAGATGAATCTTTCCCTGCATGCAAGATTGAACTGTGAAAAGGCCACCTCACACCCCATCACATAACTCAACGGATTTCAAGAAATGTCACACAGAGATTACAAAATGTCTTATTAAACTGCAAAACTATTAATTGCCCAATGCTATCCTGTGTCCTGCTGACACCTATGCCAATATTCCTACCAACATGTCAAGTTACAATGTTTCCATCACACAACACTGCAAGTTAACCCATCCAGGTTTAAAATACAGGTTTGTACAACATGCTCTTTCACCACCATAATTTCCTCTAGCCCAAGATGGGCTCATTCAAGAATGAGAAGATGGGAGAGAAGATGAAGAACCAGTACTACGGAATATTTTGTTTTTATCACTGAAATAGTACATTTATGTGGAATGTCTTAGTATGTAATAAGTTACAGGTACAATAGTGGCCTTCATGCAGCCTTTTCACAGATGAAGCATCAGTAGAATGTCATCTGCATGGCACACTTAAAGAGGGTGGAATCCAGGGTAGGACAGTTTGTTGAGGGTTTCTTCTAGAGTTGTTGGTCGCATTTCTTATAAAGTGAGTAGTCTATCGAAGAGGGAGGATGATATATGAAAAATACAGCTTGCATGCTTAATGTGAACAACAGTATATCTTTAAAAGGATCCTTTCCTGATTGGTGGTGGACCCTCTAACTTTTGAGAGTATCCCAGATTTAGGTAGGCCAGTCTCGGTTTAGAAAATAATAAAAATGGTTTGTATAACTATTGTGTACCATTACAATGTAAAGAAGGACAGGCATGGGGCTACATAAATAAAGAACAATTGTTGGGCAAAGCTTCTAAAAGTGGAGCAGTAACCACGTAGACAATTACATTATCCAACTGATTGTTCCACCCATTGAACATTTACCCCATAATTGTCTTTCTTTCCTGTGTAGCTCTATATTTCAGGAGTGTAATGTGAATGCACAGTGTATGCATTGATTTTGCTGCTGAGCTAATGAGCTAGATTAATTTAGCACCTTCCAATCGAAACCAAACACAAAAAAAGTCACTTCTCTCTCTCTGTTTGTTGTAAAGTGTGACATGTGTTTTGAGTTTAAATGCAGAAGTTTCTGTTAGAATGTTCACCCTCGGAGATTTAGGAAAGAGCAGACAACTTGTGCATTGATCATACTGGTGGCTGGTGTTGGATTTAAACTGCAAATGAAGGTAATTGTAACGTCAAACATACTAAGTGTATTGTGTCGAAGGTCGGGGAGCCAACTAGTCTCTATCCAGTTGTTGAACTGCAACTCCCAGTTTACTCACTAGTCAGCCAGCCTTTGATTGACTGAGTTTCTTGAGAGCTTCAGTTTGACTGCAGCTAGAGAGCCAAGCGTATCTTCTCTTGATTTAGTCCCACAAAATTCACTCTTAACGATCAAATCTTACACATTGCACATTTTACTTTGCAGTCAGTACACAGTAGCAGAATACCAAAGCATTGGGTGTACATTCAGCAGATGAATTGCCTTAGGAAGTGATATGAATGTACAAACATACTTAATGCACTTATTTTTTTAATGTAAGTCAGCAAGTGTACAAACCAACTATGGTATGCAAGATTACAGTTTCCACTGTGTGTGCATGCATGTGCGAAAATAAAAGTTCATCAGATGGGGCACACCTTGGCATGAATTAAGTCTCAGAATCTGCATTGAAAGCCAGGCATGGACACATTTTACCTCCTGCCAAGAATGAGCAACCCAACTCAGCAGTGACATTTTCTGTTGATTAATGCTCCTGTTTTGTGAAATGTTAGGGTTAAAACATTGAGAACAAATGTACAGTAATTTATTTTTTTTTGTCATTAAGTGTAGTTAATTACCCGTAAGATAATTAGTTTACAAGCAAATGTAAGTCAATTTAAAATGGTTTTGATTGCCGTCACTATATGATGACTACAAACAAAAATGGAAGGAATTAAACAATAGCATCAAATCGTTTTTTTCATGAGGGTCATGCACGTCGATCAAATGCGAGTTAGTTACATCCATTACAACGTTTAAACCATCCATCCAAGAGAATAGACATGTCTGGATTCATTATTTTAACTGGAAAAAAATGGACCTATTCTATTGAGTTCATTTTGACCCTATTCATTCAAATAGTTTTTTTTTTCCACTTGTCATAAATACTTTTTTTGTTACCAATTTAATATATTTACAAAAATATGTACAGATAATTCTTTAATACCAATTGGATCACGTTTCAGATTAATCCCAATTGCAGCATGTCCCGAGGCTACATTGTGTTGGAATTTATTGATGGATAACAATACAATCTTGCATGTTCCACACATAGTTGGAATGATGGGCTCGAAACGATAGATAAGAATGCTTTGTGCAGGCTTCTGTTAATGTCTTTTTTACCATCACGCAATGCCTGTTTAGTGTACATACAATTCTGGACTCCACTTAGTGAATATGTACTTTTTTTTTTTTTTTTTTTTTTTACTTGTATTTATTTCACTCTAGATTTAAATATTTTGCACTGCAAGTGTCAATGAATTTTGATACTTTTGTGGGCTTCTTTAGTCCATTTAATGCTGTGAATTAGGACAAACACACTTGTTTGAGGTTTGGTATATTATATGTGTGAACTTTTTTTTTATAAGCAATGATATTTATTGCTTGGCTATTTATGTAAGAATATCCAGTGTTTTATGCCATTATGTTATGATTTTTTTTTTTTTTATCTTTTGTGCGAGAGATGCCTAACCTTTTTTGTTCCCAGAGCATCCACGGCTGGTGTTTCTGGTTAAAAATTGGTTAACCACGAAGGTCACAATGATTATTTATATTATTTCTGTTTGAGATTTTGCTTTATTTCTGGAAAGCTGATATGACAATTGATATGATTGTTCTTGTCTTTCATTTACCACTGAGGAATAATCATCAACACATCACTTTTAATAGAAAAATGTTCTTGTAGCATACTTTCCAAAACTGGAACAATTCATTCGATAAATGATATTGCATCTATGGTTATTGGAACCAAATGGGATCAGGGACCAAAATCTCAGTGTTGTTGAAGAGAGGGAACCATATTCTGATTACTAATTACCATCATGAGTATTATGATGGAATATGATAAAGAGGGGTTGAAGGTTTGACTCACATCTCAGTTGCCCCTCTCTACATGTACGACTGAATGAAGAGTGTAAAGTAATTATGCAAATTGCCCGGGTTTGCAGGTGGCGGTTGTTTAATTAGACCATTATTAATTTGATGTTATTATAAAATCATTAATACACATGGAAGGAGATTGTACCGTGGAATTCTTCCCATAAATTTCTGAAGATATACATGGTACATGTAAATTTTGCGTGGGCAAATAGGTTAAATCGAAATATCCGTTTCATATATAAATACACTGCACGCTCACGAATAAGATAAGAGGTCAAAAGACAGAATTAGCAGTGTTAACTCTAGCTCAGCAAGATATGTTATGATAGGAAAAATAAACAGGAGTGGACAAAAGGTGGACCTCCCCCCCCCCCCCCCCAACTACTGTAGAAAATTATGGGGGTACTTTGCCAGTCCTTAATGGGAGAAGTAGGAGGTCTGTCTTGTTTGTCAATGATAGGCTTAGGCATTGCACATTTGGACACATTTAGTAGAACTAATATTACCCATGACTCATTTCTAAAAAGCATTTGGTTCAATAACGTATAATGCTATAGATGTACTTTTTGCTCTAACATTAAAATATGCACATGCTTGCATCTGATAATAGGCACTTAAACACTTTACAGGAACTATCCTGTCATTTAATATGCATGGTAAGTTCAGACACTCCATTTTAATCTAAGGTATACGAAACAAGATATCCATGGCTAGAACAGAAGCTAAGTTTAAAAGCCATAAGCAGGGGTTTAAAGACTAACAGGGTTATTTACTAAGGTGAGAATTCAAGGTGAATTGTAAGGTGATTTTCAAATTTTAAGGTCAAATAGCCAAACTGGATACATTCTTTAACTCATCTTTGCTTTCCACTTGGCTATTCTGATCTTCAATTAGAAATTCACTTTGAATTATCACTTTACTGAATAGCCTTATAATGTAATAACATTTTTGGAAAAGAACTGCCTTTATATTAATTCCCTGTGTCTGTAAGGGCTGTATGTTATTATCATAGTCAATGTAGACTATAAGCTGTTGATTCTAAAATACCCAAATTGATTGTTTTTGAAGAATGTGTTTTGGGTTAAGTATGGATCAACAATGCTATATGTATAGATCAAATTACAGCTGTCAGTAGTTGATATGGTTGGTTTTTGATGGAATTATTCACTAATCTTAAAATTGCACGCAACGTTCAGTTGCACATTTTATGCCAATACATAAGATCTTAAAACATTCCCTACTTTTGGCTACTTTTATTCTTCAACTCTTGGCCTAAAATTTGCAATTTTCTTCTCAAGTTGCCCCAATTTTCCGATTTAGAGAATAACCAAGGAGTAGCTTGACATTGTTGCAAGCAATTTATGGATGAGGCCTACATGTCGTCAGACAAATGTTTGATTTTCACATTAAAATGTGTCTTCTTTCTAAATAAAGATTTGAAGGTCGATTGAGGAATGAACATGATTATTACGTAATCTACTGTGATATGCTGAAGGCACGGCAATATTTTCAGAGTGAACCTGACATTAGGACAGTGCTGCGATCAGGTGGACAATACATTAAAAAAATATATCGACGTATTGTTTTTGTATCTCTAAACAGTAAATTGTGGTTAAATGGTAACAAGATCACCTCTTTTTTTGTTTTGTGAATAGACCACGATAAATAGATCTGCTTTTATGTACTATATTCCGGTCTAAAACTGAATTATCTGCATTGTGTTAAAAAATAAAAAAAAATAAAAACTTTGTTCTGGGATGTGATCGACTTCAGAAAATATGCTAATCTCCTGAAGTACGGTATGTGTATTTGAGATCGAGTTGATTACGTCACTGAGAAGGAACATAAAAACCGCTATTTTCCTGATAGATTTATGCTCTTTACACTTGTCCCAAACATATGTGCCTGGTTCACTTTAAATTTAGGAATCAATTTAAACTTTATATCTTCAGGATCTCTCCAGCCTCAAAAATGTTTTGTGTTTTAAATGTGCTGGGAATTTAGAAAAAAAAAATGAACACAACCTACAGGGTTTTACTTCTTAATATATGTCAATGTTGGCCAATGAAAACCACAGTCCTTATTCTTCATCACCGAAGAGCCAAATGATTGAGAAGTCATGTTATCCAGATAATCTGGCTCATGACACGGAAGGTAATGTTAGAACTTGAGAGGAATCCAATATCGTGTATGTCTGGAACTGTTAGTGGAACGTCACAGATAAAGTGTACAATGGACAGACTTTCCATCTTTATCGTTAGCAGCCAAACCAATATATTAAAGAACAGGATGCACTCATTCCATAGACTGTAGTAAACCTTTCTTCATGGTCTTGATTTACTGTAATTCTAATAAGACTTCAAAAAAATTGAAAGGAATCCAGAATACAAACCAATGAAAAGGAAATTATTAAAGCTTCTCTGCACTAATATAGCTCCGGGCTTCAACGCTTAAGAGCTGCAAGTAACATTCACTCAAGACTGGGCTGTTATCAATAGAAAACAATTGCATCAATGAACTATCTTATGCTTAAACACGTATGCATGCAGCCATTTATCTTCCAGACGCTGGAGGGAGACAGTCTTGTGGCTGAGAAGCTCTTCACACTCTCGTTCTGAATGGTGTTTGTGTCAGTCTGCAGCTGTGTATGGTATAGTCTTATAATCCCGCATCACCTCTATTCTATCAATTCATATCTAATGTAGAACATTAGTTGACAGTGGAGTAATATGTAGTGCTTTTATGATATTTGTGTGCAATACCCCACTTCCACTGAGAATATTTGATGTAACGGAAACAAATCTGATTCCACAATAAAATACAAATGTAGTAATAGCTTCTTCTTGTGTCGTTCATTGAGATGGGTGGGTGTGGGGGGGGGGGGGTGAATTGGTCTTATTGCTGGAATATTGGTTTGTGAGGTGGTCTATGAGCAGTAAATTGACATGGAATTAGTCTTGGCCTAAATCTAAAGAACCTTCTCAATTGGTGGGGTATCTAAAGCTGAGATGACCTTTCTTCATGTTCACTCCAGTGACCAAGGTCCATGTTGAATTTTAACTGCATTTTATTAAATTTTAAAGAAAGCATCAACCACAACCAGTCCTCGTTGCTTGTAGTATGAGGTGCCATTCTATTTTAGCTTAACAATTTCTTTGACGTTCTTCTGGAGGCAATACAAAATGTGTCTAGTAAAGTTGGCCTGTTTGACATCTATTTCAACTATCCTATTCTTTTAAAATAATTGAAATATTGATGTGGGGTTCATAAGTATTTTTACGACATACTCAGCTTCAAGCCAATGACCTCTAATACATTAAAATAACAACAACCTATGGACAGACATCCCGATATAGATGTTGTTTGTTGCAAAAGTCATCATTTTAAACTATTACATAGATTCAACAATGAGATTTTGGATTTGTGTTGGTGGTGCAAGGTGGAAGTGGGCTCCCTGTTCCACATCTGAGGGAAATACATGCACACAACCATGAAACAAATCTTGGGGGATGTAGCAGCCCTTCTGCCAGCAGAGATGCTGCTTCATCACACTTCGATGTCAGCATCCCAGTATAAAAAAATCTTTAATCAAACACCTGCTCAATGCAGCTAAATCTTTAATCCCTGTCCTCTGGCGTCAGAAAGGGGTGCCGATGCTCTAACAGTGGATTGCTAGCTTTATGTACATATAGTAAATGAAGGCTTTAAAGGTTTCCCTACAAAATAGGGCTGACGAATTTCACACCACATGGCTCCCACTGACTCGATTCAAAATTACAGGACCTGAATCGAGTGTATATCGATGGCCAATAGAATCAGCTGTTCCTTTACTCTCCTTAATCAGCCTACAATTTTTCTCTCTCCCCTTCACACATTTATCTTAATCCCTCTCTCCAACAATACTCAAATATGTCCTGGGCCCACAAACATTTCATTGTTACAAGAGGGTATAATATTAAAATATATAAATTTAACACAGAACAGGTAAGAAATTGAATTAACCATGACTGCAGGTGCATTCTGTATTGAGATATGTTGACAGAGATCTCTTAAAGAATTTTAAGCTGGGAGATATCATTGCGGCTGGGTGGTTATTCCATAATTGCGGTGCTCTATAGGAAAACGAGGATCGAGACACTGTATTTTTGTATTGTGGTATGCTAAATATCGTGCTGGTACTGGATCGGAGGCTTTAAGAGGTGGGAACAGCTGGGGAGAGCATTCTAGTCTGGTAGGATGGAAGCTTACCAGAAAAGGCTGAAAATATGATGGGTGCATCTGGATTCAAACAGTTGCCAGTTTAGCTCTTTTAACATATCGCAATGGTGGGTCATGTAATTACATTGCAGCACAAATAGGCAGAACAAGTTATACAATGTAGTAAGTTTATGAAGGTGGGTTTGCAGCGCAGCATTTGTTGTACAATCTGTTTCTTTAATAGGGGACTAAAGCAAGATTTGTTTTTGTACAGAGCGCATAGTTTTGGATAAAGTTTCAATGAGAGTTGCATAGCTGAAAAGAGACTTCCTTCCATCAAGTTCAGCCTTCCTCACATATGTTTTTGCTGTTGATCCAAAATAAGGCAAAAAACCCAGTCTGAAGCGCTTGCAATTTTGCAACAAACTAGGAACAAATTCCTTCTTGTCCCCAAAATAGCAGTCAGATGTCTCCTTGGATCAAGCACCTATTACCCCACTAATTAGAAATTATATCCCTGTATGTTATGTTTTTGCAAGTATTTATCCAATTTCAGTTTAAACATCTGTATGGACTCTGATAAAACCACCTCTTCAGGCAGAGAATTCCATATCCTTATTGCGCTTACTGTATAAAAACCTTTTCTTTGCCTTAGATGAAATCTCCTTTCTTCCAGCCTAAATGTGTGACCTCGTGTCCTATGTAGAGCCCTGTTTATGAATAGATTTCCAGATAATGGATTGCACTGGCCCCGATTATATTTGTTTAATGTTATCATATCCCCTCTGAGGCGTGTTTTTTTCCAAACTAAAGAGATTAAAAATGTTTAACCTTTCTAAGCAACTAAAATGCTTCATTCCTTTTAGCAATTTTGTAGCTCGTCTCTGCACTTTTTTCTAGCGCCATGATATCCTTCTTTAAAACAGGTGCCCAATATTGCACAGCATATTCAAGGTGTGGTCTTACCAGCGATTTATAAAGAGGCAAAATTATATTTTCATCCCGAGAATTTATGCCCCTATTTATACATGACAAAACCTTACTGGCCTTAGCAACTGCAGATTCTTCAATGTGGAGGCCAAAAGATAGATTGGGGTCTAGCAACATGCCTAGACATTTAAAGGAACGTACTGCGGTCAGTGTGCCATTTGATTTTGTTCTGATGCAGAAATGGGAATGTTGAAATGTAGGTACTGTTCCAAAGATCATTGTGACAATTTTGTCAGTGTTGAGGAAAAGTTGGCAATAGAACACCGTGGACAACCGTGTCAAAGATTTTGGCAAAATCAAGGAAAATAGCTCCAGTTAGGTCTCCTTGTTACATTCCAGTTTGGATGTCATTGCAAACGTTTAAGAGGGCAGTTGTAGTTGAGTGATATTCCTTGCTGTATACATTCTGATTATTACAGAAATCATTTTAGCACTGTGCGCGCTGCACGCTATAGTCAATCTCTCTATTTGGGCAACAGATCTACAAGCTGCAATCTTTGACACAAAAAACGGCCCATGCTATATTGATCCATAGCCTCAGCATGTTATTTTGGAGTGACTGGATCACTTTAAAATTTATCAAAACATACACGCTTAAACTAAATATTTAAATGAATTAAAATTGTTCAACTGCGTTATCAGTCTTCCACAATTATACTGTTAATGTGATATGAAATAGTAAAAAGCCCAAAGTGGAATTACAAGCTATTATGATATTAGACCCTTCAGATCTTTTCAGTGGGATTTCTGTAATTAAGCTCCTACAAAGACTTTGCTTTTTATCATGAAAAACAGTTCATCCCTAGGGCAAAATGCTTTATTCATACACCAACAAAAAGATAAAAAAAAAAACAAAGCAAAAATAAACCAAGAACATATTAATATCATGTTCCATAATAAATCAAACATTTACAAAATTGAAAATAGATGCTAACCAGATTAAGAGAAGTAAATGAAAAAGAACCGCAGGTTTTTGGCCAAATTAACAAAGTTGAAAAGAGACACATTTTGACAACGCTGGCCTACTAATTACAACGCCATTGTTATTTCTCCATAATCACAGGTTTAATGTATAAATCGGAATGTTTTAATAAGTGTACATTCAAATCCAGCACATGAAAGAATGAAATTGTGTTTTACAGTTGTTCTGGTTTTTGTTTTTAAAATTTATATTTATCTAAATAATTTTACTCTGATGTGATAACGATTACCTAAAAATACCCCCCGATGGTTAAATAACCCTTTAATGTCCTTAAGGACACAACTTCTGGAATAACATGGAATCATGACGGAATATTTCCATCATGTGTCCTTAAGGGGTTAAACACGTCTAGAGTAGAAGCCACTCGGTGCTGGGTTGGGCTCCTTCAACTGATGAGGGGAACCTGTGTTTGCGTAGCGACCAAGGTATGTGCGTTAGGACTTTCCCGTGGGAAAGCATTAGATCAATGGTTTCCGATGGGGCAAGATGCTGGATCTCATCATGCGCAGAACGAGGCCATCCTGTTTCATTTCATGGAGTTAACTCTGGTAGACAGCCACTAGACGCAGTCTTCCCTGACATGTAAACGTTGCTGTTTTTCTAAAACTGGGCTGAGTACCGAGGCAGTGCACACAGACCACTTTAATATGATTACATGGTATATAATGTGCCTGTAATGCTAATTAACTTACAATTCCCAAGATTCCTTTTTCACTCTGGATATCCTGAATAAACTCATGCAGTGACAATGATTACTGAATAATCGTGAATTCATCTCAAGTTCAGTTTTTGAGCACACTTCTGAATAATTTCAGTGAGGATTTGCTCTTCAGTGGGACACTGTTTTGGGCACAACAGTAACCATGTTTAACTCCTTAAGGACACATGATATATGTGACATGTCATGATTCCCTTTTATTCCAGAAGTTTGGTCCTTAAGGGGTTAAAGTAGTTCTTCATACTGAGTGAGATAATCTAAATTTATTCAAGATGGCAGCATTCATTACACATCATTTTTTCCCCTGCAGAAATGTAATTTAATACAGATTTCTGTTCATATTTAAATAGTGTTTACTGGGACAAATACACTATAAAACATCGAAATAGAAAATGGGACGAGTTCATTTTAATTTCTTTTTGTATGTTTTTATAATTTCATGGGTAAATTAGAGATAATTATACAGTAGCAAGATGTTGCTGTTCTGCGGCTTCTTTGGCTGCCTGCCTGGCCTCAAACTCTTGTCTAGCCTTTTCTTTCATTTCTTTTTCTCTCGCATTAAGCTCGGTTCGTTCCCGTTGCCAGTCTTTGAGCTGCTCCTCGTATTTTTCAATATCTTCCTTTTCACACTCTGGCAGCTTTTCTTGCACATGTTGGGTGGTCAGGCTCAGCAGGCTGTCGGCTTCAATCATGCCAAGAGATGCAAGCTTTGCATTCAGCTCCTGATGGAACGATACAGAGAAAGAGAAAAATTGGAAACAATTATATACGATAATAACTACTAGCCCCACAGGCTACAAAGATAAAGCATCTAACAGGCAGCCGATCAGACACAATTAGTACATAGTTAGCATTAGAGATTTGAAGCACGGGGTGTGTTACAGAAAATGTGTTTCAGCATTCACATCTCGCACAAAGCACTTGTTTTTTTAATCCTACGTGAACTTACGTTAAAATTCTCAATGAAAAAAATAGTTTTTTGTTCTGTTTTTTTATATAACAGTATTTTTTTGAAAAAAATCATTATTTTTGTTTATACATTGAGGTTCACCAGTTTGAACAGAGCCCTCACCACCTCCTGTTCGTGAAAATTTTTTGTATCCTATACCGGCTGTACAGCCCTGAATATACCGACACTGTAACAATATACTTATCTGAAGATTGCTTCTTCCACCTCCAGGACAACGTTAAATGAAAAGGATGGTTGCAAGGACAAATGCCAAGCCCCCAAAAATGACACGTGCGGCTTTCTTAAAATGCTTAATATGCAAAATGAACCACAGTAACAGTGGAATACCTCTTTGGTCACATAGAGATGGGGTTGCTGTGCATACTACTGCCCATAGATTGTATATATCTTGCCATTACATCCTATGTGTATAGTAAAATGTTAAGGATGAATTACATACAGGAAATAAAGTAGAATAAAATAAAATCTATACATTTGCTAGCAACCAGGATAACAACATATAGAGGGAATTCTATTTTCAGCACAGTGTCACATAGTTTTTCTTTTTTAAAGACAGGTGCACTTTAAGATCGGAAAGCCTGGGTCTAAGCAGCAACATTTCTTGGTGACGTGATCCTTTTTACAGACACCGGCTCCGAATTTGTAAATGAAACCATAAAATGTAAAATCAAGAAGAAATTAAGGGGATCACATTTTAACTTAATAAGTACAAAGTAAGAGTGAAATATAAAAAACAAACAAAAAAAAAACCTGTATATCTGTAAAACCTAAACCACTTTATTCTATAGATAAAATAGGAGGAATAGAGAACCAGGGGGAGACACGGAGGTCCCCTTGGTTCTCTAGTCCTCCTCTTTTATCTTTACTTACCTATAGGGGTTATCCCCCACCTCCATGAGCAATCTGACACATCTTCCCTGTATTAATATAATTCCACTTTATTCTATGCTGCACTTCATTAAAATACACATTTTTTCCCAAGTAGTACCTAAAATAAACATAAAAATGTCTAAATTCATTAATTTAATTAATTCTAAAAGAAGAGTCTAAGTTTGGTATAAAAATAAATCGTTAATATTTCACTAAGAAAGAACATTATCAATCCCAACAGCACAAGATTAGCTGCTATCATTATCTAGGAAATAGTTAAAAGCTGCCACTGTAACGATCCCCTAATTTGCCAAGTGCCTGTCAGTCAATATCATTCCCTGCTGTCTCATTCCGTCCTTCCAAAAGAGCCCATAATGACATTGAGAGGAGCTAGCTGTGCAAATAATTCACAGGCAAAGGGAAGGGTCAAACAATGGTTTCTTAAAAAATATTTTCCGTTACAAAAAATAATTAAAATTGTACCCTGTAAGCGGTATTGCACATGGAATTTGCTAATCCAGCTAATAGCCTTGGGACTTTAAGTTGACAAACACTGTCTGGGATTTGCAATGCTCAGATACTGTAATCAAAGAGACTGTCAACTAAGTTTTACTACGAGGAAGAAACATCTGAGAGATGGGGAATAAGAGATTTTCCAGTTTTCTAATCTACCACTTGCAGATTTTTGTAGGAATCAGTACTCGATATATTATTTTTTTGCAGTCAAGCACGCACTTTCTGTGCCAACGGAATAAAATGTCTAATTTAAGTGGTGCTTTCATTAGAAATAATCAAATATATACTTCCTGATGGTGCTGCTGTATTTAAAGGGACACTATAGTCACCAACACAACTACAGCTTATTGTATTTGTCCTGGTGAGTATAATCATTCCCTTCATGCGTTTTGCAGTAAACAACACTATTTTCAGAGAAAATTCTGTGTTTACATTACAGCCTATGGATACCTTTACGGGCCACTTCTCGGATAGCTAATAGAGGTGCTTCCTGTGACAGTGCATTCAGTGTCTCCACCCTCTGCATGGAGACACTGAACTTTCCTCATAGAGATGCATTGATTCAATGCATCTCTATGAGGAGATGCTGATTGGCCAGGGCTGTGTTTGGCTCTGCCCCCAGCCCACCTCTTTGGCTGAGATCATCAGAATTTATAATCTAAGCCTATCCAATGCTTTACTATGGGAAAGCATTGCAATTGACTGAGATCATCACTTCTGATTATGTCAGCCAAGGAGGCAGATCAGGGGCAGAGCCAAGCAGACTGGAATAAAGGTATGATTTTACTATATTTAGGGGAGGCAGGTGGCTAGATAGTGTTTTAACACTATAAGATCAGGAATACAGATTTGTGTTCCAGATCCTATAGTGTTCCTTTAAAGCACTAGAGAAATAGGAATGTATGTTTAGGGTAACAAAAATACAACACCTTAATATGTTGTGTACAATAATGTTCACATGATTATTCACTTACCTGGGAATTGTTGAAATTCCATTTTTTTCTTTTATTTAAAGTCAAAACTGAACTGGAATTCTTCAAATAAGTTATTTTATAGTTTTTTTGCTTTTTTGGCATAATACGTGGTATTTCTCAAGTGACTGAATAGACCTGTCTGGAATTATTTATGTAAAACTGTAAAATAGATGTTAACGAAACATATAAAATACCTGCAATCCGTAAGTACAGAAGAAATTGTATATCCAGCTCCTACTGTACAATGTTGTGTTTGGTGTTTGCTGGGAGCCCCTCACTAACACAGATGGACTGCTACCACAAGAAGTACCCAAACACCAAGAAGGGACATCAAACTCTGCCCCCAAGATGTTTATTGTCTATAACACCCAGAATTCTTTTTTTTTTTTTTTAATTCTTTATTTTTGCTGTGCAGGAGGGTACAAGGAATCCACAGACGCCACAACAGCGTATTTCAAGATATACATTGGCATAACAGTGGCATGAGAGTCTGCACAAATTTTTTATGATTTTAACTAGCGTGGTTAAACAGTAGTGTCGTCAGCGTGAAATTAAATAAAATGCAACAAGATAACTGTCGTTCAACATGGCTAAATCGGCATTTGAGCTAGGTATACGTTGAAAACAAAATAATGAGCTGGTTTTGACGTTCAGACATAAGTTAAGGTCATTGTCAATATGCTAGGTAGGTAGATATAGGAGTCGCGAGTTTATCAAGCTTAGGTACATAACTAAGACATTGGGGGTAGGGTTAGACGTCAGGCTTATGATGCTCTATGTGGAGGCATGGTTCTCAGAACATGACTAAAAAACATTGCTATATCTTGCCCAAGAGTCAGGATAGCATCACTGAATAATCTAGACATAACGTGAGTAAATCAGAAAAGAGGTAAAACATCAATCATATCAGGACTGCTTAAGTGTGTACTTTTCAGTTGATTACGTGCTGGGAAAGCAGGATTATTGTAATGACCCGCGGGGTCGTGCCGTCTGTAATGCCCATAGGAGGCGTTTAGCAAAGTAGAGCACAAAATAAAATAAAGTATCGGCGGACGTTTCACCTGCCCCTCTATTTATAAAGTAAAGTATAATCAGGCTTTTGGTGACAAGTTCGGCATGTGAAAACAACCTTCGGACTCTAGGTTGCACCGAAGGCTGCCGGCTGAGGGAAATTACATATGAACAATTTGCCCACTATATGTCTACAATAACTGGGCTGAGCTAGTGGCACAGTATATATATAGTGGTGACTATGGAATGCCCTGTGCTGTGTGCTTGAGTAAATGTATCCCTATATGGGGTATGCTAGGGGCAGCGGGTTTCATGCTGTGCAGACAGCAAAAACAGGTGCTTCTGCTAAAAGTACTCATGCGAGGCAGTGTGGCAGGCGTTTCAGGGTTACACATGGCTGTGCTAGAGATAAAAGAGGTGAAAAACAAAAGCAAAATAAACTTTGTTTAAACATACGTGGCAGGACAAAATACTCTTTAGTGATGTAATTTACACAGGATCGGGCGTCTGCAGCTGCAGGCCGGTAAGTCCATGGTGCACAAGGTGATTCTGCCCTGCCATGCAAATAATCGGTCAGCCTATTCCCAAGGTCGGAAAGCTCAGGGCAGATCGGTGTAATGTCCCGTGTGATTGTAGGCCGGTTCGTTGCCCCAGTGAGCTTCTCTCTCCAGTGGATCGCGGAGGGGCTCTTCTCCCGCTTCTCTCCCCAGTGGGAGTCCGTGCTGCAGCTTGGTGAGCGTCGCTGTCAGCTGTTTGTGCCCGGGAATGTGAGGTTGTTCTCCGCTGGTCCAGAGTTCCTGGAACCGCCGGGTGATGCTCAGGTCGGGCATACTTATGGGTCTCGTCCTGACGTGTGTTGGTGCATATGCTGGCCCCCGGGGAGCCTGGTGTCATTTCCCGCCATATTGGTTCCCGGCGTTGCCCCTGGGGTCCCTTTCTGGAGGTTCGTGGGGAGAGTCTACCCATTTGTCTTTTGGCTGCCGGTCGGATCCAGGCCACTGCTTCTCTTCTCGCCTGCAGGAATGACTGTCCTCGATTTTGGAGCTTCGTCCAGAGGTGAGTGCAGAGTGTTTCAAAGAACTCTATAGTGCTGTTGGGAGGCTTGAGCAGTGTGAGCCTTGTCGCTGGTCTTAATTGTACCGCCATTTTGTTTGGGTCTCGCGAGTCACGTCTAGCTGTAGATTTCGTTGGTTGGTCAGGCAGTGTTGCTGGGGTGGTCGTCCCCAGCGTGGACCGGGATATCCCCCGCCGGTCCAGAGGGGGGGGCAGCAGGGTCTTGATATTCCCACGCTTATGAGCGGGCTCCGTTCCGGGAGGTCGGCCGCCTCTCCCTGGTTTCAGGCCCCACTTCAGTTCAGGCCGCATGGCCGGTACAGGTAACTCCATGGAGCTCCGGCTCGGGACTGGTATCATTTTGTTCTGTATGTAGTGCCCTTTCATTTCCTGGGCCTTGTGTGCTATGAGCTTCGTTTGTCCGGTTAGAATGAGCGTTTCAGCGTTTTTCGGTGCCGGAGCTCCTAGAGCACGAGTCCAGCCATCTTGGCTGCTAGGCCCCGCCCCCCACACCCAGAATTCTTTGAATGCAATAGAACGACAGAGATTAATGGGATTTGTACCTTTGGAAAATCTAGGGGACTGGAAATTGAGATGCCGGACATAGAAAGGTACTACAGCAGATCGCATTTGTGTTTAAAATGAATTTATGTTATACTTATACAAATCAGATTTATTTACGTGTAAGATGAATACAATGATATTTCTATGATATACTCTGTATCCGTTTAAACTCGTTTTCACAAGGTTTTCAAACCTTCGTAAGGCACAGGTAAGGGAGGGGTGATTCCTGATAATCGCTAAGGTTTGTGACCTTGAATGCAGAGATCCTAGCGGTTTGCTTTTGGAATTCAATATACATACAATTTGTATGTGTTACTTGAAATATGAAAGCAGGGAAGACTGAAATGGCAACAGGCAAAGAATTAAAACTGCTCATTTGAATGTTAAATACCCTGAGCTGGAAGTTGAACTAGGGCAACTATCTCACCTGAAATCTCGTAAGGTATTCTGAGAGCAAAGTCATCTCTGTCTTCCCTGAATCTTCACTTTTGGTTTCTGACACCTCAGCGCTTTCAGACGCAGTGTTTTCTGATTGTTTAGATAGTGCATCATCCAAGCATTCCTTTAGCTTGTCAATCTGAAAATTCAAAGCATAGTAAATATAAAAAGGAGGAGCATACAGAAGAAAAACAATAACTACAATCTGGATGATGGAAAGGTTATTTTCTTTACAAAAAAAAAAGTGACATGACAGCGAAGAGTATTTATGTATTTAGCTGAAAAGGGGAGGATTGTAAAAAAATAAAAAAAATAAATAAAAAAAATGGTTTGTGTAATTAGCCAACGAAATCAGGCATGGACCACATATTGTGTAAATGGGAAGTCGCCACACAGAGAAGAACTATGAATGAGGGCACCTCCAGGCATTCCAAATCCAATCAGATTGCAATGGCTCTAAGACAGGTGGGAGATAAGAAGCAATATGACGGCTTTCTCTTTCAAGGGCAATAGGAAGGAAAAAATGTGATGGAATGGTAGTGATTGCGTACAAACAGCAGCAGTGGCATAACCTGAAGAATAGTTTGCTTGCAGGTTCTGACATTAAGAGGCTTTTATTTATTATCTGAATGGTATGTCTGGACTACTGGTGCCACAAGTTTACCGTCAATGGCATAGAGATGGGAAGATGGCATAAGAAGTCGTCTTATGTAAAAATGGCAATGAGGACAAGACTTGTAAATACAGCAATAGTGTGGGTGGGAGTTTGGTGGGGATGTGTGGGGACTAGGGAAAATGGAGATGGGAGTTGGGGAAAGTGGAATGAATTCGGGCAATATGGCATTTGGGTAATTAACAGGGGCCATTTTGTCCTTGAACCCAGGTGCAATATTGTTAAGATGAACCCTGGATTAACCTTATCTTATCATTTTATTGACTTTTAGCAATTTTCCTCCCCCCACCCAAAAAAACCCCCAAACAACCATCGTTACATCACTGCTAGATGTTTGGACTACGGCATTCCCTTAAGTCTAATTGCGATGGCTTGTTTTTTTTTTGTTTTTTTTTAGGTCTTTTGACACATTTTGTATTTGTCTTTTTTTTTTTTTTTCTTTCAGATGTGTTTGTTATGTGCCCATTGTTAAAGTATTCATAATTTACATTATGGGATTTTCTCTCTTAGGTTTCCAATGTTTTAAGCCTTTCTTATTGTCTCATAATGTATAACTTAACCAGGAGAAATAATTAACATTTTTGATAATGAAACCGTAATGTTTGTTTTTCTTTAAGAATATAAAATCTCACAAAGGGAAAACCATCAATCCTAAGTATAGCTTGCTTTGTATGTACTGTTGGAAGGGGATGCATTGTGTGGGTTAACAATAAATGGATTAATGGCCTACATACATGCATAAAGGCTACTGTACTCAATAACATTATGTAATGCAATTACTCAACAAATTTCATAACGGAAAGCTAGAGACAAATCAATAAAACGAATGTAAAAACTCAATGCACTTTGTGTCCAAAGCCATTAAACTTAAGAGTCATTGCAAAGGACGGCAACATTCAACATTTCAAATTCATTGGCAAAAAATTAAAATAAAATAAAAATGTGACTCTTCTTGTGAGATTGCGAGTACAGGGAGATGTGAAGCATTCGTGTTGGACAAAGAATCAGCTAGATTTCAACGTTTCATTTTGTGTTGAATACCAGTTCATGCTGTATTGTGTAGACGAGCATAGAGTTCTTTTAGTTCCTAATCTAATTGATTGCAGTATTGCCAATTGATATCATGAAAGTTAATGCAAATAATAATAAATAAATAAATAAAAATCTGCAATTGTGGCACTAGCACGCAATCACCAGATATTTTGTGCCAGGGTAGACTCTGCCACATTCCAATATTTATTCATGGTGGAGGTAATGTGACCGGCTGTGTAATAAGTCAAAGAAACATACTTTCTACAGTTAAACTCCATCCAGTGAGGTCCCTGGTAAACTGGGAACCGCCGCTAGTTACAATGTGTTCGACAACTCCTAACAATGTTTTGAAACTTTGTAGGAACTATGTTCGCTATAGTGACACTGAAGAGGCAACCAGAATTACTTAAAACAACAGAAGAGGCCAGAGAATGTGTGTCAGGTTGGGGGATCAATGGTGGGGATAACTCCATATAAATCAATGTAGAAAATGACTTACAACTACCCAACACAGTTAAATATTAAAATATAACGGATTCAAATCAATTAAAATGACCAATAATGAACAAAAAGTACATAAAACAGAGATATCAGATTATGAGGAATCTAGATGGGCATCAAAGTAAGTATTTGAAAATGCTAAATGGCTCAACTCATGCGATTTCATTGATGGGTAAGTACCCCTAAAATAGAATACCATGCCACAGCCACATTATATAATTAGATTCTTTACACTTATTGATACAAAATATAGTTAGCACAAGTATTTTGCGGTTTTACACCAAAGTTATCACATATGATTTGCACTATATGGCATATTATATTTTTCTTTAACATGTGTTTCCACTTATCGTTGAGATCCTCAATCTTCCAATAAGTATCAGATTTATCGTTTAAAATGCTCCCCTGCTGTGCGTTGGTTATTATTGGAACTAGTTTTGCAGCTTTATTTTTAGTTTACTTTTTGAGAGCCTTTTTACATCAGTGACAGGCCAATCCAAAAACATCTGCCAGTCAATCACTAGACATACCCCTCCTCTGAAGCATCAAACTAAATATGTATATTAAACCCCTCTCCCACAGGCTCGTATGAAGGGAGGATGTACTATACAAGGTTTAGAGGTGAGGTTTCTTATATTACACTGGTAGTGAAGGATTGAGTGGGTTTAATGGACGGGTTTGGGCCATTAATGCTCTAATGGGAACTCCTGTGCCAAAGAGGGCAAATATGAAACTTAATCAAATATTCAACAACCGAGTTCCTCCTTACAGCAGCTTTTCATGTACAAAGGAACTGGTTAAACAGCTGATGTATGCATGCTTGTTATGATAGTATGTTCCCCCCCAGAGCTCTCTCCATTACCCTTAAATATTTACAACCCAACAAACTCCTCTTTATATTGCTCACCCTTGACTTTGTGAGCTGATTTACAGTGGATTTGCATTGTTTTTGTTGGTATCTCTCTTAAATACTTTAGCAATCTTTTAAAACACTTGTGACTCCATTCCAGTTAAAGTGAGTGCCCCTAGGTACAGTAAGCTAACTGTAATGTAAATATATGTTCTGCATGTAATTACTGCATGTTTGACTCCATGTGATGAGTTATCACTGACGTTTAAATGGAACGGGTGCAATTCTTCACTTGCTTAAATATTCATTGTAAATAACAGTTGCGTTAACATATTTATGGTAGGCGATATAAAAGGACCACTATAGGCACCCAGACCACTTCAGCTTAATGAGGTGGTCTGGGTGCCAGGTCCAGCTATGATTAACCCTTTATTCTATAAACATAGCAGTTTCAGAGAAACTGCTATGTTTATAATAGGGTTAATCCAGCCTCTAGTGGCTGTCTCATTGACAGCCGCTGGAGGCGCTTCCCACTGTGATTTTCACAGTGAGAAGACGCCAGCATCCATAGGAAAGCATTGTGAATGCTTTCCTATGGACTGGCTGAATGCGTACACGGCTCATGCGAATTCAGCCGAGGAGGAGGAGAGTTCCCGGCCCGGCGCTGGAGAAAGAGGTAAATTTAACCCCTTCCACCAAATAGAGCCCGACGGGAGGGGAGCCCTGAGAGTGGGGGCACCCTCAGGGCACTATAGTGGTCCTTTAAAGGAGGGGGGGAGAGAAAGAGAGAGAGAATATATATACACACACACACACACATATATATATATATATATATTTTGCAACTAAGAGGTTTTAATTAAAATGTCATCTTAAGAAAATATGTTCATATAAGTATGAGATATATACAGGATAGAGGTCAGGGGACGGAGGAAAAATATATTTCAATGTTCACATCATGATATAAGATGTCAACCTCACAACTACTATATTCCAAATTTATAAAACATTTTAAAAACATCTCATGAATAGGTGAACATTGAATCAGATTATTATTATGATTATTAGTTGTATTAACAATAAAAGCAGGACGGTCAATTGTTTTAGGATTTTGTGGTGTTTGGGGGTGACACTAACTCCCCGAAACTCCTTTTTTACTTCTAAGGAAGCAGACGTTGATACAAAGTAATTAAAATTAACAAATGACAAGGATGAGACAATGCCAGTGGCACAAAAAGACGTGTAACAAATATATAGTTTTGAATGAGATGGCTACTTTATTTTTTGTTTTAACAGCCTACAAATATGGCGTATATCACAATTCCTAGTAGGCAGCCAAATGCTAACAGTTATAGTATGTTAATGCATCATATAGGGGATTAAATGATGGAGTAGCGGAGGAAATTTGGAGGTGAATATGTCTTTAAACATTTACGATATAGGGTACAAGCAAATGTCTAAATACATTAAAGGGACACTATAGTCACCAGAACAGCTTATTGTATTTGTTTTGGTGAGCAGAATCATTGCAGTAAACACTGAAAAAATGCAGTGTTTACATTACGGGCTAGGGATACCTCCACTGGCCACGTCTCAGATAGCTACTACAGGTCCTTCCTATGGGGCAGTGCTGCACAATTGTGACTAACATTCAGTGTCTCCACCCTCTGCATGCAGACACTGAACTTTCCTCATAGAGATGCATTGATTAAATGCATCTCTTTGAGGAGATGTGGATTGGCCAGAGCTGTGTTTGGCTTGTGGTGGCTCTACCCCTGATCTGCCTCCTTAACAGTCTCAGCCAATCCTACGGGAAAGCATTGTGATTGGTTTACAGAATCACTTCTGATGATGTCAACTGTAAGCAGGCAAATCAGGGGCAGGGGCAGCAGCTGAAGACTTGAATACAAGTAAGATTTTTCTATATTTAGTTTGGGAAGAGGAGGCCACTTGGTGGTTTTAACACTATAGGGTCAGGAATATTTTGTGTTTCTGACCCTACAGTGTTCCTTTAAAGTGATCTGTCATCCTCACATTTTATCCATGAAAGGTCCAATTTTGTTCAGATGCATGCTGGATTGGAAACAATTTCAATTTATTTAATGCAGACCAGCCACTAACTAAGAACATTATGGTAGATATTCCAAAATGCCATTAATGTTTATTTAACCCCTTAAGGACACATGACGTGTGTGACATGTCATGATTCCCTTTTATTCCAGAAGTTTGGTCCTTAAGGGGTTAAACAAACTAAATTTGACAGTTCAGCTTTAATGCCATTCATTACAAGTTGACATCTGAAGGCCAACTAATAACTACCTTACAACGTTCTAAGATTGCCTGCTGTGAGTGCATTAATGCCTTCATTAAAGTCTCACTCCAGGCACCCAGACCACTTCTGACCATTGGAGTGGTCTTGGTGACAACTCCAATCACCCTTAACCCTGCAAGTGTAATTATTACAGTTTTTATAAACTGCAATAATTACCTTGCAGGGTTAAGTCCTCCTCTAGTGGCTGTCTATCAGTCAGCCACTAGAGGGACTTCCGGGTTCTTAAAATGTTTTAAACTACATGGATGTCCTCATGCTATGCATGAGGACCACCAGCGTCGCCGGAATCCCCATAGGAAAGCATTGAAAAATGGGGAGGTCTATTGCGCGCGCAGCAGGTCTCCCCCCGCCGGCTAACGTCGGCGAGGAGCGAAGGAGTTTTAACCCTCTCAGCAACATGGGAGGGAGGGGGGCACTTTCCTGGCACTGCAGAGTCACTTTAAATATAGTGTAAAATGATATAAGGAGGCCACATATTCCATTTCTATGAACATTAACAATATTGATAGTATATAACTGCTGCAATGTAACCTCCTGATAAAATACATCATCTTTTGTTTGTAATTCAAACAAATGGCACCCGGACAAAATGGAACGAAGGTCTGAATAAGAACAAGAATAGTAGGTGAACAATCAGGCTTTTTGTGTTTGTTACAGGAGAAAATAAGCAGCAAATAAAGGTTTGGGCTATAGACGGTTATACAATTTAATCATATTCCTACCCTGAGGCTCTCAGCTGATAAAGCAATTTAACAGGGACATGGCTAATTCGGAATGAAGGGGAACCAGAGATCGGATATGGTTCTGCAGCTTATCTTTTATCACAGCAATGAAAACGGCAAATATGAGCTATACTTCATACCTCCCAAGTGTTTTCATTCAGGTCCCAGCCTTTTTATCCTACACATTCAGCCCACTCTTATGTAGGAGATCAGAATGTTAAGTGTTCACGAATCTATGGCAATGATTTATAGATCATTTATAACAGTATTATTTTGTTTTAAATAATTTTATTTACATTTTCAAAAGAACCAAAAAAGGTGTGGAAACCTTTCCACAATCTGCAGCACAGAGACCGTCCCCGCCCCAGTCCAAGAGACCGTCCCCGCCCATATGGCCAACTTTCTTTCTTCAGTATTTTCAGAGCCCTGGCTTCATACTTTTAGAAAATGTTCTTTAAAAAAATAATTAGTGGGTCACTTTATTGAAAGGTAAATGCTCTCCAGCATTGCTGGAGGATTCTAAGAATGGAGAGAAATCAGACATAATTCCGCTAACATGTCAATACATCGCCAATCAAACTAGCAAGTTAGCACCATTGGGGAAGATGTGCCTTGCTTTGGGGAGCGCTGCTGTGGTTTCCAGTAAAGGGCCCCGAGACAAGCACAAAATCTGGAATAACACAACTGTGACAGCGCTGGAGATGGGCTAATTATTTCAATGCAAAAAAAGGGTCAAGTAATACTAAAAACATTTTATTATTAAACAATATACAGATATTTTATATTTATGACAACCAATATATTAATTGCTTAGTGCGATTCAATCTATTAAATAGAAACTGGCGTGACTGGTTTGCTTTGTGTATTAAAAAACAAAACAAAAACAAAAAACTCAGAAGCAAAAACCCACAAATCCTCCAGCACTTAAGCAGTTAATTGGTACAGTACAAATAAACCTAATCAGATTGCACAGTGCGTCTGTCTGACCCAAGCGTAATTTCCATTGGGACCGATTAGCTTTAGGAAAGGAAATGAGAAGAAAAGAGAGTGCTTGGAAGATTCAGCTAAGAGAAGATCTCTTTCCTGGCATACATTACGGCTTCATTGCTGTCACGGGCGCTTACTTTGTAGGATTCTAGTGAGTCAGTCACAAATAGCAGAAATAAAAAAAACCTTAGTCTGGCATGGCCACACTACAAGACATCGTATAGATTTTATGGAAAACAGTCTAGGTAAATGTCAGAAAGTATTATGCAAGAACGGACCCCCTGGGTAATAATAAACCCCCAAGATTCTAAATCTTTTACACAGATATCACCACTGGCATTGCCTTCCTAAAGTAGTCAACCCCCTTAAGTTATTCTGCATGTATATAGCCATGCTCCATATATATTTAAACTAGATCAATAATGTAGCAATAGAACAAAGGAATAACATTTAGGAAATAGTTCTGTTATGACTAATATAATCATTTCAATAATCAATAACTGTAGTAGTTATGGAGCAAATAATCTTTGGGCCCCTCTGTTTCTGAGAGATGATAAAAACCAAGACTTATCCTGGCACCCATCAAGTAGTTTTGGAGCTTAGAATGTTCCTTTCAACAAAATGGAAATATAGTAAAGGAACAATATAGGGTCAGAAGCACAAACGTGTATGCCTGACCCTATAGTGATACACACTATCTAGCCCCCTTGGTCACCTCTTGCCCCCCTAAATATGGTAAAATCTTACCTTTATTCCAGTCTGCCGCTGCTGGCTCCACTCCCGATCCGCCACCTTGGCTGGCATCATCAGAAGTAATGATCTCAGCCAATCACAATGGTTTTATATAAGAAAGCATTGGATTGTCTGAGATTGGCAAGGAAACAGACTTGGGCGGGAAGGAGAGGGGGGGGGGGGGGGGGGGGCTAAATGCCACCCTGGCCAATCAGAATCAATGCATCACTATGAGGAAAGTTAAGTGTCTCCATGCAGAGAGTGGAGAGAGACACTGAATGTCAGCCACACTGTGCAGCACTGCTCCAGGAAGCACCTCTAGCAGCCATCTGAGGAGCGGCCAGTGAAGTTATCACTAGGCTGTAATGTAAACACTGCATTTTCTTTGAAAAGTAAGTGTTTACTGCAAAAAAATTTTAAGGTAATGATTCTACTCACCAGAAAAAATTCAATAAGCTGTAGTTCTGTGACTATATTTTCCATTCAATGTTTTAACAAGGTGATAAAAAGCTCTTTAATTTGGTCGTTAAGAATACATTGCAGCAGATTCCTTAAACTTTTTGACCAGCTTATCAAAAAAAAGACATGCAATCATCATAACAACTACACGTTTTGATTGAGGTAACATAGAAAGAGAATTTATCATTATGGTGCACAGCATCCACTTCTTCAACACTGAATATAGACCTCTGCATGTGTACTGACACCTATTACATTACATTTCCTAGTCTGTTTTTGTCTTTCAAAACCAGTTCCCAACATTTGGTACAGTAATATAAGCATGTCATAATCTTAATAACAAAAACGATGAGCTGACTCCATGAGTCAGCGCCTGGTAAAAAATCTGCACCAATACTCAAGTGAAAGATTATTGAGGCCTTTGTAAATGCTCTAGAACTAGACCTGCTTACGAACGGTTAACAGTCATTAATTGGAGAAATTCAACCAGAGAGAGCTGTACGGTTTAGAATATTCTTTCCTTTGAAATGTTTACCCCTTTGACATGAAAGACTAATGATGAAAAATTACTACATTTTATTAATAGCAGTTTTGTACTTTCTCCAAAGTCATTCATCTGCTCTCTATAATCCTTATATATAGTATGTATATATTACGATTACTTTAGCAATGAATAATATTTAAAGGGACAGTCTATGCATCATAACTATTCGCCAATAAAGTGGATATGGTACAATGAGGTTACCAGCAATGTCCCCAAGCTGTTTTTTTATTTTATTTATTTTTTATTTATTTTTTTAACAGGTTGACAAAAATGAGGGGGTTCTCATGAGGGGGTCCTCATGAAACGGATACTGCTAAAACAGAAGGTGACTTTCCACTTTAGATATAGGCAAAAGGGTTAGGGTGTGCCTCAGGAAGCCCCTAGTTATTGTTCAAAGCCCTCAAATATGGTTTTATTCTGATGAAGAGGACATGGCCAGTATCCTAATAGTACCATAACCACTAGGAAAGACACTATGATTTTATGGTGTTTAGACTGCCCCTTTAACATTTGGAATTTATGAACATTATAACATTGTAGCTTAAAGAAATACAAATAAACTTACAGCATCCCTGCTTAACTTGATATCTCCAGACATTTGAGACACATTCTCCATCACATCCAACGCTCTTCTGAAATAACCGGGGGTCCACAATAGGGGCATCTGATTGTAAACAGCTCGCAAACCGTGACACAATTCAACTTTTCCTGTATCAAATTACAACAAAAATACATTGACATTTCTGGCATTCTTTTAGAATTTTTATTCTTTAACCAGTCCAACATGAAACATGTATAAGGGATTCTGCTAAAGTCATTTCTTGACAGTGATGAGACAGCTCAATAGGTCGATATCACAAGGTTAACAACATAAATAAATAAATGCATTTGCAAGCTTTTCAATTAAATCACAGGGTGACTGTTACAGACAGCAAAATGATTGATGTTAATAGGTGACTGGTGTCTCATGAACGTGTTATGTTTTTATCCCTGGCATTTATAAAGCGCCAACATATTCTGCAGAGCTGTACAGTTGGGGGGATGGGGGGGCCAATACAATATACACAGACCAAACACTGTAGCAAAGATAACCCTGCCCGTGAGCGGAGATCTAGCCATTGAAGCTCTTTTATACCAAGTGCCTGTTTAGATAGCCCATGAGCTTACAATCGAAAAGACACATAAAATAAGGGCAAACAAGATGCACAACATTGTAAATTTTTATTCATGTAACAATATAATCAACAAGAGGTCTTCTCCATCGACTATACTAGCAGACGTTTCTCACTGCAGTCTATGGAAATGCAGTATGTGCATGTTTCTTTAACCCCTTAAGGACCAAACTTCTGGAATAAAATAGAATCATGACATGTCACACATGTCATGTGTCCTTAAGGGGTTAAAGGTTCCTATAAATTGAAATTTTAGGTATTGTGCACACATCAATTTATAATGTTACAGTTATATATTAGAGAGCCTATCTCTGCTTTAAGGAATCTAAAATGGATTAACATTGTTGGTTAATGTGGCTTGTATAGATCATCAAGTAAGGGGGGATTTTTTTTGGTGTTGAATATGCTCATGGAACCTTATATAAATATATTTAAAGGTTTTGGTTATTTGACATGTACGTAAATTCTGGATATGAGAAAGTTTATTCTGTGTTGCTGACATGTGTTCCTGACCCTACAGTGTTAAAACCACAGTTTAGTTGACTTGCCCTCCTTAGAAGAGGCTAGAACTCACCTCTTTTCCAGTGTTGCGCGGGTCCACTAACGCAGACCCCGCCCCCAATCCGCCTCCTTGGTTACATCATCAGAATTTACCAATCCAATGCTTTCCCATAAGGAAAGCATTGGATTGGCTGAAATTGGCAAGCAGGCGGGATGGGGGTGAGGCAAACACCGTTTTGGCCAAATCAGCACCTCCTTATAGAGATGCATTGAATCAATGCATCTCTATGAGGAAAATTCAGCGTCTTAATGCAGAGCGTGGAGACGCTGAATGGCAGTGCTGCCTACTGTGCAGCACTGCCCCAATAAGCACCTCCAGTGGCCATCTGAGGAGTGGCCACTGGAGGTGTCCCTAGGGGGCAATGTTAACACTGCCGCTTCTCTGAAATGACAGTGTTTGCATGGAAATGATTATAGTCACCAGAACAACTACATTAAGCTGTATTTGTTCTGGTGACTATAGTGTCCTTTAAAGGTATAGTCAGGCAATGCCATACAAACATTGCCCCCCCCCCCCAATATAAATCAGCACTTTCAGAACACCTCCATGGCTGTCATTTAAAAAGCTGGGGAGGTTCTATCCCAGGGCCGGATTAACATAGGGGCTGATGGAGCTGCAGCTCCAGGCCCAGGCCCATGGAATAGGCCCATTGGTTTTAAAAAAAAAAAAAAAAAAAAATTTTTTACATTTTTTTTTTTTAACACGCTACTCTTAGGGTTGCCAGGTATTTCTCATGTATTTCTTATGGTTGCCAGGTATTTCTCAGAAGTATTTCTCAGGTATTCAGGTATTTGAGGCTGCTTAGCCGGTGCCGGTATTGCAGTAATATCAGCAATACAAATGTCTGTCTCAGTATAAACATAGATTATTCTGCAATACCAGCGCCGGCCAGTAGGGGTCGCTGTTTGTGTGGAGAGAGGCAGTGATGAGAAGTTACGGCATCTCCCTCCCTGCCTCTCTCTACTCACTGATCCACGGGGGAGCAGCTCTGCACAGAGAGTCCAGACAGCAGCTCCGAGACATGGGGACGCTGAGACATTGGGACACTGGGGAACATGGGGACCCTGAGCATGGACGTCCGCAGGAATTTTTCCGTGGGGGGGCATAATTGTAATGACATCCATGCTTGGCCCCTTTTTGACAGTGTCATGAAAGGGAAGGAGCATAGTCATTTTCACATAAAGCAAGGATGAATAGCGTTTTCACAACTATGGTGTCAGGAATATATGTTTGTATTCCTGACACTATAGTGTTCCTTTCATCAAATTACAGGAACATTCTGGTCACCATAACAACTTTATCTAAATGAAAATGCTGTGATGCAAGGAGGCCCCATGGGTGCTCTTTCTTTGAAGGGGTGAAACCTCTCTCAAATGGTTTACCCCCAAAGGCTTCCTTCAGCTCCAGATCTCCAGGTTGGTCAGTGGTATTCGACTTCTGAAACAGAGTGTCAGGAAGTGCAGATTGACGTTGGGCATGGGTGCCGTTGATTGGCTAGAGTGGTCAGCTGACACTCTAAGCCAATCACTAGTTCCCGATTCATAAAAATGTTTTACATTTTTATGAATGGGGAGCTACTGATTGGCTTAGAGTGCTAGCTGACCCATCTAGCCAATCAGCGGCACCCCTACCCAGCGGCCCTCTGTGTTTCCTGACACTCAGTAAATAAAAGTGAACACATTAACACTGATATTGTTTGTTTTTACCTGGGGAGATGAGAAGGTCCAAAGTTTCCCTGCCAGGCCCAGGTACCAACGCCTTATGATGTGGTGTCCAGAATGAAGTGCTCCAATCTCATTTTCTTCTCCTTCATTTGACACAGTCTTCTTTGTCTTCTGAGGCTCCTTCTGCTCCTTTACCTTTCTGCTACTTTCTGCTTATTTTGCGCCATTCTGCTCCTTTCTCTTTCTGATCCCTTTCTGCTCCTTGATGGCTCTTCCTGCTCCTTGATGGCTCTTCCTGCTCCTTGATGGCCCTTCCTGCTTCTTGCAGACCCTTCCTGCTTCTTACTGCCCTTCCTGCTTCTTTATGCCCCTTCCAGCTTCTTGCAGCCCCTTGCTGGTCCTTTCTGTTCCTTCTGATTCTTCCTGCCCCTTCCTGCTCCTTGCAGACCCTTCCTGCTCCTTGCAGACCCTTCCTGCTCCATGCAGACTCTTCCTGCTTTTTGCAGACCCTTCCTACTCCTTTCTGCCCCTTCTTTATCCTTGCTGCCCCTTCCTACTCCTAGCAGACCCTTACTACTCCTTGCTGACCCCTCCTGCCCCTTGCAGACCCTTTCTACTCCTTGCTGACTCCGCCTGCTCCTTGCTGCCTCTTCCTACTCCATGCTGCCCCTTCCTACTCCATGCTGCCCCTTCCTGCTCCTTGCAGACCCTTCCTGCACCTTGCAGACCCTTCCTGCTCCCTCTTCCTACTCCTTGCTGCCTCTTCCTACTCCTTGCTGCCCCTTCCTACCCCTTGCTGCCCCTTCCTGCTCCTTGCTGCCCCTTCCTGCTCCTTGCTGCCCCTTCCTGCTCCTTGCTGCCCCTTCCTGCTCCTTGCTGCCTCTTCCTACTCCTTGCTGCCTCTTCCTACTCCTTGCTGACCCCTTTTGCTCCTTGCAGACCCTTCCTACTTCTTGGTGTCCCCTCCCGCTCCTTGCAGACCGTCCCTACCCCTTCCTGCTGCCCCTTCCTATTCCTTGCTGAACCCTCCTGCCTCTTGCAGACCCTTTCTACTCCTTGCTGACCCCTCCTGCTTCTTGCTGCTCCTTCTACTTTACCCTCCTGCTCCTTGAAAACCTTTCGACCCCTTCCTGCTTCTTGCTGCCCTTTTCTATTCCTTGCTGACCCCTCCTGCCCCTTGCAGAACCTTTCTGCTCCTTCTACTTTACCTTCCTCTATGCGGTCTCCCCCACCCCCCATCCCTCACCTTCCTGCTCTGTAGGCTGCCTCTTTGCTGCTCCCCTGCAGTTTCAGTCATGAGAGAGAGGCAGGGATAAGCTGTAGCTTCCTGCCTTTCTCCATTCACAGCGCCACCTACTGGCCAGTGCTGGTATTGCACTGTATTCTCACACTAAAACGAAAAATAGCAGCACAAGCTGAAAAATCGTGGGGGGGGGGCAAGTACCCCCCTTTATCCCCCATTCGGATGCCCATGACCCTGAGACACTAGGGACACAGTGGCCCCATGTCTCCCAGTGGCCCCTAGTCTGTGTCCCCATGTCTCCCAGCCACTGTCCCTAGTGGCTCAGTGGCCCCATGTCTCCCAGTGTCCCCATGTCTCTAAGTGTCCCCTAGTGTCCTAGTGACATCAGGACACTGGGAGACATGAGGACACAGACTCTAAGGGACACTGGGAGACATGGGGATACAAACACTAGGGGACACTGGGCGACATGGGGACACTGAAAGGCATGGAGACACAGGGAGACATGGGGACACTGGGCGACTTTGAGACATAGGAGACATGGCAGTGTCCCCATGTCTCCCAGCCAGTGTCCCTAGTATCTCAGTATCCCCATGTGTCCCTGGTGTCTCTCAGTGTCTGTAGTGTGCCAGTGTCCCTAGTGTCTCAGTGTTCCCTAGACTCCCAAAGTCCCCTAGTCTCCCAATGTCTCTGTGTCCCCATGTCTCCTAGTGTCTCAGTGTCCCCTAGTATAAAAGAAAAAATCTCAGGCACTCACTGTGATAGATTTAGGCAGGTTTATTGGACACCCCATGTCTCTCTGTGCCCGTAGTGTCTCTGTGCCCGTAGTGTCTCTGTGCCCGTAGTGTCTCTGTGCCCGTAGTATAAAAGAAAAAAATCTCAGGCACTCACTGTGATAGCTTTAAGCAGGTTTATTGGACACTGCAACATTTTGACCTGTACCCAGGTTTTTATCAAGTCTCCAGTGTCCCCTATATATAACAGTGTCTCAGTGCCCCATGTCTCCCTGTGTCCCCTCGTGTCTGTCACCCAGTGTCCCCAAGAGTCTCAGATTTCCCAGGTCTCCCAGTGTTCCCTAGTATCTGTGTCCCCATGTCTCCCAGTGTCCCAATGTCTCTCAATGTCCCCTAGTGACATGGGGACACTGGGAGACATGAGGACACAAACACTAAGGGACTGGAAGACATAGGGACACAGACATTCCCCCTTTTTGTGTATGTTCGCCCTTTCGGCCGTTCTGGTTATGTGATTTGTGTCAGTAGCCCACCCTTTTACCGCATCCATAGACTTCCTGCTTTACTGGACACTGCTGTTAGGGGGTATGGGTTTACTTGAAAGATGAAAGCATGAGATTAGCAAAGGGTATGTGTTTTCTCATAGTTGCATCCTATGAGTTTCCCTACAGCATCATCTCCATCAGATACATGATGCTTAGGAGGTAGGACTGTTTTAGTGTTTTTGGTCAATAAGATTTTGTAATTAGGCCCATCATAATTATCAGCACCAGGCCCACTGGGCTCTTAATCCGGCCCTGTTCTATCCTCTTCCATTATATCCACAGAATTAATGGAGTGACATACAGCTTGGCTAGAGTGTGCCTGCCTTCTCCCCTCTCAATGAGCTTTACTGAGAGACCTATTAGAAAGCCACAATCTAATGAGTGCCTGCGTCTCTGACACAGTAGCTTTTCAATGAGACGCCCTTATTGGTTATTTCCTCTGCTTTCAGGGTTATTCACTAAAGGGAGAATTCAAGGTGAATTTAAAGTGATTTTTAAATTATAGGAAAACTGTAACAACTCACCAAGTCAGCTATGCTGCACGTTAGTAAATAACCCTGTCTGGGCCAGGGATAAAGCAGAGGGCTTGGAAAGGCTGCAGTCAGGGACAGTATTTTGCTATTGAGAGCTGTTTTGCATACACTCTTAAAGAAAACATGCAGTACAAAATGAATGTATGTTCTCTTATAATATATATCAAACAGTGGAAAAGTAAAACAAAACAAAACAAACAAACAAAAAAAAAAAAATCAAAGGAGTGTTCCTTAAACAAAAATTAAAGGGACACTATAGTCACCAGAATATATTTGTTCTGGTGAGTATAATCATTCCCTTCACTTTTTGCAGTAAACACGGTCTTTTCAGAGAAAACACAGTGTTTACATTACAGCCTAAGGATACCTCCACTGGCCACTCCTCATATGGCTACTAGAAGTGCTACCTGGGGCAGTGCTGCACAGTGTCTCCTTCCTCTGCATTGAGACACTAAACTTTCCACATAGAGATTCATTGTTTAAATGCATCTCTATGAGGAGATCCGGATTGGCCAGGGCTGTGTTTGACTTGTGTTGGCTTTGTCCCTGATCTGCCCCCTTGACAATATCGGCCAATCCTATGGGAAAGAATTGTGATTGGCTCAGGACACTACTTCTGATTATGTCAGTCAATCAGGCAGATCAGAGGCAGAAGCAGCAGCTGCAGACTTAAATAAAAGTTACTTTTACTAAATTTAGCGGGGCAAGATTGTTGTTTTAACACTATAGGGTCAGGAATACATGTTTGTGTTTGTGACCCTATAGTGAAAAAATGAAATCTGTTTTTTTTTTTTATAAAAATCAGAATGGTATCTTTTCACTGTATATCAGTCATAGCCCTCAATATTTAGAAAACCTTTATCTGGGGTTAGCATTTGCCTTACAAACAAAACACTGACATTTTTAATATAATTGCATTTTCTATTTTAGTAACTTTCATAACATATAGGATATTGTGAGCCACTTGAAGACAAACACAAAGCCAGGACAAACGGCACGTTTCATAGGCAGAACCAAACCTGAACTCTGGATGTTAGTATTACTGCTGAATAAACATACATCTTGCAGGAGATAATCTCGTCTTCAGAAGAAGCAGCTGTTACTGTGCTCGTAGCCTGGCTGCCAGAGGAACAAGTCCCTGGAGTAAAGCACAATTCCATGTTCCACAAAGCGAGACTTTCCCAGACTGCTGAATTTAAAATCGGAGTGATGTATAAAGTGTAATTTAGGGGTAACATTGTAATAGTCAGGCAATCAGCAGCAACATTCTAATGGTTTCTACGGCGATTGCTCTACTTTTAGAATGTTGTCCCTATATTGGGCTTTATTTATAAGCCTATTATCAAGAAAGAAAAAATATCCCACAAAACTAAAAACAAAAATCCAAACAGAACAATGATATATATTACATGCTAATTTCTGAATAGCTTTAGTGGTTGCGGCTAACATCAGTTACAAAGTTCATAGACAGAGCACAGCCGCACTCCTATATTTAGCCATCCGTGGCAGACTATGCCCACAGGCTTCAACTAGAGAGGTCTATTCAATTAGACTTGGCAAGATGCAGAGAGCATGACATGGCAATAAAAAGCAAAGTACTCGGGGACTGTCAATGTAATAGGATGTGAACGCATCAGATGCAAATCCCCTTTTCCCTGTATCAATGTTTCCCAGCCAATCGTTCTGACACTGCAGATGCTGAACCAACAGCATTATTGATGTAGCAATAGATTTTCCAAAACCATTTCGGCATTTTCCTTTATCGCCTCTGAGAGAACTCTAACATCCGCTTCTTTGGAATGACTGTTTCTTACACTCTGGTAGTTAAACCGTATCATGATCACTGCACGATGGCTGCGCACATTGCTACGTTCAAAGAACAAAGAACGCTTCTCCTTGTTTTTAACGCACCACCAGTATTAAGACGCTATCAACCTGTCAGCTGTTGCAGGATCCCACAAGATTAGCTATTTGCTTTTTAAAATCGAAGCAAAATATCATGACAGTAAAAAAAAAATCTAATATTACTCTGCAGGCACTGCACTAGAATGGCAATACACGTTAACATATAAAACCAACAGACTCTGCCAAACTCGCTTACTGAATCAACACAGGTGAGACACAGCACTCCAAAGACGTGAAAGATCTGTCCATTTATTACACAAACACGAATATCTATGCGGAGATATCAGTATCTTCACTGCAAAGAGAGTATACCTCAATGTGATGGGAATGTAAAACAAAGACAAAAATCTAAAAACATAGAATGTGACTGCAGATAAGAACCGTTCGACCCACCTAGTCTGCCCAATTTTCTAAATACTTTCATTAGTCCCTGGCCTTATCTTATAGCTAGGATAGCCTTATGCATATCCCACGCATGCTTAAACTCCTTCACTGTGTTAACCTCTACCACTTCAGCTGGAAGCCTATTCCATGCATCCACTACCCTCTCAGTAAAGCAATACTTCCTGATATTATTTTTAAACCTTTGCCCCTCTAATTTAAGACTATGTCCTCTTGTTGTGGTAGTTTTTCTTCGTTTAAATATAGTCTCCTCCTTTACTGTGTTGATTCCCTTTATGTATTTAAATGTTTCTATCATATCCCCCATCTCGTCTTTACTCCAAGCTATACATGTTAAGATCCTTTAACCTTTCCTGGTAAGTTGTATCCTGCAATCCATGAACCAGTTTAGTAGCCCTTCTCTGAACTCTCTCTAAGGTATCAATATCCTTCTGCGTACAATACTCCAAGTGAGGTCTCACCAGTGTTCTGTACAATGGCATGAGCACTTCCCTCTTTCTACTGCTAATACCTCTCCCTATACAACCAAGCATTCTGCTAGCATTTCCTGCTGCTCTATTACATTGTCTGCCTACCTTTAATTTATCAGAAATAATCACCCCTAAATCCCTTTCCTCAGATGTTGAGGTTAGGACTCTATCAAATATTCTGTACTCTGCCCTTGGGTTTTTAACGTCCAAGATGCATTATCTTGCACTTATCCACATTAAATGTCAGTTGCCACAACTCTGACCATTTTTCTAGTTTACCTAAATCATTTGCCACAAATCTACTGTGCGTTATATTCATTGTTTTTAACAGTTCTGTGGATTATGCCAACCTGAAGATGTAACAAATAGTGAAGCCCTGAAGAGATGGGAATGTCAAGATGTGTTCAGGTCATGTTTTTGTAGATGCAAACTAGACTAGACTTTATCTCCCCAACTCTTCTCACAGATGTTAGGTCTTTACAAGACTGGAAAGCGTGATTCAGACCTGGACTGCTTCTAGCTATTTTAACCAATACAGATGCTTCAGACTGTAGTTCACCTGTTTTTGCACAAAGTATAATAAACAAAGACGCACATTTAAAGTTCCTGCTTTGGCTGGAATATCCCATTTGATACTTCTATAATGCGCTGCCAGGAGTTACGTTGGGTGTTCAGCCAGTCATGCTCATATAACTTTATCTGATAAGCAGGGCATTAGGGGGACAGCAAGAGTTTTGGGAACATAATTAACTGTAACCTAACCTAGACATCACACCTTGCATGTGTGAGTGCCAAATTTGTCAATTTGGCACTATTCCTAACCCTACAGTGTTAAAACCACCATCTAGCCCCCCTGATCCCCTCTTGCCTTCCTAAATATAGTAAAATCTTACTTGTATTCAAGTCAGTAGCTGCTGGCTCTGCACCTGTCTGCCTCTGAAACTGCCTGTCTGCTGACATCAGAAGTGGTGGTCTGTGCCAATCACAGTGCTTTCCCATAAGATTGGCTGAGATTGTTAAGGAGGCTGATCAGGGGCAGAGTCAGCACAAGCCAAACACAGCCCTGGCCAATCAGCATCTCCTCACAGAGACTAAATAAATCAATGTATCTCTATGAGGAAAGTTCAGTGTCTGCATGCAGAGGGTGGAGACACTGAATGGCAGTGCTGCTTACGCTGCAGCACTGCCCCGGAAGCACCTCTAGCAACCATCTGAGGAATGGCCAGTGGAGTTATCCCTAGGCTGTAATGTAAACACTGCATTTTCTCTGAAAAGACAGGGTTTACAGCAAAAAGCCTGAAGGTAATGATTCTACTCACCAGACCAAATCCAATAAGCTGTAGTTGTTCTTGTGACTATAGTGTCCCTTTAACCATTTTGAAGCCAGAGGTGACACACTGTGTTGATCTCTGCACTGACAGATGGAATATGTTATTTAGGAATGTTTTAACGCCAATCAATCAGGTGATACAATATACTATTCAGGATAAGAACTGCTCAAGTTGCAGCAGTCAGCAGAGGCCTGCAGTGACATACAGGTATTGTCCTTCATGTGTGCATTCTCCAGATAGCACTGCTTATCATTTCGAGTCAGGCTTACATCTTGGGAGGCCCCCCATTTATATTCTTGCACATGTGCCCCAATTCCCTGGATTTATGGATCAGAACAGATGTCACCTGACATTGGAGTGCTGTTGACGCACATAATTCAAAGGAAACATGTTACTCACTTTAACAGTATTTAAAATCTAATTTTATAAATCGGGAAAAGCGCTCAGAAGCCAAGTATATTTATTGTGCACTATATGTAATCATTCATCAACATGCTTTAAAGGTACACTCCATTTAAAAAAATAAATAAAAAATACTATTTAGCATATGTAAATCAATAGAAACATACATGCATTTATTTCTGGGTTTTGGGGGGGGGGGGGGGGGGATGTGGGCATACAGTGGTGTATACATTTAAAAACAGCCTGCAAAAGCTGCAGATCTTTTGTCTGCAACCTTTACACGCCCTCCCCTTTATCCCAAACACAGACTTTCAGTTCCAAGAAATACTCCAAACAGAGGCTACTACGGAGTTGCAAACTCACGCAAGATCACTGCTTTCCAATGCTCCCCAATAAGCTCATTGAGAAGGGAAGGTTGGGTGGCACTAGGCCAGTGCTTCTGTCACTTTCTATCTAAGTTATTCTGCCCCAATTATAAAATTACAATTTTATAAACAGTCACAAATGTGACAAATACCAGACACAAAGCACTTCGACAATTCGATATGCTCTATGTATGCTTTTAAGTAACCTTGCAAATTTGACCCTATTGAAACTAATGCACAGCAATGCTAGTGTGAGTACTTAAGTACACAGAGAAAAACATTTCACATAATTTTGAAACTAGTACGCATTTTATCAAATAAATATACATTTCGAAACAGTGATTTTACAGGTTTATAAGTATCAAAAATCCTAACATGTTTACACGTGTATGCTATGTCATGTAAACAGAAAAAGAAAATATTGGTACACCGCTCAAACAAACAATGCTTGCTTTATGGTGGTTTAACATTGCAAAGCCAAATTTCAACCAAAATACGGAGCTTTTTCAAGCCTGATGACTACGTGGAGGTCATTAGAATGAAATGATGCGTTTTGGCATTATAGCACAATACAAAGCTTGTGTAGTCAACTACGGTATATGTATTTATGATTTGCCAATCTAGCAAGATTGAAAACAATCTGCACTTGAATACATAGTAAATAGAAATATGTACATTTAAAAGAGCTAGTGTGGTGTCGGATTGCCAATCATTTTGCCAACGTGTAAAAACAACAAAAGAAAAGTAACCAAAATGCTATCTTTTTCAAAGCACGATTTGAGTAACACTTACCAAGCAGAGCCAAGCCATAGAGTTGTGAACTGTATCCCACTGTGTTCCCCTGCTGTAAGCCGGCCAGTAGAAGTGACGCACCTACGTTTCTCTCTTGTTCCCACTGATTAATTAAAAACAGAAGAAGATCCCATAGGAATTTTACATTCTACACATGCACCAAAACTGTAATAAGTACATAAATTAACACATAGCATTCAGGATGAATAATGTAAGCCCCCCCCCACAAATATATCAGGGTGGGAACACAACCAAAAAACATGAACAGTACATTTGTTAATTCGATGCATATCTAGCTCACCCTTAATTCTGGATTTCCTGAAAGATACTTGTGTAAGGCATAAAGTGAGAGAAGCTGTGTAGAAACTTCATCAAAACTCTCCTGTAGCATTATCTCAATCACAACGGATGCTGCATCTGTTAAAGAACGTGAGATTTAAAATTACACACACAAAATCCTGATAAAACATATTTTGCAAGGAAAGAGTTGCAACGTCATTAAGCAACAGTGTGTTGTTCCTATGTTTTTCAGAACACACAATTTCTTCACACTGAGGGGCAGCACATGAAAAATGTTGCCTTACAGTATGTAGAAGTTATACGCAGCAGCGTTCCAAACGGATCACTGATTTGCCAATCGCAGCATTTTAATTTTGCATACTAGAGGGCATCACTTTTTAGGTGTTGTTAAAATATCTATAAGTGATGTGTGTCTGGGAGAAATAACTGTGAATCTGGTAAGCGGAATTATGTCAGAATTGGAGATACAGTGGGCAAGTGGGGAGTTCTAAACAAAACATTGAAACGTTTTGGAAAAGAATACTAAAAAGCGGATCCAAAAGAATTAAATTGCCAATCTTAAACCTCAACAAAAGACTTGGAAATAGCACCCCAATTCAGAATTTTTTTTGCCTACAACTTGCAATTCTCATGTCGATTCTCCACAATCTTATGAGTAAATAATGGTGAACCTAACAAAATTAGTTTTTAATTCACTATCGATTATTTTTTTGTGTGAACAATTCTATGAATCAACACTCAATTTTTAACCATTTTATTTTTTGTGTTTTTGATTTGAAAAAATGAAAAATAAGTTAAATACAAAGAGTATGAATTAAAGGACCACTCTAGTGCCAGGAAAACATACTCGTTTTCCTGGCACTAGAGTGCCCTGAGGGTGCCCCCACCCTCAGGGACCCACTCCCGCCGGGCTCTGGGGGGAGGAAGGGGTTAAACTTACCTCTTTCTCCAGCGCCGGGCGGGGAGCTCTACTCCTCCTCCTCTTCTTCCTCGCAACGTCATCGGCTGAATGCGCATGCGCGTCAGGAGCCGCGCTCGCATTCAGCCGGTCGCATAGGAAAGCATTCATAATGCTTTCCTATGGACGCTTGCGTGCTCTCACTGTGATTTTCACAGTGAGAAGCACGCAAGCGCCTCTAGCGGCTGTCAGTGAGACAGCCACTAGAGGCTCTGGAGGCTGGCTTAACCCTCAGAATAAACATAGCAGTTTCTCTGAAACTGCTATGTTTATAAAAAAAAGGGTAAAAGCTAGCTGGACCTGGCACCCAGACCACTTCATTAAGCTGAAGTGGTCTGGGTGCCTAGAGTGGTCCTTTAAAATGGCAGTGTCACTTTTGCATTTATCCAGAAATCCAGAATCTGTATAAGCAATCATATCGACTCCGATTTTAATGAACTTCTAATGCAATCAGAAGGAATGCATTAAACAAAGCAGGGATTTTGTCTCGGGGAAGGTTGATATTTGGAAAAAATGTGCCAAAGCCTGGCACTTGGGATAGTCACAGAGATTTGGGTGAACATATCTGCCGCCCTCTTCTCTCTCGGGTGACCAACATGCAAACGAATATATCACATTCACGGGGAGAAGAGGGTTTGGCAAAAATGCAAAGACCAGCATAAATGACAGTTCTGCTTTAGCTGTCAATTAATTATTATTCATTTTCACATTTCCACAGACACAGTGAATAACACTGACACTTAACAGATTCTCGTAAACTCACCCTATATATCCACATCCAGATTCCCTGCTCCCTACGGGTCTCCCCATCAATCTGTGTCTAGTGGCTGCATACGTGACGTGATCACTTGATGCAAATCTAAATATCTGTTCAGGTATGCTTGGTATAAATTGCCATTCCTCATGTAATTTGTATTTCAGCCATTTTCTTTAATCAATTTCTTGATTATATATACGGTAGTTTTTCTTTAATCATTTTTGTAATGTATATATTTATTTTCCCTTTAATAAATTTATGAATTGCCATTGGAATAAAACAGAAAAGGTTAAAACACCTATTACTGGCAGGAAAGGGAATAAAACCGAGATAAGAATGGTTTGTCTTCAATTAGATGGACAATGAGACCACTGAATCCACCATTTCATTGTGCACATGTAAATAATGAATCAACCCAGCAAATATACCTAATGGTCTGGGTATAATGAAAAGGAATAGAAACCAAGAGCAGAGCGGGCCCAAGTTCTCCAAGACGAAAGTTTACTAGTTTTTACATCTGTAAGTGTCCACTACCGTGGATTACAGTGGCCAAGGAATAGTCATTTTTGCCATTTCAGCCAGGAGAGGCTTCCTAGAGGTGAATCTACCGACTTGAAGACAAAGTGGATTTAACACGGAGTTGTTCTTTGCATAACTATTTTTTTTTTAATTGACACTTGGGTTGTTGGCTGCACCATTAATATTCTTATATACACTGCTCAAGAAAATAAAGGGAACATTTAAACAACACAATGTAACTCCAAGTCAATCACACTTCTGTGAAATCAAACTGTCCACTTAGGAAGCAACACTGAGTGACAAACAATTTCACATGCTGTTGTGCAAATGGGATAGACAACATGTGGAAATTATAGGCAATAAGCAAGATACCCCCAATAAAGGAGTGGTTCTGCAGGTGGTGACCAGAGACCACTTCTCAGTTTCTATGCTTCCTGGCTGATGTTTTGGTCACTTTTGAATGCTGGCGGTGCTTTCACTCTAGTGGTAGCATGAGACGGAGTCTACAACCCACACAAGTGGCTCAGGTAGTGCAGCTCATCCAGGATGGCACATCAATGCGAGCTGTGGCAAGAAGGTTTGCTGTGTCTGTCAGCGTAGTGTCCAGAGCATGGAGGCTCTACCAGGAGACGTGGAGGAGGCCGTAGGAGGGCAACAACCCAGCAGCAAGACCGCTACCTCCACCTTTGTGCAAGGAGGAACGGGAGGAGCACCGTCAGAGCCCTGCAAAATGTGCAAGTGTCTGCTCAAATGGTCAGAAACAGACTCCATGAGGGTGGTATGAGGGCCCGACAACCACAGGTGGAGGTTGTGCTTACAGCCCAACACTGTGCAGGATGTTTGGCATTTGCCAGAGAACACCAAGATTGGCAAATTCACAACTGGCGCCCTGTGCTCTTCACAGATGAAAGCAGGTTCACACTGAGCACATGTGACAGACGTGACAGTCTGGAGACTCCGTGGAGAACGTTCTGCTGCCTGCAGCATCCTCTAGCATGACCGGTTTGGCAGTGGGTCAGTAATGGTGTGGGGTGGCATTTCATTGTGGGGCTGCACAGCCCTCCATGTGCTCGCCAGAGGTAGCCTGACTGCCATTAGGTACCAAGATGAGATTCTCAGACCCCTTGTGAGACCATATGCTGGTGCGGTTGCTCCTGGGTTCCTCCTAATGCAAGACAATGCTAGACCTCATGTAGCTGGAGTGTGTCAGCATTTCCTGCAAGACGAAGGCATTGATGCTATGGACTGGCCCGCCCGTTCCTCAGACCTGAATCCAATTGAGCACATCTGGGACATCATGTCTCGCTCCATCCACATACGTTACGTTGCACCACAGACTGTCCATGAGTTGGCAGATGCTTTAGTCCAGGTCTGGGAGGAGATCCCTCAGGAGACCATCCGCCACCTCATCAGGAGAATGCACAGGCGTTGTAGGGAGGTCATAAAGGCACGTGGAGGCCACACACACTACTGAGCCTCATTTTGACTTGTTTTAAGGACATTACATCAAAGTTGGATCAGCCTGTAGTGTGTTTTTCCACTTTAATTTTGAGTGTGACTCCAAATCCAGACCTCCATGGGTTGAAAAATTTGATTTCCATTTTTTTATTTTTGTGTGATTTTGTTGTCAGCAACTATGTAAAGAACAAAGTATTTCAGAAGAATATTTAATTCATTCAGATCTAGGATGTGTTATTTTTGTGTTCCCTTTATTTTTTTGAGCAGTGTATAATAGTTTTGAAGAATGTGACTGTGCTCATCAATGCAGGGATAACATGGAGGAGGTTGAAGGGAGATTCTAGAAGCTTTTGTATTCTGACATATGTAATCCCATCCGTCTGTAGTCAAATTATCTCACACCAAATTTGTAAATTTTACAGCATAATTTCTTTATCCTCTCGACTTGACCTATAAATGCCACCAATCGCTCTTGCTCTTTAATTGTGCCTTGAAATCACAGAATGCACCCTGCCTTCTCCACATGCATCCATCAATACAGAGAGTTGTGACCTCCTTTCTCCTCATGCTCTTTGTGCATATCGAGAGAGACGGCGTAGAATAGATCATGTATCTCACTTGGCCCCAAATTTAAGCTTTTCAAATGATTTACTAATTTTGGATAAACTTTTAAAATAATTTATCTTCAAAATATAAAAAAAAAAAACAGATTATATAAATAAAAAATGTGATTCTTTGTTAAACTAATTTGCATATGCCCACCCAGAATCCTTTGCGGTAGTGCAGATTTTTTGTTTAACAATATACTGACTATCCACAGACTTCAGGTGGAAGGGGTTTTTTAATCTCCCCCCCCCCCACCCCCCCCCCCCCCCAACATAAAAAATGAATAAAAAAAACATATAGGAACAGTTTATTTATGGCAGAGTGTATATATCAGCATGCGTATCAATATGCATGCACAGATAGGATTTTTTCATTATTTAATGAAAAAGCTTGTGTGTTTATATTTTTTTCCCTTTAAATTTACTACCATCATGAAATAATATATATTATTTAAGAGGTGATGGTAGCCCAGTAATAAATGGAATGGCTAAGCATCCCCTAAGAACTGGTTGGGTTTTTGGTTACCAACAATAAAAGTAACATAGAATCTGTCTAGCATTCATTCAGGTTCTATCAATACAACAAACACAGCAAGTGCAGGAGTAATATTGGAAATCTCCTAGGACTCATGGTTCAGCTGTAGGTGGCATCTCCTGGATAGACTGAGTAAGGGAACTAAGGGGTGATTACACAGTAGAGTGTGGGATAGTCAATATGAATCACGAAATAGGTCAACTAACATGAAAAATTTAACTGCATTAGTATATCCATAGGACAATTTAGCAGGTCACGTAAATGAAGAAATTCTTCAATTGAATACCACTTGCATATCTAGATTATCATATACTTTTGTGAATGAGAGACATTAGGATTCCTAAACCAAGACTTTTTTTCAGGGCATAAAGAGTGACAATCATAATTCAAAAAATAAAAATCACAGAACACATAAAAAACAGGAAAGTACGCATACCTGCATAATTCTCAGTCTTTAAGAAGGCATCAAGTAATAAGTTAACTGTAAAGCAATCTGGGAAAACTCCATACTGAACCTGTGTTGAAAACAAAAAAATAGGAACAGATACAAGTTTAGCATTTTCTAAATGAACCCCTTAAGGATCTAGCTTAATTTGTTTGTTTTTCACTTAAACCAAAGTATTTTTTGCATTTTTACTCTGTGTTCAACCCTAATTTCTATATTTTTAAAGGACAAAAATGGCGTTACTTTGATGTGACATATACAAATTCTCATTATAAAAAAATAATTGAAAAAAAAATCACTAAAATGTATTAATCCTAAACTACATCCTAAATCTAACCCTAAATCAAATAAGCCTAACCTTAATCTTAACTCACGCCGTAATGTTACATAGTTACATAGTTACATAGTTAGATAGCTGAAAAGAGACTTGCGTCCATCAAGTTCAGCCTTCCTCACACCTGTTTTTTGCTGTTGATCCAAAAGAAAAGAAAAAAAAAAAAAAGAAAAAAACCCAGTTTGAAGCACAATTTTGCAACAAGCTAGGACAAAAAATTCCTTCTTGACCCCAGAATGGCAGTCAGATTTATCCTTGAATCAAGCAGTTATGCCTAACCCTAATTTTGTAATGCCTAACCCTAATTTTAACCTTAATCTCAATCTCAATCCAAACCCTATAAATAGAGTTTGATTTTCCTCTGCTGATGTCAGCAAAGGAATTCACTTACAGATTACAGCTAATCCTAATGCAAGCCATAATCTGAAACCTAATCCCAATTCTAAAATTACCGTAATTCTAAACCAATTTTCAATACAAACCTAATTATAGACTGAATACTTAACCTAATATTTATTCTAATATTGCTGCCTTCTACTGGCTATTTTCAGTATGACCGTTTTATATCTTTTTCATTGAATATAGCAGGTCCACTATATTGCAGTTGGAGTTGGAAAAATTACAAAGCCCAGTACTAATCAAAATGCCATTGGGGCATGAAGGGAGACACTGGGGGGGGTCTCCAAATCACCAGATCCAGTGAGAAAATCACCCTGGCTGAGCTGATCGCTTAGCAGAAGTTCATTATAGATTTAAAGGGCTATATGAGCACTGCATGCAGTTTAATCAAAAAGTCTGGGACAGTTAAAACTGGCACCAGCTGACAGAGGGGAGCCCCAGGTATCTACTGATACATGGGTTTCCTAATGTGAGCAGGAAGTTAACCCTACTCACACTACATTGCCGTTTATGGGGATTGGTTGATTGCCAATCTCATCTGTCAGTGTGAGCTGACAGAGGGGAGCTCCAGGTATCTATTGGTCGATTTAAAGCCCCATTGAAATAGCAGCAGGGCGATCTCACTTTGAGCAATGCTTAAGCTCACCTCTCAGTCTGGGGCCACTAAAAATTGCTGGGGCAGAGGGGATCCCCAGGTATCCAGTGTTTCCTGGTGTGAGCAGAGATTTCAACCTGCTCACACCGCATTGTAACAATGAGGATTTTAAATCCCAGGTTGCAGCACTCACTTTAAACTCTGAAAACAAAGCATAGTTCAGTCTGGGGCCACTAATTCAGGTCCCAGTTGATAGAGGGGATACTCAGGTATTGACAATATCTGGTGTTCCTTGGTTTAAGCAGGGATTTAAGCCCTACTTGAACTTTTTACTGCATGCCAGTCTATGCAGTCACTGGTCATTAAAGCCCTGCACTGCATCACAACATAGACCATCACGTAGCCTAAAAACATTAAGAACAGGACAAGTTCCATATGTGCATTCTAAATCAATTCATTCATATCAATTCATTTTCGAGGATGTTCTCATTCCTGACAAAACAAAGGAAAATCTTAGCATTACATTGAGATAACAAATGTTTGCTTGGCACGGTTTATAAAGGTTTGAGCATTTGACTGAAGACAACTTTACTTATCATCTATACTTTTATATGAAGAGTTGAGAGAATGAAGGTCAGAGAGATTACATGGCTCCACTAGTTGTTCAAAATAACCTGACTTGAGAATTGGGCTGAGATCACATCTAGACTGGCAGAGGAAAAGGGGTTTGATTTAACAGGAAGTGCAATCAACCGAATATAAAGGAATAGGACTTGGCATTTGGAAAATACAAACTGCACCCTTTGGAACAGAGTGCCCCATTCAAGAAAGTCAATTTAATGGAATAAATTAAATAAAATGCATGTCAAAGCATCTGCACCATATAAATTAGTCTAAATTAGTCTCACCTTATTCTTCAGTGTGTACAGGGCTTTGTCGTGAGCATTATATTTAAGACACTGCCGAATCCAGCCATGTATTGTCCAGTTTCTTAAATACCAGTTGTTTGGGCTATGACGGAACCTTTATGAGAGAATTAAAAAAGAAAATATTCCATTTTGAATTATATATGAAGGATAAGACATGCATTTAATTAAATCAAACAATAAAACCAAAAAACCTAAGTATCTCAAAGGACAGCATACACCAGTGACAACAAACCTTGGTTCTTAAAGGGACTGTCAGGGTATTTATATCGGCAGACATATTGTGCTATGATAGAAATTAAAGTGTATATTGCCTAAATCATTCTGAACAGAGCAGACTCCATTTTGTTATCTTCAAGCTAACAAAAGACACAAGATTTCTATCCCTTCTGTAAAACTAACCACTTTGCCAGAAGCTAAGGAATGCTTAGTATATACAAACCAAATTGATGAGAACGGGGTATGAACAGACTGTCTAAATGCTAATGGAATATAATTAATTCTAAACCCAGACATTTGTGACAGAGAAGATTAAATAATTAAATTTTACTTTCGATATTGTATAACGTCCCATTGTAAGTTTAGGGGTCATACTTAGTTATAACTGTGATATTAGAAATTATAGCAGAATTTGCCAGACACATAGTCTGAAGAAAGCCCAAAGAATCTCCTTGAACTGACAGAAAACTTAAATGATAAATAACCATAAAGATAAGGTAAATTACGTCAAAATAGCCACCAGGAAAAGTTAACTCTTTCCTGGATAGGAATGTTTAGTGTGACAAGACTGCCCTCTATAGAACAAATACTTAAATTGCTATCTGGAAGGTAACCACACCTCCAGTTTTTCTATTGGTCTATCACCTAGTGAATTTTCCCTTAAAAACTTAAGACAAAGGGAAGAGAGAGAGATGCAGGGAGGAATGCAGAGGAAGCAGGCTAAGTCAGGAGACAGAGAAAGAGACCCATGACATTCAAATTCCTGAGAATACCTGAGAACATCTGATGAGAACATCTCTTTAACTGGTAATTATACTGGTTTAATTTAATTAATCTAAATTAATTAAAATTTTCTAATAGCATGATATATGACTGGATAAATCACGATCAGATTTCGATATTTAGAAATCTTAGTTACTAAAGAATATATAATTAAGCATTCTATTACATCACATGTTAGCATATCGTGATATTTATCCAGGTGTATTGATTTGCTCTAAAATAAGATAAAATATCTGTTTAGGCAAGTTAAGATGCTGCTTATAGAACATGGTAGATTACTCTTATTGGATGGTTCCAGGAAATGACTAATGAGCTGATATAAATGTTATTTTATTTAAAATCACATGAGAATAGATCTTAATTACCTAGGAGGTCTAACCAGCATTGAAAGGGTTATTCTAACTGTCAGCTAAAGTTTTATGGCCTTAAGCTGCAAGCTCTATGTCTGTGTGTAAGTTTCACTTTCGTTTCTCTGTGAAGACCGTCATAAATATTGTCTTGACAATTAAGACTGTGTTAGCCATTGGGAGATGTTTTTACATTACCATATTGTATTGCATACTATGTTATACTGAATATTCATTGATTATTATCACGCATGTTACATATTATTATTTAAATTGTCACAATAAATTGTATCTATTTTTATAACAAATTGTGATTTTATTTATATGGAATACATTTCACTTACACGATAACAATCTTTGGCATCTGAGAATTGAAATAGTGGGCAATTCTCAACTGTTTACTATTATTATCCCATAAATATCCCCACAGGACACTTCAGACCCCCTAAAGCACTTTAGCTTTATGTGTGAGGAGTGTGTCCTATTTATTTGTTTTGGAAAAAGTGCAGATTTTAATTGAATTTGACACATATATAAAAAGGGTGTGTCCTCCCCCCCCCCCCATATTTTGAAAAATTTTAACTTTTCTATATGAATGGTGTTATACCTCGTGGCTGTCAGACAGCTGGTTCTGTTACTTTCTGGTTTGGTTATTTCAGATAAGCTAAACTCAAGAGGCAGCAATTGCTCAGAGTGCCTGCCTTGCAAAGACTTGTCATTGAGCTGCATTGGGAAGTATGTGATTGGACAGCCACAGAAAGTCTGGGCGGGGTTAGAAGGGGAGGACTTGCAAAGGCTGAAGACAGATCTGCAGCTTTTACTAGCTGTTTTGATATATAGCAATAATGAAAGTATGCATAGTTAAATGCATACATGTTTTCATGGGGAATATATCTACTAAAAAGTGATTTTTATATTTATTGCATTTTGGTTAGGGCCCCTTTAAGTTTGAGGACAACATTTAGGTGGGAAAAGCATCAAGGTAAAGGTAATTTGCAAATATCCATAGGGCGAAAAATTAAAGGCTTAGACCAGGCTTCCCCAGGCTTCCCCAAACTCCGGCCTTCCAGATGTTGCTTAACTAAACTCCCATGATTATCAGCCTACTGCATTCATAGATTCATGGGAGTTGTAGTTCAGCAACATCTGGAGGGCCGGAGTTTGGGGAAGTCTGGCTTAGACTACCAACGTGTATAACACTGGCATCTACATTAACCCTATTGATTTACAAATTTGCAGCACTGAATGTGCAAAACAAGGCGGAAATATTCTCAGTCAAAAGTCTTTTGTGGGGGTGGAGGGGCGGAGCCTAGCAGCACAGACGTGTTTGACACAAGCTCCCACGTCTGGTGACCAAAACCGGTGGCCCTAGCTACCAAATTATGCACACAGACCGGTGACCTCACAACAAACAACGAGGAAAGGAAGCTGCACCAGTTGGTACCTTTCTCGAAAGAACACGACGCAGGATTACTCCACTGGAGGCTCGAGGCCTACACGCGGCTGAGCCACGAGGAAACGGCCGATCCTCGGGCTCACGAGCTGGCACTGAGACCCACGCAAATCACCCTCCCCCCCGAACGGCAGGGTTTATCCCGGTCCACACAGGACTAATCTAATCGACTGCCAGAGCACAAAGCAACTAAGCAAAACCGGGACCTGGTCGCCCTCAACAAAATGGCGACGGCGCCCTGGCCCAACGAGACTGTCAATGAGCAATCGGCACTGATCTCTAACCCAGCAGACCACCTCATGCAGAGAATAGACATGCACTTCCAGCGATTCTGGGAAACACTGCTGAACCGCCGCATAATCTTACTAGCACGACCGGGGGTGGAGGATTGGAGGGGAGAGAGCCGGAAGGTGTGGGAGACCCCCTCGGGCCAAGCAGCACCGCAAACGCCCGTCTCTCCTACTACAGGCCTACCCAGGCCGAAGGCCACTATGGGCGCGACCCTGGGACATCGCCCACGCGGCCGGAGGGCCCACCGCCGCAGCCGACTACCGGGACCGCCCGCCACTCCCATAGGGAGAGGGACCCGGCCCCACATGAACACCGGGTCCGTGGACAGAAGATGTCGGCCTTCTTACCGGCCTGGGGCTGGAGGGAGGACTCACCTCGCTCTCGCTGAGCCGCCACTGCTTGTCCAAGCCCTACACCATACAGCACCAGCCGCGGGCAGCAGAACAACGCACAAAGAATTCGCAACCAGACAGCACCCAGGGACCACCCGGCAACCACCGTGAACTTCCCACACGTGGGCATTGGCTAAACGTGGACAAATATCTGGCACAATCTACCATGGTACCGAACCCAGGCCAATCTTAGTGGACTGCCTCATATACTCTTTGGGTAAACTTCCCCCAGTATAATATTGCCTCAATCAGTTAAACCCTTAAGCATACTAGATTAGGGGCGAGCTAAATGCCACAAATGTGTTCAAGGTTACAGTTAGCTTTCTCTATGTGACACTCCACCAACAGGAGTAATCATTACCTTACAATCCTGATTCTCTGCAGCGAGTATACATAGCCATTGCTGATCACTCATCTACTGTTATAAACATGTTTAACAATAGTCCTGTGTCATAGCATGCAAAGAACAGAATATGAAGCCTAAACATACCTGCACGATAAATGTGAGCAAATTTAATATCCTGTTCAATATTATAGTCCTAACCTACAGTTATATCTACAAAAAAGTGCATAGCTTGAATGTCATTTTAAGTTATAATAACACTAGCCTGCCTAAGTAACTAGCATTGCAAACCAGCATTACCCGAATCAAGCATAGACTAGCACTGTACTGCTTAAGCCTGTTTACTACATACATTTATTCTATACTATAAAAACTGTGCATGATAACTTTATGTCCCGCATGTTAAGCGAGAAAATGTGTGGGGACTGCTTTTGGGGCACTTCAGGCCTGTTCGTACCGTCTATATGCACTGCAAATTTTTTTTAAAAATATATATTTTTTTTAAAAAAAAAGTGTTTTGTGCTTTCAGTTTGGCTAATCTGGCCTTAACTTTGAAATTTATGTTGAATTCATCTTAAATTCTCACTTTATTGAATAACCCGGTGTGATTTCCATTTGAGCACCTTTGTATTGGCATGGCAACCATGCAAGAATGGACACTTTAAAAGTACATGAATAAAATGTATTCGGAGCAACTGAAAATGTTCTAATAAGAAATGACGAGAGAACTGTTCTTGCGAACAATTAGAACTGCATGCTTGGCGACTGGCAAAGCAGGAAACACAAAATATGAAGAACGTTAATATTTAACATCAAGCATTTGAACAATTTGTAATACTTGTTTGTATGTTCATTCAGCTAATGGGAGTGACTGGTGAATATGCCCTGCAAAGCACTGAGTCAGAAAGCAATAGAAGACACACCGTGCTGGAGAACAGAGGGGGGGATTCAGACGTGACTTGCACTCAAATATGGGAGGAAATTCGAAACCTTGCAATACTGTAATCCTATTAGCAATCCATGAATAATAAATCAGATAGGGAATCACATTCACGCTGGCAGGGTGACAGGTTGCACATTTGTGTGTGCAGTGACCCAGATTTATCGTGGCTACATATTCACACCTCGCAGCTTTCCTGGCCCCTGAATAGGGGCACCTAACAAAGCAGCCAGGTGCTGTGTGTACCCAAACCACCGAGTGGCAGCACTGTGTTATCTTATAGATAAAGCAGGTTTTAACTGCAGGATTATTCTATAAATAAAAGCTTTGTTTCTGTATAGTGAATAGTGTTCTTCTGATTGTGGGACCCGTGGCTATATGTCTTGTTGGTTAGAATGTATAAACTTTAGCTGATAAATAGGGATAGGCATTATCTGACTTTTTCGGCTTCAATCTACTAAAGCTTTGTCCCCTACATAATTAATTATAACTAAACCAGTCTAAAGCCTATATCAAAGCAATGAAAATAGCTTAGAAAAGACACCACAATTTTTTATAGCTTATGTCATATTCACCTGTTGTATATGTCAAACATTTATTTTTTGTATTTTGCAAAACAGGAAATGTTTTGCAGCATTCTGACTATTGAAGGGTTACTCCAAGGGCCATGGCAATGATTTGAAGTGGTGACGGTGCACGAAACACTGCATATAGAGTGGGTAAAAGTAACTCCACCTCTGACAGAGTCATTAGCCAGCCTGGAACAAGAGTTCCGGGCTGGCTAATGTCAATTCTGTGCTACTTGGCATCTGTTGTCAGCATACATTCTATACTGATGACAGAGAGCCAAAGGCAGCAAGGGCCCTTTAAGACAGCACTTTGCAATGTCTCATAAAAAAGTACTGGAGGATCCTGGGTAGTTTCCAATATACCCTTGTATGGACAGTGCAAGTTACATTGAATTATTTGTCTTGATTGGTGAATGATTCACTCAAGCGCACACACCATTCTTCATTGTCTATTACCAAGCTAGCAATTCTAAAGGTGTCCCAAATTAGCGTCATGATGTGTGGCTGTCATGTTTGCCAAGGGAAAGAAATGTATGCAAACGGCAGCACATTTTCAATCTTAATTTCATCTGGTGCATTCACATTTATTTAAACGACTGTTCCTATCTTAGAGCTTTAACGGCGGCCTTTTTCCCTGTAGGAACGGCAAATGACTGTGTTCATTCATGGAGAAGAACTGTTATCGTGAACATAGCGGTGCTGAAAGTTTCATCTGTAATTCTCTCCATAGAACACGGAGGAGACAGGGAAACAATAAGGATGCGCAGATGCTGGCAGCCTGGAGCAATTATCTATCAGGGTTTCCTTGCAGGGAGGATTCTTTCATCTGACTGAACTCAGTTTTCAGAACATTTACCAGATTATTACAGCCACCAGTCGTCCTCTAATTTACCCCACATCTTCTCATCTATTGGACAGTATGGCTTTAGGCTAGTGGTTGCTGTGACTGGGACGAACATTGTTTCCAATCCAAACCCTACATCAGGAATGAATACATGATATTTATACCGCATTTCAGTCCACCTAGAGCCCCACTTATTTCCTCTACCGAGCACTGAAAAATCACAGTTGGCAATCTGAAAAATCACAGACAGTCTAACCACTCGATTAGAATATCTCAAGAATGAACTTTCAGAAACAATTTCTGTGAGCATAAAAGTGACACTAAGGGAGAATGAATGACTTACTATTTTAATCAGGGGTGTTGAAATTTAAAATAAAAATCTACTTGTCTACTGGACTAATGTGGTAGAAAGACTGGGGCCCCCAGATAGTCAATCTCTCCCTCTATCCTCCATCAAAGTGTGTTGTCTGTGTGAAGTGCGTCTGTTGTGTGCGTGCATGCGGTATGTGTTTGTATAATGTGTGTGGGGTTTGTTGGCTGTGTGAAATGTTTGGGGGGAAGGAAGGGGGATGTCTGTCGGCAATGTGTGTGGGGCTGATGACTGTGTGTAATGTGAGGGGTGTGGTGTCTGAAAGAGTGCTCTGTGTTTTGCCCCACCTCCTGCTTACCTTTTTGGGGCTACTATACCTGGTAGTTTAGTGGGGGGCTATGATCCCTGGTGATATAGCAGAGATTAAAACAACAGTAATCACTCATGGTCCAGCTCTCATTACTGAGCGCAGGACTGCGAGGGAGAGATTACTGTGGTTTGCACCTGTCGAAACTACAAACCACACATTCCCTGGCTCGGCCCTGTGCCACCATAGCTGCTTTCACATGACAGGGCTAAATGGGGGGAAAAAACAAAAACCTTCCCTGCCAGCCTGACATCCAGAAATGTCACACCCCTGTTGCAAACATTTGTAAAATAAAAAGATTCCATGCAGGTTCCCTGTTTAGTGTTGTCTTCCTGTAGCTACAGATAGGCCCCTCTGCCATTCTGGTCTATAACGTCTATTTTTATCCCATAAACTCCATGTAACGGACCGTTTTGAACACAAGAGCTTAAAAACCGTTTAGGCGATATTCCCCTTTCAGATGCCCAGGCAGCTACTGCGAGCACCAATCTCCCGAACTGCAAACTACACGAATCCTCAAACTCCCAAACAGAAAACACATGAACACTGGAAACAGCCAAACAGGAAAAACCATACAAAAAGTTTACACTCCTGGCAGTCAGCATACAATCCAATTCCCCCAATAACGAGACAACACTTTGTTTTGAATGTCAAGCAGAATCTGGTTTACTGGGGCTACCTGCCCGGCTTTTATGCAGGTCTCCCACCTGGTGGACACTCCCCTAGGGGACCAGATGGGAGACTGGGACACAAAGGGTAAAAGGACCAATCACAGACTTACAAATATCAACAATCCCACAATGCATCACAATCCCTCCTCTCTGCCCTGGAGATAATTGGGAAGTAATCCAATTATCTCCAAGGACAGAGGCAAAACTCCATTACACACATTTTCAGTAAAAATTACATACGGTTAAATTTATTACATAAAACATACACATTCTACATATCCCCAGATAGCTTAGATCTGAGCGCACATTATTACCGAATGGCGCTCAGATCACATACATACAGTTCAATCGCCATGGAGCCAAAGTCTTTTCCATAGTCTTTCGTTACACGAATAGGCTCCATGGCATGGCTATCTGGGGTGATGCTGTTCATACGCTTAAACTAACGAATGAACAGTCAGTCGGTTCCACTACCGAATGCAGAGGTAAGGATGCTGGTGGCTCAGCGTTGTTCGCGCAATTAAGTGTCCGTTTTCAGTTCCATAGTTTGGGCGCTGAACACCGCTGGCCGTTCGTGAGTTAAAATGGCCGCTGCCACGTGTTCGGGAAACGAACAAAGGCCACCCAGCGTTCGTCAATTAAGCTGCGGTTAACCGCAGCTTCTGGGCGGTCAGTTGACGGCACACTCCAGTTCCCAGGTGGTCCATCGATCGGTACTTTGTTCGGTAGATTGAATCTACCGAACACCCCGCCAGAAAGGCACAAATAAGTCTTTCAGCAGGGAAAATAAAAGGTTTTAACTGCCGGGGCATAGTCTAAAGGGAGCAGGCGAGCAACCAGGCTCCTCCAGTGCACAGTGGCGATAATGGTTCCGCCACACCCCATTTTGTTTGTTTATATCCCCAGGAGCAGTTATGTCATCACACAGGACGGGTAGAACTGCTGTGTAAAGGGATAGCAGCCATACCACAGCTGCTCTCACAAATGGCGCACTGTTTAGTGAATTGGGCTGTGTGGTAAGGAAAATAAAAAAAAAACGCAGCACACCAAACAACATGGACAGAATTGATATCAGGCAACCAGACTGACAGCTTGGATGGAATGGGTTATAGGCTTCTCAGAGCTGTGTGAGTGAAGGTACTATCTGCACTAACGCAAAGCTGTGATAGTGCTTTAACAAGAAACGAGAATACACTTTATTTTAGCTTTATTAAGTAACCAGAAGAAGTATATGAAAAGATATGCAAAATCACATTAAAGTCACCCTTGTTGCCGAAGCCCAGAGGCAGAGGGACACTGTAGTATTGGGAAATTCTGAATACAGTTTTGTATTCCTGAAACCAGACATCTCAATTCTCCCGCTAGTTCCGGGAGACTCCCTCATTTTGCATGCGGCTCCCTGACACCCGCAGAATATGTATAATATTCCAAATTGTGTGTTTTGGTTTTCCAGCATATTATACAAGATTTGTGCCCCCCTTTCTCATACTCAATAAGCAGAGCCCGGTGGGATGCTGGCACTTTAAGAGCCGACCACAGAATCAGCCAGCAGAGTGGAAGTGATGACAGTCTGACATTTCCTCCCTGCTTCACAAAGAGCCACACTGGAGGACTGGAGGCAGCATGGAGTCAGCAGCTGTACAGGCAGCCTGGGGGCAGAGGAGAGGCTGGAGTGAGCTGCTACTGCATGCTCACTCTCATCAGCCTCAGCCAGAGCTCCAGGACACAAAGGTAAGGTAACATGAGGGTGGTTGAAAATATATAAAGTATGTGTGTCAGTGTTGATCTGAGAGTTTGTATCAGTGTGTGTGTATGTGACAGTGTGTGTCAGTGTGTACCTGAGTGTTTGTGTCAGTGTGTGTATCTGTGTGTCAGTGTGTATCTGAGTGTATGTGTCAGTGTGTATCTGAGCGTATGTGCCAGTGTGTGTGTATCTGAGCGTTTGTGTCAGTGTGTGTATTTGAATGCATGTGCCAGTGTGTGTGTGTGCGCGAGTGCATGTATCTGTGTGTCAGTGTGTGTACGCGAGTATCTGTGTGTCAAGGTGGTCATACATGTTTGCGGGCTGTGTGTGTCTGTGGTGTGTGGGGGGGGGGAGGTGCGTGCGCATGGGGTAGATGGGGTGGGGTGGGGAAAGAGGAACGGCACTGTAGATGGTGAAGAGCCACCTCCCTGAAATGCATTTTTCCAAGTTAAAATGTATAACACCATAGTGTTCCTTTAAGGCCAAAAGCAGCCAAATTGGAAGTACATATAACTTTGTAGAAGCATTTTTCCAGATTGGTTATTTTAGTATTACATTTAAAATTTACTTTGAATTCAATACAATTCCCACTTTTACGCATAGTAGTTTAAACTTTGTTGACCTTAATATATTGTGAGTTATTTTGTGACAGTTCCATTAGGCTTCGGAATAGCAGTATCTATTAATCCACTATTGACTGTGAAATCTGAAGTCACTCACAAAAAGAGCAATTACTCACCTTAAAATGAGAAATGTTCATTACAAATAACCGATTATTATAATTGCTTGATGTATGGATTACGCTTACACTCCGAGACTCTGCCAGCCACATGTTTAATCATGGACAGAATCATGTAATCAATCATTGGAGAAAAAAGAAAAAAATTTTTTTTTTTTTTTTAAATTACGAATTATTTTTTAATCTATCGAGCAAAACAAGGAAAACTAATCAAGCAATATTTCTTACGCTCTGAGCCTGGATATAGAGTATCTGTGAGAAGCAACTAATTGGACCTCAAAATGACGTGGCACGAGTCTTACCAAGTAGAGGGAACAACCGAAGAGAACTGGACTCAACGGAAGTTTAAACCCATTACACATTTTTTTTTTTTTTATTAAAAAAAAGGCGTCAGGACAAGTTTAACAGTGCCCAATAGGGCATTTAAAAGTAAAAAAAAAAAAAAAAAAAAATTATAAAAAGAAATATTGTGAGATGGGTTACTACTGTAACCCTTTAGGCACTGCCATCCTCAACTCCTACTAGATATTTTAGTATGTATCCAGTGATTTTTCAAAAGCTTTAACTCACTGCAAAAAAAATAAATAAAAATGTATCAGTCTTTCAGCCCTGGATAGTAAATGTATGAGAAGATCACAGCATTGGATAGAAACAAAACATCTGGAAAGGGAAACACTTCCTCCCCCTTCACCCTAAAATTGATTTGGGCAATTATCTCCTCCTCTTTTGTAAATTATAGGAGGGATGCACTCTGCCTAACAAGCCTCAATGATAAAAGACCTCTCAATAGCTCCACGGGGAGTCATAATGACTGACATGGCTGCCTCTAAAGCCACTCGTTAACAGGTGCAAGGACAAGGTTATGCAAACATAATCACAGATAAATCATCCTGGGGCAATTGCATGTCTGGATTTAATAGCCAGAACAAATGTGCTTCTCTCCAGATTCTGCTTAAAGCTTTCACATTGGGAAAAAAAAGATTCTCCCTTTTCAATCAGCCACTACACAGTGCGGCCGGTCGGCCCTTCCTACTCCTCCATCTCCCATTACACTGTGCGACCCTTCCTATTCCATCTCCCAATACGCCGCGCGACCCTTCCTATTCCATCTCCTATTACACCGTGCGACCCTTTCTACTCCTCCATCTCCCAATACACTGTGCGACCCTTCCTATTCCATCTCCCAATACACCGTGCGACCCTTCCTATTCCATCTCCCAATACACCGTGCGACCCTTCCTATTCCATCTCCCATTACACCATGCGACCCTTTCTACTCCTCCATCTCCCAATACACTGTGCGACCCTTCCTATTCCATCTCCCAATACACCGTGCGACCCTTCCTATTCCATCTCCCAATACACCGTGCGACCCTTCCTATTCCATCTCCCATTACAATGTGCGACCCTTCCTATTCCATCTCCCATTACAATGTGCGACCCTTCCTATTCCATCTCCCATTACAATGTGCGACCCTTCCTATTCCATCTCCCATTACACCATGCGACCCTTCCTATTCCATCTCCCATTACACCGTGCGCCCCTTCCTATTCCATCTCCCATTACACCGTGCGCCCCTTCCTATTCCATCTCCCATTACACCGTGCGCCCCTTCCTATTCCATCTCCCATTACACCGTGCGACCCTTCCTAATCTATCTCCCATTACACCGTGCGCCCCTTCCTATTCCATCTCCCAATACACTGTGCGACCCTTCCTATTCCATCTCCCAATACACTGTGCGACCCTTCCTATTCCATCTCCCATTACACCATGCGACCCTTCCTATTCCATCTCCCATTACACCGTGCAACCCTTCCTATTCCATCTCCCATTACACCGTGCGACCCTTCCCATTCCATCTCCCAATACACCGTGCGACCCTTCCCATTCCATCTCCCAATACACCGTGCGACCCTTCCCATTCCACTTCCCATTACACCGTGCGATTCTTCCTATTCCACTTCCCATTACACCGTGTGACCTATTCTATTCCATCTCCCATTACAATGTGCGACCCTTCCTATTCCTTCTCCAGTGGGGTATTGCTATAATTGTTTTGCCTAGTATGTTAGTTGCATGTTTACATTTCCATAATATTCTACCTGTCTTGCATTTTTTCTATGTCTGAATGTTATCCCTATGATATACTTCGACATGTTTGACTTAAAAAAAAAAACAGTGCCATAACTAAATACTTAAAGTGAAAGCGTTTTTGTGTATATATTCACATTGCATATCATATATTGGCTCTATATCAAATAAAAAATCTTAAAGTGCCATTACTATCCAAAACCTCCTCAATTTTATACTTCCTGCGTTTGCCTCTAAAGGTAGGGGATTTTAAAGCACCCTTGTAAAATTGAAAACTACATTTTTGTGTGCGCGCTGTTCCTTAATCTGTATTTAGTATATCAGAAAAGACTAGTATAATCATTATTGGTTGCCGGTGAGAAGAGTAGAGTGAAGGTAAACGTTGGACACTTTATTATAAAATACTACCCTCCTATAATGCCATCGTTGCTATGCCGATCGTTGCCTAGCACAGCAGAATACACTAATTTAATACAAACTGAATTGACTCTTGTGCTGTGTATTGTGCATAGCGAGCCGGCACTGCCGTAAGGACTTTATTAGAGTAAACCGTGTCCATGTAGCACTGGCATTTATCACAGTTACAAAAGAACAACCGCCTTCACTCTGCCTCTCAGCTGATCATTTTAACATGCCTTTTGTTTTATTCATACGCTGCGCTCTTTGAGCATTTAACACCCACCTCATACATACTGCACCTTACAGAAAAAAGACCTAGCAAGAAAAGCATTTATACACCTCAGTAATGTAACACATAGCAAGGTTTGTCGCACAGCTCAGCTTTACTATAGAGAGGCAGATCTTACCGCTAAGCTGTATTATAGAGAGGCAGATCTTACCGCTAAGCTGTATTATAGAGAGGCAGATCTTACCGCTAAGCTGTATTATAGAGAGGCAGATCTTACCGCTAAGCTGTATTATAGAGACTCAGGCTGACTGAGCATCATGTGAAATGGAAAGCATATCGGTCAGCAGATAGCCATGGTTCACCATAGACAACAGAACGTGAAACTAGAGCATGTATTGGGTAAAGGCTGGGAATTGGGACAGGAGATAAGGCCAGCATTGGTTGCAGAATGTAAATTATGAGACAGAGGAGGCCAGCATTGGTTGCAGAATGTAAATTATGAGACAGAGGAGGCCAGCATTGGTTGCAGAATGTAAATTATGAGACAGAGGAGGCCGGTATTGGTTGCAGAATGTAAATTCTGAGACAGAGGAGGCCGACATTGGTTGCAGGATGTAAATTCTGAGACAGAGGAGGCCGGCATTGGTTGCAGGATGTAAATTATAAGACAGAGGAGGTCGGTATTGGTTGCAGAATGTAAATTATGAGACAGAGGAGGCCGGTATTGGTTGCAGCCGCAGGATGTAAATTCTGAGACAGAGGAGGCCGGTATTGGTTGCAGGATGTAAATTCTGAGACAGAGGAGGCCGGTATTGGTTGCAGGATGTAAATTCTGAGACAGAGGAGGCCGGTATTGGTTGCATTTATGAGACGGAGGAGGCTGGTGTTGGTTTATTATAAGACGGAGGAGGCATTTATTGGTTGCATTTATGAGACGGAGGAGACTGGTGTTGGTTTATTATAAGACGGAGGAGGCTGGTATTGGTTGCAGGATGTAAATTATAAGAGGAGGCCGGAGTTGGTTGTAAAGTAGCAGAAGATATGAGACAGGAGTTCAGTTGCAAACTAGTGCAAGAGGAGAAAGCACTGAATGTAGGCGAGTTATAAACCGGGTGCTAGATAAAGGTCAACCCAGGGTTATCCTAATGGCTGCCACAGCTTTCCTCTGAGGTTATATCTCATATAAAACACCATAACATTGTCCTTCGCCCACACAACACACACTAATAGACAACCAGGATAGTTCTCAAATGTTATCTGAAGCGAGACAACCTGCATTGAATGTGAAAGAAAAATAAACACTTGTTGCCTGTGAGGTTTTTTCTCGGTTTGTTTGCAGTGCAAATCTGAGTGACATTCTAAGCCCTGACCTCTACAGCTCCTTGTTTAGGTGCTATCGCTCTGACTTTTGCTTGCAAGCAGTATGAGAAGAAGAAAGAAAATATAAAAATAAAAAAAAGAGAGAAGAGCGCTAAGATGATGTCAAATTTCACATTGTCATCTAAATTTAAACAATGAAAATCTGAGAAACGTAGGTACAGTTTAAGATTCGAGATGCAGTAACATATTACATAAAGGAACACTCCCACCCGATAAATTCATCTCTGTGGCAGGAGTGCCTGGGCACCATCTTATCTTCAACAAGTTAAACCACTTTTGAACGGTCGAACCTCAAATTTGGAGACCCCCAGTGCCTGACAGCTCTGCCTCTTCTATCCTTCCCCTGACCACAATCCACCCCAGGAAGGTTCGCCTTGGCTGTGACATGCTGAAAGGGTCCTGGAAGGGACGACAAACAGAGAAGGTCTATAGGTGGTAGAGAGATCACGTGCCTTGGGGACTAACTTTAGGTTAGACCGTGATCAGTGACACCAACGCCCGTAACAACTTGAAATGAAATTGTGGCAGTGAGTGGTTCCTGTGTTCCTTTAAGAAGAAAAACTATGTAATGTATGATTGCAGAGAGAATAATGTTGTTACTACAACCTACAGAGTGATTAGACTCAATCCTTAAAATGTCATAATAAAGTTACTCTGTTTTAGTGCATTGAACAGTTGTCAGGTGCTGGATCAGTTATTATGACAGGTAGTTTAGCTTATTGATGTAACAATGACAGGCAGTTTAGTTTATTGATATGACATGTGGCGATGTTCTGGTTTCTAATTCAGTGACAATAGAAAAAGAATAGGTTTAACTTAAAAAAAATAAAAAATAAAATTATCTAAAGCCATGAAATTACACAGCACAGCAGCTGCTGAAAAAGGAATACAGATGATTAAACATTTCCACAAACAGGCAGCTTTGTTCCATAAAGGATTTTCTTCTAATCCTCTATCTAGGAAAAATGAAAAAAAATTAAATAAAAAAAAAAGCACAACCCAAAACTCAAGTTGATTTTCACCGTATCTGCTTCTTAGAGAGAAGAATGAGAAGCTTTCTCCACGAGAAATTCTTGCAATAATTTTTTTTTTAATAAAAGACATATGATCTCATTTTTTTCCCCAAGGTACCTGGCGCTGGTATATTAATGAGGCGCATGTGAATATAAATACTGTACAAACGACAGTCTGACGGCAGGACCTGCGATAGGCTGTGCCAAATGAAGAGACTGGTGGGGTGAGCTGTTGCTATAGTTACGCTGTAGAAAGATTTTGTCTGGTTCCTTCCAGAGTCGCAGGGCAGACATAATAAAAGTCTAATTTACACCCTGCACAGGCATTAATTATATTAGCACTGCTTCTCTGCTTGGACAAACTGCTGCTTTGTGGCATTTATTTTGGCAGGATCGCCACAATGCAGGTAAATTAGACATTATGCTGATATACAGCTGTAAAATTATCTTAGAAGAATTCATGACCTGCAGGAGCCAGATTTTTGCCCCTGGTTTGGACACTAATTGGAAAAGAATAACCGCTGATCAGGGATCAAATATATGGGGAAGCCCAAGGCGTGCCATCCATCATAAATAAAAAAGGAATCCATTGCTCCCTGAGTGTCTGAACTCTGTGATCCCTGCTTGACAAAAATAAATAATAGATATAATAATAAATGAAAGCTGTATGGGGAATCTAATATACCATTTACCCAGATAAAAGCCGACAAAAAAACATCTCTGCTTCATTTTGTGCTGCTTAACCCCTACTACCCCAATACCGAGTAATGTGCAACAAAAAGAAACCCACCACCAGAGTCTAAGTATTTATGGTGTCCTGGAAAGTAATATTTATTGTAATTTCAGTATGCATGGATAGCATGGATGCAAACAGAACAAAAAGTTGTAGTTGGACAGGAAAAAAAAAAATCATTACAAATTATTAAAGTTACAGACAAGAAAACCGTATTCTAAATAAATATTTCTTAACGTAAAGATATGTACTTAAAGGGACACTATAGTCACCAGAACCACTACATCTTACTAAGGTAGTTCTGTCGTCTACAGCCTGCCCCTCCACGCTGAGCACTGTGAACACTGCCTTTCTATAGAAAAGGCATTGTTTACATTGTTGCCTAAGTAACACCTCTAGTGGAAATCACTCACACAGCCACTAGAGGTGCTTCCTATCTCAGTGCTGCACAGTACGCTCTGCATGGAGATGCTGAACATTCCCTGTAGAGAGGGATTAACTCAATGCATCTCTATGAGGAGATGCTGAAAGGCCCGCTCGGTGTTTTACCACGCATGCGCATTGGTGTCCCAATGCTTTTTATGGGAAAGCATTGGATTGACTGAGATCATCAAGATTGTATTTTTTTGTTGTTGTTCTGTCTCTCACTGTCAAAATACACCTACCATTAAAATTATAGACTGATCGTTTCTTTGTCGTTGGGCAAACGTTCAAAATTTAGCAAACATTCCAAATAAGCTCGGCACTCCACCATCCAGAATACAAACCATAATAAATGGGCTGGGTGCAAATGCCACGTTAATAATATAATATGAAATGAAAAAATAGTCTGCACTCACAGGACTTCAAAAAGCAAACTTTAGTGTTCCAAATTCAAATTACATATTCATAAATGCTGTGCAAGGAATCAACGTTTCAACCCAATTCGGGTCTTTTTCATATGTAATTTGAATTTGGAACACTAAATTATATGGAACTATATATATTTGTGCAAAATACAATAAAAATGGTGAGAGCACACTAAACAAGTTACCACACTTGGCACATACAGTTGGTATAGCTAAAAACAAAAGGAGATATAAACATAGGGTAATATATTTAAAAGTGTATAATGCCAAAAATCAATAATGGATCCACTCACATGGTTCTGAGCCACTCCACAAGCTGGCTCAGACTAAAAGCTCAGTATAGAAGTAACGGTGGCACCCTTGTAAGTATCTGGATGTTCTGGTACAGTGATTTCCCTCTTTCCCAGTATGGCACCAGCATGGAACTCTAAACAACTGGATATGGGCATATAAAAGCACCACTGGCTTTATTGAGAACAAACAGTTAAAACAAAATAAAACTCTTACAAGCCTGGGCATATGATAGTCCACCTCCACTTGACTCTTTCGGACGGATGGCCTTTATCAAAAGTGGTTTCTATATATATATTTGTGGTCGTATACAATAAGCCGAGTTATAGTAATGGTGGAGTAAGTCGGTTGTGGTGTGCCGAAACCGACGTTCAGATAGGCCTGAAAAAGAGTGCCCACCAAGATGAATGGCTTAATAAAGGGAGTGGTGGATGAGCTGAACCAGGCAGTCTCAGCCCAGAGGAAGGGGAGGTCTGTGTATTTATAGGCCGGGTAACTCCTCCCAGAGTGACAGACGAGGAGGTATGAATATGGTTAAATGTGTAATGAGAGGTTCTTGGTTCTCAGGACTGCAGAGAGAGGGTCGTAAAGGAAGGAACTACGTGGAGATAACAAGGCTGAGAGGAATAGTGTACCGTAGTATGACAAGGTCGTAGTTGACCCTTTTAAAGCTGGAAATGTATGTCATTTCCCAAATGTGTGGCAGAAATTGTGTTGTACTGGATTGCCCTCAGAGGGCCATATGTAATATATGGAGTGAATGCCTAGTGAGGGCCATATGTAGAGGTATTGCAGCGGAAGTCAATAATACCAAATGTAAGTCTCGAGCGGCCGGATGTATAATAGGGTCTATGTGAAGTAATGATTATGGCATGAACAAATGTGGGTTAATTTTACCAAAGTTGTATAAATGAACTGTGAATTGCATATGGACAGTAGTGATGCTCTGGTATTCGATCTGGTTTTAATTATTTATTGTACTTAAACACAGTATAATAGGGCAATATATAACCCCCGAGCGACTTAGGTTGTAGCTGTAAGCCCACCTGGGACTGTATGAAGCTTATGTAAGTGAAGGCCTAGTGAGATCTGTGTGTCAAGGTATAGGAATAGAAGGCCAAAAGAGCTCATTCTGATTCATGAGTAGCGGGGTAGCCATTTAAGGGCAGTATGAGAATTAGCGGGTGTATGAAGGGATATGATGTGGGTTGGTTAATGGTTGCTGAGCAGTTGCAATTTACATAGTGATGCAAAATGGCAGACCTGCTCCATATCATAATGTGTATATAACCAACTTGACCCGTGAGAGGCCCGAAAAGTAGGACTGTTAGAGATGATAATGATGAGACACTTGCGTAACATGGCACTGATCGTAGTAGGTTGCACACTGAGGGCCATATGAAGCATATGTAGTGGAATGCCAATTGAGGGCCTAATATAAATGTATATGTGTGATGTCCTGCATCGCTCATGGGGACTTCATTTCACTTTTTTTTTTTTTTTTTAAAGTTTAGCTTTTTTTTATTCTCTACATGTATGCAGTTACCATTCTATTGATAGGTATACATATTGTTTTCAACCGGTTTAGCACACCCTTCACTTTCCTATGATAGTGAAGGCAAAATGAGGGCCCAACATAACTATACCTAGATGCAGGGTGACCAAATGAGGGCCTAATGACAAGTTACAGGTGTATAATGATACAATTCAATGGGGTTTATTGAATGTTGACAATATTTGAGTAGTCCGGTTGCCATGTAGTATGTTATTGGTGACACCCAAGTGGCGGACCTAGTTCATGGCATGTCTTGATTTGAAGAGTAAAAATAACATATTTAGATGAGGGCCGTGAATATGGCCGTATAACCATAGAACAGACATAATTATGACCAACATTATGTTACGGTACACTTGACCGGGCCTGTGAGGAGCCCAGAAAGGGCTTAAGCAAAGTAAGTAGAGAGGGACAGTGAAATAAGATTATTAACAGGCAGTACCATAAATGCTAACCACATATATAGGCCCAAGTTTGGGCCTGACATAAATTTAGACAGTCAGTAGCAACACCTAGCCATATAATAATTAAACAATGTAGGCCCAATGAGTGCCTGAATACCCAGATGGCAGACATATAGAATACATATAGGTACTGAGGTTGGAAGAGTCCGGGTGAACATAAGTAACAAATGCTGATCTGTTCAAAGCTGACAAGTATAACCAAGGCCATATGGGCCGACAATAATAATCTGGAAATATGAAAAACGAAATATATAGCATCACATTAAACATTAAAATGCAGGGTGACTAAATGAATTGCATATGATAAATCGAACGAGGCGGTTGTTTTTTACTCAAGTGAAGTAAAATGAATTCTTGCATAGGCCACACTAGGTCAGACCGGCTTGTATGGAGTTTACGCTGGTTTGTTGATGACCTTTGAGCCGGAAGTAGATCGATCTGTACTGAACCAGACAGTCTCAGCCGAGAGGAAGGGGAGGTCTGTGTATTTATAGGCCGTAACTCCTCCCACAACTACGGGCTTCGCCTAACAGCTCAGTGTGTGTGTGTGTGTGTGTGTGTGTGTGTGTGTGTGTGTGTGTATGTATATGTATATGTATATGTATATAAATATATAAATATATATATATATATATATATATATATATATATATATATATATATCAGGGCGTGACAAATTTGCTTTCAATCTAGGAGCCAGCTAAAATAGTTAGGAGCCATTTGGTTAGTGGGGCTGGCTGCGGTTAATGGGAGTAGGCAGCCGCTGTTCCAGACTCCCTGCTTCCGCCTCCTTCTGTCTCTTCAGTCCCGTGTGCGCCGAGAGGAAGAGGGAACTGTAATAATTTTCCTCCCGGAACTGCGGTCACGCAGGGTAAAGGGCGGCTGGCCGGCTCTGTGGCATGGGGGCGGGAGGTGGGCAGGAAGCAGGATCGGCTCTGCAGCATGTCGGCGGGAGGTGAGCAGGGTTGGCTTTTGCAGCAAGGGTTTGCTTTGCTTTACCTGGAGTCCTGCCAGGTTAGCTTGCCATTCCCCTGCGCTCCCTCTGCACCGGGAGGAAGTAATTACAGTTATTTACACAGCGCTGCACTAGGATCGAGGGAGGAGGAGGGACTGGGCTGACCAATCCCAGGTGCCAGGACAAAATATTGAGTCGCCATGGCGACCTGGGATTTGTCGAGCCCTGAGATTTAAAAAAAAAAAAAAAAAAGATATATATATATATATATATATATATAAAATATATGTCTACTGGACTAATACGGTTAATGCAATTTACACTATATTTATTGTGTATGTATGTATGTATGTATATACACACACACACATGCGTGTGTGTTTATATATATATATATATATATATATATAAATAAATATGTATATTTACACACACACACACACACACACACGCGCACACACTCTCACACGAACAAAATACAAACTATATATATTGGTCAAGTTTAAAGGGATAGCCATGAGTCCCCGTGGCAGCTCCAAACACGAACACAATAAAGAGACAGAGACTTGGCAGAGGGGCCGTGCCTATGTTAAGGCGTCCTATTTAAACCCAGAACCGCTAGTCTTTCATTGCACAGCGTTCTGTGCTATTTGCAGTGGATACTTGGCTACAATTCTGTTCCTGATTTCTTAGTATATATATATATATATATATATATATATATATATATATATATATATATATATATATATATATATATATAGATAGTTTGTATTTTGTTTGTGTGAGAGTGTGTGTGTGTGTGTATATGTGTATATATATATACACACACACACACACACACACACTCTCACACTAACAAAATACAAACTATATATGTGTGTGTTATATACATAATATGTATATACACACACACACACATATATATAGTTTGTATTTTGTTTGTGTGTGTGTGTGTGTGTGTGTGTATGTATATATATATATATATATATATATATATATATATATATATATATACACACACACGCGCGGGCGTGTATGTGTGTATATATATATACACACACACACACACACAAACAAAATACAAACTATATATGTGTGTGTGTGTGTGTGTATATACATAATATGTATATACACACACACACAGTTTGTATTTTGTTCGTGTGAGAGAGTGTGTGTATATATATATATATATATATATATATATATACACATATACACACACACACGCGCGGGCGTGTGTGTGTGTGTGTGTATATATATATATATATATATATATATATATATATATACACACACACACACAAACTAAAAAAAAAAACAAAAAACATAAAAACGCTTAAAGGAACACTCCAAGTATGATCATTACAGCCTGCTGGTATTCCATGTCAATGCTGTTAAAAGCTGAACAAAATTGACATAGCTAAAAATGAAAACTTTCCCTTTAGCCAGAATGTGAAGATTAGAAACAGCGTGGCACATTGCCAGGAGTCTCATGACATCATAGCAATAATAGTGGGTTGTAGTGGTTATGGTGCATAGAGTGCCCCTTTTAAAGCAAATAGTCACCATTACTCTACAGCAAAGATTTGCTGGAATGGACCCAAATGCGCTCTTTTTGCTTTAGAAGAATGGTCAGATTATGCTAAACAAAATGTTCCAAGACTCTCGGGCATCTATTCAAGAAGCAGTCTATATATTTTAACACATATTGGGGAAACTGAAAACAAATAAAGCAAATCTTTTTTGTTAGAAAACAATTTCCTAAACTAGAAAATTAATTTAAAAATTAGGTTTTTTTGGTGCGCTTGTAAGGCACTATGAATATGTGGATATAGATTAGGAATGAAAACTGATAGACATGCAAACCCTGTTCAATGTTCTAACCCTGACTGTAACACTGTAAACATCTCCTGGAAATGACTGATATATTTTAAATGTTTTTCGGTGCACTGCAAAAAACAAAAAACAAGCAAAAAAACTGAAATCAGCAACTGCTCCTACCTCATCCACATCACTTCCTCACTGCTGCCACCCTCGGAATTTTTGCAAAAATATGACAGGTACAAACAATAGAAACAAAAAACTAATGATCAACTGGAAAGTGGCTAGGCCAGCAGTAAGATAGGAGTTGGGAGATAGGGTGATGATTTTACATGGGTGGATTGGGTCAAAATGGGACAGTGTATGGTCAGGTGAGGTGGACCAGAAGGGGACCAGTAAGGAAACGAACTTATAACATTTCAACAAATGTTTTTGTAAAGAGGTCGGTCTTAAGCTCCCTCTTGTTTTCGCTAAATGCTGATTATTTAAGGAACAGATTGATACGGGGAAAGGTATGGAATGGAGATGGCAGGTAGATGGAGATGAATGAGTAGACAAAGGGAGACGTGAGGTAGTGTACGGAAATGTAAGAGGACAAGATATTTCAAAATGGCTTGCTGAAAAATCAAAAGCCAAAAGAGTTTCTGAAAAAGGGATGACATATGCAGAAGAATAAAAATTACTTTTTTTCAGATTTTGAGAAGGTGAATGATGAAATGTTGCAGACGGTCCTGGAGGACAGAGATGCAATAGTCTAACCTTGAAAATGTAGGATTGGGTGAAGTAACAAAATTAACAGTAATATATGTTTATTGAAGCCTAGTAGAGAGTCAAGGATGGGCAAAAGGGAGATGGTCGGAATTGCAGAAGGGGTTGAGATGGAGATGGAACAGTGAAGAAAGGGACTTCAGTTTTAACAGAAGATATGGTAATGTTCAGTTGGCGATTTCAGAGATGGAGAAAGATATTTGGAAGAGAGGTGAAGGGTGAAGGAAGGGAAGGAGAAGATGATTTGTATATTGTCTGCAAAGAAATGGACAGTAAAGTTATAACTAGAAATCAAGTCAAACAGAGTAGCTGTATGGAAGGTGAATACCAGAATGGGAAAACTGAGTTTTGCAGTACACAGGTTGCAAGAAGGCAGTGTGGAAAGCAAAAAACGTTGAAAGAAACTATATTGGAATGATCAAAAAGGTAGAATGGGAACCAGGTGATTGCAGAGGCAGCAAAGATAAGGACAGGGACCTGTGCGAACTTAAAATGGACTTTATATCCAACCATTTTAAATTAGACTGGCTGAAAATCAAGGGAAATATAGTCCACAAGAGCCATTACTAAACAGTCACAATCAAAACTAAGCTGTGGCTCACCGCCTCCCCTCTTTCATCCCTGACATGTACCACATACCTGCCAGAGGTGGTTAGCAACCGTCGACACAAGCCACGTCAGGTCTCCTAGGCAACCTAAGGTTCCAGGGAGACGTAGGTACTCTTAGTAAGCTGTAGGACCAATCCATGGTATTGGTCAAGTTTAAAGGGATAACCATGAGTCCCCATGGCAGCTCCAAACACGAACACAATAAAGAGACAGAGACTTGGCAGAGGGGCCGTGCCTATGTTAAGGCGTCCTATTTAAACCCAGAACCGCTAGGCTTTCATTGCACAGCGTTCTGTGCTATTTGCGGTGGATACTTGGCTACAATTCTGTTCCTGATTTCTTAGTATTGACCCCTGACCTGTCTCTACGCTACTGAACCTTGCTCTCTGGATATCTGATCTTTGGACTGTCTGACCTTGCACCTTCAGGATTGTTTGCCTTGGACTCTCTCTTTGCTCCCTTTTTACCCCAGTAAATTACTGCTTTCTGGGTTTCACATTATCCATTCGTCTGACAGCCACTCACAGCTCAGTGAAATTGTTCTCTGTCAGTTCAAATAAACATTGCTTTCCGTTCAGTAAGGTTGCAATAAGAGATTCAGTATTTCAATACAGAGGCTGCACTGTGAGGGGTCCAGTCTTTTTGTTCCAGGGTCTTTATGCTGCGCTCTTGTTCCTCGGCTGGTAAAAGCATTTTTTTGTGCCGGGCTGCTGTGTAATACCAGCAGCCTGCTTTGTTCTCGTCTGGCTCCCATGCTGTACCATTGCTACAGAGTTTAAAGAAAATTAGCTTTTCTGAAAATTTGCCTTTTTGAAATTAGTTTCCTGTGAAGAATTACATAATGTAATGGGTGCCCCTGAAATTCTTGGTCAACTTACAGAACAAGATAAAACTGAATGTTTAAGTAAAAAGACTCTTTTGTATTTCAAACAAAATCTTTTCACTTGGCTTTCCATTCAAAATAAACAGAACACACTAATTAGACTGCGGAACAGCAGATTATAAGATAAATGGACAGTAAAATTGAGCTTTGCTACTGTGAGCGACGTTAGGTATAAGCTGCACTGAAGATTAAATGTATTCTTTAGAGAGATAAACTGTGGATTCCACACCTGCTTAGAAAGTGTGATTTACAGACACTGGATATTGACAATACACACTCCATCCTTGGTTGCAGCCATTCACTTAAGATGGAATATGAAACCAATTCAGAGTGTGAGCTTTGAGAATCATACATGCATGATATGATGAGAGAGAGGTAGAGAGATAGAGGGATAGCAAGAAAGAGAGGGGGAGGTGGAGAGGGAGGGGGAGAGGAAGGGAGGGTAAGTGGGAGGGAGGGAGGGAAGGCCGGAGTGAGGGAGGGCCACATAAAAATGGATAGATGGTGCCGCTATCCTGCACCACGGACCCCAACCCGAGGCACAATCCCGAGCGGACCCGGCCCTGCTCCCCCCCCTGTGGGCCGGAACCGAGAAAGCCCAACTGGGGCAAGGGGGACCCAGGCGCTGTACCTAAAATAGCGGGCACCATGTGCGCAGGAGGCAGGGGAGAGACCCGCTACCTCCCCGCGATCACGACTCGCAAAGCGACTCCTGCCTCCCAACCCTTCAATAAAGTGAGGCGGAGAAACACTCACCGGCCCCCGGGGCCATCGGAGCTAAAATCAAGCGGCCCAATTAACCCACATGAGGAGAGAACAGCGGCAGCACCACACAACACCCACTCCCGCCAGGGAACTCCGAGCATGAAGCAAAGCTGGACACTCGAGCGGGAGCACCCACTAGGCACTCACTCCCCACTCAGCCTAAACCAAGATGTTCCAAAAAGCGGCAAACTCATATGGGCATCATCAAGCTCACCACCAAGGCTGCTACCAACCTTCAGAGAAATGACAGAGGCAAGACCCACACAACATGGTCAGAGTCCAGGAGAACCCAACGAGAAACCCACTGCCTGCGGAGCCTGCTCTGCCGGACACTCACCCCCTGCTGCACGGAAACAGCTGAGCAGGTACCGGACAATACTGGGACCCCCCCTGTCGGTGTAGCCTTGGGGCCACCAGGACGAAGACACAATCCTACTGGGGCAGCTTGGGTCGCCCCGACCCACGGGGGTGACAACCTTTATAAAGTGATTTCACTAGATGTGACTAGAATGTAACAACACAATATGAGTGCTATAGCATTAACACAAATTACTCATGATAAAACAGTTCGTATTAATGTTCAGAATGTGTAGCGGAGTTACCCCACTCTGTAGGCCGAATACTGCACTGTTATTTGCCTCTCACTGCACAACAGCTTACACAAGAGCAGCGCAGCTAGCACACACATGCCAGCTACTGTCACACTGTAAATCATAAGACCACACTACAACTATGTCAGCATAACTAGTACAACCAATCTAGCACTGTTAAGCGTTGACGATTTCACCTTGTTCCAACTACTTCACTGCGTAGCCAAGCTTGTTAATGTTATAATTATACAAAATTGTGCAATTCCTCGTGCCACTGTATAACCTGAGTACAACCTTGAACACGCTGTTGTGGCGTATGTCGATGCTTTGTAATAACATGCATAACAAAAATAAAAAATAAAAAAAAAAAAAAAAATGAATAGATGGACACAAACGTTGCTAAAAATAAATTACAAAATGTAGCCTTAACAATTAAAGGAACAATGTAGGTACTATATACATTTAATCTCCTTGAAGTGGTTATAGTGCCTAGAGTCCTTTGGGGCTGTCTCTCCATTTAGTTGTAAACTATATTTTGAGTTCTTGAGTACTAAATAAGGGGTCCTGGCTGCCCACAGATTGGTTTTCACTGGTAATAGGACTAAGGCAGTTGCCATACTGATGAGGGGGTACTGTGTTTTCCTGTCTGAGATGTAACAAGTCTGGTTGTGAAAGCACACTGTAAATAAAATAAGAGTGGCACATACTTGTAAAGGTAATATTCCGCTTGGTCTACCTCTTCCCGGCAGGTAATATTATCCACAAACTGAAAAAAGGAAATGGAGGGGGGGGAAGATACATTAGTGTTCCAAGCATATTTATGTAACACTCTTATAAGGTTTCATGCATTAAAACCTAGACTGCCAGTAACCCAAGATTCCATTAAAATTGTGTTTATGCAGTGTTGTCACACCTCCCTGCATGTGACTTTGTGACTTACAGAGCATTCCTAAACACGTCCTGTAAAGAGTTATCCAATGTTTACACTAACTTTATTGCAAATTCTGTTTAATTTAGAATGTCTTATCTCCTGCTCTGTTAATAGCTTGCTAGACCGTGCACAAGCCTCCTGTGTGTGATTAAAGTTCAGAGCAGGAGATACAAGTTTCTAAAGTAAGTTAAAATCTGATTTAAAATTAAACTTTTATTTCTCCAAGCAGGCTCTTAGTCGCAACCAGAGGACGAGTGGCTAGGACTGCATAAACAGAAACAAGGTGATTTAACTTCTAAACGGCACATAATTTAGCAGTGAGACTGCAAGGGGCATGATCTATACACCAAAACTGAGTAATTAAGCTAAAGTTGTCTTGGAGTCTGTAGTGTCCCTTTAAGGAGGCCAATGGCTGTTAAATGACCACTATAGGCACCCAGACCACTTCAGCTTAATGAAGTGGTCTGGGTGCCTGGTCCAGCTAGGGTTAACCCTTTTTTTTTAATAAACATAGCAGTTTCAGAGAAACTGCTATGTTTATACTGAGGGTTAATCCAGCCTCCAGTGGCTGTCTCATTGACAGCCGCTAGAGGCGCTTTCGTGCTTCTCACTGTGAAAATCACAGTAAGAAGACGCCAGCGTCCATAGGAAAGCATTGTAAATGCTTTCCTATGAGACCGTCTGAATGCACGCGTGGCTCCTGCCGTGCATGCGCATTCAGCCGATGACGTCGCGAGAAAGGAGGAGAGGAGGAGGAAAGCTCCCCGCCCGGCGCTGGAGAAAGGTAAGATTTTAACCCCTTCCTCTCTCCAGAGTCCGGCGGGAGGGGGTCCCTGAGGATGGGGGCACCCTTAGGGCACTTTAGTGCCAGGAAAGGAGTATGTTTTCCTGGCACTATAGTGGTCCTTTAAGTAGTGATACATTGCAAAATTTAGAGAAAGTGGATGTTCAAAACCGGTATGACATAACAAGAATACCGGTCAGTGGATGAAGATGGATTCAAACTACTCAATGTAAGCTAGTGACTTACAATTACTAAATGTTACTACATGTTCTGCAATGTTCTGGTGACTTTATATAAAACTCCATGTAAATAGCAATGAAAATGTGGCTTCTAAAACACACTTGCCCACTCCTAGATTCTAGAAACACGTGCCAACCCATGTTTTTGCATAAATGTCAAGTCCAATAAAAATGAAATTTGATTCCATACCCGTGAAATTGTCAATGAGCTCACAGGAAGTTTCTTCTCATAGGTCCTGTCCATTAGATTTGCTAGAGACACTGTCAAAGCAAAACCAAATTCACAATGTGAAAACGTTTTCTCGGTATAGACAGTTAATAGTAACTCGAATGACCATAACATCTTAATGCAACACTGAGGTTATTTATTTCTAATAAGCAGTAATCGCAATATGATAGAGGTTATCTCAGTGATAATCATGGGGAGTCTCCATAGGTTTTCATTATAGTTATATTATCTGTATATTAGGGGAATGCTTAGTGTTGAGAATGTGCTCATTTTAACATTTGAAAAAAAGGTCTTGGTCTTCACTTTGCTGACAATTCAAGTTATGTGTCACATAATCTGTTATAATTATATTCTCATGACCTGATAATATATAAATATATACCTTATATATTATTATTATTATTTTTTTTTTAAAAGACATACATTGTGGTAGTTACACCACAGTTTCAAACTGGTCGCAGGGAACACAGCTGCAACTGGGCCCGTCACTACTGGGGGTCTGGCCGCCCTCTCACCTCCGTGAGCGCAGGTGGGCATAATTTGAGGGCTTGTGCACAGCTGCACCGTCCCGAGGTGCGCAGTGGCTGGCAGGAGGGGAGCACACAGCACAGAGATTCTCTCCTGCCAGTCACTACTTGTAGCATGGCCGAGAGGACCACGGCCTGACAGGAGTACTTCCTGTCAGATCAGGCACCATATACTGTTCGGCCATGGAGGTGAACAAGTACAGGGGGAAAGACAAATGAATGGGCTGCGGGTGAAAGAAACACACAGGGTTTGGAAGGTGCACACAGAGGGGCTGTGAGGGGAGAACGAGACACGTGGAGGGGCTGTGAGGGGAGAACGAGACACGTGGAGGGGCTGTGAGGGGAGAACGAGACACGTGGAGGGGCTGTGAGGGGAGAACGAGACACGTGGAGGGGCTGTGAGGGGAGAACGAGACACGTGGAGGGGCTGTGAGGGGAGAACGAGACACGTGGAGGGGCTGTGAGGGGAGAACGAGACACGTGGAGGGGCTGAGAGGGGAGAACGAGACACGTGGAGGGGCTGAGAGGGGAGAACGAGACACGTGGAGGGGCTGAGAGGGGAGAACGAGACACGTGGAGGGGCTGAGAGGGGAGAACGAGACACGTGGAGGGGCTGAGAGGGGAGAACGAGACACGTGGAGGGGCTGAGAGGGGAGAACGAGACACGTGGAGGGGCTGAGAGGGGAGAACGAGACACGTGGAGGGGCTGAGAGGGGAGAACGAGACACGTGGAGGGGCTGAGAGGGGAGAACGAGACACGTGGAGGGGCTGAGAGGGGAGAACGAGACACGTGGAGGGGCTGAGAGGGGAGAACGAGACACGTGGAGGGGCTGAGAGGGGAGAACGAGACACGTGGAGGGGCTGAGAGGGGAGAACGAGACACGTGGAGGGGCTGAGAGGGGAGAACGAGACACGTGGAGGGGCTGAGAGGGGAGAACGAGACACGTGGAGGGGCTGAGAGGGGAGAACGAGACACGTGGAGGGGCTGAGAGGGGAGAACGAGACACGTGGAGGGGCTGAGAGGGGAGAACGAGACACGTGGAGGGGCTGAGAGGGGAGAACGAGACACGTGGAGGGGCTGAGAGGGGAGAACGAGACACGTGGAGGGGCTGAGAGGGGAGAACGAGACACGTGGAGGGGCTGAGAGGGGAGAACGAGACACGTGGAGGGGCTGAGAGGGGAGAACGAGACACGTGGAGGGGCTGAGAGGGGAGAACGAGACACGTGGAGGGGCTGAGAGGGGAGAACGAGACACGTGGAGGGGCTGAGAGGGGAGAACGAGACACGTGGAGGGGCTGAGAGGGGAGAACGAGACACGTGGAGGGGCTGAGAGGGGAGAACGAGACACGTGGAGGGGCTGAGAGGGGAGAACGAGACACGTGGAGGGGCTGAGAGGGGAGAACGAGACACGTGGAGGGGCTGAGAGGGGAGAACGAGACACGTGGAGGGGCTGAGAGGGGAGAACGAGACACGTGGAGGGGCTGAGAGGGGAGAACGAGACACGTGGAGGGGCTGAGAGGGGAGAACGAGACACGTGGAGGGGCTGAGAGGGGAGAACGAGACACGTGGAGGGGCTGAGAGGGGAGAACGAGACACGTGGAGGGGCTGAGAGGGGAGAACGAGACACGTGGAGGGGCTGAGAGGGGAGAACGAGACACGTGGAGGGGCTGAGAGGGGAGAACGAGACACGTGGAGGGGCTGAGAGGGGAGAACGAGACACGTGGAGGGGCTGAGAGGGGAGAACGAGACACGTGGAGGGGCTGAGAGGGGAGAACGAGACACGTGGAGGGGCTGAGAGGGGAGAACGAGACACGTGGAGGGGCTGAGAGGGGAGAACGAGACACGTGGAGGGGCTGAGAGGGGAGAACGAGACACGTGGAGGGGCTGAGAGGGGAGAACGAGACACGTGGAGGGGCTGAGAGGGGAGAACGAGACACGTGGAGGGGCTGAGAGGGGAGAACGAGACACGTGGAGGGGCTGAGAGGGGAGAACGAGACACGTGGAGGGGCTGAGAGGGGAGAACGAGACACGTGGAGGGGCTGAGAGGGGAGAACGAGACACGTGGAGGGGCTGAGAGGGGAGAACGAGACACGTGGAGGGGCTGAGAGGGGAGAACGAGACACGTGGAGGGGCTGAGAGGGGAGAACGAGACACGTGGAGGGGCTGAGAGGGGAGAACGAGACACGTGGAGGGGCTGTGAGGGGAGAACGAGACACATGGATGGTCTCCAGAGCAGTTTTCACACCAGGGCCTGGTGGTTTCTAGTTAAATACAATCTGAGACTGGTGTATTTTACAAGATAGTCAATGAAAGCGCACACGAATGTCAAATGCCCTCAGCAGTGGGACAGTGGTTTTCAACCTACTCTAGGCTCATTTGAATGATACACATAAATAAAATAAAATCCATGGCACACCTATTATTGTTACTTATCCAGTTAGCCTAATTTTATAATTCCTGCAAATCATTAATATAAAAATGCAAATAAATTAAAGGACTGCTACAGCTATTTGAGAACCAACTAAAAACATACCTGGGCTCCGCCAGGCACATGTTGTCACCTCCTCTGCAGCGCGAAGCTCCTGCACGGAGCCAAGACCGATCGTGCAAAGAGGTGTTTGCCCTCAAGAGAAGCTTGAAGCCAATGTACGTGCCCTGCATGGCAAGCATTAGCTCAGTAGAGCCAACAGAATCACCTTGCAGGAGGCTTGGGTTTCAGAGGAGGTTGCATTCGGCGTTAGGTAAATGCTAGGTAACCCCTTAAGGACACATGACGTGTGTCATGTCATGATTCCCTTTTATTCCAGAAGTTTGGTCCTTAAGGGGGTAAGCTCCTAAACCATTCTGAAAACTGTGTGGCTACTTACCATGAAACTGCATCAGGGCACTTCTGGCATTAATAACCACTACAGAGGGTCTTAAAGCTTTAATTTACACTCCTGAAATATATAATAACCATCTTTTTGTGCGTTTCACCTGGTCCTTTCATACATTACAGTATAATGCTGAAAATAATGTCCTTAAATTCTAAGTAGGTTGGGAGACAATCAAAATATTATTATTTTGCATCTGGGGCAAAATAGTCCCTTCATTGTGAGTCTGCTTACACACTATGGGTGCACTTTATCATTGCGGCCTCGTGGTGTCTGTTACGGGTACCTGGCCATCGGGTGTAGGTTCCAAACTGGGACTTGTGTTGGGATCTTCAGCTGCTCATTGATCTTGTGAGGGACATTTTTAAAGTAACTATTTTGCAATTCATTGCTGGTTTGTTTTTATTAATCTCCAGTGATCTCTCTATGATATTGTATTTTTATGTTATGTATATTTGTAATTAAATATTGAAAAATTATGATTGATCACCACCCCCTCTTTGGTTTTTCATACGTGGAGTATATTCTATTGGGTATTATTGTTGCAAGAGGGGAGCAGCTAAAGTATCAATATATATTTTTTAGATTTACGTATATTCAGCCTCTATCTTTAATAAGCCTCAACCTACAATAAGCGGAGAGTATGTGTCCCTTTGTGGCACAGTCCTTAACACCAGGTATTGAGGAGGTTAATATAAGAATTGGCCGGGTTATGGGGAAGCCAGGAAGATGCCCCTGTTATGGAAGGCTGAGGCAAGCATGTGACAGATGGGAAAAAAGCAGGAAGTCACAATGCCTTCCATAATTCACATATCAAGCCCATCTGCTCCTTTCTAAAAAAAAGAAAAAGAGGTAATGAAGCCATAATTAGTTTAAAAAGACAACACTGTATCTGTAGAACACCACTCACAATCTAGATTGATTAGCTGTGTCATAAAGAGGTTAATTAACCATTCAGTATGAAACAAGAGAGCAGTGCTCTGTCTGTACCGGGAGATCATGCCGGTTAGTAATTCTGTAAACCCCACAGCAGTGGGATAGCCACCATGGTCACAGGTGTTACAGCTGTGACCGGGTCCATCACTCTAAGGGCCTGGCTGCCCTGTCAACCCCTGGACCAGTGGACCAAGGGGTCGACATGGCAGCCAGGGCTGGACCAGTGGACCAGCATAACTTCAGGGCCGGTGTGGCCAAATGCAGTCGCCGGGTGAACGGCCAGGGAAGAGCGCACAGCACTCCTCCTCTTGCTAGTCACTGCATGTACCTTGGCCAAGTGAATCGTGGTCTGACAGGACGGCAGTGTCTTCTCACTGTGAAAATCACAGTGAGGCTGGATTAACCCTAGTGTAAACATAGAAGTGTTTACAGCTGCAGGGTTAACCCTAGATGGACGTGGCATCCAGACCACTTCATTGAGCTGAAGTGGTCTGGGTGCCTATAGTGGTCCTCTAAGCGAATGTGGTTTTGGTTTCTATGGTGTACCTTTAAATATATTCTCACATCTACAGTGACTAATAAATGCTATAACTTTTCTATAAATAAAAGTCCTAAATTATTTAACATTAGGATATTACACCTGTTGAAGATGTTTCTGAATGTTTTATTCAAGAGAATGATTTCTAGAAAAGTGACAGTTTCCCTTTAAGATGTGAGATTGAAACCTCAAGGAATCAGACTTATACATCCGACAGTGATACATTTAGTGCTTAATTTCATGAAAGTGCACAAGAATGTAATTATTGGCTAAAATAATCTATAGACTAAGCAGCAATGGCAAGCTTAACATTTCAGGATCTTATTTTTAGCATGATATACCGAGATATAGACTAAATATAGGCTGCATGGCCTATGCTGATTGCTGAGGTAAGAGTGCCATCTACTGGCTGGAAGACTTTAAAACATTATTTTAATGGAAAACCAACATGCAATATTGTACAATTACAGTTGTTTATATATACACCTCCCAAGATTACAATTTAGTTGAATAATTTGTTATTTGAAAGTCACCTAAAATTACTCAAAACAGCTCCTCCCCTGGATACACCCCACTCACACCCGTAAAATTAAAGTGAACGCTGTGCCCATTTGAAATGTTGGGAGGAATGTTTATATAGAGCCAACATATTCTGCAGTGCTATACAATAGGTAAACAAGACATATTTAATTGTAAGAAAACATGTAATAGAAAACATGTATGACACATGGGAACAGTTGGTGAAGAGGGCCCTGCTTGCACGAACTTACAATCAGAAGGGATTAGGGACAAATGCACAAACAAGTGAGGGAGAAAGCAAAGGAAGTTTGTAAGGCAGGGGTAGACAACCATCTAGCACTCCAGATGTTGTGGACTACATCCCCCATAATGCCCTTACAGTCATAATGCAAGCATGGCATCATGGGAAATGTAGTCCACAGCATCTAAAGTGACAAAGGCTACCTAACCCTGGTTAGAGGATTAAGCGTTATGGGGAGAGCTGGTAGGGTTCTCTACAAAAGTGTTACTGCAGAGACAATGCGAGTGGGATGACTGATAAGGAGGAGAAACCATTGAGAAGTCCTGCATTCGAGAGTCTGGGGTGCAGGTGTGAGAACAGGACAGTGACAGGTTGTAGGCAAGGCGAAGAGGCTATGCTGGAGCACATCTGCTAATGAGTGGGGAGAGGAACAATTATGCTTTGCGAGTAAGGACAAGAACAGAAAGACAATGTAGAGATTGAAAAATCGGTGAGGTGTGAACAGTACTGGATGGAAGGTAGTTTGGCAGAGGTGTTCCTTATGCCAGCATTACAAGGGGAGGACACAGACAAACAGAAATTAAGTAAGTTTATCTCTACATGTCTGTCATCGAGCTCCCATAAAGCACTGTATTTGGCATCAGCTCAGCAGAAAATTCATACCTAATTTTAACTTGGGGATTTACAGCAGATGACTGGAGAGAACCTTTAACCCCTTAAGGACCAAACTTCTGGAATAAAAGGGAATCATGACATGTCACACATGTCATGTGTCCTTAAGGGGTTAAAGGGACACTATAGCCACCAGAACCCCTACAGTTTAATATATTGTTTCTTGGAAGCGCAGCCTAGCTTCAGCGCAGAGGAGACATGCAGATTCTGAGCTCCTTTATTTTAAGCCACCATCTGAGCCTGGGGGTCACAGTGACACATTTGGAGGCATCGCACAAGTCTACAACCTGTTGGAGATCCGAAAATCTCTACTGCAACCTTCTGGGGACAGAGCTGAGGAGAGACAGTCGATCTCCCTACACTCAAGTCCCTGATATAGTCTAACCGCTATCATACCCTCACCTCTGGACCGGTGGGGGTTATCCCGATCCACACTGAACTATCCTGTGCAACTCACCCTGCACTTACCTTGAGTTACAGGTCGCTAACTGACTGCACTCTGACCACGCTGTGCATACAAAATGGAAACAACCCTTCCACCTAAAGAACAGGGCCTGAGCCCACCTCAAAAGCCTCACTGCGGCTCACTATAATGTAATACAGAAAAGCTTGACACAATCTTTAGGAGCTTCTGGGAAAGGCTTCACGCTCGTGCACAAACTACAATAGCAGGAGGAAGAATCTGGTAGGAGGTAGGATCTGGTAGACTTGGAGTTGTGGATAAAAGGCATATTGCACAGTCTGTTGTTCTACATAATTCATTTTCTGCACTTTCAGAGTGTAGTGGTGTCCTGGAGATAGGCACTGAGGCTAGTGGTGTTGTGCAGAGAGGCACTGAGGCTAGTGGTGTTGTGCAGAGAGGCACTGAGGCTAGTGGTGTTGTGCAGAGAGGCACTGAGGCTAGTGGTGTTGTGCAGAGAGGCACTGAGGCTAGTGGTGTTGTGCAGAGAGGCACTGAGGCTAGTGGTGTTGTGCAGAGAGGCACTGAGGCTAGTGGTGTTGTGCAGAGAGGCACTGAGGCTAGTGGTGTTGTGCAGAGAGGCACTGAGGCTAGTGGTGTTGTGCAGAGAGGCACTGAGGCTAGTGGTGTTGTGCAGAGAGGCACTGAGGCTAGTGGTGTTGTGCAGAGAGGCACTGAGGCTAGTGGTGTTGTGCAGAGAGGCACTGAGGCTAGTGGTGTTGTGCAGAGAGGCACTGAGGCTAGTGGTGTTGTGCAGAGAGGCACTGAGGCTAGTGGTGTTGTGCAGAGAGGCACTGAGGCTAGTGGTGTTGTGCAGAGAGGCACTGAGGCTAGTGGTGTTGTGCAGAGAGGCACTGAGGCTAGTGGTGTTGTGCAGAGAGGCACTGAGGCTAGAGGTTTTGTGCAGAGAGGCACTGAGGCTAGAGGTGTTGTGCAGAGAGGCACTGAGGCTAGTGGTGTTGTGCAGAGAGGCACTGAGGCTAGAGGTGTTGTGCAGAGAGGCACTGAGGCTAGTGGTGTTGTGCAGAGAGGCTTGAAGACTATGGTGAGGCCTAATAGAAAGCAGTTGTTGTTGGGGGATTCCATCATAAGAGGTGTGGAGATGGACAATGGTGGTCTTGTGAGGTGTCTTCCCGGAGCTACTGCTCACAGAGACAGGAGACGTATCTGTAATATTGTTAAGCAAGCAAAGCAGGAAGGGGAATTGGATGTACTTGTCCATTTAGGGACAAATGACTTGGCTTGCAATGAGGTTTCAGAGGTTAAGGAAGTTTTTAGTGTTTTTGCCAATGATATACGGCAGGTTGCTTCCACACTGTCATTCTCTGAAGTTCTGCCTGTGCATAACACTCAGAACGACAGGCGGATGCGTATTAGGGACTTTAACTTGTGGCTTGGTGAATGGTGTCGGGAGCAAGGATTTGGCTTTATTGCTCATGGTAGCTCTGTTTGGAATGGAAATAAACTGTACAAAAAAGATGGTTTGCATCTTTCTCAAAAGGGAACAAATGTTCTCAGTGAGCAGTTCAGAGGTTTTGCTAGGATGTTTTTAAACTAGGAGGGGGGGGCAAAAGGGTGATAAAACATCAATCCAATTGTCCCCCAAAACAAGGACAGAAGGTGCCTGTAGCAAGTGTGTTAAAAAATGATAAGCTTAGAGTCATGTCTACAAATGCTCGCAGTTTAGGGAATAAGATCCATGAACTTGTGGCAATAATGGCAACTGATAGTGTAGATTTAGTCGCTGTTACTGAGACATGGTATAATGAGAAAAATGACTGGGACATAGCAATACCAGGGTACTCTTTATATAGAAAAGACAGGGAAGGCAAGAAAGGGGGAGGGGTGGCCCTGTATGTAAAGGATAGCATAAAATCTAGCCTAATAAAGGTTAGTGAGGCGAACATAGAGTCCGTTTGGGTTACGTTAGAATTTGGTAATCACACAGTAACTCGTGTAGGTGTGATTTATAGGCCCCCAGGACAAATTGAAGAGTTAGATAATCTACTAGTTGAAGAAATAGCTAAAATGACAATGAAGGGGGAAGTTATCATCATGGGTGACTTTAATCTTCCTGATGTGAATTGGAAAACAAAAATAGCTACTTGTGCCAGGAGCACACATATTCTAAACTCCCTACTGGGATTGTCTCTAAAACAAGTCGTTGAGGAGCCAACTCGTAAAGAGGCCATACTAGATTTAGTGTTAACAAATGGAGATTTGGTATCAGATATTACTGTAGGTGAAAGTTTAGGATCCAGTGATCATCAGTCAGTGTGGTTTAATATAAGAACAGTGACTGAGTCACACCACACAAAAACAAAAGTTTTAGACTTTAGAAAAACAGACTTTTCTAAAATTAGAATATGTGTAAAGGAGTCATTATCAGACTGGAGCAATTTATATGGAGTCCAAAAGAAATGGGATTATTTAAAAGTTGCACTACTGAAGGCAACAGAAAATTGCATTAGGCTTGTCAGTAAAAGCAAAAAATTCAAGAAACCACTGTGGTACTCCGCAGATGTGGCCAAAATAGTAAAAAACAAAAAGTTAGCATTTAGTAATTATAAAAAAACCCAGAGTGAGGAAGACAGAATGACCTATAAGATTAGGCAGAAAGAGGCTAAGCAAGTTATAAGAGCTTCCAAATCCCACACAGAAGAGAAAATAGCACAGTCAGTAAAAAAGGGGGACAAAACTTTTTTTAGATACATAAATGAGAAAAGAAAAGTAAAACAAGGATTAGTTAGATTAAAAACAAAAGAAGGAAGGTATGTAGATGAGGATAAAGGTCTAGCTGACTGCCTCAATGAATATTTTTGTTCGGTATTTACAGATGAAAATGAAGGAAAGGGACCTCAGTTAAGAAAAAGGATAAATGAGTCATTTATTACACGTGAGTTTACAGAGGAAGAGGTTCTATTTCAACTGTCAAAAGTAAAGACAAATAAGTCAATGGGACCTGATGGAATACACCCAAAGCTATTAAAAGAGCTTAGTGGTGTACTAGCAAAACCATTAACAGATTTATTTAACCAATCATTGATAACAGGAGTAGTCCCAGAAGATTGGAAGTTAGCAAATGTTGTGCCCATTCACAAGAAAGGTAATAGGGAGGAGTCGGGCAACTATAGGCCAGTAAGCCTTACTTCAGTAGTGGGGAAAGTGATGGAAACCATGTTAAAGGATAGGATTGTTGAACATCTAAAAACACATGGATTTCAAGACCAGAGACAACATGGGTTTACTTCAGGGAGATCATGCCAAACTAAACTTATTGATTTTTTGGATTGGGTAACTAAAACTATAGATCAGGGTGGTGCAGTAGACATTGCTTACCTAGATTTCAGTAAGGCTTTTGACACTGTTGCACATAGAAGGCTTATCAATAAACTACAATCTTTGAGTTTGGATTCCAATATTGTTGAATGGGTAAGGCAGTGGCTGAGTGACAGGCAACAGAGGGTTGTAGTCAATGGAGTATATTCAAAGCTTGGGCTTGTCACCAGTGGGGTACCTCAGGGATCTGTACTTGGACCCATTCTCTTTAATATTTTTATTAGTGATATTGCAGAAGGTCTTGATGGTAAGGTGTGTCTTTTTGCGGATGATACTAAGATATGTAACAGGGTTGATGTTCCAGGAGGGATAAGCCAAATGGAAAATGATTTAGGTAAACTAGAAAAATGGTCAGAGTTGTGGCAACTGACATTTAATGTGGATAAGTGCAAGATAATGCATCTTGGACGTAAAAACCCAAGGGCAGAGTACAGAATATTTGATAGAGTCCTAACCTCAACATCTGAGGAAAGGGATTTAGGGGTGATTATTTCTGATGACTTAAAGGTAGGCAGACAATGTAATAGAGCAGCAGGAAATGCTAGCAGAATGCTTGGTTGTATAGGGAGAGGTATTAGCAGTAGAAAGAGGGAAGTGCTCATGCCATTGTACAGAACACTGGTGAGACCTCACTTGGAGTACTGTACACAGTACTGGAGACCCTATCTTCAGAAGGATATTGATACCTTAGAGAGAGTTCAAAGAAGGGCTACTAAACTGGTTCATGGATTGCAGGATAAAACTTACCAGGAAAGGTTAAAGGATCTTAACATGTATAGCTTGGAGGAAAGACGAGACAGGGGGGATATGATAGAAACATTTAAATACATAAAGGGAATCAACACAGTAAAGGAGGAGACTATATTTAAAAGAAGAAAAACTACCACAACAAGAGGACATAGTCTTAAATTAGAGGGACAAAGGTTTAAAAATAATATCAGGAAGTATTACTTTACTGAGAGGGTAGTGGATGCATGGAATAGCCTTCCAGCTGAAGTGGTAGAGGTTAACACAGTAAAGGAGTTTAAGCATGCGTGGGATAGGCATAAGGCTATCCTAACTATAAGATAAGGCCAGGGACTAATGAAAGTATTTAGAAAACTGGGCAGACTAGATGGGCCGAATGGTTCTTATCTGCCGTCACATTCTATGTTTCTATGTTTCTATGTAAGAAAAGCTATTGCAGAAATCAAGTTTCTGGAGCAGAAAGAGCTTCCCGGGGGGCGATACGGTCTCTCCCAAGCATACTCACCTTGATGTATGCCTACCAAGGTCGAGGGACCCTCAAGGCACTGCCTCATTGCATCATCCACAGCAGTGGAGAATTACCCCCCAATGTCGGCACACCCCATCCAGATCCCCTGCTCTAGTCCAGAGTCCTTCCACAATCCATTGATATAAATTCTAAGTTTAGACATTGCGTTGCTTTTTCAGATCACAGCACTGAATAAATCTCTAAATAATAGGCAACTATTAAAATGTCAGTCTCAATTACAGTGGATCTTTGGACTTTGATAAAGTAGTCTAACAAAAACAAGTCCTAATAACAAAAATAATTTGTATTGTGTCTCTGTAGCTACATGATGACATAATAGCTGCCGCTTCTTACCAAGGCTGTGAGGTTCTCGTTCCAATTTCTCCCATCTCTCACTGTTGACATATGAAGATGACAGGATAAAACGTTTTCCTATAAAATAAATATTTAATGAGATTATTCTCAATGTTACTTGCCACTACAAGAATTCAGGCCCCTCCTTACAGACATTGGTAAAGTGGAAGTTACCGGTTAGCAATTTTTTTCAGCTTTGAACTGAATTTATTGGCGGAGTGACTAACTATTCCTAATAGATTGACATTAACTAGGAGATGGTGCCAGGATATTTGTGGCAAAATATTCACTATAGCAAGATGGAGTGGCTATCTTGCTTATTGATCGCCTCCTAGTGTGATGTAATTCCAGTAAAATACAAGTTTAGCAGGCTAAGATTGCCACAAGGCATATGTATGTATATGTGTTTGTAGTATCAGTTAGTTAATTACACGTAGCTAAGATACTGTTATCACTGTACTGACCAGGTGCAGGAATGTAAGAACTGGAATTACGCGTCCCTCTCCTTTGTATCAGATGAGCCACGTGGTTAGACCGGATGGATGAGTTTAGACTCTATTTATTAAATAGGTTAAGGGTATGTGTGGGTGTAGTTAATTGTGGGAGGAGCTACAGTGCTATATAAGGAATGTACTCTATGTATTCAGTACTCAGACTTTGCTGTATTTTGGTGACGCTAGTCCCTCTGAGTCCCGATCGGTGATCCAATAAAGAATCTCTTCCTTCCTGAAGAAACCTGTGTCCATCTCTCTGTGCTTGGCTTCCGTCAGTTTCTCCGGTATCATTTGGTGCATTGGCCGGGAAGCTCATCGTTCAACGGTAGCTGAGAGGCAGAGGCGTGAGACGGTCTATCTTTGCCCACGTTCTCTACGGCTGCACCCCTGAACTTCTGCGTGGACCTCCCTTCGTCTCGGCGCCACTGGTCTGTTGTCCAGGAGATCATCGGCCTCTACGTGAGAAGTGCTGGGGTGTCCCCGTCGATGAGTGTGAACTCAGGTTCAGGAACGAGGAGGTAAGACAACTGCTGTTTTAGACGGCAGGACCCACTAGGGGTATACCGATTGTGCGGTAGGCCCAAAGGGGTTTTGAATCTGTGTATCTGCCCCCTCTGTCGGAGGGAAGGAGCGAAGGCGCACCGCTCGATCGAACGCTCTTTAGTCAGACCGTTTGATTTGGTTAGTCAGGCGGGGTCCTGGTGTAAATAGCCCTAGCCGGACACCGGTGTCTTGTCTAGACTAGCGTTCTAGGGTGTATATTACGTTCGCTAGGTCGGAGGGACCGGGAGACTAAGCGGCGCCTGTGTAAATTCGGTTCGCTAGTTCTCATCCTATCTGGGCTAAGTGGGAAGGCGTGTAAATTTGGAACCCACTAGACTTTTGATAGTGCGACTAAGAGGCGCCTGTGTAAATTCGGTTCTCTAGCTCGCTATATATGTGGTGATTGGGCAGTGTGGCTAACCAAAACGGGTGTATATAGTTTTAGGTAGTCCATTCAAGGTACTGGCCAATAGTTTAGTTGGGAATTGTAAATGTGTTAACGATTGTTTTAGTAAAGTGTATATCTTGTTAGATAGCGCGAGCTCAGCCGTCTAGCGAGAGTGTTAATAGTGTGTTGCTGTATTATAGTGCACGGTACCATAACCCTGTATATTTACTGACATTATATAATAAGTACTAATCATTGTCGTCCATTGCATGTTTAACACCATAACCACTAATAATTGTATTGTGACCTTAACTTGTGCTTTGACCTATGCTAACCGTACTGTAACCGCTATTTGTAAAAGACGATGTTACTGGGGTGTGTTATAGACGGGTAATTCGTATATAGAGAATTATAGCGTGGGTGACTGTATAGTTACGCCAAAGGGCATAATATTGATTATATAGTGACTGGTGTAACAGCTGTGTGTGTACGGGAATTCCCTGAGTGTTTATTGTTATTGTGTACGTTTCACTTGGTAACCGTACCACGTGGTGCTGTTGCCAGAGGAAACGGGTGTGACTGTTGAATAGTACGCGTGTATAGTATTCGTTGTCGACGACGTTCCATTGTTAAGTATGGGTGCGTCGCAGTCAACGATTCCGGATCCCTTAGGATGTATGGTTAAGAATTTTAAAAAGGGATTCAAAGTTTGTGATTTTGGGGTAAAGATGTCTCCTGTACGTTTGGTCACTTTGTGTACTAGGGAGTGGCCTACTTTGGTTGCGGCATGGCCGCCACGTGGCAGTTTGGATCCAACTCTGGTACAGCGCTTACACGTGGCTGTATCGGGTAGGCCTGAACTTTACGGCCAGTTTCCTTATATTGACTGTTGGAGACAGGCCGTAAATGACTCGCCAAAATGGCTCCAGACATGCCACGAGGAGCAGTGTCGCCTCATGGTAGCTAGGACTTGCTCGTCCACTAGGACTGGTGTTAGGCCCATTTTGGACACGCCCCCTGAGTCCGAGATCCCTTTGCCGCCCCCTTACTTTCCGTTAAGAAGAAGTGACGCAAACGCAGGAAGTCCTGCACCCCTCCCCTCATTACCCTCATCCACTTCCGCTTCCTCCTCCAGTACAGGATCCACCCCCCCTCGTACTAAATCTCCCCTTCCGGAACCAGAATCCACCCCCATTAGAAACGAATATCCTGATTTGGCGCCACTTCAGACTTCCGGTCAAGCTTCATCTAGCTCGGCTCGAAGTGTTTTATTTACGACCTTTTCCCAAAACCGACCTCCCACATCCCCATACCCTATCTCTCCCCGACCGGAACCCATGACTGACGCCTCTCTACGTAGCCCCATCCAAACCCGACAGTTGACTGGTGCCCAACAATTAAAGCACTATCAGATGCCTCTTCGTCTGAATCCCGGGTCAGCTTATATCGATGCCGCAGGTCAAATGGCACACGCTGACCCAGTCTTCGTATATGTCCCATTTACCACAACCGATCTTTTAAACTGGAAGACCCATAATTCCTCGTATACTGAGAAACCACAAGCTATGACTGATCTGTTCACCTCAATAGTACAGACGCATAATCCGACATGGGCTGATTGCCAGCAGTTACTAATGACTTTATTTAACAATGAGGAAAGGACAAGAATAAATCAAGCAGCCATTAAAGCATTAGAGGATAGAGCCCGTGCTTTGAACCAAGCCAATCCAGCAGCATGGGCCGCGACACACTATCCCAACACCGATCCCGATTGGAACGTAAATGGTGCTGATATGGTTCAACTCAGAGCCTATAGAGACGCTATAATTGCTGGCATGAAAGCCGGAGGAAAGAAAGCCATTAACATGTCGAAGACAGTTGAGGTGATCCAGAAAAGCGATGAAGCGCCCAGTGTCTTTTATGACCGATTATTGGAGGCATACCGCTTGTATACCCCCTTTAATCCGGAAGACGCAGACAATTCCCGAATGGTTAACTCCGCCTTTGTCAGCCAAGCATACGGAGATATTAAGCGCAAGCTACAAAAGTTAGAAGGGTTTGCAGGTATGTCCATCACCCAACTAATGGAGGTAGCAAATAAGGTCTATATGAACAGGGATACAGAAAGTAAGAAAGAGGAAGAGCGCAAGATGCGTAAAAAGGCTGATATGCTAGCGGTAGCGATCGCAGGCGTAGATAAACGGGGCCCAGATAGAGGCAATAATAGATGGAGTAGGGAGCCTTTGAGTAGGGATCAATGCGCGTATTGCAAGGAAGAAGGGCATTGGAGGAACGAATGTCCGCAAAGAGAGCAGTACGAGAGAGACCAACCCAGGGCAGGCTACGGAAACTTTAGAGGTAGAGCGAGAGGTAGAGGAGGCCCCGGAGGGAGTAATGGTTATAGAGGGAGTAATGGGAACAGAGGAAGTGTTAGGGAAGACAGGTATATTCCAGCAGCGCAAAGGTCCCGCGATAGAGAAGGTAGGGACTTTGTAGGATTGGCTGACACTGTCATGGAGGACTATTGATACCGACCGGGCTCCATCCCCCTTGGTCGAGCGGAGCCTATGGTCGATGTATCAATAGGGGGGAAAAGGAGTGCGTTCATGATCGACACTGGTGCTGAACATTCAGTGGTGACTAATCTAGTTGCTCCTCCATCTGGAAGGACTATTACTGTGATAGGAGCAACTGGAAGAAGTGCTGAAAAACCGGTTCTTAAAAGTCGACTCTGTACATTGGGAGGCCACGTAGTAAAACACCAATTCCTTTATATGCCTGAATGTCCAGTCCAATTGCTGGGACGTGATATGCTATCAAAATTACAAGCGCAGATTACGTTCCTACCAAATGGAACAACATCCTTAAAGTTTAATGGACCTTCAGGTATTATGACTTTATCCGTACCAAAGGAAGAAGAGTGGCGACTTTATACAGTGTTGACTAGCCAAAACCCTAGGAGTGATGAGACATTGTTTAACATACCAGGAGTTTGGGCAGAGAACAACCCACCAGGACTGGCCCGCAATATTCCACCAATAAAAATTGAACTGAAACATGGGGTTTATCCAGTGAGCCTAAGACAATATCACATTCCGCAGAAGGCTAAGAAGAACATCCAATCCTATCTGGATAAGTTCATACGGTATGGTATCCTAAAATTCTGTACTTCCCCCTGGAACACCCCATTGCTGCCTGTTCAAAAGCCCGGTACAGATGAGTATCGACCTGTACAGGACTTAAGAGCAGTCAATGATGCGGTTGTTAGCATACATCCAGTTGTACCCAATCCATATAACCTGCTTGCTTTAATTCCGGGCGGGGCTACTTACTTCACAGTCTTAGATCTCAAAGATGCCTTCTTTTGCCTCCGAATTGCCGCAGAAAGCCAATGTATTTTCGCTTTCCAATGGGAGAACGCTGTAACGGGCTCAAAACGCCAAATGACTTGGACAAGACTGCCCCAAGGGTTTAAAAATTCACCTACCCTATTTGGTTCAGCTCTAAGTCAAGATCTACTGGATTTCGAGTCTATCCCAGGAGAATGTGTATTGTTACAATATGTAGATGACTTGTTGATAGCAGCAGTTACAAAAGAAAAATGTCAGCAAGCAACGCACGATCTACTACATATTCTCTGGAAGGCAGGATACAAGGTGTCCAGGAAGAAGGCTCAGTTGTGTTTGCCAACTGTCAAGTATCTGGGATTCCATATCTCTGAAGGTCAAAGGATTATGGGGCCAGAGAGAAAAGAAGCTGTCTGCCAAATACCAATACCCAAGAATAGAAGACAAGTGCGAGAATTCTTGGGGGCAGCAGGCTTCTGTAGGATATGGATTCCCAGCTATGCGATACTGGCAAAACCTCTGTACGCAGCCATCAAAGGTACAGAGCACGACCCCTTCTTATGGACCCAAGAACAGCAAACGGCATTTGAAGATGTGAAGAAGGCTTTGATGAGTGCCCCAGCATTAGGTCTACCTGATCACACACGACCATTCTACTTATATGTACACGAGCAAAGAAGAATGGCTGTGGGAGTATTGACACAGTACTTGGGATCATGGCAAAGACCTGTTGCCTACATGTCTAAGCAACTGGATGCAGTGGCCAGCGGACTTCCACCTTGTCTAAGAGCCGTAGCTGCAGCCGCCCTGCTAGTAGCTGAAGCCGATAAACTCACTCTGGGTCAAGAACTTTATGTACGAGTCCCACATGCAGTACAGACGTTGTTGGATTACAAAGGAAATCATTGGTTTAGTAACAGCCGTATGACCAAGTATCAAGCAATGTTGTGTGAAAACCCAAGAGTGCATTTAGAGACTGTAAACACCTTAAATCCAGCTACCCTTTTGCCGCAACCTACTGAAAGTCAACATGATTGTTTGGAAGTAATGGATGAAGTATTTTCAAGTAGACCAGATCTTCGTGATTTTCCCATCCAGAACCCCGATGTTCAATATTACACCGACGGCAGTAGTTATGTGAAAGAAGGGATCCGCTATGCAGGATATGCAGTGACAACAATAGACAAGGTGATAGAAGCTCGGCCACTGGCGAAAGGAACATCAGCACAAAAGGCAGAATTAATAGCACTAACACGAGCGTTACAATTGGCTGAAGGTTTAAGAGTAAATATCTATACGGACTCTAAGTATGCGTTTTTAACCACTCATGCCCACGGAGCTTTGTATAAAGAAAGAGGACTACTGAATTCAGAAGGCAAAGAAATCAAGTACGCAGCTGAAATCCTACAACTATTGGAAGCAGTGTGGGAGCCGAAAGAAGTCGGTATCATACATTGTCGAGCGCATCTGAGAGGAGATGGTGATGTAACCAAGGGAAATCGGATGGCAGATAGTGCAGCTAAGCGTGCTGCTGAATCAGGAAGACAGGAGTATGTGGGGCATATAGCTGCTCTTATACCAACTCCACTGTCCCAATGGACTCCAGTTTATACAGCTCAAGAAGAGGAGTGGTTAAAGACTGAACCGGGAAAGTATTTGGAGAACAAGTGGTATCAGCTAGAAGATGGAAGAATAGTCATACCAGCATCACTAGCGGTAGAAATTGTCCAAAATTATCACAACGGGACACATTCTGGGAGAGACAGTACTGAAGAATCTCTCAGGAAACATTTCTACATACCAAGATTGTCCAACTTGACTCAGGCCATTGTACGCAGATGTGTAACGTGTGCTAAGAATAATGCAAGACAAGGACCAGTAAAGCCACCAGGAGTCCAGTTTATGGGGGGACTCCCCATGTCCGATCTACAAATAGACTTTACAGTAATGCCTAAATCGGGTGGACATCGTTACCTGTTGGTAATTGTGTGCACCTATTCAGGCTGGGTAGAAGCATGTCCTACTCGTACAGAGAAAGCAGGAGAAGTTGTAAGATTCCTGCTACGAGAAATAATACCCCGATATGGACTACCCTGTTCTATAGGATCGGACAATGGTCCAGCTTTTGTTCATCAGTGCCTACAACAACTGACTCATATGCTTGGTATAAAGTGGAGGCTTCATACTGCATATAGACCCCAGAGTTCTGGTAAGGTAGAGAGAATGAATAGAACTATAAAGAACCAGTTGGCTAAAATGTGTCAGGAAACCCAACTTAAGTGGAACGTTCTCTTACCCATAGCTTTATTGCGAATCCGCAGTACCCCTACCAGAAGGATGGGCCTCTCTCCTTTTGAAATCATGTATGGGCGACCACCTCCCGTACTTGGTAACTTAAGGGGGGACTTGAGTCAGTTGGGAGAAGGAATTACCCGGCAGCAGGTTGTAGAGTTGGGTAAGACTATGGAGGAGGTACAGAAATGGGTACAAGATAGATTACCTGTGAATATTTATCCCCCTGTTCATAGTTATCATCCAGGAGACCAAGTGTGGATTAAAGAGTGGAATAATGTACCGTTAGGGCCCAAGTGGAGAGGTCCTTATGTTGTTCTTTTGTCTACCCCTACAGCGATAAAAGTAGCCGAAGTAACTCCGTGGATACATCACTCCAGGGTTAAACCAGCAGCAGTCGATTCTTGGCAAATTACAGCAGATCCAGAGAATCCCTGCAAGATCCGGTTGAAACGCACTACTCAGTCGGAGTAACGAGGAATTATTGTGGATTACAAATTTTATTGTTACAGGTGTGAGTGAGAAGGCCATAATAAAGCCTGTCCGCTTACCAACACATAGTGTATAAGCCAGGAAAGTCTCGAAGGGACACCTGTGAAGACGAGCAGAACTCCATTCCCTGCAGCCCTCACATCCTGGAAGCTGAGGTTCCATCGCACGGACGAAGACTGAGGATGACGGCGAAAGATGTGCTTTTGATTGTGTTTATTTATATGTGTTTTTATATTCAGGAAGGTAGAGGTACCGACACTCCTAGCTGTGAGGTATGCATTAAGACTACGAGAACAGGTAACCATATTTCCCAAACCCTAATTTGGCATTCACAATACGAATGTAAAGGAGAGGTATCAAGATGTAGATACCTAAATATAGACTATAGTGTGTGCCATTTAGGAGTAGGAGAACCTAAGTGCTTCAGTCCAGAGTATCAACCTCGTACAATTTGGTTGACTCTCAGGAATGGAGATCCTCAGGGGACCCTAATTAATAAGACGGTGTTAGAATCCGTACATTCTTCGGGTGTTCTGCTATTTGATGCATGTAAGGCGATATCAAGTGGTAGAAAACCGTGGAATGTATGTGGGGATCTTAGATGGGAGAGGACGTATGGGTCTAATGATAAATATATTTGTCCCAGTAGTAAAAATAAATATGTGAGTCCTAGATGCCCAAATAAAGACTATAACTTTTGTCCATATTGGTCTTGTGTGGGGTGGGCGACTTGGGGACAGACAGTAGATAAAGACATGATAGTGACTAAGTTGCCGACTAGCCCTTATTGTAAGTCTATGGAATGCAACCCAGTCCATATACTTATTAATAACCCCGACAAGTTCCTAGATAAGTATGGAAATTTATTTGGGTTTCAGATATACGGGACGGGTTTAGATCCTGGGACATTATTGTTTATAGGAATAGAGACTGATACGGTATCCTCCCAGACTCATCAAGTATACCATTCCTTTTATGAAGAGATGAGTATAGATAATAAGATCCCCCATAACGCTAAAAACCTGTTCATTGACCTAGCTGAAAGTATTGCCGGTAGTCTTAATGTTACCAACTGCTATGTGTGTGGAGGTACTAACATGGGAGACCAATGGCCTTGGGAAGCAAAGGAGGTAATGTCCGGTTCTGAGGCAGTTGACCAACTAATATCTACACAAGCCGATTATCATTTGAGTGTTAGAGGTAAATCTGAGTGGAGATTAAAGACCTCCATCATAGGTTATGTTTGCATAGCAAGGAAAGGAATAATGTATAATACTTCTGTAGGAGAATTAACTTGTCTAGGGCAAAAAGCTTATGATGATGATACTAAAAATACAACTTGGTGGTCGGCTTCAAATGTCTCAGAACCATCTAACCCGTTTGCTAGATATGCCAGTTTAAAGGATGTGTGGTTTGATTTATCCATCACATCTACCTGGAGAGCCCCAGCAAATTTGTACTGGATCTGTGGTAAGAAAGCCTATTCGGAGTTGCCACAGGACTGGGAAGGGGCATGTGTGTTGGGTATGCTCAAACCATCCTTCTTCTTGTTACCGATTGAAACAGGTGAGACTTTAGGTGTTAAAGTGTATGATGTGAATCATAGGAAGAAAAGGGGACCCTTAGAGATAGGCACCTGGGAAGATAATGAATGGCCTCCCCAGCGTATCATAGATTATTATGGGCCAGCCACGTGGGCAGAAGATGGTACCTTTGGTTATAGAACCCCAATTTATATGCTCAACCGTATTATAAGATTACAGGCGGTGGTTGAGATTATTACTAATGAGACCTCACAAGCACTCAATCTTCTAGCGAAGCATAATACCAGGATGAGGACAGCAGTGTACCAAAATAGATTAGCCTTGGATTACCTTTTGGCAGTAGAGGGAGGTGTATGTGGGAAGTTTAACCTGAGCAATTGCTGTCTTCAAATAGATGACGAAGGGCAAGCAATAGCTGAGCTTACTAGCCATATGGTTAAACTAGTGCATGTGCCTACTCAGGTATGGAAAGGGTACAATCCAAGTAGTTGGTTTGGTAGCTGGTATGAGTGGTTTGGAGGGCTTAAGGCAGTGGTAGGTGGAGTCCTACTGATTTTACTGTTGTGTCTACTCCTACCGTGTCTTATACCCTTAGTAGTTAGGTCTGTGCAAAGCCTGATAGGAAGTATAGCAGAGAGGAAGGCTGCTGCACAGATAATGGCGATATATAAGTATAAGGCTCTAGATCAAGGAGAACCAATGCAGGAAGATGAGTGTTAAAAGATTCACATCATAAGATAAGTCTGGTCTGGTTCATGGTAACCTGAGGTATATGCAAACCAAGGTTAAGTGATGCCTCAAGTAATTGTGAAATATCAGAGGCATCAAAGGGGGGAATGTGATGTAATTCCAGTAAAATACAAGTTTAGCAGGCTAAGATTGCCACAAGGCATATGTATGTATATGTGTTTGTAGTATCAGTTAGTTAATTACACGTAGCTAAGATACTGTTATCACTGTACTGACCAGGTGCAGGAATGTAAGAACTGGAATTACGCGTCCCTCTCCTTTGTATCAGATGAGCCACGTGGTTAGACCGGATGGATGAGTTTAGACTCTATTTATTAAATAGGTTAAGGGTATGTGTGGGTGTAGTTAATTGTGGGAGGAGCTACAGTGCTATATAAGGAATGTACTCTATGTATTCAGTACTCAGACTTTGCTGTATTTTGGTGACGCTAGTCCCTCTGAGTCCCGATCGGTGATCCAATAAAGAATCTCTTCCTTCCTGAAGAAACCTGTGTCCATCTCTCTGTGCTTGGCTTCCGTCAGTTTCTCCGGTATCACTAGCTCCAAGCTTACTATTATCATTATTATTGCTATTCATATAGAGCTAGCTTATTCCACAGCACTTTACAATATTGGGGAAGGGGGAAATATCAAAATGCTGCAAAGCAATGCTGAAGTTATCCAAAGTGCACGCATCCTTCTCCATAAATTGCTACAGGAAATTGGTCTAGCTCAATATCTGAATGTCACTTACTACAATGATAACTAGACACCCAGTAACCCCCCTTGGACCTGTCAGCTCTAATGGATAACTTTCATTATATGAATAAGGAATGTTATTAATGGGGATATCAGTAGAAATGAGAATAAAATAAAATGAAGGATAAGAGGTAAAGCCATAGTGCCAGTCATGTCATTCCTGCAGCCCCAGACACAGGCTTAGTCTGCATGTCATGGCGATAAATCCCCCCCCCCCCCCCCGGGCCGATATCGAGCTGATAGTCCGTTAATCCCCCCCATACCTGTGAATGCGACCCCTAGTGAAGGTGTGCGGCACCTGGCATACAGCGCATACCGACATCCCATGGAGGCCGCCATCTTGGAATATACCAAGCCGCTCTGTGGGGAGGGGGAGCGAGAAGGCGAGGAGGAGGGTTTGACCAACCACCATCCAGGCTGCTCTGACACCTTCCCCCCGGGTCAGGTCCCTGACAGCACGAGGAGCGGAGGGGGGGCCTATGCCCGGAGACAGGCTGCTGCTACTCGGCCGGACTTGGTGCGGTCCGGGGACAGAATGGCGGTGCTGGGAGCAGGGCGCTGGGTGCTCAGGGCTGTGAGCCCACCACCGGCAGTGTGCCACCAAGGTAACCCCCCCAGTGTGCCACCAAGGTAACCCCCCCCCCAGTGTGCCACCAAGGTAACCCCCCCCCAGTGTGCCACCAAGGTAACCCCCCCAGTGTGCCACCAAGGTAACCCCCCCAGTGTGCCACCAAGGTAACCCCCCCCAGTGTGCCACCAAGGTAACCCCCCCCCCCCAGTGTGCCACCAAGGTAACACCCCCCCCAGTGTGCCACCAAGGTAACACCCCCCCCCAGTGTGCCACCAAGGTAACACCCCCCCCAGTGTGCCACCAAGGTAACCCCCCCAGACAGTGTGCCACCAAGGTAACACCCCCCCACCCAGTGTGCCACCAAGGTAACACCCCCCCCCCCCCAGTGTGCCACCAAGGTAACACCCCCCCCCCCCCAGTGTGCCACCAAGGTAACACCCCCCCCCAGTGTGCCACCAAGGTAACCCCCCCAGACAGTGTTCCACCAAGGTAACACCCCCCCCCCCCCCCCCCCATATGCCACCAAGCAAAGAAAAAAACAAACCCCAAGATTTCAATTTGCTGCTATTCTACATTTTGGGAATACATTTTTTTTTTTTTTTTTTTAAGTTTGAATTCTTGGGAATTTGAATTGAATTTGACATATTGGGGTCACAGTAGTCAAGGTGAAAAGATAGCAGACTTGGCAAGTTTTCCAATCAAGTCCGGGGCCTAAAATGTATGCCCGTTGACACATTATATTGTATTCATTAAACCATGAATTGTAAAGGATTGAAATCCAAATGACAATATTAAGGCAAAAAAAATGATCATCTAAAACCGCTAGACAATTTACAGATGTTTCTATGGTTTGCCTACCTTTTGCAGTTTGGATTACAGTAATCATTTTAAATCATTTTATTGCTGAGGTTAGAATAACTACATGTCAGTCATATGGCCAAGTGTTGCATATTTGCCACCATAACGTTCAAAGTGGAGCTGTCACACGTGAGAATTTTGCAGAACAGCTAACTAATAACTATTGGTTGTGTCGTTACTAATTTAAAAAATATATATATTTTCATTTTACAAGCTCTACAGGGCACATCAGGCACCACGGACAAATGAACACCTGCAGTATCACGCACAGCTTGTACCTGCATATAGCACTACTTGGAGAATGCGTGTGCACACAGATGCCAGTACAGCGTTTCTCTGTAGGCACCCAAGTCCCAATCATATAGGCATTATGGAGTTGTTAAGTCATGAATACGGAAGCCGGTGCAATATTCAATAGCATTTAATTTGTTGAGGGAACAGGTAGCTGTCACTTCCAGAGATGTGACATTTGTGCAGTAAATATCATGTAGGAATTCCTGATGTGTATTCACCAAACTAAGATTTCTTGAGAATTGACAGAGGAATCATTTTGATCAAAATAACCACTTTGCAAAAATGGAATTGGGGAAAGCTTTCATTCACACAGGGTATTGAATATCTCATAGGGTTATTTACTAAAGGGAAAATTCAAATAAAAGTTGAAGTGGCACAGTCAAACCCCCTGAAAAACTAGTATTTCATAATTTTTCTCTGAAATTCCAACCCTGTCGAGAGATAAGCGGAGACAAAGTACGAACTCCTACGCCTGACTTTCTTTGACACAAGACGGAATCTAAGAATCAATTGTAATTGGCTACCGACCAAGATGGCGACGCCTGCGAGGGACAGGTTTAGATAAGTAACCTCACCTCAACCTGCACCCCATCACTTCCTTGCCACCGGACCACCAGTGACGACGTCACTGTCAGAAGAATTAGCAAATTTGGCAAAGTCCCCAAAAGGCTAGAATAACCATACTGAAAGAATAGCTGACTCTGTTATAGTCCCTTCCTGGCTGTTTAGCCTGCATTTTGCTATTCAGTTTTTAATTCTTTGAAGTGTAATTTTCCCGGAAGTCAAAAAAGTCACCTGACTGTTCCCATTTTACAAAATGATCCTGTATTCTTAGTTGGTTTTTAAGGAGCATTCCAAACCCATAAAGCACAACATGAATGTGTCCTTTGCCCTACATTATACAAGTGCCGATTTAAAAATAAATCATTTGGAAAGGTGCGCTTCTTTACTTGCTTTGAACGATTGCTCAAATCGGAAGGTAATGCTTCGTAAACTGCATTCTGTTTGAATGCCCTGTAGAATTTCAGTGCTTCTCTGTTGGGCAGAGTGGAGCTGTGGTGAGAAGACCGTTGTATTGCTGGATCAGGGGAGTAGCTGATTTACTTTAAGAACAGGGAAGGCTTGAAATCTAAATATGCATTGCAACTCTCCATCATTAAAGGAACATTCTGTGGAATTATTATAATTTTTTAAATCACTCCGCAGCGCTTTGCAATATTATGAAAGGGGGGAAGATTTACAATAAATGAGACAATTACACAATGACGCAGAAACAATGGGTAGATGAGGACCCTGCTCAAACAAACTTACAGTCTACAGGAGGTAGCTGTGCTCGGACATGTGCATATACATTTGGATGTGCACGCACACAGAGCAAGGTACGCTGAGGTAAACTGTGCCCTGTGGACATGCATACTCACTGCATTTTTATTACATAGTCCCAGATGCATTTTTTTTCTTTATACACAAATTCATAGTCTATACATAATAGAAATGGAATTTGATATATACTAACCTTATTTTTATCTGTTTAGCAAAAAGATACCTGTTAACCGAAGAAATTCTTAAACTCCGTGATTTTCAGAAGAAGAAACTAGCTACGGTATATCATGTCTACGGGAAAAAAGGTAACCATAATCTATTATGAAACCTTACTTTGTTGATTTGTAACACACTTTTGTGTTCTTGAAATGAATCTGTCAGAATTAAAGGAACACTCTGGGTTTGGGGAAAAAAAATGACTACTCTAAACTGTAAAACAAATTGGGAAACTAATGGCATTTCTCCTTTAAAATTATTCTGATTGAAAAGATAATGCACTCTGGATTTCCTCATTTGCTACAAATCTGCAGCTTTTCTGAGACACTGATGTGTCAGATTTTTTGTTGTTGTTGTTTTATTGTTCGTCTGTTTGTGTTTTTTTTTTGTTTTTTTTTAATGGGATAGTTGTGAATATTCCACAAAAAACTTCTCTCATGAAAAGACACGAGTAAAAGCTCTAGAAAGTTCATGTTGTCACCAAACTTACATGACAGAAAAATTATTGTTCCATAATCCATGCGTAATGCATAGCTGGATATGATCCTTGAAGTGTTACATTTGGGAGCCAGACAAATATGCTAAGAAGATATGAGTATTAGGGATCCACCAAAATGAAAATTCTGGACCGAAAACAAAAATTCAGGATGCCTTTGGCCGAAAACTAAAAAAGGACTTTATTTTTTTTCCCCAAATGATTTAAAAAAAGTGTTTTTTTTCCCTATAAGTTTATTAATATCAGACTTTTTAATGAATTTAATTAATCTAATATGAAAAACTTCCCTTCTCTTTTAGTGCCCCCCCTGTTTAATGTTCCTATCTCCCCTCTCTAGTGTTCCCCTCCCTCTTTTTTAGTGTTCTTTCCCCCCTCCTCCCCAGTCCCATAGTGTTCATTTCCCCCCTCCTCCCCAGTCCCATAGTGTTCTTTTTCCCCCTCCTCCCCAGTCCCATAGTGTGCTTTTCCCCCATCCTCCCCAGTCCCATAGTGTGCTTTCCCCCCCTCCTCCCCAGTCCCATAGTGTTCTTTTCCCCCCTCCTCCCCAGTCCCATAGTGTTCTTTTCCCCCCTCCTCCCCAGTCCCATAGTGTTCTTTTCCCCCCTCCTCCCCAGTCCCATAGTGTTCTTTTCCCCCCTCCTCCCCAGTCCCATAGTGTTCTTTTTCCCCCTCCTCCCCGGTCCCATAGTGTTCTTTTTCCCCCTCCTCCCCGGTCCCATAGTGTTCTTTTTCCCCCTCCTCCCCGGTCCCATAGTGTTCTTTTTCCCCTCCTCCCCGGTCCCATAGTGTTCTTTCCCCCCTCCTCCCCAGTCCCATAGTGTTCTTTCCCCCCTCCTCCCCGGTCCCATAGTGTTCTTTCCCCCCTCCTCCCCGGTCCCATAGTGTTCTTTCCCCCCTCCTCCCCGGTCCCATAGTGTTCTTTCCCCCCTCCTCCCCGGTCCCATAGTGTTCTTTCCCCCCTCCTCCCCGGTCCCATAGTGTTCTTTCCCCCCCTCCTCCCCGGTCCCATAGTGTTCTTTCCCCCCCTCCTCCCCGGTCCCATAGTGTTCTTTCCCCCCTCCTCCCCGGTCCCATAGTGTTCTTTCCCCCCTCCTCCCCGGTCCCATAGTGTTCTTTCCCCCCTCCTCCCCGGTCCCATAGTGTTCTTTCCCCCCTCCTCCCCGGTCCCATAGTGTTCTTTCCCCCCTCCTCCCCGGTCCCATAGTGTTCTTTCCCCCCTCCTCCCCGGTCCCATAGTGTTCTTTCCCCCCTCCTCCCCGGTCCCATAGTGTTCTTTCCCCCCTCCTCCCCGGTTCCATAGTGTTCTTTCCCCCCTCCTCCCCGGTCCCATAGTGTTCTTTCCCCCCTCCTCCCCGGTCCCATAGTGTTCTTTCCCCCCTCCTCCCCGGTCCCATAGTGTTCTTTCCCCCCTCCTTCCCGGTCCCATAGTGTTCTTTCCCCCCTCCTTCCCGGTCCCATAGTGTTCTTTCCCCCCTCCTTCCCGGGCCCATAGTGTTCTTTCCCCCCTCCTTCCCGGGCCCATAGTGTTCTTTCCCCCCTCCTTCCCGGTCCCATAGTGTTCTTTCCCCCCTCCTTCCCGGTCCCATAGTGTTCTTTCCCCCCTCCTTCCCGGTCCCATAGTGTTCTTTCCCCCCTCCTTCCCGGTCCCATAGTGTTCTTTCCCCCCTCCACCCCAGTCCCATAGTGTTGCCCCCCATCCCATCTCCCATAGTGTTCTTCCCCTCCCTCCCCTGTCCCATAGTGTTCATTTCCCCCTTTCCCCAGTCCCATAGTGTTCTTCCCCTCCCTCCCCTGTCCCATAGTGTTCTTTCCCCCATCCCATCTCCCATAGTGTTCTTCCACTCCCCTGTCCCATAGTGTTCTTTCCCCCATCCCATCTCCCATAGTGTTCTTCCCCTCCCTCCCCTGTCCCATAGTGTTCTTTCCCCCATCCCATCTCCCATAGTGTTCTTCCACTCCCCTGTCCCATAGTGTTCTTTCCCCCATCCCATCTCCCATAGTGTTCTTCCCCTACCTCCCCTGTCTCATAGTGTTCTTTTATCCCCCCCTCCTCTGTCCCATAGTGTTCTCCCCCCACACGTCAAGTGCAGTATTCTTGACTTTTCATGTTATCATTACAATCTTTGTGATATATAATCATCTGAATTGTTAATACAAGCATGTCTGTTAAACTATGCACTACAAAAATAAAAAATATTTTTAAAAAATTATATATTTTTTTTAATTTCAGCAAATTTGAGCCGTTTTTTGGCCGAAACGGGATAGACTCATTTTCAGGCTGAAAATTTTGGCAGCCAAAATTTCGGTGCATCCCTAATAAATATTATTTGAATTTTTTTATTTAATTGTTTTTCTTAAAATGATACAATGGTAAAAAATGGCACATTATTTTTAATGCATAAAGTAGATAATGTGGGGGGGCGGGGCCTGACACTCATGGCGATCAGACGATCTAGCATGGATTCTGGCCACATTTCGCCTCCCAGTGAATACATACTGGAGCTACGACGTGGCAGGCTCGTGTGGCAGCGGCTGGGGGCCGAGTTTGAGGCAGAAAGAACCGGAGGGGACGGTGCGGCCTAGTCGACCCGTGGAGCAGGAGGGACGGCCGCTCTCCCAATCTAGAGGGTCCTGGACTCGTGCTGAAGCCTGCTAAAGCCCCGTTACCCACCCCCCCTTGGGACCGGTGGGGGTTATCCCGGTCCCCACCAGGCAGGCCTGCACTTTAACAGCCTACAGCTCTCTTGTGCAGCTGCGCACCAAAGGCAGACAGCTCCCACGCGGCCACACTAAGATGGCCGACGGCAGTGCGGCAGTTCCAGAGAACAAGGTGGTGTGTAAGACTCACCCAGCCGCCACGGTGGGGGATCCCACAAAGGCTCTCGACCTCCACACTAATCACCCTTGGTAGAGACCCCAAGACACACAAGCACCACAAAAGCCTGCATATTCACGCATACCCGCACAGCTGTGGCACTCCCAGGAAACAGGCGCAAGACGCACTCCAGCCGAGTATGACCCACCAACTAACTTGAAGCCTGCACCAAGGACCTGTACCTGGAGGACACCCAGTAACACCACCACTATACCCCAACTCCACAACGCGGCAGATCGCACCCTGGTACGGAGGCACAACAGGTACCATACCCATACTCCCCCAACAACCAGGAGAAATAATGGGAGCAGACCTCAATTGATGCATCCAGCAGCGGGAGTTTGGGACTCTGTAGCCATCTTAGGTAGTGCACAGGGACTATCCCCACGCATGGGGAAAAGCTAACTTTTCATTGTCTGGGTAATGGCCGGAGCTGGCAGTGACCCCGGCCTGTGAGGCTATGACATTATTAAGGCACACACAGTTTACATACACCTTAGCTAACCCCACCTGGTGTCGCGGTGGTGGTAGACATCGACACGCACGCACCCTCTCTGATAGAACTACAGTTAAAGCTAATGTTGAAGCTAATATTAAAGCTAATTTTAATGTTTAAGCTGATGTTAAAGATTAACGCCACTTTGGTGCTGATTTCTTGCATTAAGATGACGATGGCGCGCTATGCCTGGTGGAAACTCAAACCTACTCTAACAAGCTTGTAACTTACAAATGTAATCCCATAGTCAGTCAGACAATCACAGTGTGTACCTAATAGGGATCGACCGAGTATCGGTTTTACCGATATTATCGGCCGATATTCGGTATTTTCGGCAATATCGGTATCGGCCAATAGAGTTACCGATATTGCCGATAATACCTCCTAGGACCGCCAGGTTCATTACAAGCCTGGCGGTCCTGGGGGGTCCGGCAGCAAGCGCTGGCTTACCTTGCCTGCAGCTCCATGTCTAAATCTCGCGAGACCCGCGGCCGCAGAGCGTTGCCACGGGTTACCATTGCAACGCTCCGCGCGGCACTAAGGGCCGCGAGATTTACACTGGGGAGCTGAAGGAGCTGCTGGCAAGGTAAGCCAGCGCTTGCTGGTGGACCCCTCAGGACTTAACAAGCCACCGGACCACCAGGGAATACTATATCCCCCCTCCCTGGTAAGAAGCAGGAAGGGGGGACTAAAAGAAACAAAAAAAACACCATTTAAATATTAAAATAAAAATAATTAACATAAAAAATCCCCCCCATTTTACACAAATTACATCACTACACAAACACACACACACACTGCATTACACACATACACACTACACAAACTGCATTACAAACATACACACTACACAAACTGCATTACAAACATACACACTACACAAACTGCATTACAAACATACACACTACACAAACTGCATTACAAACATACACACTACACAAACTGCATTACATACATACACACTACACAAACTGCATTACATACATACACACTACACAAACTGCATTACATACATACACACTACACAAACTGCATTACATACATACACACTACACAAACTGCATTACATACATACACACTACACCTACACACTACACAAACTGCATTACATACATACACACTACACCTACACACTACACAAACTGCATTACATACATACACACTACACCTACACACTACACAAACTGCATTACATACATACACACTACACAAACTGCATTACAAACATACACACTACACCTACACACTACACAAACTGCATTACATACATACACACTACACCTACACACTACACAAACTGCATTACATACATACACACTACACCTACACACTACACAAACTGCATTACATACATACACACTACACCTACACACCACACAAACTGCATTACAAACATACACACTACACAAACTGCATTACAAACATACACACTACACCTACACACTACACAAACTGCATTACATACATACACACTACACCTACACACTACACAAACTGCATTACATACATACACACTACACAAACTGCATTACGTACATACACACTACACAAACTGCATTACATACATACACACTACACCTACACACTACACAAACTGCATTACATACATACACACTACACATACACACTACACAAACTGCATTACATACATACACACTACACATACACACTACACAAACTGCATTACATGCATACACACTACACAAACTGCATTACATACATACACACTACACCTACACACTACACAAACTGCATTACATACATACACACTACACAAACTGCATTACATACATACACACACACGCACTGCATTACATACTCACACTACACAAACAGACTGCATTATATATACACACACTACACAAACATACTGCATGATATACACACACTACACATACACACTGCATTATATACACACACTACACATACACACTGCATTATATACACACACTACACAAACACACTGCATTATATACACACACTACACAAACACACTGCATTATATACACACACTACACAAACACACTGCATTATATACACACACTACACAAACACACTGCATTATATACACACACTACACAAACACACTGCATTATATACACACACTACACAAACACACACACTGCATTATATACACACGCTACACAAACACACACACTGCATTATATACACACTCTACACAAACACACACTGCATTATATACACACGCTACACAGACACACACTGCATTATATACACACGCTACACAGACACACACTCTGCATTCACTATACACACTACACAGACACACACTCTGCATTCACTATACACACTACACAGACACACACTCTGCATTCACTATACACACTACACAGACACACACTCTGCATTCACTATACACACTACACAGACACACACTCTGCATTCACTATACACACTACACAGACACACACTCTGCATTCACTATACACACTACACAGACACACACTCTGCATTCACTATACACACTACACAGACACACACTCTGCATTCACTATACACACTACACAGACACACACTCTGCATTCACTATACACACTACACAAACACACACTCTGCATTCACTATACACACTACACACACACTGCATTCACTATACACACTACACAAACACACACTCTGCATTCACTATACACACTACACACACTCTGCATTCACTATACACACTACACAAACACACACTCTGCATTCACTATACACACTACACACTCACTGCATTCACTATATATACACACTACACAAACACACTGCATTATATACACACACTACACAAACACACTGCATTATATACACACACTACACAAACACACTGCATTATATACACACGCTACACAAACACACTGCATTCACTATACACACACTATACAAACACTGCATGCACTATACAAACACACACTCTGCATTCACTATACACACTACACAAACACACTGCATTCACTATACACACTACACAAATACACACTGCATCCACAACACACACAGCTCCCCTGTCTAAATACACTTCATCCACTACATGTGGCATGTATATTTTGTGCATTTACCGTTAGAAATTGTTTATTTTTTCAAAATGGTAAATGTACAGAATATCGGCAAGTTATCGGCTATCGACCTGAAAGTTTATCAGGTATCGGCTCTAAAAAAAAATCAATATCGGTCGATCCCTAGTACCTAATGAATATTCACTCATAACTGACAAGTTGATCTATAACTTGAGGAAACTACATTACATAAAATTACAAAATGTGCTATGTTCCGACTTGCCACGATATTGTTCATATATGTTGACAGATAAGGCACTGGTTGCTGTTGTGGCTTTACCTGCACCACTGTATTTTTCTTGCCATGCACAATAAAATAAAGAATAATAAAAAATAAAAAAATAGATAATGCATTTTTTTTTTTAAATGGAATGAACAGAACTTCAGGAAAGCATTGTGTGCCCATTGTGAGTAGAGGTACAAACGGTTAATGAGAATCACTGATAGTATGATAGGTTCAGCTGATGTTCTATCACAGGGATCCTATCCAGATCAGTGAAGAAACCTTGAGATGGACTAAGTAGGCTTTGGGGTTAAACTTTTGAAAACCATTTAATCCAGTAAGGTATGAGGGCAATAAGAGATCCCAGCCACCGTTACAGCTTCATAGAGTTATGGTTGCTGGTGACGCCTGGAAAGGTCCTTTCATATTTAATTATATGGTGTGTGGTTTCATTACTTTTGGATTTCTTCTGTGCTGTATAAAATCTGAACTGAATAATCTACCTTTTTTTAGATTTGTATTTCCAGTCGGTTAATGATAAACTACAGAAAAACCGAATAATCCTTCGTAGCGAATTGCAGACGCTCCTTCATCTATGCGAAACACCAGCCGATGTAGAATTTGCAAAACAAGTTATTTATAGGTAAAAAGTGTTCTTTTCATTACTTCTTTCATAATTTGCAGAGGACTTAAGGGACACTTTTGACAAAGTTAAGATTCCAGAGCTGTTCTGATATTTGCGTGCTTAGACGTAACTATCACTTTTGAATAAAACATAAAAAAATAAAAAATCACCTGCAGCTTTTGTTATACACTTTTTGCCTATGATACTCCATATTCTTTAAAATTTAATATTAAATTCAGCAAATTACGTCACAGTTCAGTCTAGGCACACACTTCAAACGAGGAGGGGAAATAGAAACATTATCAGTGTGTCATTTCTGTTTATTAACTTGTTTTTAAAATGGTCTAAAAGTATCTGCATTTTTCTGCCTAAATTCCAACATTTTTTACAGAGTTATCCATTTCAGAAAAGACTGCCACATTTAGAGGAGGAATAAAAAGAGAAGTGAATCAGAAAACTTTACTGAGTGTCGGAAACCTCAATAAATGGCATTATTAGAAAAAAAAATGGTGTACATTTAAAAATGGTGGTTAAAGAGCAACAGACAATATATTTAATAGATTGTGCTGAAAATACAGCAAAAAAAGACACAAAACCATCTGTGACACTTTGATAACTCAGAGTACTTATAAACTCCCATTTGCAGGATACAAACGCGAGGAATTTAAATTTATTTTTATTTTTCAAGCTATATATATATATATTTATAATTCTTTCTTTAATAAAGAGGATATGCAAACATAATATAAAAAATATTTAAAAGTGACAGCTCCCCTTGAAAAAGGTAATATTTTGTCACAATACTTTCCAGTGTATTATGTTAATGTATTTGCTACATTGTGTGTTGGTTTATTTAATCTGTATCTTGTAGTTCATTAAATGTTATAATATATAAGTTTTTATGAACACATTTGTAATATGATTATTTTAAAGGAACATTATAGCCTGTCTATTTACACTGCTGCCAAAGTCCACATTTAGAAGCTTTCACTTGGACAGCCACTAGAGGGACTTCCTGGAAGAGGTTCTGTAATCTTTGCAGGACTTGTATTCAGTGTTTCCATGGAGCTGTGCATGGACACCCTGTATGCTCCCCCCATAAAGATGCAGTGATTCAATGCATCTCTATAAGGAGATGCTGATTGATGCATGCCGTACATGGGCAATAGCCTCTCACTGCTTCTCTGCGGGGAAGCATTGAATTGGCTCAGATCATTAAGACTGATGATCTCGGCCATGGAAGCGGCGTAGCAGGGTGAAGATCAGCACAGCGATGGAGAAAAGGGGGAGGGCAATAAACTAATTGGGTATTAGCACACTATAGTGTTAGGAATACATGTTTGTGTTCCAACTCCTATATTGTTCCTTTAACTCATATTGCTAGGGTACCGCATATCTGTATTATATGATTATTGCTGATTTAAGGGACATTGAGGGGCTTCTGGGTTGCTTATAACATGTGGTGTGCATGTTGCTTTGTACATTTGCAGGTTACCATAAAAATAAACATATAACAGACAACTGACCCTTGGGAATCTATGAAAATTACATATACAGGGTTATTCACTAATGTGTAACTTCGAAGTGAATTTAAAGATTTTGGCCAAAGTAGCCGAGCGGAAGCATAGCTAACGTAGAATATGTTTCCAATTCAGCTATATTGGATTTATATATGACATTCACTTTGAATTCTCACTTTAATGCCTTACCGTCATTGTTTTAGTGGCATCTAGGACAAATGTCCACCCAATGACACCTACCCAAACTTTCCCTCATATTCTAAAATACAGGCTACCTGACATTAATTTAGGATCTATCTCTTTAATAATCATTGAAAACAAAATCTACTGAAGTCATTCTTTTAATAATAAAATATATTGACCTGAAAAAAAATATCCCTTACTTTGTTTATACGGTTTGTTTCCTAAAGAAGAGTTTAGTAGTGGCCAGCCCACGTTAACTAGCTTTCACATTGTGAATTTCTTTGAAAGTGGGTTTGTTATTGGTAAAGCACTGAATGACAATCTAGAAGACTGTCTGTGGTCAAGGTCTATCTAACGCAGAAGGTCACTCGTGCCTTATCTGCTGGGCAAGAAATGAATGATTTACATTATTTATTTCGAGATTACTGGTTGCTTAACCCCTTAAGGACCGCTGATGGTTCAGGACCGTCAGCGGTAAAACGTGCGTTTGGACCGCTGACGGTCCTGAACCGTCATAACGGTTTTGGGCAACTTACCTGATCGCCGTCGGTCCCACGGCGGCGATCACCTCTCCTCCCGGTCCAGGGGGACTGCCTGTCTGCCCGGGCAGTCCCCCCTCGGCAGATCAGGACCCCACGGCCATGTGATCACTCGATCACATGACCGCAATAGGGGTCTTTGCGTCTGCCAGCAGGGGGACTGTCTGTGCTGACAGGCAGTCTCCCTGCAAGTAAAAAATCATAAAATAAAGTGTAAAAAAAAAGAAATCAGTGTAAAAAATAAATAAATATGTGTATATATATATGATATATATATACATGTATTATATCTATATATACCTATATATAATATATGTATATATATAATATATATAATGTCACACTAAGTGTATTTTTATATTTATATATACGTATATTAATATAAAAATACACTTATATTTAAATTACACACGAATATATACAATATATATAATAACTATATATATGGTATATATATATTATTATAAAATACAAATAATATGTTAATAAAAATAAATAACAAAAAAATAAAAATAATTTTTAATAATTAAAAAAAAATTATATATATATTCAATTTTATTCTAACAGTATTTTGATATTGATATATATATATTTATATCAAAATACACTTAGAATGTAATGATATATATATATCTATGTATAAATAAATAAATAAAAATAATACGAAATATACATATGTCCACATACAAAATTACATTAATAATTTCATAAATATACACGTAGACGTCAAATATATAAATATGTATATATATTAAAATTCTACGTGCATATTTATGTAATATTTTTACCTAATTAAGTAATTTTAATGATTGCAATTTGAGGGACCTGCCTGCCAACCCAGGCCAAAAGTCCAGATAATTTAATTTGCTAGCACTGTGCTTAACCCTGTAACTTTCTATGACACCCTAAATCCTGTACATGGGGGTACTGTTTTACTCGGGAGACTTCGCTGAACACAAATATTAGTGTTTCAAAACAGTAAAACATATCACAGCGATGATATTGTCAGTGAAAGTGAAGTTTTTTGCATTTTTCACACACAAACAGCTCTTTCACTGAGGATATTATTGCTGAGATATATTTTACTGTTCTGATACACTAATATTTGTGTTCAGCGAAGTCTCCTGAGTATAACAGTACCCCACATGTAGAGGTTTTATAGTGTTTGTGAAAGTTACAGGGTCAAATATAAGGCTTGATTTTACTTTTTTTTTTTTATTGAAATTTGTCAGATTGGTTAGGTTGCCTTTGAGAGCGTATGGTAGCCAAGGAATGAGAATTAGCCCCATGATGGCATACCATTTGCAAAAGAAGACAACCCAAGGTATTGCAAATGGGGTATGTTCAGCCTTTTTTAGTAGCCACTTAGTCACAAACACCGGCCAAAGTTAGCTTTTTTTGCATTTTTAACACACAAACAAATATAAATGCTAACTTTGGCCAGTGTTTGTGACTAGGTGGCTACTAAAAAAGACTGGACATACCCCATTTTAAATACCCTGGGTTGTCTACTTTAAAAAATATGTACATGTTAGGTGTGTTTCGGGGATTTATGACAGAAACGGTGTAACAATGTCACTATTGATACATTTAAAATATATATATATTGAAACAGCAATTTCCTACTTGTATTTATAGGCCTATAACTTGCAAAAAAAAGCAATAAAGCATGTAAACACTGGGTGTTTTAAAACTCGGGACAAAATTTTGAATCTATTTAGCAGTTTTTTTCATTAGCTTTTGTAGATAAGTAAAAGATTTTTCAAGTAAAAGTCCAAAAACATGTTTTTTTTTTTTTTTTCTCACCATATTTTATTATTTTTTTTAAATACAATATATGACATAATATAAATACTGGTATGTAAAGAAAGCCCTTCTTGTCGTGAAAAAAACAATATATAACTTGTATGGGAACCGTAAATGAGAGAGCGGAAAATGACAGCTAAACACAAACACCACAAAAGTGTTAAAACTGCTCTGGTCCTTAACGTACAAACATCGCAAAAACAGGCCGGTCCTGAAGGGGTTAAGTTGGATTCAATACCAGACACCATATGCTATAACTATTACATATGATTTAAATTCCCATTCCAGATACCATGAAGAAAATAAAAATGTGATATTTGGAGAATTTCGATTTGGACCTATTTTTATCAGGTTGTGTTATGACCTTGATCTTGAAGATGCTGCATTGGAACTTGTGAAGGACCAGGTAATTACCGTAATAAATGTGTTCAGCAATGAACACCATTTAACAAATGTTATTGACAAACATGCACCTACTGAATCTGTTAATGTCATATTATATCCAGCTTGTGTTGAAAAAGGCTCAGCCAGTTTTAGAAGATTCTAAAATACTTTATAAAATATTGTTTCACATCATTCCATTAGATCACTTTGTGAAGATAAATACATTTTCTTCTATGGGTTCCATGGCCAACTTATGTTTGCAATGGACATGTGGTGCTGGAGCTCTGTAGAATACTATGAAAAATCGATATATAACAATTCCTCTTTAGATCATAGGGCAATGGTATTGAAACTTAGTCCGGTACACAGATATGGCAAACGGCCCAATCAGGAATAGAGTGACAAGTACAGAATAATGGAAGAATAACGGTGAACCTTGTGTTGTGGGAAAATAATGATGTCAAGGGTTTCTATATAGCTGAACAAGATTTCAGGTCAATGGATTTATGGTTTCTCCAGAACCCCAAATTACATCATTTTCCCCAAATATATTGTTGCCAGTTTTGGTTTGTTTTAAAGTTCATAGTTTAGTGTCATCTATAAAACGTGTGTGAAATAATCCACAGTAACGACATCATCCATGTGCATTGTGGGGTTTGAATATAGTCAGCATATTGTAATTGCCATCTTGCTATGTATTTTTTTTTTATATTTATACGTTTATGTGTAATGCAGACACATAGTGTATGCATGCATAGCGCACACAACTCTGATTCCTTGAATTTCGTTTATTTTACAATTTAACATCTAAAATTATAAATCTTCCCTTCTGTATTCTATTTTGTTTCCAGTCACTCGGCCATTTCTTCCACGACTGTACATCATTCAATATATTAATGGATATGCTGTTTACCAAAGGACAGTATGAAAGTGAGTAAACGGCTGTCTTGACTCTGACTTCTGAAATCGACTTTTTTCTTCAAGTTACATGTTTATTTTTTTTCTTTCTGTATTGCTTTAATTCTTGATTGTTTTAGATATCTTGTTTTGGGTTTTTAGTTAAAAAGAGGAACCCTCACAGCTGGAACCATAAGAAATGATCGCAAGGCTTCTCATAAAACAATGGGTCAAATGTCACTTAAATTCTATCAATGCTTTAATTAGTTTAGAGATGGTTATATGTAGACATTGGCAAGCATATTACACAATATGCCGTGTTTTAAAAAAAAAAAGAATTGACCAAGCTAATTCTTACAGCTGTAAAAGATACTTACAAATGTTATTTTTAATTACATTGAAACAATTTCCTTTTATTTGTTTTCATTTATGAGGGATAAAAAAAACATTTTATTTTTTTTTGCATTTTATTTAGCTGATGAGCTCTTAAGTTAATTTTCTTTTTTCAGGAGCCGTAGACGTGTTACTGGAAATGCGCAACCGCAAAATAAAGTTCAGCAAAGATACCTACATATTGGCGTTTGCTAGCTGCTATAAACTCGTAAGTCACGGGGAGGAAATTGGACATTACCGGTTTGTGATGCGAATGTAATTTTATCACAATGCTGTCAAAATGTATTTATTGTCTGTTATCTGCTCGTGCCAAAGCTATTTCATTTGTTTTGTAAAACAAAGTGCTTTCAAGAAATTATAGCCATGTAAGTTCACTGGTGACATATTCAGCACGTATCCTTCTACACTATAGAGTAAGTTATACAATTAATTCAGGAGCGTCAAGGTAAGTAGGCACGCCATACATGCAGCGTATTGACGGAGCGTAGCGAGGCCAGGCTTAACGCAGTGCCTTTAGCAGATGAAATGTCATATCCAAGGCGACAAGCCGAGGTCACGGATTTCAGAAAACACAATATCGAAAAGCCAACCCGGATCAAGGAGTTCAGGGATCAGATTATTCAGGCAAGCCAAGATGGATAACCAAGAAATCACAGATGATCAAGAACATGCTTTTGGGATCACCAGGAAACCAAACTGGGTACTAAAACAGAAAACTGAAGTATTCATAGGTCTGGGGCTCTTGATGGCAACACCCTCAACACATGAGTGGACGTCAGTAATGATGTAATTTTGAATTGATGTCGTGACATCGGTGGTAGGTCTTCATGTTATAAACAGACCCGGAGCTACAGCATCTAGTGTCAAAAAACGCTGGCAGAGGTGCCTGAGGGTGTGAAACTAACGTGGTGCCTAGTTGAGGTAGGGGCAGCATGTGATTGGCTTACCGCAAGGGTACGTATACTTACAAGCAGTCTGTCGATAAATAACCATGTATAATGTGTTTTGCATAAATGTTTTTATTTTAACCAGTTGAGATGTAAGTTAATTCCTTTTCTGTTCTGTACTTTGGCAGAAATTTAGAGATGAGTAATCAAATCTAGGAAAGTGAAATTATTTTAGTTTAAGCCATCTGCTCACTAGCTTTTCAATTATCCCTGTATTAATATCTCGTGGCTTTGGCATCTTGGGTAAGCCAAGGATTGTCGCATTGATCTATATAATTGTAGATACAAGAGCTCATGTCAAAGCAAACCTTTTTATTTTTTTATTTTTTAGCATTTAAAGAAAAACCCACGTAGGCATGGATTGTTAGAGCTGTGGCTAATTCTATTTTTCTCTCTTTTGTTATAGAATAATTCAGATTCTTGTAAAATCTGCTCTACTCTTCTAGATGAAATCGAGATGAAGGACAGTTGGCTCCCGACACAAGCTGCCTGCTTTGCAGTTGCATTTGCTTTGAAACAGGTGTGATAGTGTTTTTCTTTTCTTGAATTACTTAATTTGTATAGCAAGCAATATATGTAACAAGAAGATGGAGTTGGGCTGAGTGTTGACTTGGTATCGTGGTCAGTTTATTTCACAGCAACACCTCTCTAACAACAGCAACATCTAACATCCATTTGTTATTCCAATGGTTCACAGTGAAAATATATTATTTGAATTAATTAAATCAAATTATGTCAATAATGCATAAAATAAATCCGTAACAAAAAAAAGAGGCACAAATCTGTTCTAACTCCCACTGTCCAGTGTGACATGCGGTAAAAAATAAAAATCTCAACGATACTTTATTTTTTTTTTAAATTCTTTATTTTTGAAGTGCAGGTAATTACATACAACTTGTCACGCCCCAACAGCTTGTGACAGGAGACAAAATACACAGTTTGTAATCAGTAAGGCAGTGCGAAAACGTGCACAATTTTTTAAAGTTACAAAGACAAGAGCAGGTACATGCTTGTTATTGCTATTATAAAGTGAGATTATTACATAGATTCTTAGGGTATTCAAATCTATCTAGATTCAATAGCGATTGTAAATGATTATTTATAGCTTTCTCAAGTAATTCACAAGTAAATATGTTGGTTTAACATTTCGCTGCAGTGTGTAAATCAACAAGTGTCAACCAGTGTTATGTTTAAAACAGAGTGTTAACAGTCGTATTATGTATGTTTGCTATACATTAACCCCTTAAGGACGCAGCTTCAAAAACTGGACTTACCCTTAAGGACACAAGCATTTTTTGCATTTTTTGCTGTTTGTGTTCAACCTCTGTTTGCATTTTTCTTATTTATTACACCAACACATGTTATATATCGTTTTTTAAAGGACAAAAAGGGCTTTAATCTGATGTGACATATACATATATAAATTCTTATTTATTATTAAAAAAAATACAAAAAAATGAAATAAAATGAAATATTTTTTTTTCACAGTTTAGGCAATAATAACGTGTGTATAATAAGTGCAGCTTAAGGAAAGTAATTTAAAAAATATTCAATTAGTTGTTCTGATTTTCAGAGTACATAATATGTCTAGGATTTCAGCTTATTTTGAAAGTTACAGGTCACAAAATACAAGGAGTAAAAACTTTTTTTAATGTGGAGCAATTTTAGAATTTGGCATGTTTGTCTTGTAAGCTTAATAGCCATCACAGAAAGCAAAATTGCTGCACAAAAGTATATATTTATATAAAGCACACATCACAGGCTATTTACCAAAGGGTATTCTGACACTTTTTACGTAGCCATTTCGCTGCCAATCTCTGCTAAATCGTGTAGTAAAATTGTGTTTTTTTCAGATTTCTAACATACACACATAAAACAAGGATTTTTAATGTGTATTTCATAAAGTTGATATATACTACTGCTGTAGAAAACCCCATATTGTTTTCAGCCATATCAACAGAGTAAAATGATACCCCCAATCTATGTCCTTGCCACTATCCTGTGAAGTTATAGTGCCATAAAAGAGACCTGACCATTTCAGTTTTCACAGTGATAATTTTGATAGATGAATTTGATGGAGCAAGTATCATTTTGGGGCATTGTAGCAGTTTAACTGTTGAATTTATCCCTCAATGACCTACCATTGGTGAAAGTAGACACTACAGTGTATCTCATATGGTATATATTGTGCCTTAGCGTGATGCCATTTTTTCACCAGTTTATGTCAAACTTTGTGGTAAAATATTTTTTTTTGCATTTTTTACATACACATTAAATTTTTGGGGGTCATTTTTCAAGTCTGGTATGTGCCACTGTGATCAAAACCCCATAATTATGCTCAGCAAACTCTTCTGAATAAAACAATACCCCCAATGTATGTATTTGACACTATCCTGTGAAGCTACAGTGCCTTAAACGAGTCCTGACCATTACAGTTTTTACAATTAGAATTTTGATAAATGGATTTGGTGTGTCTATATCACATTTTAGGTCATTGTAGCAGATTGACAGTTAAAATTACTCCATAAATGCATACCATTTGTGAAAGTAGACACCACGGGCTATGTCATATGGTATATTTTGAGCTTTATTATACAGTTATGTTAGCACCAATTACTTTCAAATGTTATCATATTGTTTTATTTTTGCATTTTTATACACACATGTTGTATTTTAGTAGTTAATTTCGGAAACTTGATATATGTTACTGTAAATTAAATCACGAAATTATTCTCAGCTATATTTCCTGAGTACAAAATTACCCCCTTTGTACACCTCAGCCAGGTTTTTGTGAAAAAATACAGGGCTAAAATCATACCCGGCCCATTACAGGGTTTTTTAAATGGCAAATTGACGAATGGTCATTGTTTCATTTTGGGGCATTTTAGTCGCTCATATATTTAAATAACGCCACCAATGCATATCATTTACAAAAGTGGACAACATGGGGACCCTCATATAAAATATTAGAAGCTTTATTGAAGTGACATTTTGTTACCATTTTGTTTCAAAGTTTGTGGTATTCATTTTTATTTTAAAATTTTTACATACACATAGTATTTCTGATGATTATTTTTTAAATATCCTGTTTCCCACTGTCATAAAATTATCTTAGCTGTACTCAGCAACATCTTCTCAGTACAAATATACCCCATATGCATATCTTTGGAAAGTAGCGATCTTAATATTAATCTAAATCTCTAATCCCAAACCAAGCCCTAATTCTAAACCAAATCCTAATCCCAAATCTAACCCTCAATCTAATAATAAACCATTACCACAATCATAACCCATAACGTAATCCCACGTGTAACCTTAATTATAACCTTAAACCTAATCTCAATCCTACCTTTAGCAATAGTGTTAACATGATTCCCCCTGCTGGTGTCAGCCGAGGAATTCCATTGCTATATTCAGCAAGGGATGCCCGTGCTGACCCTAATCCTAATCTGAACCATAATCTGAATCCTAATCTGAAACATAATCCCAATACTAAAATTAATTATAAACCTAATCTCAAACATAAACTTAATAATAAACCCAGTAATAAACCTGATAATAAATCTAGTATTTATGCTAAACCGAATAATAATCCTTAATTTAATCTTAATCCCAAAGGTTTCCCTCTACTAATATCAGTGCTGATATTAGTAAAGGGATTTTAAACTAAAACACAGTGGTATGTTGCTGCCATCTACTGGCTATTTTCAGTATTGCAGTCTCCCATCTCTTACATTGAAGACATTATTCCCAATGCAATGCGATCTGTGCTGGGCAACTAAAAATGCCCAGCACTGATCAGAATGGCATTTGGGCATAGAGGGTGATCCTCCAGGGTTTGTTCAGACCCTGGGGGTCTCCCAAGCACCAGATCACTTGAGAGAATGACTGTAGCTGAGCTTGATCGCTCAGCTGCAGTGTTCTTTGTGGATTTAAATGGCTACATGCAGGGCTAACTTTCAGCACTGCATGCAGCTCATCAAAAAGTCTGGGGTCACTAAAAATGGCCCCAACTGACAGAGGGGACCCCCAGGTTTCTAATGATTCCTGGGTTTCCTAGTGTGAGCAGGGATTTAACCCTGCTCACACTACATTGCTGTCTATGGGGATTTAAATCCAAATTAAAAGAGCTGCTTGCCGACCTCACTTTGAGCTCTGCATGCAGCTCATCAAAATACCTGGGGCCACTAAAAATGGCCCCAGCTGACAGAGGGGACACCCAGGTTTCTAATGATACCTGGGTTTCCTAGTGTGAGCAGGGATTTAACCCTGCTCACACTGCATTGTGCTCTATGGGGATTTAAATCCCCATTTAAACAGCTGCATGCCGATCTCATTTTGAGCTCTGCATGCAGCTCATCAAAAAACCTGGGGCCACTAAAAATGGCCCCAACTGACAGAGGGGGCCCCCAGGTTTCTAATGATACCTGGGTTTCCTGGTGTGAGCAGTGATTTAACCCTGCTTACACCACAATCTAGATATAGGCATTTAAATGCCTATTTAAGCAGATACATGCCTCGCTGACTTCCAGCACTGCATGTAACTCATCAAAAAGGCTGGGGTCACTAAAAATGTCCCCAGCTGATAGAGGGGAGCCCCAGGTTTCCATTGATACCTGGAACTCCCTTGTGTTAGCAGGGATTTAACCCTGATCACACAAAATTGTAATAGTGGGGATTTAAATCCCCATTTAAATGCTTGTTTGCAGCGCTCACTTTGAGCTCTGCAAACCGAGCATCAGTCAGTCTGGGGACACTAATTCTGGCCCCAGGTGAGAGAGGGGAGCCCCAGGAATCAAATGATACCTGGGGCTCATAGTTACCAGCAAGGTAATAGACCCTGCTGGAAAAATACTGCATGACGGAAAATTTCCGTCATGCTTCCTTAAGGGGTTAACATTAGCTGGCCGTTAGTTGCAAATTTTTTAACATTTTAGGACTTTAAGAGTTAAGTCAGGCTGTTTGTCATAAAAAAAAAAGGAAAATAAAAAGAAAAATGTATAACATACTAGATGGGCATTTCTAGGGTGAGGTTTGTAGGCTAGGCTTATACGGTTGGTGGACAAGACCAGAATATAACGTAAAATTAACCAGCCCAGCCTATGATTTGCTGCAGAAGCAATCGCTATAGCAGACCGCTGGTTAGTATAATTCTGAGTATTAGATTATAGAGAATAATATAAAAGTAAACGGGTAACACAAAAACAACGGGTTCTCATCTGTAATTTGTAAAGACAATATGAGGTATGGGACGATTAATACCGCCACCGTTTCGAGTGTCCCGGTCAGCCAATACCTTCCAGAGGCATATCACAGTCCCGTTTGGACGCGGTTTGCATATCGCCCAGCATCGAGGTGGGCCAGATGGCAGAGTCTCTCCTACGGGTCGAGATCTCCAGTACCACCTGTGGTGCGTCAGACTGATGACCGGGGCGCCACTGCGTTCTCACCAGAGCTGCCTGCTTCCGAGGCGATGGGCGCTGCATCACGCGCCGCCATTTTGGGGCCTGTGTCGCAGCCATGGCTGTTAGCTTCTGCGGTCGGGTTAAGATCCGCTTTGAAGGTAGGCTTTTACTCAGCTGCTGTGAGGCCGCTCGGCGCTTCTTTTGCTCCAGCCTCGGCAGGATTGTGGTGTACGATGCCCTTTGCCTGTGCGGTCGGTGCTTGGATGTATGTGCAGGCTGCACATATGTGTTACGGTGCTTTTCACTGTATGTAGGCTTTTTTGCTTCGTCATGGCAGTGTCGCCGGCGTGGAGCTCTAGCCGTTGAGGTGGGCTGAGTGCTCGGAGGGTTCTCATGTGGTGCGTTAGAGCCCGGCGTTAGCAAGGAGGGCTCTTGCAATGCTCGGTGTAGTTTTGCCCAGAATTCCTCGAAGATCTTGTCGAGCGAGGTCTGGGGTCTCGGTTGTGCCGTGCGCGTGGCGTCCGCCATATTGGGTGGCGCGCTGTGTTTCCCGCTTTGGGAGGCTGCAAGGTAGTTGCGCTTGTCTTCGCCAGGTTGCCTCCCGGACACCGGGATATCCTCCGCCTGGTCCATAGGGGGGGGGGTTACGGGGCTCTGCGTGGTGACTACCTCCGCGTTCCGGGCGCTCTCCTGTATGAGATCGGCCGTTTCTCCAGGGTTCGCCAGGCCGCAGGTCGGTCAACCTGCTCTCCGGGTTTGTGACCATTTGCAGGTCGGTAATGTCGCTTGTATCGGGCTCCGGTACCGCCACCGAGGGTAATCTGCCAACTTGGTTTGGTTTTTCGTCGCGTTTTGGGGCAAAAATTCTCATTTTGGGCAAAGTAATCTGGAGCTCATGTGAAACACGTCTGCCCAGCATGGCAATCAGGCCCAGCCCCCTCAACGATACTTTATTGATCTAAACCAAAAAACACACAAAAACCCTAGCTGTGACTGCCTGACTTAAACAAGTCAATTGCGGCAGTTCAAGCAAAAGACAATGAAAAGTGAGGAAATATATAAAATAATCAGGTTTGGTTGGTTGTATAAAAGATTTGAACTGGTTAAATGTTATGTTTCTTATGTTAAGAAGGATCACATATAATGTGCTTTGGGAGCTAATATTCTCATTAAATACACTCTGTTTATTGTGTTTATTCAACAGAAGCAGTTTAGAGCAGCCAAGACTGTTTATTCACAGATCCGGAATACTAATGGGAAACTATGCAAAAACCTACATGTAAGCAAACTGTTTTCATTTTGCACATTTTTCATACTTTGGCACTTCTGTCCTGCCTCTCATTCCACTGACATTGCATTGCACTGAATGGTACGTGACTATAGCCTTTCTGATGTAATCCTTCATGGTGACATGTAATAAGGGTTCTCCAGGTACTAGTAGCAATAAAATATAGTGCTGCTCCAATTACCTGCATAACTTTAAGGTCAACCACCATTTAAATAAAAATGTACAGTGAAGCATAAGTGCCTTGCACTTGGATCCAAGTATTAATATTTTCATAGTTTATATGTGAATTACATGTCTGTTAGTCCACCCATTGTACAGCGCTACGGAATCTGATGGCGCTATATAATTACTAGAATAATGATGAGAAAAATGTACCGCTATAGTAAGGCTTTATTCCTTATGGCTTATGCTTCCTCTCGTACACTACGCAGCATAGGAATAACAAATTAAGTGTTTGGTGACATTTGTGGCGCACAGTTTGATTAAGAAATAAAACCAGCATCCTTTTTTTTTTTTTTTTATACTCTGCAAATTAAACTACTGTATTGTGAGATATTATGTGGCAGCTCTGCCCCCAACGACCACCACTAACCAATCAAATCCCTATGCTTATTGTATGTTTACCATAATATTGCCATGACAACATAAAGCTATGTGACGTATTTATTACGGTATTAGCATTTATATAGTGTCTATATATTCTGTAGCGCTTTGCAATTTTAAAAAGGGGATAAAATGGCAAATAAGAGACAAGTTTTCACAGAGACAAAAAGTTGTGGCCCTGCTCGAACAAGCTTATAAACATACTGAGAGTATAAAAAGTACACACACCATTATCAAATTGCAGGTTTTTACAATGTAAAGATGGACAAATAAAGTAAATGTCAGACTTTTTCCATCTGTAATATGATCTTCCAACAAACAAAATCCCTGTATATGGTTCACACCTTAAAATCCACTTTTTTTTTCCTCAAAGCTTCTTGTTAAGTTACACAATAATGAGCTGGAAGATGTTCTACACGTTCTGGAAGTGGCCGTGGCTGCCACTGGCCCTGTATTTGTCAGGAAGCCTGAATTCTCTGAAGACGTTGTGAGTACACTGTTTGCTATCTATCCATCTTACATACAGCATCAATATGCAGGATGGGTACTGTTAATTTTTTAACCCTTCTCTGCCTGGACACACCTCCGTTTTGTAGTCTCTATTGTCTTCTGTACTTGTTGTTGTACCTTTTCCTCTTTGTACCCCATGGGTGTCACCAGAATGACACCCTTACAATAGTTGTATATGCAGAAGTAACCGTTCTTTTTGTGCCACTTAGCTGCCCTCTATATCCTATATCTCCTAGGGAGACTCTTCCTACGTGTTCTTTAGATACAAACTCTGTTCTTAGTGTTTTGCTTTTGCCTCGCTTGCACCCCTGTGTGCATACTTTTGTGACCTCTTCTAAACTTCTTTCATTACCTTCTAGAGAACTCTAACGGGGCACTTCTTCAGTCTCTTCGCTAGCCCATGTATATATGTTGATTGGGAATGAAAGGAGTTAAAGGCAATAAAAACCGTTCCAGTATTATCCCGAATTCACACATTTGTTTTATTTTAGGCTTTTTAGGTCTGCTAGCAAAAAATAAAATGCAACCTATATACAGTATTGAATTTATTGAGCATCAAACTGCATCCTTATTGTCCTAGATTTGTCTGTTTAGTGGCAGATTTTAGGAATTACATGTCTGTGACATGGACAAATATCCAGGGAGAATCCTAACTGTACTCCGGAGCATTTTGGATGCGTTTCCCTGACGATTGCAGGACGCAAGTTGGCAGTATAGTCACTTTTTTTTTTTTTTCCCATGGGATTTTCCTTTAGAACTTCCTGTTAGTGAAGGAGTAGGAATGTAATCTTTGTTTCCCCTTGTCTGTAGTTAATAAAACCAGTGGGCCTTATTAATATATGTAATATTGTGTTTCAGATGTTTGCAATTGAGGAGAAGCTAAAGCATACTGAACTTGAAAGAAGATTTAATCAGGTTTATTTGGACCTTCAAAATTCTGGACAAATAAGTGTGCTGACACTGGACGACATGCTGTGTTTCACACCTCATGAACACCGGCAAAACTTGAATCTGTTTAAAAAGAGGAAAGTCAGCAGTAGGACATTTAGATCGTTGCAGTCTGCACTTTTAGTGGAGTAACTGGATCACAGAGTCTACATTTCATATGGAAGAAACACCTCATCGTAGGGTGCTGCTGTGTTCTACTGAGAGGGACACTCTAAGCTCCATAACCAGTGCAGCTCATTTTAGGGGTTATGGTGCGAGTAGTGTTTGAGTGCCATATTTTGTTTGCCTGTCAAAATGTTCTTGAGCAGCTCAACAAAAGACAGGGTACTCCTGATACAGAAAACTTCCCACTCTGCTGGTGCAGTCTCTCTGACAAAAACAAAATCACTTAATCTTTAAATATGTGTGGCAATGTTTCTTTCTACACGGTGCAGACTAAAGCAGCTATAACAAGATCATGGTGGATTTCACAGGAGGACACAAATGGCACATTACTGTTTATAGAGATTCCAAGTGTAAGGGATTTTAAGGTACCCCTGCCGGAGGTATCACTAAAGGGACACTATGGGCACCCGGACCACTTCAGTTCATTGAAGTGATCTGGGTGCAGTGTCCCAAGGCCCTTAACCCTGGAGAGGTAATTATTGCAGTTTTAATTACCTGAAATAATTACCTTAATGGGTTAACTTCAGCTCCTAGTTGCTGTCTACCAGACAGCCAATAGAGGGACTTTTGGGTCACTATGCCTGAGGATGTCCAGCATCACCCGAAACTGCATAGGAAAGCATTGCATAGTTGTGTATAATGCTTTCCTTTGGGCTTGTTCTAATGCGAGTGTGGCCATTGGCACGCATATACGCATTAGATCTCCCCGTCGGCGGGAGAGGAACAAAGGCGGACCCCCAGCCAGCGCTGAAGGATATCAGTGCTGGAACTAGGTAAGTGACAGAAGGAGTGAGGCACTATAACGAATTATAGTGCGAGGAAAAGAACTTTGGATTTCTGGCACTATAGTTTCCCTTTAAGGCAGGGTGTAACTCTACCCGTCTGGGCAGCAGTGATAAATTAATTTAAGCAGCAGAGTAGTGGTTGGCCTGTAGCCACCTGGAGACCCTGGACAATTTAACCATGAATGGTCTGATGTCACCAAGAGAAATCAATTCAATGAGATTAAGTGATTTAAGTTCCCAGTAATTTAAGTTTAAAATAAAACTGTGTTCTAATAGTATGAGTTAAGTTTGTTTTTAAAAATTTTTGCATTTTGTACTGCAAGAATACTATCAACGATTTTGTTTCACTATTCTATACTCTGTTTGAAAAATGATTTGAATATTCTCAACTAAAATGTATATACGAGCGTGGCCATTACAGTTGGTCTGTTAGGCATGTGTGATGTATTGCCGTCTGATCTGTTCAAAGGAATAACGTGTTATATTTGAAGAGATCTCACTCCTCTATGACTGAGTGAACTTCCTAAAACATCACATTCTGCACAATTCACATTTTAATAAATATTCCTCCATGTGTCCTGTTTTCAGTCAGTATGCACATCTGAAGAGCATCATTATTTTGTTAAAATAGCAATTACTTCCAAGCATTTATTATTTTCAGAGGAAAATATTAATAGCAATTTTTCAACAATAATTGTTTTGATTCTTGTTGCTGCTGTGTGCCACAATAATTGTTATGGGGACACATTTTACCATTCACTATAGCAACAGTCCACAGTTTATTGTATTGGAATTCAAACAGAGATAAACAAAAGTTGTGGCATCACTTGGAAAAGTATTTGTTTATTTTAACACGTATGCAATCTCACCACAGTGTAACTCATTCTCCATGCTTAGAGTGGCCCTGTCACTAAAATGTTCTTTCTTAAAAAAAAAATAATAATAATAATAAATTGGTTAAAATAATAATAATCTGGACATTTTTATCAGATTTTCACCTAACTAGCCTAGAGTACATTTAGCTATCATGATCACTAAATTATTTAATACACCGTTATCCACTATAGTGAGAATTCAAAGTGAATTTTAAGGCCAAAATAGCCAAACTGGAAAAATTCTCCAACAGCTATACTTTTGGTTTGGCTACTTCGGACTTAAATTAGTAAATAACCCTGTTTAGAGGTGGCCATCTTGGAATTGATCACAATTTTTCACATTCTCATGTCCGTAGCTGATATGAAAACAATTCAAGGCGATAGAGCGCATGTGGTAGTTCAATCAGAATCTCTGACTTGCAGGGTCACTCACAGCCTTATATTGTCCATTAACCCCTTCACTAACCAGCACTTTTTGACTGAAAACTTTACCAAAACATTTATTTAAAGCAAGGGATGCTTAGCTAACACATAACACAGCTATTTTATGCGGAGAATGCTTTGCAGGCAAACTGTAAAAATATAATGATGTACATTTGCTCTGGTTTTTCAATTTATTTATTTTTTTACATTCGTTTAACCTTTCTAAAAATATATATTTGGGATATGAAAAGTTTCAGACAGTATACAATGTCCTTCATCTTGGATTAGTTCACACAGGGAATGAAATGTTAGTATGAAAACAAAAAACATTTCTCACATATAGTAGATGTGACAAAAATATCTAGGGGGAAAAAATGGCAAAATACCTTGCTTGTAGGCATTTCTAAGGACACTGGAAGGTTTACTAGCGATTCAGCTTACTAAAAATGGCAACAAAATGTCTGCATTTGAGCATAATGTTTACCAGCCACAAGAGGGACTCCCGGGTCGTTGGGCATCTTTTGGGTAACTTTGCGAGAAGACATCCAGCGTCACCTAAAGCCCCACAGTAAAGCAATGTATAATGCTTTCCTGTGCGGCCGTACTAATGTGAGTGCGGCCATTGCCGCACATGCGCATTAGGTCTTCCCTGCCAGCTGGGGTTGTGGGGGGAAGCGAAGACGGTCCCAAATCAGCACCAAGGGACATCGGCGCTGGAACAAGGTATGTGAGCGGTAGGGTTTTTAATCCCTATAGCACCACGGAGGGGGCACTATAGTTTCCGTTTAAAACATATATTTTGAGACCAAATTTTTGCTACTACTGAACTTGATGACATTTTGGCATCTAGTAAAACTACAATTGATGGGTATAATTGTTCTCACACTAGATAGCTTAGACTGGCTTCAATAACATTGAAGTTGAGATATTTTTTTTTTAAGCTATGTAGACATTTTCCCAGGGCTAATGTTAGAGGCGAACCTGAAGTATTTTTTGTCCCATATGATTCTGTGAGAGTAAATTTTTAGTTAATTTTATAAGCTGCCAGGTGTTTATTTCTCTTATGGGAGTTAAAGGGACAATCCACTGCCCAAACACAAAGAAGAATAAAAAACAATGTTTACTAAATATTCCCCAAACGAAAACATGCATGCATTTAATGCATTTTTGTTTTGTTTTATTGCAGGTATATCTAAAATCACCCTGTAAAGGTGGCAGATCTCCTGTCTGCAGCCTCCACAAGCAGTCACCCTCTAACGCTGCCCAGATTTTCTGTGGCTGTTCAATTACAGTCCTCCCAATGCAGCCCAATGAGAAGTCTCTGCAAGGCAGGTGCTCTGAGCAATTGCTGCTCCTTAAGTTTAGCTCCACTGAGCAAACCAAACGAGGAAGTAGCAGGACCAGCTGTCTGATTGAAAGCCAGGGGGTGTAACAAGGTTAATTTACATGTGTTAATGTCTATTGAAATCTCCATATTTTGTAAAATGACAAAAAGATGACACACCCCTCACACATAAAGCATTTCAGCAAGCTAAATAGCTTTTAAAATCACCAGGAAGTGAAAATGTGAATAAAAATTCCAAGTGTGCCCATAATAAACTGGTTACTGTAACAGCACTGCCCTTCCTCACTACAACATGAAATCCCTGACACTAGGAAAAGCGTATTGAAGGTATTTTGCAGTAGTCGTTTTTGGGTATATACATGTTACAAATGAAGCTTTGGTCACTGAGCTAATGTTATAACTGAAGATCGGGTTGCTGAGCTAATGATATGTAGTATGCCGCTTCATTGCCAAAAAGAGGTTAAAAACCTTTGTCATAGAGCTATAGATTTAACAATTTACCATAAGGGGGCAGTGAAGGTACAACATGCATAAAGTTGTAGACGTTTACATTCATGCATGTCCAACTCCGTAACATTAGTGTACTCTGACAGTCTTAAATTCATGAATATGCCATACCATACAATGTTTTATTATTATTTTTTTTAATCTTTTAAAGGGACACTATAGGCACCCAGACCACTTCAGCTCATTGAAGTGGTCTGGGTGCAGTGTCCCTGTCCCATTTAGACCTGAAATGTAAATCATTGCATGTTTGAGAAACTGCTGTAATTACCTTGCTGGACTAAAACTGTATCTAGTGGCTGTCAATCAAACAGGTGAACATCCAGCATCAAATAAAGGGGGAAAGGCACTATAGTGTTAGGAATGCAGATTTGTATTACTAACACTATAAAATCCCTTTAAAGGGACACTCCAGTGCCAGGAAAACAATCTGTTTTCCTGGCACTGCAGGTCCCCTCTCCCTCCCACCTCCCATCCCCGGTTGCTGAAGGGGTGAAATCCCCTTCAGTCACTTACCTGAGACCCCCGCCGATGTCCCTCGGCAGTGATTTCGGGTGGCCGCCGCTCCTCCCCTTCCTTACGTCAGCCGGTGGGCGAGACTGATGCTTTTCAATGCTTTCCTATGGCGAATTGAGCGACACTGGAGGTCCTCACACAGCGACGCTCTAGCACAGAAAACCTGTGCTATAGACAGGGCCGCCATCAGAAATTTTGGGGCCCCTAACACAGCTCAAGGTCTGGGCCCCCCTTCAAGCCCGCCCACAGGGCCCGCCTCCAAATACCGCCCACAGGAATACACACACACTAACATATACAAATACTGAAACAGACATACACACATGCATAGGGAGATACTGACACACACACACACACACACACACATACATATACATGCAGACATACATACTGACAAACATACATACACATACTGCATACTGATATATACATACATACACACACACTGTGGCATACATACACACACTGGCATACATACATACATACACTGGCATACACACATACACACATACATACACTGGCACACTGGCATACACACATACATACACTGGCATACACACACTGGCATACATACATACATACACTGGCATACACACATACATACACTGGCATACACACATACATACACTGGCACACACACATACATACACTGGCATACATACATACATACATACACACATACACTGGCATACATACACTGGCATACACACATACATACACTGGCATACATACACTGGCACACTGGCATACATACACTGGCACACTGGCATACACACATACATACACTGGCATACATACACACACCTCATTTTCAGCCACCCTCCTCTCTTCCTTACCATTTCGTCACAGGAGGGTGGCTGGGGATGATGTGCGTCGGCTTCCTCTCCTCGTGGCCTTTCTCTTCTCCTTCCCCCGCGCGGAGTAAACAGGGAGGAAGTGACCGGACGTCACTCCCTCCCAGCAGCACTTGCTTTCCGGCTGCATATTCTTTTTAAAGGGGCCCGGTCGCGCTATTACAGCGCTGACTGGGCCCCTGAAGATAATAGGGCCCATTGGGTGGCCCTAAATGCTTGGGCTACCTGATGGGCCCCATCAGCGTGTGGGCCCCGGTGCAGATGCACCGGCGGCAGTTAAGCTGATACACGTGGGGCCCGGGCCCCCCAGGGCCGCCGGGCCCGTGACAATTGTCACGGTTGTCATGCCCTGATGGCGGCCCTGGCTATAGACAAGGTTGTGCCCTCTAGTAGACAGCCACTAGAGGAAGAGTTAACGCTGCATGGTAATTATTGCAGTTTATAAAAAACTTGCAGGGTTTAGATTCATTAGGTCCCCCACTGGTTTATTAATATTATTAGAGCCGTTCCTGCCAATGATGGGTGGGGGTGACAATTTGTCCTCCCCTCCATTTACTATTAGTTTAATTCCCTTCCACTCAGCAGGCAGATCGTTTTATTGGCTTTCAATTAATTTTACATTTTCTATGTTTTTAATTTAATAACTACGGTAACTGAATGAGGCCAGTAAACGTGTTTCCTGTTTGGCTATTTAAGTTTTATTTTTGCAATTCCCTTGGTAATATTCCACAATTCCCAGCTTAATGGATAAACAAAAACAGCGATTGCATTTTGTAATGAAATCAAATGTGTTCTAGTCAATGGCTGAGCAAAACGATGGTATTTACAAGCTTAATAAAGACAAAGGGGTTTTTTTCACTAAACACTGTATGTAGTGAACTAAAATCCGAATTTGAAAATTTAGGCAAAAATAGTCAAGCTGTGACTATAAATTAGTTAGAGAATTTTTCCAAATTAGCTTTTTTTGCCGTTATTTTTGCAGCTTAGTTTTCAATGTAACATGATTTGCAATTTAGTAAATAAACACTCGAGGCTCCTTTGTCAACCCTGACAACCCCACCGGAACTCAAAGAGTTAAAGGTGTAATTTCAATCGTACAGTATCTGCCTGTTATCTGGTTTTGTTCCTTTCCGAGAAGTGTGTTAGAGTTTTCTAATAAACTGACTACCTCACCGAATGTTCCCCCAATTAACCGTGGTAGCTTTATGTAAAGTTACACCAAAAATGGCCGTTACAATTTTATATTCAATAATGCAGGAACTTCAGGTGCCTATGCGAGCAACAGATTGTCACCTCAAACCTACTTCTCCTTGAAAATGAAACTAAAGTGTTTCCAAAATGGAGAACTAGCATGTGTGTGGCCTGGGAACTGTAGCAGTTGAGATACCTTAAGTAGAGAACATAACTATTATAGAATTTATATTTAATCAGCTCTTTCAATATGCAATAATCTGACATCCTTACAAGGTGTAAAAATACCCATGCGTTTTCTTTTCTTACACGTACATTTAATGATAAACAAAATATTTTTAAAAATTGTTTCTCCACATTACAAACCAGAATTGTTTGCTATAGGAGCACGTTTCATGACATCACTACTTGGTGGCTGTGGGGTGAGTGGCAGGCAATGAGTTTTGCTTACCTAAAATGTTCCTGGCGGGCGCTGCATTATCTTCCTAATGGACCTCTTCTGCTCTTATAGCTTCAGCTATACTAGCCCGCATGCACAAGATTTCAGCATTAAAGGGACTCTCCAGCGCCAGGAAAACATACCCATTTTCCTGGCACTGCAGGACCCTGCAGTGCCCCTCTCCCTCCCACCCCCACCCCACTTACCTTAATCCAGCGCCGATGTCCCTTGGCGCTGGGTCAGGCCCCGCCCACATTCCTACCCCACCGACGTTATTCAATGATTTCCTATGGAGATTCTGGCAACGCTGGAGGTCCTCATGCGTAGTTTAAAACATTTTTCTTGTTCTAAGAACACGGAAGTCCCTCTAGTGGCTGTCTGATAGAAAAACTGCAATAATTACACTTGCAGGGTTAAGGGTGGTGGGAGTTAGCACCCAGACTACTCCAATGGGCAGAAGTGGTCTCGGTGCCTGGAGTGTCCCTTTAAGGTCTATGGAGGATCCAATAAGACCATTGATAGAGCTAATTTCCCTGCAGCCATCACTGTTTATGGCTGGTTGGAAATGACACGGCTTGAAGGTGCTAGCTCTGCCCAGGGTCAGGTTTTATGAGGCATAGGAAAAATACAGAGACAACTTGGTCCCTACTTTGTCTCAGTATACTTTTTGACTGGGTTGGAATTTCAGTGAAAATCCGACAAAGTCAATCTGAGTATTTCATAAATATTTTATCTTGATTAAATACTAATTTTGCAATGGGGTTTACAATGCCGCTTTAAGTGTTATGATGAGAAAAATATATTTGTATATTGCAACTAAACTCAACACACAGATTAAACTTTTTACAATTAACCTGTGCAAATAAAGCATTCCAAAAAATGTGTGGCATGCAAAATTAAATTGTAAAACCTTAGTAAAAGTGTTCACCAATGCAAAATAGTGTTATTTAAAGAAACACTATACAAACATGTATTCCTTACATTATACTGTTAAACTAACTGTTTAGCTCCCCATCCCCCCCACTCACATCAAAAGGTATTAAACGTACTTTTACACCCACGCTGCGCATGCCGCGGCTGGCCCCGCCTCAATGCCTGTGATGATCAATCCCGATGATCTCAGCTAATCCAGCACTCTGCCACAGGAAAAGCATCATAAGGGATGATCTCCCTGCTTGGGTAATTGTCCCCTAGCTCAACCAATTATACCAGAGGGAGAGCTGGAGAGGAGAGTCATTACTCTAACCCTTATGAGGCCATGGTATTGGCTACATTGGCAAAGAGAAGATGAGGTAAGTAACCCCATAACAGCTAAAAGACAATTACAAATGTACTTCTTTATGATAAATGATGTATGTGTTGCACTTTACGTTATGTAAAGTAATTACATAAATTACCTATAGGTAGGGTTACCAGATTCAACGTGTTTTAATGGACCCATATCACGTATACAATTTGATGGGCAGCACATGAAAAGTGTTGCCCTGTAGTATGTAGAATTCAGAAGAAGGCATTTAAGATTAAATAATTAGGCAATGAAGAATCCTGTAGAATATGCATTATACAGACTGTCGGGCAACCCTTTTCATGCGTTTTCATTAATATGACAAAATTATGGTGGATATGGTATCGCTAGGAATAGGTTAAGGTGATTCCGTCATGACTAGTTCACTCTAAAGTGATACTCCAAGCATCATAATAACTACAGCCTGCTGTAGGGCCATGCCTGCAGGCGTCTGTCCTGTACAGACAAATACAGCACTTATTGGGTGCCTTTTGGAGCTTAGCTAAGCTGGTTAGAGAGATAAGCCAGGAGCTTTGGCCAATGTCCTCTGTAGTCCAGTCAATCTTAATAGCAGCGTTGCAGGAACAGTTACAGAGGGTGTAAAACTCACTGCTGTCCCAGCTCCTCCAGTGTCTGTGTGTGAGGCTGGACAGGAAGTGGAATAGATCACTTCCCATCTACCCACTAACAGCCTCTCACACAGGAAATGCATTGCAGGAGGAGCAGGGACAGCCTTGAGTGATGCACACTGTATCACAGCTCCTGCAGCTCTAAAATCAATCAAAGAAGGGTGAGTACTTTACAAATAGTCCTTCAAACTCCACATACCTATTACCAAAACACCATTTACCCTAAGCCTAAAACCTCCCAAAACCTAAACAAACAATTTCCTTCTTCCCAAATGTAAACAACAACTTTACCTAATTAATAGGGTTAACTCCTGTTGAAGATTAAACACACCATTGTACCTCAGTAGTAAGCTTAACCCCATTCTAACCCTAAACCCAATAATTTAAGAACCCATTATACCACAACTATAGCATTTCAAGACTGTAATCCTCTAAACACCCTGTGTAAACTAACTCTGACATTAACAACTCTCTAACCGTAACCCTTCCTTTACACTAACAACTTGTAACATGTTTAATTAACCCTGCTTACAATTAGGTAAATACAACCATAGATGAACAACAACACATGACATATTACACTGTCATTATTTATTTAACTAAAATAAAGACAAAATAGAGAAGTCATGTGTGAAAACGTACACCTTATGATTCAATAGCTTGTAGAACCACCTTTAGTAGCAATAACTTGAAGTAATGCTTTTCGCATAAATGTATCAGTCTCTCACATCATTGTGGAGTAATTTCGGCCCACTCTTCTTTACAACGTTGCTTCAGTTCATGAAGGTTTGCTGGCATTTGTTTATGCACAGTTCTCTGAAGGTCCTGCCCCGGCATTTCAATTGGGTTGAGGTCTGGACTTTGATGGAGCTATTGCAACACCTTCTTTCTTTTCTTTTTCAGCCATTCCGTTGTAGATTTGCTTAGGATCATTGTCCTGTTGCATTGTCCAATTTCGGCCAAGCTTCAGCTGTCGTCCAGATGGCCTCACATTTGACTCTAGAATACTTTGGTATACAGAGGAGATCATGATCAACTCTATAACTGTGAGGTTCCCATGCACCCCTCCACCACTGTGCTTGACAATTGGTATGAGGTGTTTGTGCTGATATGCTGTGTTGGGTTTTCTACAAACATGGCACTGTGCATTATGGCCAAACATCTCCACTTTGGTATCTTCTGTACAAAGGACATTGTTGCAGAAGTCTTGTGGTTTGTTCAGACTTTGCAAACCTAAGCCGTGCTGCCATGTTCTTTTTAGAGAAAAGAGGCTTTCTCCTGGCAACACTTCCCAACAAACCATACATGTTTCGATTTTTTCTAAATGTACTGTCATGAACGTTAACATTCAACCTTCCTAATAAGGCCTGTAGAGCCTGAGATGTACCTTTTGGGTTTTCTGCACTCCTGGAAAGATTCAACTGTCTTGAATGTTTCCACTTTTGAATAATCTTTCTCACTGTAGAATGATGGACTTTAAATTGTTTGGAAATGGCCTTATAACCCTTCCCAGTTTGATGGGCAGCAACCTTTGCTTCTCTAAAATCATGCTGATGTCCTTCCTCCATGGTTTCTTTTAATATACACCTGATTGCTCCAGACTTATATGCAAGTGGTCATGTATAGAGGTGGTCCCGCTTGCTGATGATCAATTAATCAAGGTCAATCAAGTTTGCTACTTAGAATCTTAACTCCTTTGCCAACAAATTATACTGGAAAATTTCTCCAACACCGCTATGCTTCTAACTCGGCTATTTAGCATTAAATTCACTCTGAATTCCCCAAAATTCTCGTATTAGTGAATAATCTTGTTAAAGAACATAGGCATCGCTTGGTTACATGTCAACATAAACAGATAATGTAGAAAATCCCAATATACAGTATATTGAAATAATGATCTTTTACTAGATCATTTACTAGAACCCAAATCCCCAATCCGTCTCTGATTTAAGCAGGTAAGTACTTTTTATTTACATACAACTATTAAATTCCTGCATTTATGGGCCCCGAATTATTTAACACTATTTTGCCTTGGTGAAAGGTTTTACAAATGTAATCGCACGTTCATCACAATTATTTTGTTTGTTTTTTAACTTTTGGTTTTTTTCTTTTTTTTATTAATTTCTCCACACAATCAAACCTTTTGATGTCTGAGTGTACGGCACATCACACACTTTATTATTCTTACCTGTTTGTCTGATCCAGTTGCTTCTCCTGTTTGTGATTTACGTATTGTAATTTATGTTATTTGATTTTTTTTTTACACATCCACCTTTTTCTTCTCCCTTCTTTTCTTCCTCTTTCGTTTTTCATTATATACAAAGCTTTATTACCAGATGGATTGAAATATTTTTTACTTTCCTCTTTTCAGTTCCTTATCATTCTTTTGTCTCTTCTTTTTTTCTTCACTTCTGTAATGTTTCAGCATGTGGTCACATCGTGGCTTGGCAGTACCTTTGGTTTCAGGTTGGTATTTTATTATCAAAGTGCAACATTAACTGTCTTTACTGACTCCGATAACCACAATATACAGTATCAGTAAGCTAAATTAAAGACGTGTTCAACTAACCACACAGATTTTCCCTTTAAATTTAAAGACATTAAAACTATATAATATACCGTAATGTAATCCCACTTCTAGAGATATACTTTGTAATGTACAAAAAAACTAATTTCCTCTCGAAAACATATATACAAGTTAACATGGACTAAGATGGGTCATGAGTAATATTTGCTCATAACTCCCCCTTTTGCAATGCTATTTACTAATCTTCAACCTGGTCTGTCATCTTGGAAATTCTAATTTAATATCATCTCATCCCCAAGCCACGATTTAGTAAATATTTGTTCATGTCCATGTGTACAGTGAGCTGTAGTGGTTATGGTGCTTGGAGTGTTGCTTTAAGGGCAGATTGTAGCAATATCAAAATATTACATTTGGTATTTATTGCATTCAAATGTAATGTCAGACTAACAAAAATAAGAAAAATGTGCACGCAATCTTAATTACCCCATTGTTATTAATGTTGAAAAGTAACGCGAGGAATGCCGTTGGGGTACCTCGCGAATGTTGTCATATTTCTCTGCACGACAAAAATAAAACAATGTAAAAATAAATACATTTCAAAAAATGTAATGTCAGTTTGTTCTGACTCTGTAAACAATATATTAAGGATGCAAGGACAGTGTCACTTTAACTTACTTTATTATTTATGAGTTCAGCGTTTCATTGTTATACTGATTGAGGATATTTATGTCTACTGAACTCATTATCACTCGGTAGGTTCAGTCAACAGGTGATGCTTTTTAGAGTGTTTTGATTAGCGGAAACATGTAAAGTCGGAGGAAGTTGGCCTGACATATAGATTGTTTCCTATTGTAATATGAATTGCCCCATTGGCAGTAAAACGTTACGGAGTATTGTTAACGCTGCCTGTGGTTCTGCAATCCTCTTATAAACATGCTCTTCAAGTATTATCAGATGAGTTAAAGGGACACTCTGGGCACCAGAATCACTACAGCTTAATATAGTGGTTCTAGGGCATAGAGCCTTTCCCTCCAGGTCTAGCAGTGCAAATGCTACCTTTTCTGAGAAAATGCAGTGTTTATGTTTACATTGCTGCCTAATGCCACCTCTAGTGTTTGTTAGTCAGACAGTTACTAGATGGACTTCCTGAATCTTATCCTGCAATCTTTGCTCTACTTGGAGATGCCAAAAGCTCCCTACAGAGAATAATTGAGTCAATGCATCTCTCTGAGAAGATACTGATTGGCGCAGTGATTGAACACGTATGCACGCTAGCCTCCCAATGCTTCCTTATGCAGCCATCTCCTTGCCATCATGATTTTCTGCTCCTGTTGACTTTATCCGGTAGGAACCGTTATCACTACTGTACTCTTTCATATGTTCAAGACATAAAATAAAGACTTTGGCAGTTTCTGTGAGACTGTGAGATCCCACCTTATTTGATTGCTATTTCTGTCCTAATGTGTTTTATACCCCAATTCCTATTTTAAATATGGAAATCTCACATAAGGGCACCCATTTAGGGAATTGTCTACTAAACAGCTAAGAGATCAAAATTAAAAGCCATTTTCTTAATTTCAGTTGTTTCGCAGTTGTTTATCCTTATGTGGGATTGCAATATTTAAGGACACCAAATAAGGGAGCAATCTACCAAACACATACATATTTATATACACACAATAACACAACAGGTGTATATCTGTGGTTGTGTGTATTTGTCGGCAAGCAGCTCTTTTAATGGGGATTTAAATCCCCATAGACAGCAATGTAGTGTGAGCAGCAGGGCCGTCTTTAAGGAGGGGCAAAAGGGGCAGCTGCCCCGGGCCCAGTTACTCCGGGGGGGCCTAAGGCAGCTGCCCCATGGGCCCGCTGCGACAACTGAAGTTATCAGGGCCCTGGCCCTTTAATACTGCTCTGGACCGGGCCCCTGTAATATGGTGGTTGGCTGAATACATACACACAGCTAGCTTCCTCACACAGTGCCCTGTGATTGCTTTTCTTCCCTGTGGCATGCTGGGGGGAACTGAGGTCTGATCACTTCCTCCTCAGTGCCGCTGGGGAGGAGGCACACACCAGAAGAGGAGAATACAAGCATTGTGGGGAGAGTGTTTGAGAAAGCTGATGGCAGACTCCCATCAGCCTGGGCCAGCAAGCTCTCACTGGACCCCAGGGAAGCCACCCCTCTGTACCCAAAAGGTAAGGAGACAGGAGGGTGGCACAATATTGTTTTTGTTTGTTTTGCTAATTTCTGATTTCACTTGTATTCATCAGACATTACAAACACCCATGTGTTGGTGTTTGTAATGTAACACACTGGGGATAACTACATGTTACAAATCCTAGAAGAACCTGACAGTTCCCTATTAAATATAAATTAAAAACATATTTATTTTAAAATATTATTGCATAAAGTGTTATCAAAGGCTGTACACCATTTCCAAATGTCAAGTTTGCCAAATTTTCTACCAGGGTATGTAAGAACAGAGTTGAGACATTATATTGGCCAAGGTTGCTGGGAGTTGCTGTCCAGGAGCTGCTGGAGGGCAGAGATTAAAATATGTAAATTTACACATATATGTGTGTGTGTGTGTGTATCTGTCTGTGTTTATGTCATTGTGTGTATCTGGCTGTGTTTGTGTCAGTGTGTGTATCTGGCTGTGTTTGTCAGTGTATCTGCGTATATGTATACCTGTGTATGCTTTCTTGTGTGTCACTGTGTATGTGTACGTGTGTGTATGTATGTGTCGGTGTGTGTCAGTGTGCATTTGAGTGTGTGGTGATGCATACATCCCAGCATTTTAATGCCAACACTGCACACAAATACACTCCTACATTCCTTTGCTAGCAATGTACACATATACACCCCTGCATTTATACCTTTGTATGTGTGTGTATATACCTGTGTCAGTGTGTGTGTGGTATGTATGTATCTCTGTGTGTGGATGTGTCAGTGTGTGTGTATCTCTGTGTGTGGATGTGCCAGTGTGTGTGTGTGTGTGTGTGTATATCTCTGTGTGTGGATGTGCCAGTGTGTGTGTGTGTCTGTGTGTGTATCAAAGTGCTTGTATCTGTGTGTGTGTGTGTGTATATGCCAGTATGTGTCAAGGTGTGAATATGTGCCCGTGTGTTCATGTGTGTATCTGCTTGTTAATGTATATGTGTTAATATGTATGTGCATACAACAAATCGCACAACATGCAAACAGACCCCGGCAAACATTACAAACAAACACACCAGTTTGCTGTAACACCAATATTACACACAAATGTACATATGCATTTAAGACAACACTACATCCAAACACACCCCTGCATGCAAATACAAACATTACATACAAACACATCCCTGTATTAAAACGCTAAAATGATAAACAAACACCAACTCTACACACTTGCATAGCATCGCAGGAGTTGTATGACAGATGGGGATCTATCTTTTCTTTACTCTTGTGCTACAGGGAAGGCGTAAAATGTTTTTTTGCACCAGGTCACTCTCTACATGACTGCAGACCCACAACCCCTACGTTGCCCAATAAACACACAACACCTGTATAATGGATAAGGGCAACGGCCACAGCTTTATTGAACATTTTGACCAGCATTAAACCAACTGTCAGCTGATGGGGTGATTCATCCATCAGACAGATCTCACATCCTTTTTCCAGAGTCCAAAGCAGCCTGCCTTCCGCCTTCAGCCCAAGCATGCTGCGACTCCCCAATCCGACTTGGCACTTGCCTTCCCATGCGCTGGCCAGGTATTCCGCTGTGACAAAACAAAAACAGAGACAACCAGACACAAAGAAAAAAGACACCACCACCACCGCCACTTTTCTACCAAAAGGCACAATCCTAGGGAGGGAGGGTGGGAAAGCTCCTGTTAGATCTGTTACTACCTGCTGAGTGGCCAGGGCCCACCCCCCAGGCTCCCATATATACCAGTACCCTACTCGCTACATATGTATCCCCTTTAATCCATCCCCCCTTTCCTGGGCAGCAGTCATGTTTTTCCCTTCCTTATTCAGTCCAGGGAAACCTTTAGTTTCGCCGCTGGTTTGGGGTGGAAGGAGTGATTGCATGCCCAGGGGGCCCAAGCAAATGCTTGCCCATGGTCCAATCAATATTAAAGACGGCCCTGGTGAGCAGGGTTAAATCCCTGCTCACACTAGGAAACCCAGGTATCATTAGAAACCTGGGGATCCCCTCTGTCAGTTGGGACCATTTTTAGTGGCCCCAGGTTTTTTGATGAGCTGCATGCAGAGCTCAAATTGAGATCGGCATGCAGCTGTTTAAATGGGGATTTAAATCCCCATAGAGCTCAATGCAGTGTGAGCAGGGTTAAATCCCTGCTCACACTAGGAAACCCAGGTATCATTAGAAACCTGGGGGTCCCCTCTGTCAGTTGGGGCCATTTTTAGTGGCCCCAGACTTTTTGATGAGCTGCATGCAGTGCTGAAAGTTAGCACTGCATGTAGCCATTTAAATCCACAAAGAACACTGCAGCTGAGCGATCAAGCTCAGCTACAGTCATTCTCTCAAGTGATCTGGTGCTTGGGAGACCCCCAGGGTCTGAACAAACCCTGGAGGATCACCCTCTATGCCCAAATGCCATTCTGATCAGTGCTGGGCATTTTTAGTTGCCCAGCACAGATCGCATTGCATTGGGAAAAATGTCTTCAATGTAATAGATGGGAGACTGCAATACTGAAAATAGCCAGTAGATGGCAGCAACCTACCACTGTGTTTTGGTTTAAAATCCCTTTACTAATATCAGCACTGATATTAGTAGAGGGAAACCTTTGGGATTAAGATTAAATTAAGGATTACAATTAAGGATTATTATTCGGTTTAGCATAAGTACTAGATTTATTATCAGGTTTATTACTGGGTTTATTATTAAGTTTATGTTTGAGATGAGGTTTATAATTAATTGTAGTATTGGGATTATGTTTCAGATTAGGATTCAGATTATGGTTCAAATTAGGATTAGGGTCAGCACGGGCATCCCTTGCTGAATATAGCAAGGGAATTCCTCGGCTGACACCAGCAGGGGGAATCATTTTAACACTATTGCTAAAGGTAGGATTGAGATTTGGATTAAGGTTATAATTAGGGTTACACATGGGATTACGTTATAGGTTAGGATTGTGGTAATGGTTTATTATTAGATTGAGGGTTAGATTTAGGATTAGGATTTGGTTTAGAATTAGGGCTTGGTTTGGGATTAGAGATTTAGATTAATATTATGATCGCTACTTTCCAAAGATATGCATATGGGGTATATTTGTAATGAGAAGATGTTGCTGAGTACAGCTAAGATAATTTTATGACAGTGGGAAACAGGATATTTAAAAAATAATCATCAGAAATACTATGTGTATGTAAAAATGTTAAAATAAAAAGGAATACCACAAACTTGGTAACAAAATGGTAACAAAATGTCACTTCAATAAAACTTATAATATTTTATATGAGGGTCCCCATGTTGTCCACTTTTGTAAATGGTATGCATTGGTGGCGTTATTTAAATATATGAGCGACTAAAATGCCCCAAAATGAAACAATGACCATTCGTCAATTGGCCATTTAAAAAAACCTGTAATGGGCCGGGTATGATTTTAGCCCTGTATTTTTTCACAAAAACCTGGCTAAGGTGTACAAAGGGGGTAATTTTGTACTCAGGAAATTTAGCTGAGAATAATTTTGTGATTTAATTTACAGTAACATATATCAAGTTTCCAAAATTAACTACTAAAATACAACATGTGTGTATAAAAATGCAAAAATAGGGGGGCGGGGCCGGGCGGCCATGCCAGGAGGCTGCATATCAACAGGGCTCCCGAGCAAACAACGGAAAACAGGGTATTTAACCACCTTACCTGGCTTATACTGACCCGGGGGTCCATGGCACGAGGCTCTGGAGTGTCCCGGTGTAGCTGGGGCGCCCGCAGCAGGGTAGCCCTAGGTCCTGGTACGAGACTCTGGGGCTCGGAGATTGAGGCCTACACGGGAGGGGAGTGGGGCGGACGGCCGCTGCCTCGCTCTCCACCCCGACTACAATGAACCACCATCTACCTGGCTCCCTCCTGGTCCTGTTTCCCCCCCTGTGGGCCGGGGGGGTCATCCCGGTCCCCATAAGGCGGGCTACCGACTAAGCATCCCACCTAGATGGCCCGAAGCTGGAGGAGCGCGGCCTCCACGCGGTCACATCAAAATGGCCGACGGCGTCACAGCAACTGAACCGACTGAGACGGTGAGCTGAGCTGCTACCATGGGAGGTCCCTGAAGGAACATGAAACGATCCCAGACAATGCAAGCTGACAGGCGAGAACCACCACAGCCAGCACTTCCTCTACATGCCCATGCCAAAGCGGTAACCCCAGAAGCGCACTCTGGGCCACCTTGGACCGAGCAAGCTCCATTACTGACCAGGGCTGGAAGAACAAGCAGGACAATCAGCTTCTCCCACTGACCGCATGGTGCTACAGCCCTCGACAGCACAAGAGCCCTCGAGGACTGCGTCTGGCAACCAGTTGGGATAAGACCGGGGTATGCCAGACACAGAGAGCTCCTGCTGGACTCTCTCACCAGGCTCCTCCATACGGGAACTGCTCCAATTACTACCTGACCGTAATGTTACAGTCTTTGGGCTGCATTTACCTCGCTCCCTGCAGAGTTATTAACTGCCTACACGTATATATGTTTAGATACTCCAGCTTCATATTGTCTAGCCTAAAGCCTGCAAGATATCTAACTTAAGAACGAACCACTAGTTTAATCAACATTGTTTCGACTTACTCATGTAGTACCCACAAACGTGTTAGCTTAATCGATAAATATAAAATTTCATGCTGGTTTCCTAACTGATGCGAGTCTTAGCTCTAATAGCCCTCAAAGTAAGAATTGCATGACTAGATAGTAAAGCGGTGTTACATAGGGTCATAAAAATGACTAACTCTTACCTAATGTTATGTTCTAAACGAGAAACATTAATCCATGAGCTATTACTAACTTAGCACTGTTAAGCGACGACGAGCTTAATAATACTCTATCGACCTCACTATATAGTCAAGCTTGCTAAAATCATATAATAACACTATGTTCTGAACGTAACTACCACAAAGCTTGTCTTATCTCTGTTGACCAAATGTTTATAACCTGTTTCCTTAAAAAAAAAATGTGCAACGTACCTCTTTTATGTCAATATAAGCTATGAATCGCCTGAGCTGTTATTGTGGTACCACAGGCGTGTCTGTTAACTCTATTGCACGAAAAATAAAGAATTTAAAATGAAAAAAAATAAAAAAAATAAAAAAATGCAAAAATAAAACAATATGATAACATTTGAAAGTAATTGGTGCTAACATAACTGTATAATAAAGCTCAAAATATAACATATGACATAGCCCGTGGTGTCTACTTTCACAAATGGTATGCATTTATGGAGTAATTTTAACTGTCAAACTGCTACAATGCCCTAAAATGTGATATAGACACACCAAATCCATTTATCAAAATTCTAATTGTAAAAACTGTAATGGTCAGGACTCGTTTAAGGCACTGTAGCTTCACAGGATAGTGTCAAAGACATACATTGGGGGTATTGTTTTATTCAGAAGAGTTTGCTGAGCATAATTATGGGGTTTTGATCACAGTGGCACATACCAGACTTGAAAAATTACCCCAAAAAATGTAATGTGTATGTAAAAAATGCAAAAAAAAATATTTTACCACAAAGTTTGACATAAACTGGTGAAAAAATGGCATCACGCTAAGGCACAATCTATACCATATGAGATACACTGTAGTGTCTACTTTCACCAATGGTAGGTCATTGAGGGATACATTCAACAGTTAAACTGCTACAATGCCCCAAAATGAGACTTGCTCCATCAAATTCATCTATCAAAATTATCACTGTGAAAACTGAAATGGTCAGGTCTCTTTTATGGCACTATAACTTCACAGGATAGTGGCAAGGACATAGATTGGGGGTATCATTTTACTCTGTTGATATGGCTGAAAACAATATGGGGTTTTCTACAGCAGTAGTATATATCAACTTTATGAAATACACATTAAAAATCCTTGTTTTATGTGTGTATGTTAGAAATCTGAAAAAAACACAATTTTACTACACGATTTAGCAGAGAATGACAGCGAAATGGCTACGTAAAAAGTGTCAGAATACCCTTTGGTAAATAGCCTGTGATGTGTGCTTTATATAAATATATACTTTTGTGCAGCAATTTTGCTTTCTGTGATGGCTATTAAGCTTACAAGACAAACATGCCAAATTCTAAAATTGCTCCACATTAAAAAAAGTTTTTACTCCTTGTATTTTGTGACCTGTAACTTTCAAAATAAGCTGAAATCCTAGACATATTATGTACTCTGAAAATCAGAACAACTAATTGAATATTTTTAAAATTACTTTCCTTAAGCTGCACTTATTATACACACGTTATTATTGCCTAAACTGTGAAAAAAAACAATTTATTTCATTTTATTTTCATTTTTTTGGATTTTTTTAATAATAAATAAGAATTTATATATGTTTATGTCACATAAGATTAAAGCCCTTTTTGTCCTTTAAAAAACGATATATAACATGTGTTGGTGTAATAAATAAGAAAAATGCAAACAGAGGTTGAACACAAACAGCAAAAAATGTAAAAAATGCTTGTGTCCTTAAGGGTAAGTCCAGTTTTTGAAGCTGCGTCCTTAAGGGGTTAAACAGCAACCCTTCCTGTTTCAGTGACTTCAGTGAGTTTTCAGCTGTAATTACTATCAGCTCCTTCAGCATGTTGCCACGGTTATTCACCTGAGAGTAGTAATCAACCCTGCTGCTAATCAGTTCAGCCTATTTAAGCAGCAAATCCCAGTACCTCCTTGCCCTTGCGTGGTTTCCTGTTCCCCCAGAAGTCTCCTTGTTCCTGTGTTTCCTGTTTGTTCCTGATTCCTGATTCCTGATTCCTGACTCTGGCTTTGTTCCTGACTCCGCTGCTCTCTGTGCTCCTGATCCTGGCTTGTCTGACTACCCACTCTGGTGTCTGACCCCTGCTTGATTCCTGGACTTTGCTTTTGGTTATTTCTTTATTTGTTATTTATTAATAAAGGTGTTTTTGCATCTAGTTCTGTCTCTGTCTGGTTCCTGGTCCCTGACACATATATACACACTGACATACACACAGCCAGATACATACACACATAGCCAGAAAAAAAAACCACACACATATAGCTAGATAAACACACACATATAGCCAGATGCACTGACTCAGACCCAAGTATACACACATATATCAATTTACATCATATTTTAGCCACCCTGTCTCCTCCTGTCTCTTTACCTTTTGGGTACAGAAGGCTGGCTTCCCTGGGGTCCAGTGGGAGCTGGATGGCCAAGGCTGATGGGAGTCTGGCTTCCTCAGTCTCTCCCCTCCTCCTGTGTATGCCTCCTCCACCTCCCAAGCGGCATTCTGTTACTTGGGAGGACGTGATCTACCCTCACTTCCTCCCAGCAGGCAACATGAAAGGGGCCCAGTCCGGAGTAATCTTAAAGGGTTGGGGGCCCCTGATTACATCTACTTACTTTGGGGCCCCCAGGAGTAACTGGGCCCACGGCAGCTGACCCTTTTGCCCCCTTTTAAAGACAGCCCTGACAGATACACAGACATACATACAGACACACGGTTTTCCTATGTGAAGCTATCCCAATGTGGATGTGTGCAGTGCTCGCCATACATGGGCCTCAGCTTACAATGCTCCTTTATGTGGCTCATTGGATTGGCTATTAACTCACGAGTGGGATGACGTCATGGGAGGTGGGTCAGCTGGCAGTGTCTAGAGAGTCTCGACACTGGAGTAAAAATCTTTAAGTAAAGTAAAAACATTTTCACTGGAAATGGGGGAGAGAGGACCTAAAACAAACCTTGAAATAGGGCACAATAGCATTAGGAATATTGATTTGTATTCCTCATGCTATAGTGCTCCTTTCATCAATCAGTCAGATATAAGAAAATGGTGCTGGGAGGTTCATTGTGATAATGCCACAAGGAAAGACTCATTCACACAATATGAATTTAAACCAAGACACACTTGACAAGATCAAAAAATGCAGCATATAAACAGAATGTAAAAAATGTTTTTGTAATGAGAAATAAAATGACAAATCTTCTTTATTATAAATGGGGTCACAGGTAAGGTTCTGTTGGTATGTTCCCCCACTTTACATTTAGATTCGTACAGCATTCGTACAGTCAAGAAAATATAACGGGTTGTAAACTCTTGAAGCAGACTGTTAAATGTAAAGCATTTTGCAAGCTTTGTATTATTTCCAAAGAAAGTTTATACCCAAAATATCATTTCAGGAGGGATCCCAGAAGTCCCACGAGCTATTGGAGTTGGACCCACTGGGTGAATTGAATTCGGTCTTTGAGTTTGTTGAGTTCCTTCAACTAAATACATCCCCTACAAACACATTACACAGAAGGAGTTCTGTATTTTCGTTACATTTTGTTGTCATTTAATAAACAGGATTTATTTGTGGCTAGATTAGTTTTATGGTTCTCTAAGCTTTAAATTTGTGTTTTCGTGGCCATCTTCTCATTAGTCCATCTCATTTTCTTTTTATTGAGTTCTTTTAAGCTTGTGTTTCTGTTCTTGAAAAACAGGTAATCAGGAACAGTCTTCCCAAAATTTCCCTCTTGTGTGATCAGGTTCTTGTCTTTTTCTTCCTCTTTGTGGTTTGTACTGGTCCTGTCTTCCACTCTTTCACTGTGTAGCCTATCTTCCTGCTTCCTCTTGAATGCTTCTCTCACCACTGATGGAGGTTTGTCCACCTGATGTTTTGCCCCATATTGCATGTCTTGTTCATATAGTCCTAGACTGTGGCATCCCTCATCTTCCTCATCCTGAGATGAGTTTTCCTTTATGCTCTCCCCATCGGATTGGCATGGCGTTTTCTTTAATCTTCTTTTATTAGAGAGGTCAAAGGGTTCTTTCTGTTCCGTGCTGCGTAGTACAATAGAGTGGGATAGTCCTGTCCTTCCTCTCCCCAAACCTAAATTTAAAGTCAAAGGGCATTTTTGGGATTTACTGTGACACTGATAAATTACCTTAATTACCTTTCACAAACATTTAAACATTGTCTTACAAAATATACACATAATAATTAAAAAATAACATTACATTGACATACTAAGTTCATGTAAGCACAGTTATTGTACTTTTCTCAGATATAAACATATTTTAAAAATATATATTTTAAAGGTTGTAAAACTGCCCTGTTTATACCATATTGCTCCCAAACTGTATACAGACAAACATGTGACAGCACCCACAGCCTATTTACTCATGAGATATAGTTGCTATAATGCTTAGATAGTCGCTTTAATTCAGCATAGTTTTTTTTGCAAAATAACTACAATAAGTAATGATAACGCCTTCACAATGTTAGGATGTTCCATTAGTGGGCTTTAACCCCGTTAGGATGGCATTCAAAGTCCTGCAGATTGTGAACAGGGTTAAATCTCTGCTTGTACCAGGTAGTCCCAGGTATTAATTGAATCCTGTGGCTATACTTAGTTGCCCCAGACTGACAGATGAGCTATATGCAGCACTAAAAGTGAGCACTGCATAGAGCAGGCATAGGCAACCTTCGGTACTCCAGATGTTTTGGACTACACCTCCCATGATGCTTTGCCAGCACTTTGTAAGAGCATTATGGGGGATGTAGCCCACAACATCTGGAATGCCGAAGTTTGCCTATACCTGGCATAGAGAAATGTTTATATACATTAAAATGACCAGGTCTGAGCAATATCAGGCAACTTGTCCTTACTGTACCCTGTTCAGTTCTCTATTGGCACTTTGTATGAATATGGGCTTGTTTTTAACATTTTGAAAAAAATTTGTGTGTTTGTATTGACCTCTATGCACAGATCTCAATTGCAGTGCTTTCTTGCAATCCCATTAAAAGACCCAATAATTGGCAATATCCTTAGACTCTACCATTACTCCATGCACTGGAAGACTGCAATGGTGCGCTGCAAAGCAGGTGTCCAAGCCCTCTCAGTAAAACCATCCAATGTCATTCTTCCTCAGCCCAAAAGGAAACAGAGGGACGGTTCAAATATTTTTTAAATATAAGGGGAGGAATATCGAATTAGAAGAGATGGGGTCTGGGTGTGAGGAATGCGGTTGCCAGTGATCATATGCTTTGAAAACTCTAAGCTGGCATAGTAATAATATACCTATTGCTTGTTAATGGAGACATTTAGATAAAAGTAAATACTTCTTACAGGCAACAACACTTACCTCGAGAGTGATATCCTCTTTCCATAACTCCGTGCTTGACCTTCAAATGTCTGGTGAGATTACCTTTCAAGGTGAACTTACTGGGACAATAGACACACTTGAAGGGCTTGCTGTCGGAGTGCAGGTGCATATGACCCATTAAATTGTGCATTCGGTTGAATTCCTTCCCACAGAGCTGGAAAAAGAAAACATATGGCCACTTATTAAACACCTATTATCGTTCATTTTCATAGATTTTTGCTGTAGGAGGAAAATAATTCAGAGCAGAAATGCAACTATAAAATATTTCTCAACAGCTTAACCATTTGTGTGTCAGAGGCATATAGCGAATATATAGTAGTTAATGCACTATGCAGCAAAGGGTCGGATAGACCTCCGTTTAATCCCACCCTTAACTTGTCACCTCGCTACTGACCTGCTATGAATCTTATGGGATTCCATCCCCAGACACTTAGGCACTTCTGCTCAGATTTAACATCCGTCACTCAAATATCTAATAGCATTGATGGCCAATACAACACTCACTGCATGTGTCGAAACATCGATACTTTTTACCATTTCATTAGGTAGATTAGGTAGATTATGTTGTTGTGCTGATATTATTTTCGTACAGCTGAGCGGGATAGAATTTAGGGGGCAGATATATTCGAGCATTTCCATTCTATTGTCCTCAATATAAATATATCATAAATTTAGCTGATTTATGTTTGTAAGCGTATAAATAATTCAATATACCATAAAAAGTACTTGTATGTATTTCTTTACAGCAGCAACCAGGGAGACTTTTGATGTTTTGGTAATTAGCAGAACAAATATGGCTACTGACCAAAGAGGACCTAAAGATGGCTGCCACCCACAAAGCAAGGGTAAGGAGCCTGGAGATTCGCTGAAAGGAGGCATTCACGTATATGTAAACATCTCAAATGAGTACACACTGCAGTTGTAATATATGTGATATTTTATTTTAAGTGATAATAAATGATGGCCATTTCCCTTTAACATGTCACCTGTGGTCTCATAATGTTTGTGTATTAATAGATCTGCTACGCCACAGAAGTCTAAGGGCTTTTTTTCTTCTTTTTTGTTTTGTTATTTGTTTTAAGAAGCAGGCAGGGAAATTTAAACCGCGCTTCAAAGGACCACTGCTGTGCTCTCTTCTCTCATATCCTTTTATACAAGGAGGGTGTTTCTTCCCTTCGAGAAGCAGAAAGAGAAAATGAGAATGACTGTAAAGTGTCCAAAAGGACCGTGAGAAAACAGGAAGCCTCGAAAAGTACAAGAGAAAGCAAGATGAAATCTAATTGCAGAGCATTCCCTAGGGAGATGGAAAGTATTGTTATGAAGGCAGTTTCTGCAGTGATATCCTTCCTTCTCCCGAGGAGGAGCCGTATGCCAGAAAAGCTGCTATCTGGTCAATGCCTTAATCCTGCTGAATGTGGTCCAAGAAAGCCAACACCTCCGAGATCCCTTTGAGTTTGTTGCCATGTTGGCAGGGGGTACGTCAAAGTCAAAACACATTTAATTTGTTCTCTTTTATTATTTGAAGATGAAAGCAATGTAGCAAAATTCCAAATGTTTGACTTTTAATATTTACCAGACAAACGGACTAATATTGGTGGTGTCTGCTCCTGGAATTTGTTTTTCGTAAGTCACTAGTGTTAAAGCTAACAACCCAAGTGGGATTACAGCAAAGTGCAACATGTTGTCTTTAAGAAGTTAAAAAGAAAGGGGAATCATTTGTGTTCCAGTTGACACTAAATTTCTCTCAGCTGCAGAAAGAATACAAACGTAATAACTCTCAAAAAAATATTCCACTCCCCGACAATAGGCCCTGGATGATCAGAAACACAGCACTTCTAACAGGCATTAAAATAAGGTTTGGGAACACAATATGGAGGGTGAAAACCTGACTACTGCAAGCCACTTCATTTCAGTGTTCAGAAAAAAGAAACATAAACGGTAAAGAAGGGATTTAGGGCAAAGGGGTAGGGAGGGGACAGGTCCAAGGGGATGGGGGTCTCATGAGAAGTCTGCAAGTTCGCCTATAGGCAATTAAATAGAGACACCAGGGGATTCTGGGACATGCATGCAGTAAACACAGTTCTTACCTTGCATTTAAATGGCTTGATGTCTGAATGGACAATCATATGTGCTTTCAGAGTCTGCTTCTGGACAAAACTTTTGTAGCATAGATGGCACTGATAAGCCCGAATGTTCGTATGGATTAGGACATGTCTCTTCATGTTTGCCAGAAGGGTGAACTCACGTCCACATATCCCACACTTGTGCTCTTTCACACCCTGTATAAGTTAATGAAAACAAACCATTTACCAATTTGCTCTGACACAAGTATTTGAACAACATGGGGAATATTATCAGGGATCGAGGCCTTCAAGCGCCCTGTGCCAAACTTAGGAGTGACTATTGTGTATATGTCTGTGTTTTCTGCCATTTAATTATATGTGCATGTTTTTGTTCCTGTGTGTACAATGTCAGTCTTTGTGCATGTTAGAGTTCTTGTGTTTATTCAATATAAATAAGTATGTATTTCAGTGTTTCTGTGTGTTTACAATGTCAGTATGTGTCTATGTCAGTATTCCTGTCTGCGTACAATGTCAGTATGTGTGTATGTCAGTGTTTCTCTGTGTGTATAATGTCAGTAAGTGTGTGTAAGTGTCCCTGTGTGTGTATAATGTCAGTAGGTGTACATGCTGGTATTCCTGTGTTTATGCAATGCCAATAAGTGTATATGTTTGTGTTTCTGTGTGTATAATGCCAGTAAGTGTGCACTGTCATAGTTCTCGTGTGTGCAGTTTTACAGCAAAATTGTGAAGTGCAATCCCCATGCTATCTGAGCATTGTAGGAACTGTAGTTCACTATTTTTTCGACGGTTACTCCCTGATATGTAAAGAGCAAGTTCCATGATGCTATGAGTAGGCTGTGCATCACAGGAACTGTATATCACCTACAGTTTTATAAACCCCAGTTGTCACTCCCTAGGCCCCTGTGATTACTCCGTAGCCCCCTGCTATTACTCCTTAGCCCCACAGTTATATTTCCCTGGTTCACCCCTTCATCAATCTCTCCCTAGCCCTCCACCTATCTCTCCCCAGCCCTTAACTTATCTCTCCTTAGCCATTCACCTATCTCTGCATTCCTTCCTAGTTATCTCCCTCGAGCCCTCACCAGATACACACACTGACACATATAGATACACATTCACACATACAGATACATAGACATACAGATACACACTATATAAAAAGTTCAGAAGTGTAGCGCTTTTAAATACGAAAGGTTCACCTTAACAACAGTAGTTATGGTGTTTTTATAGAGTTACAATTTCTCAGACCTAAAACAGACATAAATAATACCACATAGTGCAGCTTATAGATAAAAAGATAATGATAATAAAGTGGAGTTTATAGATAAAACACTCACAAACAGGGAGCTATAACACCTAGCTCCAGTGTGGATCGCTTCTGGGTCCGTTTAGGCGACCCACCCCTATGTGGAATGTGTGTTCCGTCCTGAAGGAAAGTATATAGACACACAATAGGGTAGTACAGTAAGGTTAAGAAATATTTATAAATAAGTGTGTGTCTGTGACTGTGAATGTATGTGTGCGTCTGTGAATGTTTGTGTGTGTCTGTGAATGTTTGTGTGTGTCTGAATGTATGTGTGTGTCTGTGACTGTGAATGTATGTGTGTGTGACTGAATGTAAGTGTGTGTGTCTGTGAATGTGTGGGTGTGTCTGTGAATGTGTGTGTGTGTGTCTGTGAATGTATGTGAATGCATGTGTGTGTCTGTGAACGTGTCTGTGAATGTGTGTGTGTCTGTGAATGTGTGTGTGTCTGTGAATATGTGTGTGTCTGAGTGTCTGTGAGTGTATGTGCATGTGTCTGTGAGTGTATGTGTCTGAGTATGTGTGTCTGTAAGTGTGTGTGTCTGAGTGTATGTATGTGTTCTGTGAGTGTGTGTGTCTGTGTGTGTGTGTCTGAGTGTATGTGTCTGTGAATGAATGTGTGTGTGTGTCTCTGTGAATGTATGTGTGTGTGTATGTGCGTGTGTCTGAGTGTGTGTGTGCAGGCTTATATGTATATGTGTGTCTCTGTGTGTGTATATACACGAATACACAAGTGTATTTTATTTTAATTTTTTGGGGGGGAGAAGGAATCTTGGGAGAGTTCCCACACTTTATTCCCCAGGACTTGACCCCTGAGCAATACTAGCAAGCAAAGACCACAACAGGGCAGGGAGGAACAGGAAAGGTAAGTATTTAAACCATCAGGTTAATTCTGATTGGATAATTTCCAATCAGAATTAACAATCACACATGGGAGATATCTAAACCTCCCACTGTGATTGAGGCACTGTGCCTTTAACGCCGGGTCAGGTGACTGACCCCTGCGTGTAATATATTGGGCGGTCTCCCAGCGTGCAGCGTCATGCATGCTGCCGCTGGGGGACGTGGAGGAAGACGCGGGCGGCATCCGAGGCTGGTAGGATGCCGCTCGCCTAGCCCACGAGGAGGAGGGGACCGCGGACGGCTGGAGGGTGAGTACTGCGAGCGGAGTGCAGCCTCCCCTCGCAGCCGCCCGCGGGATCCCGACAGATACACTGACATACAGGTACCAACACATATAGATACACAGAGATACAGACATATAGACATACAGATACACACTGAGACGTACACATACACAAACATACAGATGGCAACACTGACACATACACAGACACAGGGCCGGTGCAAGGATTTTTGCCGCCCTAGGCAAAAAAAAATTTGCCGCCCCCCCATATGTCCAGCCCACCATGTGACATCACAATGCCCCGCCCATATGCTATGCCATATGGACCAACGCCAGTCTTCACAAAGTGTCTTATCTGAAAAGACAGTGTGTTTACATTAAAAAGCCTACAGGCACAGGCTATAGACACCAGAACCACTACATTATGCTGTAGTGCTTCTGGTGACTATAGTATCCATTTAATGTGAGGTAAATTAGAGATTAGTGCCACTAATAATATATTGGATTGCCTACTTACCACCAGATGAGGACAAGAGGCTGATGATGGGCTCAGTCTGGCCCCACAGGTCTGGTGTAGAAGAGGCTCTCTGGAGACTGTTTTTAACAGTGCTCACAACAATTAACGAACAGGAAGCAGCTCCATTTTTTAGGGCCCCTTACACAGCTCAAGGTCTGGGCCCCCAGGGGGCATACGCCTACAATGCCCACCCATAAATCCACCTACATGGCCCATCCATGAGTTGGGGATGTTTTATGTGTGCAATTTGTGTAAGGGATGTAGTGTGTTTATAGGGGATGTAGTGTGTGTTTGCGTGTAAGGAATGCATTGTATGTTTCTGTGTGTGTGTGTGTGTGTGTGTGTGTGTAAGGGGTGCAAGGTTTGTTTCTGTGTATGTAATTGAATGCAGTGTGTGTCTGTAAGGGGTGCATTAATTACCGTATATACTCGAGTATAAGCCGACCCAAATATAAGCCGAGGCCCCTAATTTTACCCCAAAAAACTGGGAAAACTTATTGACTCGAGTATAAGACTAGGGTGGGAAATGCAGCAGCTACTGGTAAATTTCTAAATAAAATTAGATCCTAAAAAAAATATATTAATTGAATATTTATTTACAGTGTGTGTGTGTGTATGAATGCAGTGTGTGTGTGTATGAATGCAGTGTGTGTATGAATGCAGTGTGTGTATGAGTGCAGTGTGTATATGAATGCAGTGTGTGTATGAATGCAGTGCAGTGTGTGTGTGTATGCACTGTGTGTGTATGCAGTGTGTGTATGAGTGCAGTGTGTATGAATGCAGTGTGTGTGTATGAGTGCAGTGTGTGTGTATGAGTGCAGTGTGTGTATGAGTGCAGTGTGTGTATGAGTGCAGTGTGTGTATGAGTGCAGTGTGTATGAATGCAGTGTGTGTGTATGAGTGCAGTGTGTGTATGAGTGCAGTGTGTGTATGAGTGCAGTGTGTGTATATGAGTGCAGTGTGTGTATGAATGTAGCTTGTGTATGAATCCAGTGTGTGTATGAGTGCAGTGTGTGGATGTATGAGTGCAGTGTGTGTGTATATGAGTTCAGTGTGTGTTTATGAGTGCAGTGTGAGTGTATGAGTGCAGTGTGTGTGTGTGTGATGGAGAGCATTGGTGGGGGGTGGGCATTTTTTTATTATTATTTAATTATTATTTTAATATAATTTTTTTTTCTTATATATTTTTTTATTTTATTACTATTTTTGTATTATTAATATATATATATTTTTCCGGCCCCCTCTCCCTGCTTGTTAGCTGGCCAGGGAGGGGGGCTCTCACTCCCTGGTGGTCCAGTGGATGGGCTGTAGGAGGGGGGCTGGCAGGAAGCTGTAACTTACCTTCAAAGCAGCTCCTGTCAGCTCCCTTCTCTCTCCTCCGGTCCATGCAGCTGCCTCTGCAAGTCTCGCGGCCGCGCTGAGCGTTGCCATGGTAACCCGTGGCAATGCTCTGACCCCGCGGCTCTCGCGAGACTTGCAGACGGAGTTGACCTGGGAGCTGCACGGACCGGAGGAGAGAGAAGGGAGCTGACAGGAGCTGCTGTGAAAGTAAGTTACAGCTTCCTGCCAACCCCCGGTCCTTGTCTGTATTATGGGAATGTAAATTGCCATAATACAGACAATTGACTCGAGTATAAGACGAGTGGGAGTTTTTCAGCACAAAAAATGTGCTGAAAAACTCATCTTATACTCGAGTATATACGGTATGTAAGAGAACGTAAGGGATGAATTGTGTGTTTCGGGTGTGTCTGTGTGTGAGTAGGAATGCATTGTATGTTTAGTGTAAAAGAGAGGGTTTGTGGGATAGGATAGGGACTGAGATGGGAACAGCTTTCTTTTTAAAAAAAAAAATCATAGTGCTCTCCCCTCAATTATTGATTTCCACTTCCCTTCTGTCCCTCCGTGTTCTCCCCTTCTGTCACTTAATGCTCTCCCTTGGCCCCCTGTCCCTCTGCAGTCCCCCTTGGTGGTCTTCTCACTCCCCCCTCCCCCCTTAGTGGTCCTCCCTCTCCCAAAATCCTTAGTGGTCCTCCCTCTCCCAAACCCCTTAGTAGACCTTCCCCTACTCCCCCCACCCCCTTAGTGGTAATCACCCTCCTCCCCTCTCCTTAGTAGTCCTCCCTCCTTACCCCCCTTTGGTGGTCCTTCCCCCCCTTAGTGGTCCTTATCCCCCCTCCCCTAGTGGTCCTTATCCCCCCTCCCCTAGTGGTCTTTATACCCCCCCTCCCCTAGTGGTCTATACCCCCACTCCCTTAGTGGTCCTTATACCCCCCTCCCCTAGTGGTCCTTATCCCCCCCTCCCCTAGTGGTCCTTATCCCCCCTCCCCTAGTGGTCCTTATCCCCCCCAATCTCCCATAGTGTCCTTACCCCTCCCCCCTCCCATAGTGGTCCTTACCCCCCCTCCCTCCCATAGTGGTCCTTATCCCCCCCTCCCTCCCATAGTGGTCCTTATCCCCCCCTCCCTTCCATAGTGGTCCTTATCCCCCTCCCTCCCATAGTGCTCCTTATCCCCCCCTCCCATAGTGCTCCTTATCCCCCCCTCCCATAGTGCTCCTTATCCCCCCCCCTCCCATAGTGCTCCTTATCCCCCCCCTCCCATAGTGGTCCTTATCCCACCCATCCCTCCCCTAGTGGTCCTTATACCCCCCCCCCTCCCCTAGTGGTCCTTATACCCCGCCCCTCCCCTAGTGGTCTATACCCCCCTCCCTTAGTGGTCCTTAACCCCCCCCCCCTTAATGGTCCTTAAACCTCCCCCCTTCCCCCCCTTAGTGGTCCTTACCCTTCCCTCCTGCCCATGTAGCGTGGCCGGGCGGCGCGGAACGCGGGACAGGAACCTTTGTTTCCTGTACCCGGCCACCGGCGGACTGACAGGAAATGCTCACTGAGTGAGCACTTCCTGTCATTCCGCCGGCGGCCGGGTACAGGAAACAAAGGTTCCTGTCCCGCGTTCCGCGCCACCCGGCCACGCTACATGGAGAGACCGGCAGGAGGGAGCGCTCTGCGCTTCCCTCCTGCCGGTCATAAACCCGGCCGCCCTCCATGCAGCAGTGCTGCGCCGCCTGGGGCTTGCTAAAGCGCTCAGGCGGCGCAGCATGAGGAGGCGCAGCGGGGACAGGGATCCGGAGTTGTTGGCAGTTGCATTGCTTGTCCCTCTCCCAGTTCACCCCTCCTCCCCTCGCAGCTCGTGGGCCCCCTCCACCTGCGCGGCTCAGGTTGTGTCAGCAGGGAGGAAGTGACAGGCTCACCCTTTTCCCCAGCTTTCTAAGCTGCTTAGAATGGGAGATAATAACCCTTCCCCTCAGGTGTGCAGCTCTATTCTCCCCTGTGATCAGCGCTGTTCCTCTCCAAAAAAAATTTCCTGCTTAGAATGGGCCCGGTCACTCTATTAAAGCTCCACAATGCACGACCTGGCCCCTCATGTATATGTCCAACAGGTAACCCTAAGTGCATGAGCCATTTGATGGACTTGTGGTTCCCAGCCTGTCCAGTGCAGTTGCACTGGTAGGGCTGCCATTACAAATTTCTTCATGCATATCCCCGGGGGAGTGGATTGTACCCCCGGGGGTTCGCCTACCACAGGTTGGGAACCCCTGGTCTAGCACATAAAAAGGACAAACCTATAGCACCACATGACACATGTGTACGAGATACTATAGTGATGTGTTGCTCCTGGCAGATGAAGCTGACAGCAGATGAAGACCTGGATAAAGAAGATGGCTGCAATGAGGAGCAAGAAATTCAGGTAAGTATATCTACCTTCCTTCCTCCCAGGGCGTTACTTTGCAGCAGAGACTTATGCAAACTGCCTTAACTATAACTATTTGAAAGGAGAAAGTGACAGGGGACCTTCCTCTACCATAACTAGTGCCATAACTATGGCCTTGATTTAATATAGCTTTTCAAATAATGTAATATTATTAAAAATAATTTTGTAATTTTTTTTTTTATTGCTATTTTTTTTTTATTGCTATTTTTTTTTGTCATTCAAAGTTTATTAGATTGAGAATTACATACAGTGTAAAAAAAAATGCAATGTATCTGAGAATGCATGAGTGTCAAAAAGGAAAGTAAACAGAAATACTACACCATCATCCAAGAAAGACATGCATAATAACATGCGGCCTGTTGCTGCCAAACAAACAAGACTGAGGTAAAATAGCAGAGGTAGCATAGTAAGGCTAGGCCTAGCTACTCATGGGTAATTTAGTGATAGTGCGGCAGACATTTGTGCCAGTAGAGTGTAGCATCCATGAGACAGCGCAGTATTGCTCGAAAAGACTAAGCTGATTACCGTGTCACAAAGCCTAAGCACCAGTTGTTGAGAGGTACTATAGGTACTTGTCAAGACCGGTCGTCTACTATGTGAAACATTTAGCACCGATGGCCGAGCCCTAGTGAGGCTAGGATAGGATGTCATACACTTTGCTCGTAGGCAGTCCCAGGTGCGCGCGTGGGTGTAGTGGTAATCGGGTTTCCTCTTACATTTAGGAGAGTTAAAGTGTATGTGGACGCCTCTGTGTGAATATGTGACATATTTTAAACACGAAGAAGATGGTGGATAAGGTGGAAAGAAAAATACGAACGCAATGTAGGAGGGAGAAGGGGAAAGAAAGATGGAAGAAGGGTTGCACAGGTTCAGGTAAGAGGGAAGGAAAAGAAGGATGAAGGAGAGGAATGGAAGGAGTAGGTCAAGGCTGAAAAATTTTAAGCGAGGGCAGGGCCGGCACTACCATAAGGCGGCCCAGGTGGCCGCCTTAGGGCGCACCGGCCCTGGGGGCGCAAAATCAGGCTGACCGGAAGGCGGGAAGCGCACTGCGCTCCCCTCCAACCGACGACCTATTGTAGCGTGGCCGAGCGCCCGGTTCTGCGGGCGCGCGAAGGAGCACTCTCCCATGTGTGCTTCCTCTTTCTTTAGCTCCCTCGCGCGCGCATACTGATACCGCAGCCGGAAGATGACGTCAGTGGACCTCAGGGAATCCCTTCAGCACTCCAAAAAGTAAGGAGGCTGGGGGATTAAATTAAAAAAAAAAAACACGTGTTAGTGTGTGTGTGTGTCTGCTAGTGAGTGTCAGTGTGTGTGTGTCTGCTAGTGAGTGTCAGTGTGTGTGTGTCTGCTAGTGAGTGTCAGTGTGTGTGTCTGCTAGTGAGTGTCAGTGTGTGTGTGTCTGCTAGTGAGTGTCAGTGTGTGTGTCTGCTAGTGAATGTCAGTGTGTGTGTGTCTGCTAGTGAGTGTCAGTGAGTGTCAATGAGTGTCTGCTAGTGAGTGTCAGTGTGTGTGTCTGCTAGTGAGTGTCAGTGAGTTTGTCTGCTAGTGTCAGTGTGTGTGTCTGCTAGTGAGTGTCAGTGTGTGTGTCTGCTAGTGAGTGTCAGTGTGTGTGTCTGCTAGTGTCAGTGTGTGTGTCTGCTAGTGAGTGTCAGTGTGTGTGTCTGCTAGTGAGTGTCAGTGAGTGTGTTACTGTGTGTCTCTTACTGAGTGCGTTTGTGTGTGTATTAGTGAGTCTGTTGGATGTCTGTTAGTGAGTGTATGTTTGTCAGTGAGAGTGTATGTTTTGTAAGTGAATGTGTATGTATGTCTGTCGCTGAGTGTGTCTGTCAGTAAATGTGTGTGTCTGTTAGCTGGTGTGTATGCATCTGTGCATGAGAGTGTGTGTGTGTGTGTGTCTTCAGCACTTACCTTTCTCTAGCGCCGGACTCCCTTGGCGCTGGGGATCCCTCCGCCTCTCAGCTCCGAATGCTCTTGCCGCGCACGCATTCAAACCGCCCATAGGAAAGCATTACTCCATGCTTTCCTATGGACGTTCAGTGTTTTAGAATAGCGGAAGCTCCTCGAGCGGCTGACAGTGAGACATCCACTAGAGGCTGGATTAACCCTCGGTGAAACATAGCAGTTTCTCTGAAACTGCTATGTTTTCAGCTTCAGGGTTAAAACTAGAGGGACCTGACACCCAGACCACTTCATTGAGCTGATGTGATCTGGGTGTCTGTAGTGGTCCTTTAAGTGTGTGTGCATCTGCATGCACTGGCGTACATACCGCGGTCGCAGGGGTCACAGCCCTGCAACCCCTGCGACCAGGTGCCCGCCGCCATGTGTTGCGGCCCCGGCCCGCGCAGAGTAAGTGCGAGAGGGGGGGGGGCACGGATCAATTTGCGCACTGGGGCCCCATGGGTCATGTGTACGCCACTGCACCTACCCTGGTGTCTGCCGCAGGCTGTGTGGAGGGGGCAAGGATATGAATGACATCATATCCCTGCTCCCTGTGTACCACACAGCGCGGCTGGCGCCCTGTGATGGGGCTGGGCTGCAGGACAGGACTCCAAGGAGCCAGACAGCATGCATCCACTGATGTAAGTATGTAATTGTGTATGTCTCTGTATGTATGTATGTCTCTGTATGTAGGTCTCTGTATGCCTGTATGTCTTTGTATGTATGTTTCTGTATGCCTATATGTCTCTGTATGCCTGTATGTCTCTGTATGCCTCTATGTCTCTGTACAAAATGTATGTGTCTGTATGTTTCTGTATGCCTGTATGTCTCTGTATGTACAAATGTATGTGTCTGTATGCCTGTATGTCTCTGTATACCTGTATATATGTATGTGTCTGTATGACGGTATGTCTCTGTATGCGTGTATGTCTTTGTATGCCTGTATGTATGTATGTGTCTGTATGCCTGGATGTCTCTGTATGTATGTTTCTGTATGTCTATGTATCTATGTATGTATGTATGTGTCTGTATGACGGTATGCCTCTGTATGTATGTGTTTATATGCCGGCATGTCTCTGTATGCATGTATGTCTCTGTATGATTATTTCTGTGTTTGTATGAAACTTATTTTAAACGAGGGTGGGGGGCACCAAAATGCATCTTCGCCTGTGCAACTAAAAATCCTAGCACCGGTCCTGAGCGAGGGGTAGGGAAGGTGGAGGGATTAGACTACAGTCCTGATCCCGCTTCCCCCAACTCCCCCCAGGCCAGGCCCAACATCCCCCGGCCTCTATCAAGACAATGTCTTTCTAATTTGATGAAGGTCCTGACGTAGCGCCTATGGTTCCATGATGGATTGTCTATACAATTATTGTGTTGTCAGGGACCCGCTCCTGCATTTGGGTGGTATAGGTAGCCACATGTTCTCCTCCGACGGCTATGGATTTCTCGTGCTAGTAGCAGAAGACAACCAGCTGAGTCAGTGGTACCAGGTGTCATGGTAGGTGTGTGTGTGTCCTGCCGCAGAGAGAATAATCTCTTCAATGTATCTGATGTCCTCTACCCTGTTTATCCATTCCCTTAGCATTGGGGTCGTAGTTCATTTCCAGTGACATGGAATAAGGCTGCGTGCCGCGTTGAGCAGATGAGGGATGACTGCTTTTTTAAAACTGCGTAATGGGAATGTGGTTAGCAGATATGTTTCCGATGTGAGTTGTAGGTTTGCATCCGTAATGGACGAAAGGACATTATGTATTGCCTCCCAGAAGGGTCTGATGAGTTGACATGTCCACCATATATGGTATAGAAATAGGTCACAGTTGTTCGTCATAGCGGCCAGCTTTTCTGGCGTTTTGTATCAATGGGAAATCATCTTGTATCCTGATTCATGGAATGTGGTGCAAATCAATGATTTGTTTAATTGTAACCCCTACACCTAACCCTACCCCTCACCTTACCCTAACCCTACCATAACCCTACTTTAACCCTACCCTAACCCTACCATAACCCTAACCTTACCCTACCCCTAACCCTACCCCTACCCTAACCCTACCCCTAACCTAACCCTACCCCTAACCTAACCCTTTTCCTACCTCAAACCCTAACCCTACCCCCTAACCTTACCCCTAACCCTACCCTAACCCTAATTCTACACTTACCCGAAGTCCTGAAGTTCCAAAGTGCCGAAGTTTTGAAGTGCCAAAGTTCCGAAGTGCCGAGCCGAACCAAAGTGCCGAAATGCTGAAGTTCCGAAGTGCTGAAGTCCCAAATTTCGGAATGCCGAACAGAACTGAATATTTTTCCCATGCACATCCCTAATCTGCACTGTTCACATAGTGTAGATGTCCCACTGTGTCTGTGGAGCTGCAGTCTGCAAGAAGCTAAAGGCTTGCGCAGGTGCAATCCACAAAGTAAAAATTCAAGTATTGTAGAAGTACTAGTACAAGTAGTGAACACTCACCAATGTTCTGGTCTTTTCCACAAATAGTAGCAATGTAGCAGTAGTTATAAAAAGGTTAAAACATTCTTTCTTGATGGAGCGCTGGAACTTTATCTGTTTTACCTACAGCCAGAGTCTTTGGGTGCCAACATTCCTGAATTTGTTGGGACAGTCCCATATTTTGGAGTACTGTTCCAGGAAAAATATATCCTGGAGATCTGTTCCATATTTTAAAAATCTTCAAGCAGACTTCAAAATACAGGAGGGGACTGGGCACTACGGCTTCAGCAGGGCATCATGCATGGTCTACTTGATGGGGCAAGCTGTTAATGAGCCTGGCCACCCTCTTTAGGTGCAAGCCCTCCCTTTTATGGTCAGAACCGCCCTTTGTACAATTCACTGTGCAGCTTGCCCACTTTGCAACTTCTGTCCCAGGAGGTGGGCAGTGAACATTGTCAGGAATGATGGCTACAGGCTCAGCGAGCTGCATCCACAGGAGGTTAATGGCGCTGTAGGCTGCTGGAGCTAATAGGATTTAGGGTATGTGTAACTGCCTGATAATTTCCGCAGGTCGTATGCTAATTTTTGTATGTTGTGCATTTTTGTGCCTGGAATGTATGCTATTCAAAGGTGGTGGCGGGTAACAGCAAGAGTATATCCTAAAAATAGGGAGCCATAATGTGAATAGGCACTGTCCCTCATAGTTACCTATTAATGAATTATAATACATATTATTATTATTATTTACAAACTCCCAATATATTCTTCAGGGCTGTACAATTTCCCAGGGGGACACATGCACTTTTTTGCCATATTTTCCAGTATGTGATTAACAAACCTGAGCACTGAGGCACAACAGCCAAATCTGGAGCTTGTTCGTACAAGGACTAAAAATATGCATGCGATCTAAAACACACTTGTTACTTTACTAATATCCAAGGGATCATTACCCCATGCTTGTTGCAATTATGATGGAAAAACTGGTCAATATTGGTGATTACTGGCCATTTTCATGATGCAAAACAATTAACCACTGGTAATAAACTAGTTGCATATGTTTTATGTTCCATTTGACTGGACCGGCAGACACCAACTGAGTCACTTACCTTGTGCGTAAGAGAATGCTGTTTGAGATGATGGGGCTGCACAAACTCCATGCCACACTCAGAACAAATATATGGACGGATGTCTTTGTGTTTCATCATATGATTCTGCAGTTGGCTTGGGTACTGGAATGTCTTATCACATTCGCTGCAGTTGTACTGCACAGGACCTTGATGGGCTGTTAAATGCCTTTTCAGTTGAGCTAATGTTGGAAAGTCCAGACCACATTCCACGCAAACATTCTCTCGTCCATTCTCATGCTTCGCCTCATGGACCTTGAGTTCACTTGGGTAAGCGAACCCTCTTCCACATATTGTACAGTTGTAGGGCTTCACCTCACTGTGCTGCATCATATGTCTCTTCAGGTGGCTGGTTTGGGTGAAAGCTTTTTGGCATACCTGACACTTATGTGGCCGAGTGCCCTGGTGTGTAAGCATATGCGTATGCAAATGACTTAGTTGCTTAAACAATTTTCCGCATCGTGTACAAGCATGGGGTTTAATGCCGCTGTGACCCAAAATATGTGTTACCAAATTATACTTGGATGTGTATGACTTCTCACACATTGGACATTTCCAACGTTTCTGATCACCCACGTCTACATAAAAACTTTCATCAATCTGGATGTTGACATCAACTCTCTCAGTGTTCTGTTTGTGGTCGTCATGTCCATCCATATGGGATGTACTCATTGAGTCATCCTTTGGTCTCCTAATGCCAAATGGTTTGTTGATATCAATGCTTTGTGAAGACATGTGAAAAGGGAACATCACACTGGGGTAGACCTTTTGGTAGAAAGGGTAAGAAGGGTGGAAATAAACAGATCCAGTAGGCCACATTACATTTGTTCTTATATGTTCCTGTTTAACAGGGCTATCCCATAAATTATCCACTGTCCTGTAGTACTGAACTCCAATGTTAGACAAGTCAATCATCTTGGAGCTGTAACTTGGATGTGGAGGAAGGTGATACATTAATGGAAGGCCAGATGCTAGAAAGTTTTTGTCTTCTTCCATTACATTCATTTGAGCTTTAAGATCTGAAGTGTCAATGCCACAGGATGTTTTTGTGGGCAATGTCTTTCTTTTCTGTGACCCACCTTCCATTTCTTCATGGAAACTGTGTAAATTGTCTGGATAATTATTATATTGGTAATGTGGCAGGTCGGATGTGTATTCCTCACCAAATGGTGACAGTCTATTGTATTTGGCAACGGATGGCGTGACTTGTCGGCAGTGGGAATAGAGAACATGCTTCTTTACATCTGGGTTGAAGCACAAATAATCTTTCTGCATTGTCCACCTGGAAGAGATACATATCTTTATTAGATAAATAATGATACATTAATTTTTATAGCACATTGTTGTAGTCATAGGTTTAAATGGACATTATGGGCACTCAGACCACTCCATCTCATTAAATTGGTCTGGGTGCAGAGCGCCTGACCTCTTAATGTTTACATTACAAGGTTTAAGACAACCTCTAGTGCCTCTCTTCCAGACATCCACTAGAGGCGCCTCCTGGACTTTACAGAGTTTGACTACATGAAACGACATTGGACATCCTCATGCTTTGCACAATAATCAATGCAGTGGACCTCACTTTGCCTGCAGTCATGTCTGGTTAAAATAGAACATAAACATAAAAAACTATGCTCTCCAGTAAAAAAACAAAAACGGAGAAAAAGGGCAGAACTTAATACAAGTTGCTTATTGGCAAATCTCACTTTTGTGTCTTGGGTAGCGGCTTGTGGTTTAGACTCCACCTGTTTTTATATCTACTCATTCATATATTGAGGACAGATCCAAAGACGGGTTAGTGGGGTGTTAAGGTGAAAATGTGCAGGCAAGCCACCGATAATGGTAACACTCTCTAAAATCCCTCCTAAATATACATCCAAAAACTGTATAAAACACAAAGTTAAAATACAGTGCAGGGCACCACAATCACGAATGTGAAGTATAGTTACCACTTCATAGGGGAACTGACCCTCACATAGAAAAGAAACATATAACGAGAATCATAGTGCAATCATCTAATAACGATAGTAAATAAAAAGCCAATAAAATGAACACTCACAAAAATATTGGCACAATTATTGGCAATCCTCCGACTTCGCAAGAGGAACCCAGCGGAACTGCTGGCTAGAGCTCCCCGGGTCCTCTCCTGCCTGTGGGCCGGTGAACAGGGCTGGACTGGGACAAAAAGTAAGCCCAGGCAGAGCAGCCCACTAGGAAGGGTGGGCCAGAAATGTGGCACGTTATATCGCCACCAATGACAAGCACCCCCCCGCCCTCCTAATTATTATGTTAGTGTGATACCCCACCAGAGCATTCAGTGCTGTCTGATAGAGAAAAAGTCCTAGTGACTTGTCTCTGGTGTCCCCATTAGTGGAAAAGGATTGTTAACGTGTGTTTTGCACGTGTGGGAATGCTCCCTGCGGTGTTATATGTGTTTGGATGTTTTTTATGTGATTGCATGTGTGTAGAGGAGACCGGTTATGCTGTAGAGTGTAAAGGGGTCTGTTTGTGGTGTATAATATGTAGCTGGGGCCTGTAGTGTATAGGTGTGTTTTTGGGCTGTATAATATATGTGTGTGTGTGTGTGTGTGTGTTTATAGGGTCTTTAGAGTGTGTCTGCCTAGTGGTGTGTTGCGTTTGCATGTAAGGACTGTATTTCGTGTATCTAGGAGTTGCAGGGGATGGCATTGTGTGTATGCGTATAGGTGTTGTGCACATGTGTGTATTGGTGTGGTAATAATAGGGGGTGTAGTGTGTATTTAGGGGAGTTGTGTGTGCATAGGGGTAAAGTGGGTGCACAGGAGGTGTATATCGGCATAGTATGAATGCAGTGGTGAGGTGTTTATAGGGGTATAGAGTGTGTAGTGCTTTTGTGTGTGTGTATGCAGTGTAATACGTGTGTTTATAGGGAGTATAGAGTTTGTGTAGTTGAGTGCAGTGTATAGGGGGTATAGAGTGTGTGAGTGCAGAGGGTGTAGTGTGTATATAGGGGGTATAGTGTGTAGTGTGTATATAGTGTGTGTAGGTGCAGGGGGTGTAGTGTTATGTATAGGGGTATAGTGTGTAGGTGCAGGGGGTGTAGTGTGTATATAGTGTGTGTAGGTGCAGGGGGTGTAGTGTTATGTATAGGGGTAGAGTGTGTAGGTGCAGGATGTGTAGTGTGTATATAGTGTGTGTAGGTGCAGGGGCTGTAGTGTTATGTATAGGGGTATAGTGTGTAGGTGCAGGAGGTGTAGTGTGTATATAGTGTGTGTAGGTGCAGGGGGTGTAGTGTTATGTATAGGGGTATAGTGTGTAGGGGGTGTATATAAGGTGTATAGTGTGTGTAGGTGTAGTGTGTATATAGGGTGTAGTGAGTAAGTGGTGGGGTATAGTTTATGTAATATAATATAGTTTATGTAGTATAATTATATAATTAATTTTGATTGTTTCATTATTTAGATAAAATAAAAAAAACTACACCAAATTTACTCCCCTTTCCCCTTATTACCTTTCTTTGCAGGGGGTATAGGGAGCATGCTGCTGGTCATCCCTGGTGATCCAGTGGGCTAGTGATGTGGTCTGTACCTCCGCAGGGTACAGACCATGCCTTTGTCTCGCCAGAGCTGGAGTTTCAGAGCATTGCCGCGGGTTACCACGGCAACGCTCTGAAAATATCGGCGATCGCGAGAGGGCTGCCTGGAGGCTGTTTGCTCCATATCCAAACGGAATGGAGCTCTTCAGAGCCTCTCTCGGGGCCCATATGTTGTGCTTGAGCCGGCATGGGAGATATTTTTATCTTCCCTGCCGGCCTCGATCCATGTGCAGCGCACGGGGATTAGGGTGTGCCCAGGCACACCCGCACACCCCGTGCGCACGCCTATGGGTCGGATTGTACCTATTTGCAAATGAACACACCTAGCAATAAGAACTGAGCTATTTCTAGCAGTGTCTATGTGTTCTCATCATTTTATAAACTTAAAATTCTGCTCCACAAAAAGAAGGATATATATATATATATATACAAAAGGAGTTGTACAGCAATTGTAGTTCCTAAAAGAATTATGCTAAACTACTGGCAACAACTTTGAAAGTTGTTGCCAGTACCGTAGGCTCACCATGTGGGTTGTCTAGATTCTAAACCTACAATGATCTAATCTGTCTACCTGTATCTCAGTACAGTTCACATTTGTGTATTTGGTAGGAGTGCTATTCCATGTCCTATCAGAGAGATCTATTATGAAGTAAAAAGGATAGCACTGTGAGCATACAGGAAAGATTGTTGGGTGTTTTTTTTTTAAACTAAATATTGAGTTTTGATTAGTATATACAAAAAGTGGCCATTCATGGGGACAAAACTGTGAATTTTAGAAAACTGCAAATTTTTACTAAACCCAAGAATTATCAACTCGGTTATGAGCAAATATCTCCCAAAGCCATTTTTAAATTGTACTCTGTAGCTCAACTCAAAGAAAATTCATTACCAACTTGGGTTTAGTAAATCGAGTTGAGTTTCTGAGCCCTGTGCCAAGTAAAAAAGGGTGTATGCTTGGGCAAAGGAGTGGGGTAGCGGAGGTTAGTCAACAAAAACGTAAACATTGATCTTGTTTGAGGTTAGAAATTATAAACTTCTCAATAAAATAAATATTGATAATATATTAAAACTGAAATATTAAATTGACTTGAAAAAGTAGGTGTTCTTTTCTAGCAAAATACATTTTCATAAATATATGGTGTTTTTTTTTGTTTTTTTTAACATTGGCTCCATTCCGTTTTGATAGTTATAGTATTTTGTTAAGTGGGATAAGATTTTATCTCCGATATGCGTCATTCTTCATTCTTATTAAAATGTTTCCTTTTAAAAGAACTTAATGTAACTTTCATTTCCTGTTGCTCATCTCATGTTTCCTGGATTCCTATTCGTTTTTGCCAGCTGTAAAACAAAGAGTCGTTCCAGAGTAACGGGCTGTGTTACTTTATTCTGTTTGCTTGTGTTACTGGTGCTACTTCTTAGCGTTTTTTTTTCATTAATTTGAAATAAATTTTACAAAATATGCAATTTATTAATTGCATGTAAAAATGTCTCTACTTTGAACTTAAACATTTCTAATATCATTTTTTAACTTTCTTCAGGCATTATTCACCAGAATGTGAAAGGTCAGAAATTAAAAGCAAATGTTTCATTTTAGGCCTAAAATCTGCAAGTCAGCTGTGATTTCATTTTTGCGATTTTTTATCTCGTTGAAGTGGTCTGGGTTCAGTTGTCCTGACCTCCTAACCATGCAATGAAAACCATGTTTACATTGGAAGGTTAAGTCCAGCTCAGTATGACAGCAACTATAGGACCAACGATGGCTCTGTGACGATGCAGGGGCTCAGAGGTGAGTAGTACAGTGGGAGCCTCGGTGCTGGAAAAATTTAAGTAAACATTACTTTTTTTTTAAGGCACACATGGGGGTGGACCTAGATAACTGTGGACAGGAATAGTAAAGCGTTAGGAATACAGGTTTGTATTGTATTCCTAACTCTTTCGTATTCCTGTAGTGTCCCGAAAGCCTGCAAAATTTCCTTTTTTGTTAACTAATAAAGGTATTATTTTTTAATTTTTGTTATCTTATTCTGATTTAGTTAATCAATATCAACAAAACAATTATTCATAGGCATGAAATTTTAAATTCACTTTAAAAGGGCAGTCTGGACACCATAATAACTACAGCCCACTATAATGGTTAAGAAGCCAGGAGTCCCCTGGCGACATACCATGACCAGTAGTCAAACCTCTTTCCGAATGAGTATTCGTACTCCCCTTGAGTATTAGATCAATTCTACCTGTGCCTGGATGAGATTCAGTGTCTCACAGTAAGCAAGGTGAGTCTAGTCCTCTGGTGGTATTGCGTAGCTGAACTATATAAAAGAACTATGTAGGACAGTAAGGCCTGGGTAAGGTTCCCAGAAAATAATTACCTAATAGGGGAAATAACTATCGGTGAGGAGCTATCTAGGCTGGATTACCTAACTGTCTAGTTAGGGCCTTCTCAGAAAGGGACAGCTCTGCTTCAATTAATGGTGCTGATTTAGTTGCATTTCCAGAGGTAATGTGGGATAGACCCTCTATATTTGAGACCAGATATTGTAGAATAAAAATAGTCACTCAGATACTCCAGGCAAAATCAGAAGATGGATTTGGAAGCCACATCTTTAGTGGACAATTGTAAGTTATGAAGGCATACAGCATTGTTTTATACAAACATGCGACACATGAAGGGGCTGGAGGGGTGGGGGGGAATGAGATGTATGGGGGAGCCTTCAGGGCAATTTTCACACCGAGGCCCCGTGGTTTCTAGTTATGCCTCTGTCCATATCCATCGATCTATGGCTGGACTGGAGGTCCACTGAAACATGTAGGATTCTGTATCTTGGGAAGAAATAGCCAGGATCAAAATAAAAATAAATATAATTTAATCAAATAAAATTACATGAAATAAAATACCAAATTTAGCACAATGTTAAACTGCTATGCTTACACTGAGGGTTAATCCAGCCTCTAGTGACTGTCTCACTGACAGCCACTAGAGGAGCTTCCGCGATTCTCACTGTGAAAATCACAGAGACAAGACGCTGACGTCCATAGGAAAGCATTGAGTAATGCTTTTCTATGGGCGGTTTGAATGCGCCTGACGTCGGCAGGAGGAGGAGAGTTCCCCAGCGTCGAGGGAGTCCGGCACTGGAGAAAGGTAAGTGTTTTAACCCCTTCAGCCCAAACACAAATCGAGGGTTAAACCCCACCCCCATCAATTGCATTTTATCTTCCCTTTCTCAATATATCGATGCTCATTTACAACCTTTAGTTAAGAAATGCCTATCTTACATACAAGACTCTATTAGCCTTTCGAAGACTTTACACAATTTTGAGAAGACTACATATTGGCCACATGTGACATGACCACTCTCTATACTATATAGAGCAAGATTGTGAGGCAGTAGAGTTCTTTTTAAAACAATTTGGAGAGTTTTTAGATCAACAAGTTAACTTTATGTTGAATGGCATATATATATATATATATATATGTATAATTTTAACAAATAAATACTTCTGTTTGAAGGAGAGTATTATTTATTTACACGTAAATTTGCACCAAGTTACACTAATTTATTAATGTCCTATTGGAAAAAAATGTTTTATCTACCAGAGTTATGATTGTCGTGAATATTGTCTTCTATAAAAGATACGTTGATGATATTTTTATTATATAGAGGGGATCTTTTAAAGATGTTAAAATGTTTTTTATATTTTTAAATATAAATGACTTGGGTACTAAGTAGTAAATGTCATATTAATTTCTTATACATTTATATTACTAATAACAAGTAGGCGTCAATAGTTTTATTGATGTTGATAGTTGCCACCAACAATACTGGTTGACAACATCCGAAGTATCTAAGTTTGTGAAGAAATTGCTCGGACCATATAGATTTTTTATATTAAGCCTCAATTTAAAAAAAATAATAATTATAATTTCAAAAAGGGTACAAAGATGCTGTATTAATGCAGAACAAAAATAAATCATTATAAAAAAATGTACAAAGAAGGGTTATTACAAAAAGAACTAGAAAACATATTTAGACAAGTAGAATGCAGTTATTACAATATAAAGAAAAGAAAAAAATGACTAAAACAACATTAAAGGATCACTATAGTGCCAGGAAAACAAACTTGTTTTCCTGGCACTATATAGTCCTCAGGTCCCCGCCACCCTCAGTGCCCCCCTCCCGCTGGGCTGAAGGGGTTAAACCTCTTCAGCCACTTACCTTAATCCAGCGCCGGGCTCCCTCGTCGCTGGTGAACTCTCCTCCCCCTCCAACGTCAGCTCTCAAGTGGAGCCGAATATGCATGTGCGGCCAGAGCCACGTGTGCATTCAAAACGCCCATAGGAAAGCATTACTCAATGATTTTCTATGGACGTTCTGCATGCTCAATGTTATTTTAGCATTGAGAGTTTGTGGTAGCGCCTCTAGCGGTTGTCAGGAGGACAGCCACTAGAGCAGGGGTTCTCAACCTTGTCCTCAAGGACCCCCTACCAGCCCAGGGTTTAGGGATTACCTGGTGGTGTTTAGAAAAATAAAAATAAAACACCGTAGAGTCTAAGGTGGTTTTTTTCCCTTTTTCTAAACACCTTAGACACACCCAGGTAATCCCCAAATCCTGGACTGGTAGGGGGTTCTGAGGACTGGGTTGAGAACCCCTGCACTAGAGGCTGGATTAACCCTGCAATGTAAACATAGCAGTTTTTCTGATTAAAACCTGGGGGACCTGGCACCAGGACCAAAAAGTGGTCCTTTAAACATATATACTTTATTTTTAACTATTCAAGCAATGTAGGATTTTTAAATAAAATAGTTACACAAAATTGGCCAAGAGTGTGAAATTAAAGAGTATGTAGGTCTTAAACTGAGGTTAATTTATAGGGGAGCAAGAAATGTTAAACAAGCTTTAACCTCAAGTTATGTCAGCAAGGAAACACAAGGACATAATTTTCTAACAACATTTATTGAAGAAAATAAAGTTTTATTCTCATTGTGGCATATGTAATGCTTGTAAAAATACTGTATTGAAAAATAAGAATGTAAGAGTTTAAATCAGTTAGTACTAAGAAGGTTAATAACATTAACTCATGTATTAAGAGTAAGACTTCAAAAAAAATTCAATTACATGAACACATTTTTAATTTTTTTTGTTTATTTTGTTTTTATAGAATTTTGTCAGTTCAACATGTGAAATTAAATACGTGCGTTACATACATGTGCAGATATATGTGAACATTGCAAACAGATCATGTTGCACTTAATACAATGAGTTACATGTGTCAGTATGTATGTGTGTGTGTCAGTATCTGTGTGAGCCAGTATGTCTATGTGTGTCTTGGTATGTGGGTGATTGCTGCCTCTTGGGTTCATTGCAAATAAGCAAACCAAACCAGGAAGTTACAGGACATGTTGTCCTCTTTAAAAACCTGGGGGTGTAACCAGGCTAATTTTTAAAATTGTAAATTTCGATTGAAATCTGTTATTTTTCTAAAATGAAAAAAGAGGACACACTCTTCACACATAACATTTCTCAGCAAGCTAAAGAGCTTTAATGGTCTGGAGTATTCCTTTAATTATTTTTTTTGTAGTTTGTATCATTGTTTTAAAGCTTTTTGTGCCTCCAGAGCTTTCATTAACAAATCTGCAAATATTTTTATGGTGATTTCATCCGGGGAAGTAGAGTAAGCACAAGTTGCACAGAGGGTATGTTCCTTGGCTTTAAAATAATGCAGGCACCTGATTATGTCTCAAGGTGATTGCATGTTTTATTTGGGGAGCAGGGCTTGCGGATCCCGTCCATATTAAGTTTTTCGGCTGGCTGTAAACTGACATAGAAGATGGTAAAATTGTGAAGAATGGTAAAATCTAGTAATACTCCCATTTATGTAATTATGATGTAAAAAAAAAAACATTCAAATAGAAAACGTAGTGGAAAGGGGCTGAGTAAGGATGCTTTGCACGGATAGATGAGATGCTTGTCTGAGAAACACAAAGTGATGGTTCCTCGGAGGTAAGAATCCAATGTTCATGTAATCATTTGATGGAATCTAATCGAGATACAGAAGTCCTTGTTGAATATGTATCGGAAATGAGCCATCAGATTTGGGACACTGGAGAATAAACCTTGGACAACAGGACTAGGGCCCAAAATCAGGACGGCCCTGCCAGATTCCAAAATCAGAACAAATAAATTAATCTGAATTCTAGAACTTTTTACTACTTTGTGCTACTTGGATATAAATTATGGGGGCATATCTGTGACAAATATCCACATTTTGTCTCTTAAGACCATCATGATGTTTACTGTATTACCTAACACTGCTGGACGGTATATTTTAACTCTCTGTGATGTTTCTTTATGACAATACTGCTATGCCTTTAACCAATACACTCCACAATACCTTTTCTTTGCCAGAGTTTGGGAGAAGGTGTTAAGCCCTCTACATAGATGATGAGTAACCATCACTCTACTATATTTTTTTCCCAGCTTCTTACATCCTACAATCCACATCTCTCTCTCTCCTTTCTCACCTTTTTGTTCTGTTTTCCCCACTATAGTTTCTTGAATGCCCTTACTGTTATTATTATTAACTTCCTTTGTCTATACTTAGCGATGTAACTTTAAAAAATGTGTGCAATGACGGTCAATGCCTTTCACTGGTTCATGCATTTATTGTACCAATCTTGTGCCTGCTGTTGGGACATGGCACAAGCTCATGTTAACTATTTGCACCACAAAAATAAAGAATTTAAAACAAAAAACAAAAAAAAACTTCCTTTGTCTATATATGATTTTATTGTGAATGTAACCCTACACACGTCTGCTGGAATCTTACGATGCTGTTTTTACCTCAGTACATGTGTTGACATGGTCAAGAGGGTCAGTTGTAGTTGAAATAAAATGAAATGAAAATGAATCATTAGAATTGTGGAGAAATGTAATTGAAGTGACTTTGACCATAGAATGATTGCTGATGTCAGCCACAGTAGGATCAGAAACTGCTGATCTCCTTGGACGTTCATGCAGTCCACTCCAACGAGCTGTTGTGATCATAGTGGTTTGAGTTTCCTTTACAGTAGAAATTGTTAGTATATTAAAGACGTGGCTCTAATAAGAAAATGTATTGCAAGAAATTTAAAGGGTGGTTAGTGATATAGGTATACTAGTTATTAATTGATGTATTTGTTTTCATGCTACATTAAAGGGTTTTCAAAATATAATTTTACATAATTTGTTATAGATGATGAATGGATGACTGAGCATGATGGGAACTGTATTTCATGATTAGCAGTACCTAATCAATAACCAGGACAGCAGTATTATTTCAGCATAAAGAACCAAAGGGTGTCCAACTTTCTCTGGCCCTCTGCTGGCCATTGGCTATTATTACCTGAGATGAAACAGGCATATTGCAGAACTTTGATACCGATAGGGGTCTACAGTGAGAATTCAAAGTGATTTAAAGTGGAATTTCACATTTAACAGCAAATTTAAGCTAACTTCGAGAATGTTTCCAGCTCAGCTATTATTACTTTGAATTTGAGATTCATTTTGAAACGTCAATTTAGTAAATAAAATAACTCAGTAAGTTAAGGCTTTGGAGGAATGAAATACTATCTTCACCTACCTGTGCATGCGCATAAATATCAGATGATGCAAGTGCCAAGTACAATGATCGTGGTTGCATTGCCATTCTATGCTTGGCAAATACACATTAAATGTTTGATCTCGATTCTATATCATATCTATTTGTTCACTTGCCATTTGGTTCCCATTAATGATACTTGAGCAAAACAATGCATTTATAAATTATATAATACTTTACAATTCATGTTTAACCCCTTAAGGACACATGACATGTGTGACATGTCATGATTCCCTTTTATTCCAGAAGTTTGGTCCTTAAGGGGTTAATGTTAATGAAGATTTAAAAAAAAAAAAAAAAACATTTTGTACAGGATATGTCAAATTTTTTCTGTCTAATTTGCAGGATTGTAAATGTGGTTTCACTCACTGATCCTGATGGTAAATCTGTAGCTTTTCATAGAACAGTGTGAAACACAGAGGTGCGTGCCGTGGTTTACACTGTGGTCTTGTTCCACTACCCCTTTTCTCATAAATTTGTAAAACATCACATTTGAAGAATATTGAATTTTGAATTATAACATCTTCCTGTGCTTCCAACCCCTTGTCCAACCACATGTTGACCCGATCTATCCTTAAACAACTTGCAGATGGGCTATACTTTTAAAACACACTTTATTTCTGCTCTTATCTTTCCACATAAAATTTGTTTATTCGTGGCTTTAGGTGACAACATGGGTAACGGCATTTAAGACGTTAGGCTGGGGTGTAATTAATCTGCAATGTACCAATTTTAACATGAAAAAATGTCCAATAAGCTATTCAATATGTTAAAAAATTTAGAGTGTCTCTTAGTTTGTCTCCGCTAAAAATCTTGGGTCATTCATTCCTCCCCCTCTAAATCTTTTTCTTTATTGTACACTAAATCCCAAGGAATAAGATGTATTTGCACTGCACAGAGATTAGAGTCCAGTGTCTAATGAGTTATTAGCACATTCACTATCAGTTCAATATTCAGATGATATATACACCATTAAATATTTTATATTTAGTTTTTTTACATGAAAATTAGAAAATCACTTTTTGAAATCTTTTGTTTTATTAGAAAAGCATTTATTTTCTTAATCTATATCATTACGGTTTTTATTTTTGGAGCATGTTGCAGCTATCGTTCAAGCAATATCTGGTCCAGTAAGGCTTAGCAGGGCCGGATTAACATAGGGGCTGATGGAGCTGCAGCTCCAGGCCCAGGCCCATGGAATAGGCCCATTGGTTTAAAAAAAAAAAAAAAAAAAAAATTTTTTTTTACATTTTTTTTTTTTTTTACACACTACTCTTAGGGTTGCCAGATATTTCTCATGTATTTCTTAGGGTTTCCAGGTATTTCTCAGAAGTATTTCTCAGGTATTTGAGGCTGCCTAGCTGGTGCCGGTATTGCAGTAATACCGGCAACACAAATGTCTGTCTCAGTATAAACATAGATTATTCTGCAATACCAGCGCCGGCCAGTAGGGGTCGTTGTTTGTGTGGAGAGAGGCAGTGATAAGAAGTTACGGCATCTCCCTCCCTGCCTCTCTCTACTCACTGATCCGCGGGGGAGCAGCTCTGCACAGAGTGTCCAGACAGCAGCTCCGAGACATGGGGACGCTGATACATTGGGACACTGGGGAACATGGGGACCCTGAGCATGGACGTCCGCAGGAATTTTTCCGTGGGGGGGGGGGGGGCATAATTGTAATGACATCCATGCTTGGCCCCTTTTTGACAGTGTCATGAAAGGGAAGGAGCATAGTCATTTTCACATAAAGCAAGGATGAATAGCGTTTTCACAACTATGGTGTCAGGAATATATGTTTGTATTCCTGACACTATAGTGTTCCTTTCATCAAATTACAGGAACATTCTGGTCACCATAACAACTTTATCTAAATGAAAATGCTGTGATGCAAAGAGGCCCCTGCGTGCTCTTTCTTTGAAGGGGTGAAACTGCTCTCAAATGGTTTACCCACAAAGGCTTCCTTCAGCTCCAGATCTCCAGGTCGCTCAGTGGTATTCGACTTCTGAAACAGAGTGTCAGGAAGTGCAGATTGACGTTGGGCATGGGTGCCGCTGATTGGCTAGAGTGGTCAGCTGACACTCTAAGCCAATCGCTAGTTCCCGATTCATAAAAATGTTTTAGCCAACAATGTTTTAGCCAATCAGCGGCACCCCTGCCCAGCGGCCCTCTGTGTTTCCTGACACTCAGTAAATAAAAGTGAACACATTAACACTGATATTGTTTCCTGTTCCCTCTTCCTACTCCTTGCTGCCTCTTCCTACTCCTTGCTGCCCCTTCCTACTCCTTGCTGCCCCTTCCTGCTCCATGCTGCCTCTTCCTACTCCTTGCTGCCTCTTCCTACTCCTTGCTGCCTCTTCCTACTCCTTGGTGACCCCTCCTGCTCCTTGCAGACTGTCCCTACCCCTTCCTGCATCCCCTTCCTATTCCTTGCTGACCCCTCCTGCCTCTTGCAGACCCTTTCTACTCCTTGCTGACCCCTCCTGCTCCTTGCTGACCCCTCCTGCTCCTTGCTGCTCCTTCTACTTTACCCTCCTGCTCCATGAAAACCTTTCGACCCCTTATTGCTTCTTGCTGCCCCTTTCTATTCCTTGCTGACCCCTCCTGCCCCTTGCAGAACCTTTCTGCTCCTTCTACTTTACCTTCCTCTATGCGGTCTCCCCCACCCCCCCATCCCTCACTTACCTGCTCTGTAGGCTGCCTTTGTGCTGCTCCCCTGCGGTTTCAGTCATGAGAGAGAGGCAGGGATTAGCTGTAGCTTTCTGCCTTTCTCAATTCACAGCGCCACCTACTGGCCAGCACTGGTATTGCACTGTATTCTTTACCCCCCCATTCAGACGCCCATGACCCTGAGACACTAGGGACACAGTGGCCCCATGTCTCCCAGTGGCCCCTAGTCTGTGTCCCCATGTCTCCCAGCCACTGTCCCTAGTGGCTCAGTGGCCCCATGTCTCCCAGTGTCCCCATGTCTCTAAGTGTCCCCTAGTGTCCTAGTGACATCAGGACACTGGGAGACATGAGGACACAGACTCTAAGGGACACTGGGAGACATGGGGATACAAACACTAGGGGACACTGGGCGACATGGGGACACTGAAAGGCATGGAGACACAGGGAGACATGGGGACACTGGGCGACTTTGAGACATAGGAGACATGGCAGTGTCCCCATGTCTCCCAGCCAGTGTCCCTAGTATCTCAGTATCCCCATGTGTCCCTGGTGTCTCTCAGTGTCTGTAGTGTGCCAGTGTCCCTAGTGTCTCAGTGTTCCCTAGACTCCCAAAGTCCCCTAGTCTCCCAATGTCTCTGTGTCCCCATGTCTCCTAGTGTCTCAGTGTCCCCTAGTATAAAAGAAAAAATCTCAGGCACTCACTGTGATAGATTTAGGCAGGTTTATTGGACACCGCAACGTTTCGACCTGTACCCAGGTCTTTATCAAGTCTCCAATGTCCCCTATGTATCAGTGTCCCCTATGTCAGTGTCTCAGTGCCCCATGTCTCTATGTGCCCGTAGTGTCTCTGTGCCCGTAGTGTCTCTGTGCCCATAGTGTCTCTGTGCCCGTAGTGTCTGTGTCCCCTAGTATAAAAGAAAAAAATCTCAGGCACTCACTGTGATAGCTTTAAGCAGGTTTATTGGACACCGCAACATTTTGACCTGTACCCAGGTTTTTATCAAGTCTCCAGTATCCCCTATATATCACAGTGGCTCAGTGCCCCATGTCTCCCCGTGTCCCCTCGTGTCTGTCACCCAGTGTCCCCAAGAGTCTCAGATTTCCCAGGTCTCCCAGTGTTCCCTAGTATCTGTGTCCCCATGTCTCCCAGTGTCCCAATGTCTCTCAATGTCCCCTAGTGACATAGGGACACTGGGAGACATGAGGACACAAACACTAAGGGACTGGGAGACATAGGGACACAGACATTCCCCCTTTTTGTGTATGTTCGCCCTTTCAGCCGTTCTGGTTAGGTGATTTGTGTCAGTAGCCCACCATTTTACCGCATCCATAGACTTCCTGCTTTACTGGACACTGCTGTTTGGGGGTATGGGTTTACTTGAAAGATGAAAGCATGAGATTAGCAAAGGGTATGTGTTTTCTCATAGTTGCATCCTATGAGTTTCCCTACAGCATCTTCTCCATCAGATACATGACGCTTAGGAGGTAGGACTGTTTTAGTGTTTTTGGTCAATAAGATTTTGTAATTAGGCCCATCATAATTATCAGCACCAGGCCCACTGGGCTCTTAATCCGGCCCTGAGGCTTAGTGATATGAGATGATTGCAGTGAGATGACAAATTGTGCAATTCAGCACCAATGCTGATTCAACTCAATCTTGAAATAGTATCACCGTATTAACTAACGTGAGAACTGCCAGGAATTCAAAGTAAATTTGTAGTACGGTAAATTTCAAACAAAATTGACTTGGGGAATTTTTCTAACTCAGTTTTTTTTTTTTTTTTTTGGCTTAAATGTTGAAATTCACTTTGAATTCTCTACAATTTTCAGATTAATGAATAACCCTCTTAGATTATCTGGTTTGCTTTCATTTCTCTTCCAATTGTACCATCCAACAATTTTATTAAACCTTATATTGTGTACTTTTTTTTGAACATGTTTTACTTTTCTCCATTTGAAGACAGTTGATTAAAACATTAAAAAAAAATTCAGACAGACTTTCTTTTTTGGACAGTTTCTTTCTTTTTTACTTCTTGCAGATACAAGTTTTCAATCAGAATTTTCATAAACACATTTTAAAAAGAATTTCAATATTTAGAGTGATCTGTGTTCTAATTTGCTTAAAGATTTGGGATTTTTTCAAGTGACACAGCCTCTGTTAATGATAAAATCAAATGAATATAAAGTGGATTTTTCATATAGCAAAAATATAAAAAAGGAGCATAGAAATGTGTGTATCATGGATGCACAACCTTCGTCCTTTGGCTTTAGGACTACATTTCACAGAATTCTCTTTTAGTCATTCTTGGAAATGCAGACAAGCAATAGTTGTAGGGCCTAGAATTCCCATGTCTTGTGAGAGCCTTTTTCGCGTCGTACATGCCGTATATACTCGAGTATAAGCCGAGTTTTTCAGCATATTTTTGTGCTGAAAAACTCCAACTCAACTTATACTCGAGTCAATGTCTGTATTATGGCAATTTATATTGCCATAATACAGACAGGGGGCTGTGTAGGAGGGGGGCTGTCAGGAAGCTCTTACTTACCTCTCCTACAGCTCCTGTCAGCTCCCTCCTCCTCCGCGCCGGTCCGTTCAGCACCTCTGTCAGCTCCCAGTGTAAGTCTCGTGAGAGCCGCGGGGTCATAGTGCGGCTCTCGCGAGACTTACACTGGAGGAGAAGGGAGCTGACCAGACCGGCGTGGAGGAGAAGGGAGCTGACAGGAGCTGCAGGAGAGGTAAGTAAGAGCTTCCTGACAGACCCCCTCCACTGAACTGCCATTGCCACTGGACCACCAGGGAGTGAGAGCCCCCCTCCCTGCCATGTATCAAGCAGGGAGAGGGGACGAAAAAAAAAAATATATAAATAATAAAATAAAATATAAAAAAATAATAATAATAATATAACAAAAAAATATGAAAATTATAATTAAAAAAAATTATAATAAAAATGCCCACCCCCCACCAAGGCTCTGCAACACACACACACACACACTGCATTCATACACACACTGTATTCATACATACACTGCATTCATACACACACACTGCATTCACACACACACACACTGCACTCATACACACACTGCACTCATACACACACACTATTCATACACACACACTGCACTCATACACACACACTGCACTCATACACACACTCCATTCATACACACACTGCACTCATACACACACTGCATTCATACACACACACTGCACTCATACACACACGCTGCATTCATACACACACTGCACTCATACACACACTGCATTCATACACACACACTGCACTCATACACACACACTGCACTCATACACACACACTGCATTCATACACACACTGCATTCATACACACACTGCACTCATACACACACTGCATTCATACACACACTGCATTCACACACACACACTGCACTCATACACACACACACTGCACTCATATACACACACACTGCACTCATATACACACACACTGCACTCATATACACACACTGCATTCATACACACACTGCACTCATATACACACACTGCATTCATACACACACACTGCATTCATTATATACACACACTGTAAATAAATATTCAATTAATATAATTTTTTTAGGATCTAATTTTATTTAGAAATTTACCAGTAGCTGCTGCATTTCCCACCCTAGTCTTATACTCGAGTCAATAAGTTTTCCCAGTTTTGGGGTGTAAAATTAGGGGCCTCGGCTTATATTCGGGTCGAGTAAATGCTTCTGGCCTATAGGCTTTCTGATAGGCTGCTAAGGTTGTGTCCCGGATACTTATATTCTTTGTAACTATTTTATAAACTAGCAAGTCTGTGAATGATTTCTTACATTCACTAAAGGGACGCAAATATAGTAGTTTCCCTAATTTGATGTACTGCATGTTTTTGTTAACTTGTGTGTTTTCTTAGGAATTTACATTTGATCTAATAAATATAGAATTGTTCTTTGTTCCTATGCTTTGTGACCTAAATTTAGAATGTGTGGGCATTTGGTTCTATGAAAATGCTGTCTATATAAGTATGGTATTGGTATATAGTATGTAAGTAATAAGTAAGCTTTATTTGTAGCCAAATATATGCCAGAATTATCATACATCTCATGTGAGTGCACATTTTCAACTTTTTTGAATTTGAAAAAACAAACAAACTGTGCTTGTAAAAAAAGTCGGAATTGAATACATATATCAAATGAAAAACTGAGAGAGTGTGATATTTCATTTTCACCTGCTACATTTATTACCCTTATCACACTTTGCCACCATTTTCCTTACCCCCCCATTATTCATCACTAACACCACTGCCACCTACCTCCACAATACCTTACTTTCATTATCTGTGCCATATCTTATCGCCATCATCACTACCACCGCCATCCTTTACCCCCACCATCTCTACCTTCACCATCCCTTAACCCCTTAGGGACACAACTTCTGTAATAAAAGGGAATCATGACGGAATATATCCGTCATCTGTCCTTAAGGGGTTAATAGCAGCATCACTACTTCCACTATTCTTTATCATCATCATCATCAATTCAACCATTTTTCTGACAATCTTTATTAAGTTTTGAGTGTCAGCAATAACCAACCTCACAATTAGGAGAAACATGTATAAGTGAAACTTGGTTAGAACCAGAAGAAAACACAATAGTAAACCACTCAAATATCAAATCGGATAAGATAACGGTGTACGAGTCGACATCTACATTAATTCAACCATTCTTGAGAAATATCATCATTACCTACACTATCTTTTACCACCTCTATCCCCACCTACACATTGACTAATTTAATATCACCTCTTAACTTATGTACCCACTGCCGTCTCCATCCTTTACAACCATCATCACCTTGACTATTTTAAATGACACCATCATCCCTTAACCATTGTAATCATAAAATACATCACTCAATAATGAAAATTACCACTATATTAAATCATCATGGGATCATTCCCATACTTTATGTTGAAGCAGCAGTGTCAAAGAGGCTCGTAGGCCAAAGCGTATTGTCGCATATTACCATTAGGCTGAAATGATTATTTATTTAAGAAACCAGGACTTTTCTCATCACTCAGCTGACCCGATACATGTGTTACTGTCATGTGATAATTAATAATATTAATTATAATATCAAATTATTTAACCAGAAAAGTTACCCTTAGCGTTTGCCAGTTCTAAAGTACTCTTTGCAATTTCGATGTTTCAATTACGGGGGGGGGGGGAGGGGGAGGGGGGATAAGTTGTCATCATGTGTAGATATTTTTCCAAGCTCTACACAAACTGAATACTGTAGATACCTGAGAACACAGAGACTGACAGGCCTATTCACAAATGTGAGAATTAAGAGTTAAATCTAATGTCAAAATAGCTGAACTAAGTCACCTATGATTTTAGTTTGATTACTCTGGCCTTACATTTTGAATTCACTTAAAAAATTCACCCAATGGGAGCCTGAATTAGAAATAGAATGTTGCACATAATGTCTCTAAACATCAATTAACTTTTACCTGTGTGATACTACAGAAAGCTTTTTTCATGCTATGTGCTGTTAAATATATACATTTGTACCATGGTTATATGTATGTACCACCAACAAGCTGCCAAAGTATCACGTGTAATGAATCAACAGCTAGAATCACAAGTAATGTTTTATATTACTGACATGTAAGTATTTACATTATCAATGAATATTTTATGGTTATATGTATATATGTGTATAGATATTAGGGTCTCATGTTGATAGCCACATAAATTATATAATTATATTCTGTAACCACAGATTACAGTTACAGTACATGTGAAAAAGGGAAGACACTGTCAACCATCTGCCTTATTTCTCTTTGTAGCTAAAGACGTACGCATATACCCCACATGCAACATTTTATCATCTTGCAAAAAGACTGGAAAAGAAAATAAACATTAACGGACGATTTGCAAACAGTTAAAATAAGGAAAGATAACTTTAATTGCAATTAACCATCAATTAACCATTTGTTTTCAAACTGCCTGTAGAATTCTATAAAACTGGTACCTATTAAATGAGCAAAACACATCATTGTAAGCAAGAAAATTAACATGACAATATTATTGGCATTTAACTGTGTTCATATACAAATATTACACAAATATCTGTGTGTGTATATAGATCTAAGAATGTGCATGTCTATCTATCTATCTATCTATCTACATACATATATCTATCCATGAACATACATATATCTATTCAAATGGATATCATCATATAGATATATTTATGCAGCAACCGCTTTATCTATCGCCTGAAACATTAATGGAAACATTTCCACACTCCATGAAATTATTGTGTTTTTTGAGGAAATCTTCAAAAATTTGAAACATACATATGCACAGATTGAAAAAAAAAAATGGATTGCCTAGTGATCCCAGACACCTACATGGATGGAAAAAGAGGTATTTGGAGAAAAACAGACAAAAATTGTGGTCAGAAGGTGGTGCCAGTCCACCAAAGGGCTTGTACCCGAGTAAATGTATAAATTAAAAATATTTTGTACTGGCATTGCCAGTACAAAATATTTTTCATTTATACATATGCACAGATATTATTGGTCACTAATTAACAAGTCTTATCACCTCACTGTCATTAGCCTGAAAGCAGGAAATGGACTTACTGATTACAGACGCGGATTGTTTAGATCTTCTGCCTCTGATTTGTAATGTTTCTAATGCAATGTAACGTTCCCTGTGTTCTGTGTCCTGATCTGCGCAGTTTGTCCCACAGCCTGCTAGGGACAGTGTTTAAAATTCACTTAAGAAAGAGAACAGGAACAATCACTTCGTTCTCCTTTTTTTTATTTTTTTTTTTTTTTTTTTTAGATGAGTACCTTCGGAAAGAAGGAAGGAAGGGAGGGGAGAGGATGCAAACGACCCAATGCTTTCCTGCAAAAAAATAAGGAAATAAAAGATAGACATCTTTTTCTTCTAAAAAAAAAATGTTTGGCAGAAGAAAAGAACTGAGAAGGAATGCCACTAAAATTCCATTCACTATACTTATTTTTCTCACATGTATTCGTAAAGTGTGCTTCATAATAATAAGGTGTGCTGGGGAAAGCTGAGCATGCATGTTATATGTGAGCAGGGCCAATGACCAATGTTGATGAAGGTAAGGGGAAGTAATGGTTTGCCAAAAACTGGCATACCATGAGGGCCTTAAAGAGGACTCACCTTAGTAAAGAAATGCTCAAAGATCTAAAAAAAGGTGTGGGAAAAGTAGTGTTTGGGGGGAATGTTAATTAGATAACTCAAGGTACAGTATCCTTAGATGCAAGGAAAACTATTGGAACATCTTCACGTCCTACAGTTATATCAGAGAGAAGACACAAAGTTCTATATGGTGGATCCAAAACAAGAACTAAGTGAATTGACCAATCAAACAGATCCCTTTCTTTTTCCGCTGTATTTCATGATCTTAAACAATTGGCGTGAAACGAGTTCAACAGGCATGTGCTAAGCCCTGCGCTTCAATACATGACCATATAATATTTACAATTTGGACATCTACCCTTATCCTAACACATATACCAAGATGCAATCTCTTCTCAACTTAAAGTCACTTGCAAACTCAATTAAAATCTCCGCATTACATCTTCACAGTCTGGGACCAAGGTCGCCAACAGATACTACAGTCTCCCAGAAAATGTCCTAGTGGGCCAGTCCAGGCACTAGCCGAAGCACAATCCCACACGGTGCTGGGCTACAAAAGGTCTGACACAATTCCTGCAAGCTGCCTTACTCTTGCAACAATGTGCCAACAGACATCCCAATGCAGTTTACGCTTATTTTAATAAGCAGAGGAATGGTGGTATGAGGCTGTAACCATCAACTAGCGTATGCTAGTGGAAACCATGCAACTACCTGTGGTAACCATGAAACCACCCTTGTCAGCCATACATTTACTTAATGGATATTCCCTACCCTAGTACTGCTGTCCAATAAAGAGAATAATATTAATTGTCTTGATTGCCCATAGAAGTTGTTTATTAGCCCCTCGGCTGTAGACATTTTCTTTTCAAATGTTGAATGGATAGCAGAAATATTTTAATCTGGATATAAAGCTTTAACTGGCAACCAGATGGAACTCAGAGACTGTACGGGCTGGCAATGACATCACAGAATTCTACAACAGTCACTCGGAAACTATAAATGCCACCCAGCATTCCTCATGCACAGTATACAATGTGCTGAAGCATGCAGATAGTCCATCCTGCTATCATGTGTCTACACCAGCATGGATCACATGGATCATCTACATTGAGTCTTTTCAGACCAAACACCAGGGAATCACCAGGGAATCTCCTTCTGTGAGATTATTCAACTTTCTCCAGCAACCTGATGATCACAGTCTGGAGGCTCATGATTAAACCCCACTGTTATACCAGTATCCATGGCAACAAAGTGGTTTGCAGCACATGATATAAGTGTGATTTCAGCAAAATCTCACCTAAGGTGTTACTTACTGTCATCAGACTCCAGCTCTTCAATTTAAAATATTTTGTGGATTAGAAATAACAGAAAACAGTCCTTTTTGTCTTTTAGCAGACCTCAATTCCTGTTTTCCATCTAATGTATTGACTTATTTAACAGAACATATCTGCACAGCAGCTGAGATTGGGGCTAGAGTTTTTGCCCCTGGTCATCCCTCTAACAGACGGAGCAAGGATTGAAGCCAATGTGCCAGGAAATGGCCTTCAGGATCTGGTTTGTAGGACAACCATTCACCAATCCACCACCCCCAAGCCCTGTATATTGAATAGGATCTGGGTGGGGTGGGTAGAAGAAGCGACAATTATAGTCCATAATATGAGATCAGACTGGGAAAACACAAAGAATGGAGCAACAGAATTCAATGAACTTAGCTTTGTCAGTTAGACAGAATCAAACGTGAGGACTGGTAAAGTAAATCTACAAATTAATCTTACAAATTAATCATAACAAGCCAACAGTACCTGCTCCCTGTGAAGCACACTTTGAGAACAAAGTGAAACGAAATGGGGAAACATATATTTGATGCTAAATAAAGAGAAGCTAATCAAAGAAATGTGGAAACATATATTTGATGCTAAACAAAGGACATCCTGTCGGTGCCAGCCGGTGAATCCTAAAAATGTATAGTCTACCCTACCCCAGTACTGCTGCACAATGAGGAGGATAATACTGACTATCCTGATTGCCTGTGAGTCTGTATCTTTGGCCCATGGAAAGAGGCTCTAAAAATAGTAAAACGTAATGTGATTTGATGATATGTTTCGGGGATGTAGAACAGGGTTTATAGACTTTATTATTCTCTTTGGTCACTAAGTAACGCTTATAGAGCGCCAACAAATTCTGCAGCACTGTACAATTGGGAAAAAGACAGCACAATAAGAACAGATTGATACAACAGGTAGAGAGCCCTGCCCGTCAGCTTACAACCTAAAGATTAAAATGGGGAATAGAGACAAGAGACAGCATAGGAATTTGTATGTGATGGGGAGTTAATGGTATAATTACAGTAACTGATAAAATGTGAAGGGAATGAGGAGGTGATTGACTCTGGTTTCAAATCACTGGAAGAGCATGCTGACAGTGCCCAATGTGGTGGGAACATCCTTTACAATATACTTGATGATATGGCAATATTAATTCAGGGCAAGGTTCCCTGTTAGCACAGAAGGAGGTTCGCAATATTATAATATTCTTAAAGGGACACTCCAGTGCCAGCACTGCAGGTCCCCTCTCCCTCCCACCCCCCATCCCATGTTGCTGAAGGGGTGAAAACCCCTTCAGTGACTTACCTGAGACCACCGCCGATGTCCCTCGGCGGTGGTTTAGGGTCCGCCCAAGCTCTTCCCCCGCCGACATCATCCGGCGGGGGAGACCGATTGCACATGCGCGGCCAGCCGGCGGGATGAGACCTAATGCTCATTAGACCTCCCCGCACGCGCATTAGACCTCCCCATAGGAAAGCTTTCAATGATTTCCTATTGGGATTTTAGCTGGAGGTCCTCACATAGCGTGAGGATGTCCAGCGACGCTATAGCACAGAAAACCTGTGCTATAGACCAGGAAGTGCCCTCTAGTGGCTGTCTAGTAGACAACTACTAGAGGAGGAGTTAACCTTGCAAGGTAATTATTGCAGTTTATAAAAACTGCAATAATTACACTTGCAGGGTTAAGGGTAGTGGGAGTTGGCACCCAGACCACTCCAATGGGCAGAAGTGGTCTGGGTGCCTGGAGTGTCCCTTTAATTATACATTTGAAGTACACACAAATAAAGCATGCAAATTGTACATACAAGCAGGGCCGGTGCAAGGATTTTTGCCAGTCTTCACAAAGTGTATTTTATCTGAAAAGACAGTGTGTTTACATTAAAAAGCCTACAGGCACAGGCTATAGACACCAGAACCACTACATTATGCTGTAGTGCTTCTGGTGACTATAGTATCCATTTAATGTGAGGTAAATTAGAGATTAGTGCCACTAATAATATATTGGATTGCCTACTTACCACCACATGAGGACAAGAGGCTGATGATGGGCTCAGTCTGTAGAAGAGGCTCTCTGGAGACTGTTTTTAACAGTGCTCACAACAATTAACGAACAGGAAGCAGCTCCATTTTTTAGGGCCCCTTACACAGCTCAAGGTCTGGGCCCCCAGGGGGCATACGCCTACAATGCCCATCCATAAATCCACCTACATGGCCCATCCATGAGTTGGGGATGTTTTATGTGTGCAATTTCTGTAAGGGATGTAGTGTGTTTATAGAGGATGTAGTGTGTGTTTGCGTGTAAGGAATGCATTGTATGTTTCTGTGTGTGTGTGTGTGTGTGTGTGTGTAAGGGGTGCAAGGTTTGTTTCTGTGTATGTAATTGAATGCAGTGTGTGTCTGTAAGGGGTGCATTAATTATGTAAGAGAACGTAAGGGATGCATTGTGTGTTTCGGGTGTGTCTGTGTGTGAGTAGGAATGCATTGTATGTTTCTGTGTGTGTGTGTGTGGGGGGGTGCATTGTGTATGTGTGTAGTGTAAAAGAGAGGGTTTGTGAGGTAGGATAGGGACTGAGAGGGGAACAGCGCTTTATTTTTAAAAAAAAAAATTCATAGTGCTCTCCCCTCCGGTCAATTATTGATTTCCCCTTCCCTTCTGTCCCTCCGTGTTCTCCCCTTCTGTCACTTAGTGCTCTCCCTTGGCCCCCTGTCCCTCTGCAGGCCCCCCTTGGTGGTCTTCTCACTCCCCCCTCCCCCCTTAGTGGTCCTCCCTCTCCCAAACCCCTTAGTGGTCCTCCCTCTCCCAAACCCCTTAGTAGACCTTCCCCTACTCCCCCACCCCCTTAGTGGTAATCTCCCCCCCCTTAGTGGTCCTTACCCTCCTCCCCTCTCCTTAGTAGTCCTCCCTCCTTACCCCCCTTTGGTGGTCCTCATTCTCCCAAACCCCTAGTGGACCTCCCCTCCTCCTCCCTCAGTGGTCCTTACCTCCCCACCCCCGTTCCCCCTGTGTTCCTTCACCCCCCTACCCCAGTGGTCCTGACTCACCCCTCCCCTAGTGGTCCTTACCCTCCCTTCCCCTATTGGTCCTTACTTCCCCCTCCCCTCCCCGAGTGGTCCTTACCCTCCCCTCCCCTAGTGGCCCTTGCTCCCCCCTCCACTCCCCTACTGGTCCTTACCCTCCCCTCCCGTAGTGGTCCTTACTCCCCCTCCCCTCCCCTAGTGGTCCTTACCCTCCACTCCCCTAGTGGTCCTTCCTCCCTCCTCCCGTAGTGGTCCTTACCCTCCCCTCCCCTAGTGGTCCCTACCCCCCCTCGTGGTCCTTACCCCCCCCCCCAGTGGTCCTTACCCCCCTGGTCCTTACCCACCCCCAGTGGTCCTTATCCCCCCTAGTGGTTCTTATACCCCCCCTTTCCCTCCTAGTGGTCCTTATACCCCCTCCCTCCCCTAGTGGTTCTTATTCCCCCCTCCCTTCCTCCCCTAGTGGTCCTTATCCCCCCTCCCTCCCCTACTGGTCCTTATCTCCCCCTCCCTCCCCTAGTGGTCCTTACCCTCCCCTCCCCTAGTGGTCCCTACCCCCCCCAGTGGTCCTTACCCACCCCCAGTGGTCCTTATCCCCCCCTAGTGGTTCTTATACCCCCCTTTCCTTCCTAGTGGTCCTTGTCCCCCCTCCCTCCCCTAGTGGTCCTTATCCCCCCTCCCTCCTCTAGTGGTCCTTATCCTCCCCCTCCCTCCCCTAGTGGTCCTTATCCCCCCTCCCTCCCTCCCCTAGTGGTCCTTATCCCCCCTCCCACCCCTAGGGGTCCTTATCCCCCCCCTCTCCCTCCCCTACTGGTCCTTGTCCCCCCTCCCTCCCTCCCCTAGTAGTCCTTATCCCCCCTCCCCTAGTGGTCCTTACCCTCCCCTCCCCTAGTGGTCCCTACCACCCCTTGTGGTCCTTACCCCCCCCCCCAGTGGTCCTTACCCCCCTGGTCCTTACCCACCCCCAGTGGTCCTTATTCCCCCCGGTCCTTACCCACCCCCAGTGGTCCTTATCCCCCCCTAGTGGTTCTTATACCCCCCCTTTTGCTCCTAGTGGTCCTTATCCCCCCCTCCCTCCCCTACTGGTCCTTATCCCCCCTCTCCCTCCCTCCCCTAGTGGTCCTTATCCCCTCCCTCCCTCCCTTAGTGGTCCTTATCCCCCCCTCCCTCCCCTAAGGGTCCTTATCCCCCCTCCCTCCCCTAGAGGTCCTTATCCCCCCTCCCTCCCCTAGTGGTCCTTATCCCCCCTCCCTCCCCTAGTGGTCCTTATCCCCCCCCTCCCTCCCCTACTGGTCCTTATCCCCCCTCTCCCTCCCTCCCCTAGTGGTCCTTATCCCCTCCCTCCCTCCCTTAGTGGTCCTTATCCCCCCCTCCCTCCCCTAAGGGTCCTTATCCCCCCTCCCTCCCCTAGAGGTCCTTATCCCCCCTCCCTCCCCTAGTGGTCCTTATCCCCCCTCCCTCCCCTAGTGGTCCTTATCCCCCCTCCCTCCCCTAGTGGTCCTTATCTCCCCCCTCCCCTAGTGGTCCTTATCCCCCCTCCCTCCCCTAGTGGTCCTTATCTCCCCCCTCCCCTAGTGGTCCTTATCCCCCCCCTTCCCTAGTGGTCCTTATCCCCCCCCTCTCCCTCCCCTAGTGGTCCTTATCCCCCCCCTCTCCCTCCCCTAGTGGTCCTCACCCTCCCCTCCTGCCCATGTAGCGTGGCCGGGCGGCGCGGAACGCGGGACAGGAACCTCGGTTTCCTGTACCCGGCCGCCGGCGGAATGACAAGAAGCGCTCACTGAGTGAGCACTTCCTGTCATTCCGCCGGCGGCCGGATACAGGAAACAGAGGTTCCAGTCCCGCGTTCCGTGCCGCCCGGCCACGCTACATGGAGAGACCAGCAGGAGGGAGCGCTCTGCGCTTCCCTCCTGCCGGTCACTCAAACCCGGCCGCCCTCCATGCAGCCCTCCATGCAGCAGTCCATGCAGCAAAAGCGCTCAGGCGGCGCAGCATGAGGAGCAACACCGGGCACAGGGATCCGGCGCCCCCTGCTAAGTTGCGCCCTAGGCGGCTGCCTAGGTCGTCTTACAGGTAGCGCCGGCCCTGCATACAAGTATCTTGGCAATAAAAGACACTGAATTAACAACACACTTTCAAAGTTCTGTTATTATTTAGTTTGCTAACCAAAGAGTTAACCAAAGTTAGGGTTACTCTTATTTAAAGGTGTGCACTAGGCACCATAACAATTTTATCTCCTGCAGTGCCAGTAGGCTTTGGGTGCCATCTCCCAGTTCTTTGTTAAATGGCTTTAGAATGGTTTGACCAAGGTAACAAGTCCCCTAGGAGCTCTTCAGCATTGACAATATTAATTCCATCCATATTTGGACAGCTGTGATAGACAGTGTGTCTAGTTTAAGGTCAAATCCTTAATTAGAATAGTTCAGTTAGAAAGGTGTTCCAAATCACCTGTTTTATCGTAAAGGTAGCTGCGACAAAGTGGCAAATACTGCATATTTTCTAGTTCAGTAAATAAACCACCGAGTGTGGTGTTTGCTACTCATGGAACAAAAAGTATAATGTAAAAACATTGCAGTACTAAGACTGCCTCTAGTGGCTGTCTACCAGACAGCCACTAGAGGCGTTTCATGACGTTTGACTTTGTGAAATGATGCTAGACATCCTCACACTTTGCATGAGGACATCCAGTGTCAAAGAAAATCCCATATGAAAGCATTGAAGACCTTAATGCGCACACGGCGCTCACCGAGCATACGCATTAGATCCCCCCATCAATGACGTCAGAGAAGGCAGAGCGCGACCCAGTGCCGAGGGACATCGGAAATCGAGTAAGTGAATAAAAGTTTTTTTTAACCCTTTTTGTGCCGAGGGAGGGGGACCAAAGCGCACTATAATGTTAGGAATACAGCTGTCATGTATTAATACATATATGTATTAAATGATAGTTTATCAATGGCTTAAAATGAGGAGGGGTAATAAGGGGGAAAAAATAGCAGCAAACAGAACCAACAAGTAAACCCTTTTCACAGGGCAAATAGGTAATTGCTCCATTGTTCACTGGATATACTGATCATAGTGTATAGTTTTGACATCTTTTTGTTTCTTTGTGCCAGGGGGCTGGGAAAGGTTGAGCAAAGAAACAAAACTATGTCATAATATACACTATGATCAGTATATCCAGTGAGCAATGGAGCAATTACATTTGCTTATAGACAGATATTTAATACCTAAAAAAAATGACAAAAAGCAACAAGTATTGTGACCTTGTGCAACATCTCATATATAGATCTATATGTTCCAAGTACAGGTTTGATAATTAAACTCACCTTTCACTCCTTTCTGCTGCCCCATGTATTCAAAGGATTGTTAGCAAGGGGTTAATGAAAGGTCTTTGACATCATTAGAGAGAAGGATAGATGAGATAGAAAGAGACCAGAAACAAGCGAATAATAGAGTAGATTGTATTATAATAATAACAAAAACCAACATTAATAACAATAATATGAGTCTGACATCACACTCGGTTTTGTACAAAAGAAATATTGTAAATTAGACTGTGATTTTCGAACCCACTATTAATGATCTATCCTGTAACATTGCATTTTATAGAGAACCAACAATTACTCTAAAGTACTATGTCTGAGGCTCAAACAATGATACGTGTGTCTGCACTGGAATTTCTTTCTCAGTAAAGCGTTGAAACCATGTGACAATAACTACAGAGGTAGTGAAAGATGGGAGGATTTTAATCAAGTTATGAGAACTGAAATATTTTATCTGGGAGAATTGTGCTTAGGAAGTCCTTATATCCTTCAATTTTTACCATACACTGATCAGCCACAACATTAAAACCACTTGCTTAGTATCGTGTAGGTCCCCCTCGTGCGGCCAAAACAGCTCTGATGTTTCAAGGCATGAACTCCACAAGACCTCTGAACATGTCCTGCAGTATCTGGCACCAATATATTAGCAGAAGATCATTTAAGTCCTGCAGGTTGCGAGGTAGGGTCTTCATGAATCAGATATGTTGTTCCAGCACATCCCACAGATGTTCAATTGGATTGAGATTTGGGGAATTTGGAGGCCAAGGCAACAACTTGAACTCTTTCTCATGTTCCTCAAACCATTCGTGAACAATGTGTGCCACATGGTAGGGTGAATTATTCTGCTGAAAGAGTCCACTGCCATCAGAGAACACCAATGCCATGAAGTGGTGTATGTGGTCTTCAATAATCTCTAGGTAGGTGGTACCTGTCAAAGTAGCATCCACATGAATATTAGGCTCAAGCTTTCCCAGCAGAGCATTGCCCAGAGCATAACACTGCCTTCTTCCCATAGCGTATCCTGCTGCCATCTCTTCCCAGATAAATGACCCACATGCACCCGGACATATACATGAGAAAATGTGATTCATCAGACCACGCAACCTTCTTCCATTGCTCCATGGTCCCATTGTGACGCTCATGTCCCCATTGAAGTTGCTTTCTGCGGAGGACAAAAGTCATCATGGGCACTCTGGCCGATTTGCATCCACGCAGTCCCATATGCAGCAAACTGAGAATCACTGTGTGTTCTGACACCTTTCTATGATGGTCAGCAATTAGTTTTGTAAGCAATTTGAGCTACTTTAGCTCTACTGAGTGATCGGACTAGATGGGCTAGCCTTCACTCCCCACATGCATCAATGAGCCTTGGGCTCCCATGGCCCTGACGCTGGTTCACCAATTGCCCTTCCTTGCACCACTTTTGGCAGGTACTAACCACTGCATACTCGAAAAACCACACAAGACGTGCCGCTTTGGAGATACTCTGACCCAGTCATCGATCCATCACTATGTGTCTCTTGAAATGAAAGAACTGACTGTTCACTAAGTGCCTAATATATCACACCCCTTGACAGGTGCCATTGTAGCAATATAATCAATGTTATTCACTTCACTTGTCAGTGGATTTAACATTGTGGCTGATCAGTGTATAACTGCAATAAAAGCCAATGATTAACTACTGCATTTGAAAGTTTTGTTTTTTTCTACATATAAAGGAAGTTAGGCAATTTCTAAAACTACTGAAGTGAAACTTTAATCAACAATTATGACAACAATAAAATCAATTACAGATAAGTAATATAAATAAATATATAGAGGTATTAAAAGTTAAAATATACACTTTAGCTTTACATAATTTCTAATCTTTCTTTGACAAAGTCCTAAACTTGACCACCTATTTTCAAGTTCAAAATCATATCAGCTACCTATTATTTAAAGGAACAATGCTATAGTACCTGCTCACTGGTTAGGGTACCTCCCTCCCCTGTGAAGGAGAAATGTTGTTTACTTTCCTTTCAACCCTCTCTGCGGTGCTCTCTCTCAATCTCTACAATACACTGAATAGAGCGATTATCACAGGTTGCAAACAAGGCATTTGCCTTGGGCGGCATTTTCCAGGAGGCGGCAAAAAACGCCGCCCCCAAATGCGGCTAACCAACATGCTGGGCTGGCGGGCGGTGCTGGCAGGCAGGCGGGCGGGCGGCTGACAAGGGAGCACTTCCTCTGAGCGGTCTGCTCAGCTCCCTCGCGCGCCGCAGAGTGATGCTCATATTCCGGCTCCCAGCCTCACCCTGCGGCGCGCGAGGGAGCTGAGCAGACCGCTCAGAGGAAGTGCTCCCTGCCAGCCGCCCGCCCGCCCGCCAGTGCCGCCCGCCCAGAAGCCACTGGACCACCAGGGAGAAAGAGACCCCCCCCAGCATTCCCAAAGGTAAGGAGGCTGGGGGGAGGTTAAATTAAAAAAAAATGACTGTGTGTGTGTTTGCCTGTTAGTGTGAGTGTGTGTGTCTGTTAGTGAGTGAGTGTGTGTCTGTTAGTGTGTGTCTGTTAGTGTGTGTGTCTGTTAATGTGTGTGTGTCTGTTAGTGTGTGCGTGTGTGTGTGTGTGTGTGTCTGACTGTGTGTGTCTCTGACTGTGTGTGTGTGTTTGCCTGTTAGTGTGAGTGTGTGTCTGCTAGTGAGTGAGTGTGTCTGCTAGTGAGTGAGTGTGTCTGTTAGTGTGTGTGTGTCTGTTAGTGTGTGTGTGTGTGTCTGTTAGTGAGTGTGTGTCTGTTAGTGTATGTGTCTGTTAATGTGTGTGTGTGTGTCTCTGACTGTGTGTGTGTGTCTGCTAGTGAGTGAGTGTGTGTCTGTGTGTGTTGCCTGTGAGTGTGTGTTTTTGTTAGCTAGTGCAGCCTAGGGCAGCACAAAACCAGGATACACCACTGGTCCACCCTCCACCCCTCCCCGCTTGGTTGAAATCATCAGTTTTGATGATCACAGTCAATCTAATGCTTTGCCACAGTAAAATATTGGGAAACTAGGGCGCATGGGAGGCAAAATGCCGTGCTGCACCAATCAGATGATCTCTTTATGATCATCACTGCAGAACGGCAATGTTTTTACTTGCAGGTTTAAAAATACAGGGACGTGACACCAAGACCACTTCACTGATACATAGTGTTCTGCGTGCCTATGGTTTCCCTTTAACTGTTATGTGATACATAACAAAGGTTATTCTGGGGGTAATCATATGATTGACCTGTTTCAGCGATGGGGTCCAACTGAAATAGGTTTACTGAATCCCAACAGCCTGTGTTTAAAGGCAGGGCCAGAGCAACCATAAGAAAGACACAAGAAGGGCTAGGAAGAGGGAAAAGAGACAAAAGGGCTGCATGGGAGAGACACACAGAGGGGAAAGAGAGAAAGACACACAAAGGGCATGAGGGAAGAGACACAGAGCAACTGGGGAGAAGAGACACAGAGCGACTGGGGAAGAGGAGACAGACACACACAAATAAATTGGGGTGAGAAAGAGACACACAAAGGGCCTGAAGGGAGAAAGTGACACACAAAGAGGTTTGTTGGGAGAAAAACACACAGAGGAGTTTGTGGGGGCTAAAACCAGAGGATAAGTGTCATGGTTCTGATCAGGTCAGATAAGAGAGACTTATGCCGGGGTTGACTTTAGGTTCTTTATTGGAAATCTTTGACATGTTTTGACTTGAAATAATAAAAGTAACAAGAGTTAAAGGGGAATGGAAATACTAAGGACAAAGGGAGAAAGCAGAACCTATAAACGAGATTACAGGTAAGTATAATGAGGGTTATAAAATAAAGAGTTTAGGCAATATGCCCCAGACAGGTTAAATAAGGAAAACCTATAGGTGGAATTATAGGTATAAAGAAGAAGGAAAACCTATAAGCAGAATTATAGGTATAAAGAAGAAGGAGAACCTATAAGCAGAATTATAGGTAAAATAAGAAGGAAACCTATAAACGGAATTATAGATATAAAGAAGAAGGAGAACCTATAGCGGAATTATAGGTATAAAGAAGAAGGAGAACCTATAAGTGGAATTATAGGTATACAGAAGAAGGAGAACCTATAAGCAGAATTATAGGTAAAATAAGAAGGAAACCTATAAACGGAATTATAGATATAAAGAAGAAGGAGAACCTATAGCGGAATTATAGATATAAAGAAGAAGGAAAACCTATAAGCAGAATTATAGGTATAAAGAAGAAGGAGAACCTATAAGAGGAATTATAGATATAAAGAAGGAGAACCTATAAACGGAATTATAGGTATAAAGAAGGAGAACATATAAGAGGAATTATAGGTATAAAGAAGAAGGAGAACCTATAAGGGGAATTATAGATATAAAGAAGGAGAACCTATAAACTGAATTATAGGTATAAAGAAGGAGAACCTATAAGGGAATTATAGGTATAAAGAAGAAGAAGAACCTATAAGTGGAATTATAGTTATAAAGAAGGAGAACATATAAGAGGAATTATAGGTATAAAGAAGAAGGAGAACCTATAAGCGGAATTATAGGTATAAAGAAGAAGGAGAACCTATAAGGGGAATTATAGATATAAAGAAGGAGAACCTATAAGGGAATTATAGGTATAAAGAAGAAGGAGAACCTATAAGTGGAATTATAGGTAAAAGAAGAAGGAGAACCTAGAAGTGGAATTATAGGTATAAAGAAGAAGGAAAACCTATAAGCAGAATTATAGGTATAAAGAAGAAGGAGAACCTATAAGTGGAATTATAGGTAAAAGAAGAAGCAAACCTATAAATGGAATTATAGGTATAAAGAAGGAGAACCTATAAGCAGAAGTATAGGTACAAAGAAGAAGGAGAACCTATAAGCGGAATTATAGATATAAAGAAGAAGGAGAACCTATAAGAAGAATTATAGGTATAAAGAAGGAGAACCTATAAGAGGAAATATAGGTATAAAGAAGAAGGAGAACCTATTAGCGGAATTATAGATATAAAGAAGAAGGAGAACCTATAAGCGGAATTTAATTTCCAATAATTTACAATGCATCCCAACAAAAGAAAAAAAAAAGTGGAGTATCTATTATTTTTTCTAAGGATACAGTATTTAATTGTCAATATCAAAATGCAGATTTGGAAGGTAGATTTATAATCTTGGTTGGCCTGTTAAATGGGGTAATGTATACACTCGTAAATGTATACTTACCTAATAAACATCCGATCAGGTTACTAACTAGGATCTTGAGATTGATTGAGCAGGTGAAAAAAGGGAAAGTAGTAGTAGCAGGGGATTTCAACTGTATACTGGACCCCATGATGGATAAACAAGTGGGTATCAATCAAAAAATTAACCAAAATTTAGCAAAGCAGGCTAAAGAAATGAACAAATTAGTGAATACATTTGATTTAATTGATTGTTGGAGATTGTTGCATCCCAATGAGAAAAACTATACTCACAGATCTATCCCCCATGGCTCAGCGGGAAGAATTGATTTGATTCTTGGAAATATAAGTTTTTCGAAATCTCAGTTAATATAAAAGAGAACACGTGGTCTGACCATGACTTAATAATAGTCGAAGTTGCAGAAGGAATAAAAAAAATTCCACCATTATGGAGACTAGACGATAGCCTCTGAGAAGTAAAGGCAAATATCGATCATATGACCAATTTGATTGATTTATTTTTTAAAGAAAATTCAACAGCTGAGATCACTAAAGAATGCCTCTGGTGTACATTTTTTTTTTTTTTTTGTCAATCTTTCTTTTATTGAAGCATATTAGATTGGATACAGAAATAAAGAGAGGGAAATGCAAAAACGAATTACAGTAAAGGGTACGTACATCGGTAGCTGAAAAATTTACATTTCCTGAGTGATGATGCTTCTTTTTTTTTTTAATTATGTTAACGTGTCGTGTAACAAAAGCGTGTCGTAGCTAGTATCAGTGTCTAACCTGTTAGGCTATAGAAGAGTAACATTAGGTTATGCAAAACTTAGGCACATAGTAAATAAGTAGTGTGTAGGGCCACAGCAGAACAAACAATGATTAATCCTCATCCTGGCTAAACGGTGAGGGCTTTCTTAAAAAATTAAACATGCTAATGAGAAAACTGACAGCGTAAAAGTGTAGTTGCTGCACATTCTTAAGTGATTATGGTCAGGCTAAATAAGATATCAGTTTGTAATAATATAGGTCACCTGCAGTATGGCTGCTCGTTATGTGATACGGTTGCCTAATGTTATATCTGTGTAGTGCTCTAGGTGAGATAGCTTAGAAAATAAAATAAACAAAAGCAGAACAAGGGGACACAACATAACAAGCTTAACTGAGGCCCCTAGGGTCTCTCAAGGCGACGTACTCTGCCCCCTCGGCCCTGCACTCCTCTCGGATTTGGGAAGGTATTTAAATCAGGATTGCAATGGGTTAATAACATTTATAAGCAGGCTTATGGTGCCCTAGAAAATAGTACAGGCTAGCAATCCATAATAAGCGTGGTGGGGATGTCTAATGTGTTGTGCGAGGTATCGTATAGTGAGGCATAAACATACTGCGCACTCTGGATATAAGGCATAGGTAGCAGGTTAGGCTGGCTGTCGGTTTAGGCTGCTTTAGGGTACATTGCATGCCTGATAAAGACATAAGGGGTCCACATAGAAATCTGCTAAAATGCTAGGGCACGCTTATAAAGTTGTCGACATGCTTGGCAACGTAAAAAATTAACAATAAAAGTTAAGTAAGAGGTCAGGCCTAGGTAGCGAAATTAAGAAAGGCAAACATGACTCTAGGCTTACATTCTTATGGTATCATAGTAGTTAGGGAGCGTCCAAAGTCCAAAATGAAATCTTAACTGAGTCACTATACAAAATAAGAAAAGCAGTGTGCAGGGTCTGTACGGCATAGCGGCTGCAGGGTTGTGTATCAAACCTGCAAGTTAAGTGCAGTCCGAGCTTCAAACAGTTCAGTTAGTGCCCCGAAAGGGGTGGTTGCCAGCAGGTGGGTGCTTCAGACCTGGTGTAGGTAAACCAGCGACGACATATTACAGGAATGTAGGTGTGTTCTCGAGCTTGGGCCGTCCGCCAGTGTCTCCCACTAGGGTATCAGTTCCAGTCCCGAGTCAGCCGACTCCGCACAAGGGCCATGTGGGAGAGACAGTCCCTGCAACTGGGGAAGGCCACAACTCCACTCCGGTTTGTTCGCGTGCGGCAAGAAGCTGTACTGCGGACTGGTAGGTGTTTGTGTTCCGGGATTTCAGTGCATAGGCCTGCTGGTCCAAGGTGTTGTGTATGTTGGCCCCCAGGGTCAGGGGATCGCCTCTGGTGGCAATAGGTTGCGGGTATGTGGCAGCCGCCTGCCGGCCCCAGGCTTTCGTGAAGGCCTGCACCATTAATCCACCAACTCGGTCACTCTGTGAGGCCGGGTTGATCCTCAGTCGGTGTTTCGCCACCGCCTGCGGTGGCTTGCTCTACGGCGGTGTGGTCGATGCTTGGGAGGGTTGCTCCTATCGGTCTTCGGCCCGGGAAGGCTTGTGGGGCGGCTTTTGCCAGTTGCCGCTGTAGCCCCTGACCACTGTCCCCTTTGGGGGTGGTTTGAGAAGAACGCTTGCTTGGTTAGCTTCGTTGGTGGGCCATATTTACGTGGGTTGGGGATGTGGAGGGGGTTAACGCCCTGTGGGGTCCCCTTCTCCCTCTTACCCGCTTGTGGTTGCACGCTTTTCTGTTCCCCAGTTGTTGTCTTCAAACGTTCCTCTAGTTTCTCCCAGAATCTGGTGAAGTGGTCATCGATGCGTTGTAGCACGCCATCCAGCATAGTGCTCCCGTCTAGATTGGGCTGTTGCCTGTTTCTGATGGTAAATGCGTCCGCCATGTTGTGGGGGCTCACTGGGCGGATAACGACCCTAGATGTAGCCATCAGCAGGCTGTGCGGTAGGTGAGGTGTGTTGATGCGGACCGAGATAACCCCCGTCGGTCCAGAGGGGGGGGGGGAGGTGTTCCCCGAGGTGTCCAGCCGCCGTTAGTGAGTCCGGGGAGCGGCCGTCTCCCCAGGCCTCTTCCACGTGTAGGCCGCAAACCTCTTTTCAGCAGCGATTTGGTCGGGAATGGTACCGTTCGATTCGGCAGCCTCTCCCGGGTCTTGTGGGATAGTTTGCGGTAGGCAAATTTTTTGGGACTGGATTACCCCGGATTGTGTCCCCAGATGCAGGAGCCCTAGCCGGGCACGTCTGGTCTGCTAAGCGGTTAGGCTCCGCCCCTCTGGTGTACATTTAAAACAGTGATAAGAGGGTATTGGATTAAGTTGGCAAGTCAACATAAAACAAAAAGAGAGATTCAATTATCAGACATGTATATTGAATACTATAATTTATCAACTCTGAATAAAAGTAATTTTTCAAGAGAGAGATTAGAAAAGATTAAGATCTGCGAAACAAATATAAACAAGTTAATCGAGGCAAGAATTTTTTTTTTTTTAAAATTGAAAGTAAAATTCTATTATAAAAACAATAAAGTAGACTCTATGTTAACAAATAGACGAAAAAAACAAAATTTCGAAAGAAAAATTTATAAAATAATAGAAATTTTAAAAAAAAAAGGAGGTCATACACTAACGTACTAAGCCTCTGCGTAGGCTAACCTTGAATACTTATGCTTATATGGTTAACGATTGCCTCTAATAACACCGTAATAATTACAAATAGTATAGGCCTTAACTATAATAGACCAGCTATAACTACTACCTGAGCCTAGCGAAAGCGAATACGCACTGTTTACTGTATGCATTAAAATAATTTGTATGACTTCTGATATGATTTTAGCACACCGCACCATTTCAAACCTCGCAGGCCACGTAATTACGCTACATCACTATTTGTCACAAGCATTCTAACACACTAGACAAGCATAATCCTACAAAGTATGTACAAAACGATGTTGTATTGTTGGACATTCACTCTGATTCATTTGCCTCTGCGTAGGCAACCACAAGCTATAACTCCGCACTGTGCTCATTTTCAAAATAAAATATATTTAAAACAAATTATTCCAGTGTTAACAGATACATTTAATGAAATTTCAAGAGTAGGTCATGCCTCAGCAGATTTTTTAAGAGCACATATTAGTCCGATATTAAAACCGGGCAATAAGAAACTAGTTCAACATTAGAGTTCGGTTTCAGTTAAAGTTTACACCGATGCTCAGGAATAAAGAGGCAAGGTGCACTCCCACATGTAACACAGCAATCCAGGCATATATCTACTAATAAGAGATACGCCCAAAGCAAACCTAAGCACAACAACGAGAGGGAAAACACAATCCAATCTACCAAGGCAAAATAAATGCTGTATATGAAACGTGAAGTAAGCTGTAAGATGTAAGAAATGTCTTGTTGACCTCTGTATAACACTATATGCATGTAACAATAAAATGCTTTAATAACTAAAACCGGGCAAATCCCCAACAGAATTATTACAGAATACAACACTAGAAGAATGATAGAGATAATGGACTGGGCCCAAACAACTAGGGTGCCCCTGCTGACCCTGTTGATTGATGCCGAAAAGGCTTTCGACAGGGTCAGCTGGAATTTTTTAAAACAAACTATGTTAAAAATGGGCTTTGAAGGTTGGTTTACGGGGGCAGTGGAGGCTCTGTACTCAGAGCCATCAGCTAGAATAGTAGGCAGAGATTTAAGATCTAAATGGTTCAAAATTCTTAACGGCACGAGACAGGGCTGTCCACTCTCACCGCTTTTATACGTTATTTCAGTGGAACCCTTGACATACATAATTAGACAAAGTATAGGTATAAAAGGAATTTCTATCCCAAATGAACAACTTAAAATCTGTCTATATGCAGACAACGTTATATTGACTATTACAGAACCGGAACACTCGCTACCACTGTTATTGCAGGAGATAACATTATATGGCGAGGTCTCCAACTTCAAAATTAATATTAATAAAACACTAGCCTTAACTACAAATATAGGGAAATCACAGTTACAAACGTTAAGACAAAATTATTCATTCAACTGGTCAATTACACAGCTTCCATATTTAGGCATTTTGTTAACATCTGACGTTGCTCGTTTAATGGAAATACATTTTTTAAATCAACTAAAAGAAATGAATATATTGCTTAAGGAATGGAGGTTTCATGAAATATCATGGTGGGGCAGAATTAACACGATTAGGGCTTATATTGTCCCAAAATGGATCTATCTGTTCCACATGATCCCTCTTAAGGTCCCATTACATTGGTTAAATTTAATACAGAGAAGTTGTACAGACTTTATATGGAGGGGCAAGAAACCCAGAATCAACTCAATAACATTAGCGAATAAAGCCTATCGTGGAGGTCTGGGATACCCATTAATAATAAATACTTACCAAGCAATTATGATGTCACTGTCACGATACTGGGGAACGCAACACGCTAACACACACACAGACACACAGACAGAAAGTGTGCAGTACCGGTCCTTAGAGTGGCCGGGCTAAGCACACACAGAATAGTCAGGAGACAAGCCGAGTAAGGGGAACCAGAAAACAGAATAACGAGAAACAAGCCGAGGTCAAAGGGTAGGAGAAAGTCACAAAGTCAGTATAACAAGCCAGAGAGTACGTAACCAGAAAGCACACGTTCAGAATCAATACTATAAAGCAAAGACCACAACAGGGCACAGATAGACAGGAAAGGTAAGTATTTAAATCCTTGCCTGAATCCTGATTGGCTAACCACCAATCAGTATTAACAAACACACGTGGGGGATATCTATACCCCCCACTGTGTTTGTTGCACTGTAGCTTTAACGCCGGGTCACGTGAGTGACCCCGGCGCTTAGATAATAGTGCCGGCTCCCAGCGTGCAGCGTTAGACATGCTGCCGCTGGGAGGAGGAGAGGAGGACGCGAGCGGCGTGTCAAGAGGAGAGGACGCCGCTCGCTTATCGGTAAGGGGAGAGGGGACCGCGGGCGGCGACGGACCGAGGGTGAGTGCTGCGAGAGGATTGCAGCCTCCCCTCACCACTGCCCGCGGAGCCCTGACAGTCACATGCCTTAAATTTACAAGCTGCAGACTGTAAAGAACAAGTGTGGTATAAATTAGAATTATATAGAGAGGAGTCGTCTAACCTAGAAACATTACTCTGGGCAAATATTGGTAAAAGGGTTCGCATACCAGAATGTAAAACCACGATTATTTCACATACAATAAATGAATGGTATACTATAAAAAAAAATGGGAATGGTAGATTTAATCCCAGTTACTATATCCCTGAAAATGGTGGAAAATATTATGGATGATATAAGTTTGGAAAACTGGTATGATAACTCTGATATCTATATTAAAGATATATATGATAATGATCATCTAGTAGACTATCCCACTCTAAAGATAAGATTAGCCTTACCCCCTAGAGAAATTTTTAATTACTTATGTATTAGGAGTTTCCTAAAGATGCATCTTATAAAATATAATGTGGATAAAGGAAATCTACTTAGAAAGATTCTATCCATTGAAACTACGAAAAGGAAATACTCCCTAATACTTGAATTGTTAAACTCTATAAATCAACCAAACATCCCCACAGCTTTTAAAAAATGGGAGAGAGACTTTGATACCGAAGTTGACTTTAACTTGTGATGCCTTGCATTTCTAAAAATGAAAAAACATCTCCACTGTTTAAATATATTGGAAAACTTTATTAAAGTCAGCTATTGATGGTAAATGGTTCCAAGGAGATTAAACAAAATATGTCAAACCAATCCTCCTAATTGTTGGAGATGTTTTAATTTAGACGGCTCCATGATGCATATATGGTGGAGCTGCCCTAGAATCCAACCAATATTGGACCTTACATATAAAATAATAGCTGAGATAAGTAATATTCATCTAAACATTTTACCAGAAGCAGCCTTATTACATATTTATAACAACAAGCTAGATAAAAAAAACAAAAACGAAATACTAGTTATCCATTGTTTTATGGCGACAAAGCTCCTGATTGCAAGATCATGGAAAAAAAACAGATATTCCAAATATGCATCATTTAAAGGGCCAAATTCTGAATCAACTGGAGATGGAAAAATGAGTAATCTGGTATAATGCTCATAAAAAAAACACAATAAGAGAGATATATAATACCCTTGTAGCAGATATAAACCATATAGAAAGCTAAAAGAAAAGAAAAGAAAGGAAAGAAAAAAAAAGTAAGAAGGAAAGGGGAAGGGAAGGAAGAAAAAAGAAAGGAAAGAAATAAAGAGAAAAAAAAGAAGGAGGAAAGGGAAAGGAAAGAGAAAGGGAAAAAACATAACGAATCAATTCAAACAATAAATATAGTAATGTTAACAGAATGAAAGAAAAGGGAAAAAAAAGAAGAAAGAACAGAGAATATAAGGGAAAGAGAGTAAATGGAAAGATAAAGAACAGATAAAGGAGAGAATAAGGGAAGGAAAAAGAATGGACAGTAAAAGGAAGGAATAAAAAAAAAGGAAAGGAAAGGAAATAAAAAAAAAAACTTAACAATTTGAAGAACAAGAGATAACCCATTTTATGTTTCAATGTATGTAGAAGGTTGTGTGAATGTGGTATAATCATAGAAAAGATATATAATGTATTCAAAACAAGATTGTCTATACTGATGAAGCAAAGAGCAATTTGCCAAATCAAACAAAAAGTAATGTAATTGTATAGATATAAGAATATATATATATATATATAAAAAAAAAACTATCCTTCTATGACTATGGTATGAATATTTTTATGTCTGATTCTTAACAGAATCATTGTTTTATTGTATGTTTATTTGTACAAAATGTCTCAAGACAAATAATTTAATAAAGAGAAATTACAAAAAAAAAAAAAAGAAAACAACTTTAGCTTAATGAAGCAGTTTGTGGGTATAGATGTGCCTCTTCACACGTTTGATAGATCTATACAAATGTATCAGCTGTAATCTACCACATACCTACCTCTTGTGCTCCTCTAGCCCTTCTTCGCAGTGTCAGGCTTTGTTAAATGATTTCAGTTTCAATCAGATGTTAACTTGCTTTAAAATCTCTTGCGCTATAAATTTAACTTTATTCACACACCGGAGGCTCCAAAAGTCTATAAACAGCAAGAGATAAGAAATTCTAGATTCAACATACAGTGCAATTAAGGAACCTAGAATATCAGGAAGTGTTTAGGAAGGCTGTGTAAATCACATGCAGGGAGGTGTGACTAGGGCCGCATAAACAAAGTGATTTAACTCCTAAATGTCAGAGAATTCAGCAGTAAACTTGCAGGGACATGATCTATAGATCAACACTGCTTCATTAAGTTAAAGTTGTTTTGGTGCTTACAGTGTCCCTTTAAATGTATTTATTAGACTGTTTGTCGTGGGCAAAATGTTCTATATAGAGGAAGGACTCCTGAAAATAATTAGGATCTCTTTCATAAAACAGCTAGAGTAGGTAGAATCCCAATTTAGCTGCTGGGGAACAGGTGAATGTTTTAATGTGACCGAAAAATAAATGTGTACAACTGGGTGTGAAACTCATTCATATCATTATTTCACTCATTTGAGCAACAATGTTAATTAAAAGAAAAATATATGCAAGGTGTGCACTATTAATAACCAAGAAGAGAAGATTTGATTTGAGATGGCATGTCTAGTGAATGAGTTGTATTAAATGCTTACGTTTATGTGGACAGAGTCAAGGTCCAAATAAACCATCCTTCTGCCCTACAAAGAATTTAAGGATCTGAATAATTTCTCCAGTGTCTGGAATTGGGTAGAGGTTGAATTATATGTTTTTTCTTATTTTCGGTAAGGGAAATTGTCCAGGTATTTATAAGGTGTCACAGACAATAATATATTTATATATATATATATATATATATATATATATATATATATTAATATATATATAATAGGCATGTGCATGGGGAAGATTTTCGGTTCGGCATTCCGAAATTCGGAATTTTCGCAATTCGGGACTTCGGCAATTCGTCACTTCAACACTTCAGAACTTCGGCAACTTCGGAACTTTGGCACTTCTGCACTTCGACACTTTGGAAATTCGGCATCTTCGGAACTTCGGCACTTCAGCACTTCAGCACTTCGGAACTTCGGCAACTTCGGCACTTCAACACTTCGGAACTTCGGCATTTCGGAATTTTGGGACTTCGGCACTTCTATTGCAGCCGCTTAGTAGATAACGCCCTAATTCCCATGGTATTAGGGAGTTATCTACCAAAAGGCTGAAAGACCTAAATTGGTCTTTCAGCCAAATTTACTAATACTAAGTAAAAATGACTTAGTATTAGTAAATTTTGCATGTCTAGTAAACAGTGAGCAGCCTGTTGGAGACGGGTGGGTGGGGACCCTAAAGTAAAACGATGGGGGGGGGACCTATTGTCCTCCCCCCACCCCCCACCCCTGAGCGGTGGGTGGGGGCCCTAAATACTAATAAGGGGGGACCTAATGTCTTCCACCCTGACCCCCACCCCTGAGCGGCGGGTGGGGGCCCTAAATTGGTATAAGGGGGGGACCTAATGTCCTCCCCCTGGCCCCCACCCCTGAGCAGCGGGTGGGGGCCCTAAATTGATATAAGGGGGGGACCTAATGTCCTCCCCCCTGGCCCCCTAGGCAGGTTTGGGGACCCCTAGTCACCTGGGAGGGAATTTTTTTAGGGCCTCCACCCGCCACTCAGGGGTGGGGGCCGGGGGGAGGACAATAGGTCCCCCCCTATTGGTATTTAGGGCCCCCACCTGCCGCTCGGGGGTGGGGGCCAGGGGGAGGACATTAGGGTCCCCCCTTTATAAGTATATAGGGCCCCCACCCACCGCTCAGGGGTAGGGGCCAGGGGGGAGGACATTAGGTCCCCCCTTATTATAATTTAGGGCTCCCACCCACCGCTCAGGGGTGGGGGCCAGGGGGGAGGACATTAGGTCCCCCCCTTATTAGTATTTAGGGCCCCCACCCGCCGCTCAGGGGTGGGGGTCAGGGGGGAGGACCTTAGGTCCCCCCTCTTTTTAGTATTTAGGGCCCCCACCCGCCGCTCAGGGGTGGGGACCAGGGGAGAGGACATTAGGTCCCCCCCTTATTATAATTTAGGGCCCCCACCTGCCGCTCAGGGGTGGGGGCTCGGGAAGGGGGACCTTTTTTTTTTTTTAACAGTGAGCAGCCATAGGCTGCTCACTGTTTAATAGACATGCCCCTACTCGCGGTATAGCGAGTAGGGGCATAATTTACTAATACTATCTAAGTAATCTTTACTTAGTATTAGTAAATTTGGCTGAAAGACCAATTTAGGTCTTTCAGCCTTTTAGTAGATAGCTCCCTAATGCCGTGGGAATTAGGGAGTTATCTACTTATTCATTCCTGTCATTAAATTGACTGGCCAAGTAACTTACATTTTATATGAATGTATGTTACTTGATTGTTGTAAGTGTTGCAAATGCTTACAGCTGAATCCTGGCTATGTTTGTATACTTTTTATTTAAAATTGTATACAATGTAAAAATGTTCTTCTTTCACTGGGTAAGTATATTAGTACTTAGGCAATACTGTGCTTTGGAACTTCGGCACTTCGGCACTTTGACTCTTCGGAACTTCGCCAACTTCGGCACTTCAGCACTTCAGCACTTCGGAACTTTGCACTTCGGCAGTTCGACACTTTGGAAATTCAGCATCTTCGGAACTTCGGAACTTAAGCAATTCGGACATTCGGAAGTACCCGAATGTCCAAATTGCCCGAAATTCGTCTGAATTCATATACGGACCAAAACGAATTGCACATGTCTAATATATAATATACACACACTGATCAGCCACAACATTAAATCCACCTATCTGATATCGTGTAGGTCCCGCCTGCTGCCAAAACAGCTCTGATGCGTCGACACATGGATTCCACAAGACGTCTGAACGTGTCCTGTGATAACTGGCACCAATACATTATCAACAAATTCTTTAAAGCGGCACTGTCACGCCAAACTTACCTTTCTTATAGTGAGAAAGGAAAAATTAGCAGAAATTTAAGTTTTTGTTTGACACTGTTGCTTTAACCCCTTAAGGACCAAACTTCTGGAATAAAAGGGAATCATGACATGTCACACATGTCATGTGTCCTTAAGGGGTTAAGTCCTGCAAGTTATAAGGTGAGGCCTCCATGGATCGCATTTGTTGTTCCAGCACAACCAACAGTTGCTTAATCGGATGGAGTTTGGAGGAATTTGGCTCAGACAACACCTTGTTCTCTTTGTCATGTTCCTCAAACCATTCCTGAACAATGTTTGCAGTGTGGCAGGGTGCATTATCCTGCTGAAAGAGGTAATGCCATCATCGAACAACATTTTCTTGAAGTAATGTATGTAGTCTTCCACAAGCTCCAGGTAGGTGATACGTGTCAAAGTAACATTTACATAAATTTCAGGACTGGAGGTTTCCCAGCAGATCATTACCCAGAGAATACCACAGCCTACACCAGCCTACCTTCTTCCCATAGTGCATGCAGTTGCCATCTCTTCCCCATGTAAACGACGCTCACGCACTCGGCCATCCACCTGATCTAAAAGAAAATGTGATTCATCAGACGAAGGAAGCTTCTTCCATTGCACCAAGGTCTAGTTCTGATGCTCACACCCACATTGAAGGCATGTTTGGCAGTAGACAGTGGTTATCATGGACACTATCATGCCATCCAAAATAATTTTCTGAATTACCTAAGCGGCTAAAGGGGGGCATGTGAGAGCCCCAGTTTTTTTTTATCAAGCTACTTGAGGGGTTTTAGTGAAAACGTGGACATGCAACCCAAAGACACAAAACACCATAACCACTTCAATGGATTGTTGTTGGTTTTCCTCCTCACCTCATATATTCAAGTGCATTTTTGCAAGTAATACAAAGTACAAGTCAATTTTACATGTGTACTCTTTCATTGTATGAGTCGCAATATCAACAATGTGTTGGTGACCTCTAGTGTTCAGTTTAAGTATTATATATAAATATTTTGAATTATTTTTAGTTATGCATTTGGGAAATGGACAATAGATTGGCAGGACAAATATAGTGATCGTAAGGTTGTTTTTGAGACTATATTAAGAAAAAATCCAACTCAGCAAACTCAACACTCAACACTATTTAATGTTATCACTTTTTTCCTGCAATCCAATGACACTACAAATACTTGCAAAATGAATTAAAATGGCTGTTACTTGAATCCAAACCTTTTTTTTATTTTTCGTGCCTACTTCGTAATCCCTTCTCGATAAGGTTTCTAGACAGTATCTGAGACTGTACAATGTGTCTGTACAACATTACGCTCTATGGGCACTTAACTCATTTCTTCAATTAGTCATTTAGTGGATAATTGTCCCATACTGTACATGTACAGTTATCTGTATTCAGATATGCAGATAATTATCTGTATATAGATAATATACAAAGAACCAGTTGCACAGTCAAATTTTTTTTGTAAATATACTTTTTATTCGTTTTTCATTCGACAATAAACCGTTTGGCTCGCAGGCCTCAATTCGTATGTACTCATATGACTTATGGTTATAGCAAATTAGGTTTGTGCATATATCTGTTTGGGCTCGCAGGCCCACAGATATGATGGACACGCAGGTCCCTTATATTTTATATACAGGAGCGTAAACCCATGTATCCTGACCTTCGGGCTGGGTCCCTATCTACCTTGTCCCGTCCTGGGCTCCCTCTGGCTTTCTTGTCTTGGCGTTCTATTGAAGGTTAGCCCTCCCTAGCTGTTCTCTGTCTCTTTCTCTGGGTTGCACAGTAAATTTAAGGCAAAAATCCTCATCTGTATATATGTTCTACGCGCTCACCTAAAAACACAGTGCAATAAACATTTCAAGTGTAATATAAAAAAAGGAAATATGGAATCTTTAGTATTTAAAGTATAAGTCATATGGGGGGCGGGGCCGGACCGCCATGCGGAGCAGTCGCAAGATGGTGCAGCTCCTACAGAATCTGCCAGTTTACCGCACAAAGACGACTTGATAAGTGCCTGACAGCGGCGATCCAGTGCAGCAAGCCACCCTGGTTCCGAGGAGAGGCTTGCTGCAAAGTTCTAGTCCCACGGAGGGGCGCTCTCCGTCGCCCACGATGGGGACCGCTCGGGCGGTGAGTAGAGCAGACGGCCGCTGCCCTGCTATCCTGCCCACCAGCGGTCAGAGCGAAGCACAAAGCTGGGTGGAACTGGCCCTGTCCTCCCCCCTCTGGACCGGGGGGGTGATCCCGGTCCCCACCCGAACCCTGCCGGCGTGCAGCAACATCCGCACTCCAGGCTGTGACAGAGAGGCCCCAATCCTCAAGGGCCGTATTCAAAATGGCGGAGACCGCATGTTGAGCCACCCGAGAAGACGGAAGCACTCACCTCACAGTGGCAGCAGGCCGGCACGAGCCATATGGGAACTGGCGGGCACCTGCAAAGACCCACCCGGAGCCTGGCAAAACTGGCGGAGAAGCCGGAGCCACCCCATGCCGACACAAACAGCCCCACAAGCAACCACTCGCCTAAACACTATCACTGGCCCAACTCAAAGAGGAAGCAGCGATCCACCGACCTAGCCCGCCCGAGACAGGCACTTGAAGGAACCGCAAGTACACCACTAGGGGACTTTCACTATGTCTAACACAGCGGTTCCTGGGCCCTTACCCTTCTGCCACTTTTAAGCTACCCAGTGGGGTCTCCTGGCACAAAGCCGTTGACTATCACCTTGCTGGACTGGGGGCCACCCGGGGTGGAAAGTCTCAAAATGCAATTACACATGTTTTAGCGAAGATGCCTTAACATATATAGACTAGACGTGCTAGATAACTTAGTGCCTAGGCTATATTCTTTAATTGCAATAATTGCTATAAGAGATCTGTTAATCTTAATATGAATATAAAGCGACACATATCTGTGAATCAAACTACTACTACTTTAACGTGTCTTTATAAGCGTGAGAACTTATCCTGTTTATATAACTACTAAAAAAGTGCAATGTCATTAATTCCATGTAACAAAGCGTGTTTGCAAACTTGAGTGCACCAGCTATTGTGGCAGTGCAAATTCACATGTTAACATTATGCACGAACAAAAATAAAGAATAAAAAAAAAAAAGTATAAGTCATATTAGAAAGGAACCAGGTGATATCTTGCGCAAATATGAGAATGCGTGATTAAAGGTACAACAAAACGTAGTGATTTCTACCATAAAATATGAAGAAAGAAAGTGAGGAAAGTATTTCATGCAGTAGCTCAAACTGCTGCTTATATACAGAAACGTAATATCGTGAGTGTAAATCAACAGGATTTGGTTACTAATGGGAGAATTTGAATTCCAAAGTAGTCAAACTGGAAAAACGGGTTGGTAATTGAAGGATTAATTCCACTGAAATGGTGACTCTGAGGAAGCCCTACTAAGGGTGAAACGTTTACTTGGTGATGTTCTGGTAGGAAAAGCAGACGTCTGGAAAGATGGCAAATGCAAACCTGGACTAGTGAACAGTTACAGGTTCTTGAGGCAGTAGCGTGGCCGAGTGGAAACTAGGAAAGAAACCCACAGGCGATATACTATTTTATCACAATATATACAATATATATATATATATATATTTTATTTGTTTTTAGTTGTTTAGTTGAGTCCTGAAGCAGAAGAAGAATATTGGATTACTGATTAGTGGAGCTGTGCAGGATTGATTGACTAAATGTTTTCCCAATTAAGGTGAGTCAACAATTCGGTAGCGGCTATGAAGGATTTGACATACCGTGCTATCAGTGGATTTTATATTGTAAAAATAACTGCAAAAGATGATAAGTGAGTGTCAGGGTTTCTTTGCTGTTTTAAACAGCAACCCTTCCTTTTTCTGTGGCTGAGTTTTCAGCTGAGATTAACGATCAGCTCCTTCAGTATGTTGCCACAGTTACTCACCTGATAGTGGTAACCAGCCCTGCTGCTAATCAGTGCAGCCTATTTAAGCAGCAAATCCCAGTACCTCCTTGCCCTTGCGTGGTTTCCTGTTCCCCAGAAGGCTCCTTGTTCCTGTGTTTCCTGTTTGTTCCTGGTTCCTGAATCTGGCCTTGTTCCTGACTCCGCTGCTCTCCGTTCTCCTGATCCTGGCTCGTCTGACTACCCGCTCTGGTGACTGACCCCTGCTTGCCTCCTGGACTTTGCTTTTGCTTTTGGTTATTTCTTTATTTGTTATTTATTAATAAAGGTGTTTTTGCATCTAGTTCTGTCTCTGTCTGGTTCCTGGTCCCTAACAGTGAGTGAATTCTCAAGGAATACATTTTGAGCAGTGATATGTGGGGCTCATCATGTACCCCCGCCCACACGGCATTGTTTATAAAGATGTGGATAAAGGTGTTTTGTGCTTGAAGTAAAAGCTTGAAGAAGTGAGGAACAAAATTCAAGCAGCCCCACAAATAGACCGCAGGGAGAGGACCCTCTGGACTACAGAGAGAGGACCCACACCAGCTCTCCCAAATGTAGGGAGGCTGTGCGGGCCTCCAAAAAAAATACTATAGATAAAAATAATTTGTGAGCGGTTCAAATTAGTGAATGTGTGTGTGTCAGTGAGTTTGTCATTGAGAATGTGTGTCTGTCAGTGAGGCTCTCTGTCAGTGAGTGAGTGTGTTTTTCAGTGAATGTGTTTGTGTCTGTCAGTGAGTGTGTGTGTGTGTGTTTGTGTGTCTGTCAATGAGTGTATCTGTCATTGAGTGTGTTTTTGTCTCTATCAGTGAGCGTGAATGTGTCACATGAGTGAGTGTCACATGAGTGAGTGTCTGTCAGTGAGTGTCAGTAAGTGAGTGTGTCTGTCTGTTTGTGAGTGTCAGTAAGTGTGTGTGTCTGTCAGTTTGTGCCAAATAAGTGAGATTGTTTGTATGTCAGTGTGTATGTGTGTTGGTGTGTGTATGTGTATCTGAGAGAGTGTGTCTGTCAATGAAAGTGTGTTGGTTAGACAGTATGTGCACCAATGACTATGTGTCTGACATACACTTACTGACACACAGGCCAGCATATAATTTGCAATATGATTTGGTGACCTAATGAACAGCCCCAAGTAAGATCAGATTGCTGAGCAAACATTCTAATTTGGAAAATTCTAGAGATGGGCATGTCTTTAATTTGTCCCAGTAATGACAAAAACAGGTAAATTTGTGCATGAGGATCACTGAAAAACATTTTTTTTTCTGACTCACATAAGTTCACAGGAACAATGCAAAATACACGTATATGTGTACAGAATAATACATAATGTGTTCCTGTTAGCTAGACGCAAAAATTTCATATGTAACTTAAATTAGAGAGTTTTCATTATTGAAATTTTCATGTGTGGTCGCATTTCCTTTGCACAGCACAATTTGCTTCCAGATAGCTCTGTCAAACAAACATATAAATACCTCTTAGATTTCAGAACTGTTCATTTTTTCATAAACTGAGTAAAGCAAATTATATTAATATATATATATATATATATTAATTTTATAGCAGGGGATTATGCTAAAGGGTGCGTCATGACCTTGGAAATATAAGCCTGGTATTATTGGATAATGGCTTGCACTCTATGGTGTCTCACTAATCAGATTTAGACTATTATTTCTGTAATCTGCCCTCCGTCACTGAATAGCATTTACATACTCTGTGTATGGCCAAACTTGAACTTTGCTTTTTTTTTTTTCAATCCATTCACAAGTTTGATAGATCAATACAAATGTATCAGCTGTAATCTACCACATTCCTACCTCTCGTGTTCCTTTAGCCCTTCCTTAGAGTGTCAGGCTTTGTTAAAATGTGGAACACAAATGCAGTAAATTAACTTACTTATAATAAAGCTGTTGCTTTAGAAGAGGCTGTGAAGGCGGAGTTAAAGGGACACTATAGTCACCTAAACAAAGTTTCTTCATAAAGCTGTGTTGGTGTATAGGCCATGCCACTGAAGTCTCACTGTTCAATTCTCTGCCCTTTAGGAGTTAAATCAATTAGTTTATGAAGCCCTTGGTACACCTCCTTGCATGTTACTTACAAACACTTCCTGTAAAGAGTCATCTAATGTTTACACTTTCTTTATTGCAAATTCTGTTTAATTTAGAATGTCTTACCTCCTGCACTGTCAACAGCTTGTTAGACCCTGCAGGAGCCTTCTGTGTGTGATTAAAATTCAATTTACAGAACAGAAGAGAATAACTTTTAATGCAAGATACATATTATTGAAATTTAAACAATTTTGATTTCATGCAGGCTGTGGGAGTCACAGCCAGGGGAGGTGTGACTAGAGCTGCATAGCAAGAAACAAAAGTGATTTAACTCATAAATGGCAGAACATTGAGCAGTGAAACTTCAGGGGACACGATCTGTACACCAAAACTGCTTTATTAAGCTAAAGTTGTTTTGGTTAAAACCCAGTATGAGGTGCAAATGTACTTAGGCAGAAATTTGAGGTCAATTCGGATCCGAGTTCAGGGTTGGAGAAGGCAATATAATCGGTTTTACTAGCAACGTCAGTAACAATTCTACATACAAGAGTGAGCTCAGGGGAAAATACAGCAACATTCAGTAGTGACATAATAACTGAGCAACACACTGTTGCACCAAGCTGTCTTTTAACAAGGAAGCTGTTAGCACATGTTATGTGAAGGTGGGGCCACATTAAATGAGGAAGTTGGAGCTAATGAAGACATAATGGAACGATCATGGAATGGGGGAGTGGTGAGTCCTGAAAGGTTCCCCCCACAGGATGGTTTGGGGAGTTATCTTTTATGGAAGGACAAAACCAATCTGAGGGCATGTACATTAGAAGCTTTTTCAAGAGTCTTCTTATGGACCGTAACCTTTCCATCAAATAAGATATTGCAAATTCCCATGGTGTATATGTGAATCTAGAATTTTATGGACCACATACACTTCTTCCCCATCAATAATAATCATTGTGGGTGGAACAGAATGCCTTTGAAGAAAAAGATTTCCAACATGTATTTTTAACAGAGATCCATAGAAAACATGGTGCAATCGTAGGTGACTTGGTAGAGAGATATGGAATGGAACGTCGTTATTTTTCTTTTCTTTAGTGTGTGAACCTATGAAAAGAGGACTTTTTTTTAGACGGTTGGGTAGTTTTCACATTCTTCGTGCAGATCCAGACACGATCTCATACCTGGAATAAGGGAGGCGTTTTTCTCGTTTTTTTTAGCCGCAAACTTTTTATTGAAGTTCTGGCCGATCTGTGAATTGTCCCTACATTTTTTGAATAGTTCTTCAAATTGGTCAAGTTGAAAGTCAGCCTTAGGAAATCAGAGAGAATGGAGGATGGATGGAAATCTTGATGATCATACAATGGAGTCATCTTAGTGCTTGAGTGTATGGCGTTATTATAAGAGAATGCAGCCATGGACAACCCAATCATCTTGCAAATGGTTACAATAACAACAGAGACATGTTTTGAGACACTGGTTGACCCTTTCTGTTTGACCATTTGTATGAGTGTGAAAAGAGATTGATAATTTGTGGTTGATACGTAAAGATAAACAGAGATTTTACCAGAATTTGGAAGTGAAATGACTGGAAATAATCTAAATCAGGGAGACTATTTAGTTTCATTATATTGTCTATGAAAACAGTGGCAGTTTCAGATGCAGTAGGTAATTTAGGAAGGGGAATAAAATGAGCCTTCTTCATGAGACGATTAACAGTTACGAAAAATGGTGGTGTTATTTTTCTTGGATGGAGGGAGATCAACAATGAAATCCATGGTGATTATTTGCTATGGTCTGAAAGGGCGGGAGTAAGACATAAGAACACCATATGGGCTATGTAATTAAGGTTTGGACCCATTACAGACGAGACAAGTCTTTACATAATCCTAAACGGTCTTTCTGTAGGTAGGCCACCAGAAATCCCTGTGAAGAAGTTCAATTGTTTTTGTCACCCCAGGGTGTGTTTCCAATGGATCATCATGTATTGTTCATATGGCTTGAAGATGTATAGAAGGGGTGGGTACATATATGGCATGGTCTTTGTACATTAGTCCATCAAGGGATGTTAGTTTTTCATCATAAGGTAATTTTCTTGATTTGACATGTCAACAATCTTCCCATTCAATTGAGAAGTGTTTTTTTGGTATTCTGTGAAGAGGAATTGCACAGTCTTAGTTGCACAGTCTTAGTTTCTGGTTTAAGCATTTAAGAAAAGGAGTTGTCCTTTTTGTTTTTTGATCCAGGTATGAAAATAATATAGAAATTAAAATGGGCAGAAAAGAGCATCAATAACATTGCAGGTGAGTTGCAGTGTGTTGTCAGGAGTGATGTAGCCCAGCTGCAGATGAGGATAGTGGATTATCCTATTCCCATTGAGGTAGAGTCCCAGCCACTGTTTTCAGCCACCATGATGGGTTCCTCCACCATGCCCAAGCACAAAGACCACTCAGGAATATCCTCCTCAGACAGACATAATTTCTTCCAGCCGGAGAACGTAACATTAGTGATGGACCTCCGAGACCCTAAGGTTGTGGTGGGAGCATTCATGCCTGCTTGCCTGGTTTTGGGGCATGTTGTAGCAAGCGTGGAGTCCAAAGGGATGATGTTTCCTATTCCTATGTTCCTGGAGATTAGGGGAGTATAATAAAATATTATCCAGATAAATGATGACAATATATCTCGGAAAATGTCATTGATGCAATATTGGAATGTAGCTGGTGCATTGCATAACCCAAAAGGCATAACCTTGTATTCAAATAATCACTATAGTGTCCTGAATTCAGTTTTCCATTTATCTCCTTTTTTTTTATACGGATTAAGTTATATGCACCCTGCAAGTCAAGTTTAGTAAACACAGTGGCAGAATGTAGACTTTCAATTAATTCAGGAATCAATTATAAAGGATACCCAATAACAGTTATTTTATTTACTTATCTGTACAAGGGACTTGACCTTGTTCCTTACAAAAAAATATACCTGCTCCAGCAGGAGGAGAGGATGATTGTATAAAACCTCAACAAATATTTTCTAGTATTGTTTAGGCGTTTGCTGTTGTTCCTTGGATGGTGGATAGGTATGGCTAATAGGATAGAACCTGGTGCGAGGTCTATAGGAAAGTCATATATAGTATGTGGAGGGAAATTCTCTGCTTCTTTTTTAAAAATATTTTATTTTTATAGTGCAGAGTGAAAAACACAAGCTTGCATTGACATATGTGATAAATACATTATCACATTATGATATAGAAATTAAAGCAAGGTACTTGCATATTACATAAACTTCAAGAGATACTGCACTTTTTTGCTTTTGTAAACACATAGAAAAACAAGGTAAGGTAGACAAATATATAAATAGCACTAGGACAGTGTTACATGGACTGCAGGTTAGGTATAATCAGAAATTAGGAAACAGATTACTAGAAGTAATTAGCAGAAGACATAGACCTGCGGTGAGAAAACTGGGCTAATTCAAAGGTTATATAAATGTAAATGTTAGCGAAATATATGAGGACTGTTTACAAACACTAAATCAATAAATCTCCCCTGTGGGTACCAAGGAAAGGTATAGAGACTTTTTACGTGTAAGCATCAGGTGTGTTTCTCAAACCGAGAACCCCACGATGCTTCAAACTTTCCCAGAAGGTGTTATCAAATGCCACCAGAAAATCCTGTTGAGGCCTCCCAGGCTTCATTGAGTCTTGCTCTGTCGCCATCATGGATGCCGCAGCTGGATTCTTAGGTCGTATCAGGGTGTGCTTGGGACAGTCCCAGTTGGTAGTACTCAGCTTAGAGTGCTGGGATATCCCTCACCAGCAGGGGGGGAATGGGGCAGTTCACCGTGGCTTCCTCTCTGCTTCTTTTTTATGGAAAACATCAGCAAACTCAACAACAAAAAAGCATTGAAAGTCATGTTTCAGTGTTTGCAGATGACACAAAACTCTGTAAAGTAGTACAATGTGAGCAAGATATTACTTTGTTGCAGAGGGATTTAGATAGATATATTTTTATAAAAATATATTCAGGGCCAATACAAACAATTGTCTGGAAATCTATTCACAAACCGGAGTTTACATTGTACACAAGGTCATGTGTTTAGACTGGAAGAAAGAAGATTTTGTCTAAGGCAAAGAAATGTTTTTGGTTTTTTTTACTGTAAGAACAATAAGGATGTGGAATTATCTGCCTGAAGAAGTGGTTTTATCAGAGTCCATACAGATGGTCAAACAGCTACTAGATGCATACTTGCAAAAACAGAATACTCAAGGATATCATTTTTCAATGTAGGGTAATAGCTTTTTGATCCAAGGATTAATCTGACTGTCACTCTGGGGTCAAGAGGAAAGTTTTGTTTTCTAGTTTGTTGCAAAATTGGAAGTGCAGGGGGCGGGGCCGGGCCGCCGAGCTGAGCGGTCGCAGGACAGTTCGGCTCCTGCAAACAGGGCCACAATTAGCCTACAAATCGTGGGAAATACCGGCAATTTCCTGCGACCATCGTTGTACCCGGGCTGCCCGAGCCGAGGAGAGGCTTGCTCTCGCAGTTTTAGTCCCTCGGAGGATGGGGCCCGCTGCACCAGGCGGGACCTGTACTGGCGGTGAGTGAAGCGGACGGCCGCCGCAACGCTATCCCGCCCGACGGAGCCCGACACGAAGCCTGCGGACCCGGTCCTGCTTCCCCCCCCACTGGACCGGGGGGGTGATCCCGGTCCACGCAAAACTAAGACTCAACAGCTTACTGAGACACCGCTGCCACGTAACCTGTGACCGACACACAAAATGGCGGAGACCATGTGCATACTACCAGCAACCCCGAGCACAGGCCTACCATCTGCCATCATTTATACCTGCATACAGGGCTATGCCACACAGAGGCCCTCGCACCCGAAGCTACCCCTGGCACCCGACATTCACCAACTACCACACCTGCGAATGCCACGGTCATGGGGCCCGCTCACTCTTCTTCTGAGCTGGGCGCTCACAGGGAGGGAACCCACCCCCCACAGCCTGCCATACACCCAGGGAGAAGCTTGGGATCCGGCGGAACCCTGGGCCCACGGACCTGTTGATGGGCCCAATGGCACAGGGCGAGAGCACCTATACAGGCCTCAGGCCGAAGACCAGCGGCCCTCGACCGCGGAGAAGCCACCACAGGGACCGTGGCGTAGCATCCCCCGCCCGCAGCGAACCCCAGTGGACTCGGGGCGCAGACACTCCAGACCCCAGTGGCGACCGAGATTATGGCAAATCAACACAGGCCTCCTGACCAACCTAGGCCTAAAGCGACATCAGTATCATTGCCTGATATGCAGCAGGACACTGCAACCCGACGTCGGACACACACTACATGCCCATCAGCGGGCTGAAGCCGCAAACCTGCAAGCCTGGATCAGGCATGGGACCAAAGGGACTGTACTGTGGACTCGGAGTACCTCTACTCTATACGCCTCACTGTAAGGACTCCCCCCAACTCACGCTCCGGTCAACCAGAACATGCCACCTCACGCCGGCTATGAGAGGGTTACTATAACGAAACCTGCTACCACTTATGTCTTTTTGCTTAATACATAGCCTACTGTTGTTTCTGTTGATGTGATGCTGCCCCTTGCTAGCCTAACGTAATCTTACTTTTTAACATATCTTGCGGGATATCCATCTCACCCTATAATCTGTTATGCACAATTTGTTATGCATTATTATTTGCCATAGTTTGGTGGGGCTAGAGGGGCTAGTAAGACTTATACCCATCTCGTAACTCTCGAGACGTGTTAAACAGATTGAGCTTAATTATAATGCGCAAATTCAGCTTACACGTCCATTTTGAACGTATGCATGCCCTACTCACCGTGTCTGGCAACTTGCAATTGATATAACATGTGAGACGCCTCAACCTGTCTACAGTCTGCGATTCAGACTTACCTACATACACACTTAGTTGTCTGGCAGCACCCGACGGTTCAGTTACGTCTACGACTACTAGCCTGTTGAAAGCTAAAACTGTGCAGACGCTCGTGCCATTGTTAGACTTATTAGTATATGTGAAACGTAAGATCACTAGCCTGTAATGTTTTAAGTCTTACTAACCAATTTATGGTGCAGCCTGTCTCTTTAAATCTTTAAACGGAAAAAGTGCAACTGTTTCGCCTGCCATGGCGCTCTATGTGTAGCAGATCTAGCACTGATTAAGCAACGACTACTCTAATTATTATTTGATTGTTAGTTTATTTTTATTTTATGAACCAAGCCTGTATTAATCTGTTTACATGACGTTTCAAAAAAACCACAAAAAATATGGCAGTCCTTCTCAGAGGTGTATTGCTCACCGTCTTGTTATCAACTCGTGCTACCCCACAATGCCTCCTCTTTCTATTCTGTATCCCATTTCGCATATGCCATAATAAAAGAAAGATTTACAAAATTGGAAGTGCTTCAAAGTTGTTGTTTTTTTTGCCTTCTTTTGGATCAACAGCAAAAAACAAATGTGAGGAAGCTGTACTTGATGGATGCAAGTCTCTTTTCAGCTGTATAACTATGTAACTCCAAATAAAGTTAATGTATCTGGGCCTAACATGTTAACTGTAATAGTTGAGTATGTGGGAAACATGTCTTACAGTAAGAGTAATAAGATTTTACCTGTAATGGAGACCAATTTATAGTTGGATTGTGAAGTGTGAGACAATCCATACCAAGTATAATAGGTAACATAGATGATTGGACAATATCAAAAGTAAGGAATTTGCAGTGCCCATCCTGAGTGGTGACTTTTGCAAGGACAGTCTCCTTAGATATGTGACCAGAAGTAATGAAAGACCTATCTACAAAACAGAGAGATACAGTAGAAGAATAAGGCAAAGTATGTACATTTTTTCAACAATAGATAATGTGGCGGACCGCCTGGCACCCCGACTGGGTGCCTCTGCCAGTCGATGCTTCCTAGTAACACAGAGTACTTCCCAGTACACCACCAGACACCATAACCACCATAGTCCCCACAGCCAGCGTTACAGCTTGGTTGAGATCTCGCTGTCCTCCACACACCCTGGATGTAAGAGCAGGATCCAGCTTCCAGTGGTAGACCTCTCCTAATCCAGAGAGTAAAGCAGGATACTCTTTACAAGATACAAGAGCAAGTGTTGTAATCAAAGGGAGTATAAAGAGTATAGCAATCCCCAGAATGAATATAGCTGTTCCCTCCACACATGAGACAAGGCTCTATGTTGAGGGTGATGTGGAACGGGTTTAATGGGAGCCACACACAGCCTTTTATGTAACTCCCCATGCAAGGGGTTTCCTTAATCACATTCCAGGGGCATTTCCCACTGGACCTGAGAGGAGACTAGTTACAAGCAAATATTCCACACACTCCTCCCCGGTTCACACAAACATTTTATTAAATTATCTCTCAGGTACAAAAACATACAATTTAAAAAACCCCAAAAGCACTCCCAAAACACATGAAAACCCCACAAAAGACACAGCCCCTATCTGGGTGACCAACATATCCAAAAATCACCCAGATCGGTTCAGGTGTTTGGGATTTGCATTTTGGAAGTCAATTATTTGACCGACCGTGCATATGGTCCTATGCCAAAAACAGTTCCCAGGAATCAGGGCTAACTGTCTGCCTCTTTTCAGGAGCACAAAAGTACATAACACACCGAACGGAATCCTTAAATTACTTGTGTAGCCTGTTCCCCTTCTTCGTGGGAATGTTTTCACTGAACAGTGCCTTTCTAAGTGAGGTAGTACCGAACGCAGACGATGATGGAAGTCCAGTGGTGTTCGGGAGTTTCTGTGTCCAATTTTAGTTCCATGAAATTCATGCCCAAACACCGCTGCCTGGCAAGGTGGCAATTGGGCTTAACAAGCTCCTAGGTTGTCCATGGTTTGTGCTCCTGTTCGGTTCCCGAACAGAATAGATTAAGTACCCGAACCAAGTCTTTTATGAGCCCTTTTGCATGGCCCATAGCCTTGGGGCAGATGGCTGGCAAGCAGGCTCCTCCAGAAGCCCATGGCCACATATCTTCCGCCCTAAGACTAACCAGGTGCCTGACCTGCTGCCGGTCGGTACCTGAGTTAGTCAGGCAGCCCACCCAACAACAAGTAGCTGACCTGGTAACCTCCGGTGTCAGGCTCTGTCCTGTCTGCCCCAGGTTGCTGTGTGGGTGTTCGTCACCCCTGGTCTCTCCTTTGTTCCCAGTCTTGGCGCAATCTGGGCTTAGTGGGCAGAGGCCAGCGGCGCTCTGTCCCATAGCCAGCGCTTCTGCTGCATTGGCCGGTTTTTGATCAGGCCCGGACCGGTTGTCCTTCCCTCCGGTAACGTCAGCTGCAGTTGGTAATCTGGGCCAGCTGCCCAGCATCCCTGTAGGGCTGGTGCAAAGACATTGGTCTCATCTACACATGCCAGTTGGGGTTCCTCCCAGGACCAGTCTAGAAGGTCCCCCTGTAGTTGGGAAGAGGGATCAGCTGTCCCCTCTCCCAGCATTTCCGACTGCCGCTGGGGAGGGGGACCGGTTGTTCGTCAAACCCTGTAAGGTAAGCTGCCGCTGGGGAGTAGGACCATCTGTCCATCCACTCTGTACTCCCCGCTACTGTTGGGAATATGGGCCGGCTGCCCAGCATCACTGTAGGGCTGGTACAGAGACTTTGGTCCCATCTGCACTGGCCAACTGGCTGTTCTCCCAAGTCTATTAGGTCCCCCGTTTCTGAAGCTGGTAGTGAAACAGGGGGAATTGCTATAATCACTTGCTCTTTTAAGAGCATACTGCTATACTTTCTTGGAGGAGAGGTCTTCTCCCTGGGAGCTGGATCCAGGAGTTTCGTCAAGGGTGAGAAGGGACAGAGGTACACCACCACAGCTGAAACAAGGAACACTTCTGTTGCCCTGGAGTAAATAATGGCTACAGTTTGTATTTTGTTTTGCACCCACTGTAGAATAAGAGAAACTGTGCAATGAGGCCTGTCCCAATTGTTTGACATATAATACATTGAACATTTCTCCTGCCTAATTTAGTTTTTTTTTTGCGATTGGGACATGTTTCCAATAAGTGGTCGTTAGCGGGTGTCATGGCGCGCCAGGTGAAGCAGGCATGCCGCAGTCACTTACCGGGTGCCACAGGCACCTTGGCATCCTGAAAGTGGGGCATGCACCTGACTCTTCCCTCCACCGATGTCAAATGTTCTAGTTCTTAGCAGTGTGTCACAAATGCAAGGCGCTCCAGTGGGCATGCTGAGGGGTATGTGCTGTGTGTTCCCCACACTGCTCCAGGTTCCCCTCAGGGTGTCAGAACATGACAGAAACAGTGGCATAATGTGAACATTTCGGCTTTCGCAGAAGCCCAGATACATCATTTTAGTAATAACATTCTAACAATGAGGCTTTGTGTATTCGGTTGAATTCTCTGCGTATTCGGAGTTCACCTTCCGTCAGGATTTTTATATTATATTAAATTATAGAGTCACGATTACCTACATCCTCTATTGTACGTGCCGCTTTTGCGCATTTTCGTACCTCGAATGTGTTTTCGCGCCCTCGGGTGCAAATCTGTCGGGTTGTTGTGACCCCCGCCTGTCTACTCTCGCTGTTCTCTTGCTCCAACTGTACCCCGCTGCACTCCCCGGGTCTTTTTTTTCCTCTTCATGCCAATACTGCAATTATGAGATAAATTGTCTACAACTTATTTTCACTAAAAGAAAAATAAATTCTCTCAAGAAATGCTAAATAAATTATTTTTGCTTTTCTTAAAGGTATAGTACTACCTAATAATTCTGCAGTTGTGTTCCTCCATTTTTGTCTAACATTCCTGAAACATAACACAGGGTTACAATCCTCCTTCTCCTGGTTATCTGCACCAGCCGTGGTTTATCCTTGCCTGTCTGAATCTGCCGGCACGAACCAGACATGGTTTACCCTTGCCTGCCTGATCCTATGATGAACCATCTGGCAAACTTTTGCTTCTCTGTTTAACCAGCTAAATACTTTATAATTTTGTTTGCTGATCCTGTCTGGAATATCAACTAACACTTTATTTAGATTTGTTGGCCCTGGCCTTGAACTAATAGTTTTTGTTCTTGGACTTTTTAGTTAAAGGAACACTATAGTCACCTAAATTACTTTAGCTAAATAAAGCAGTTTTAGTGTATAGATCATTCCCCTGCAATTTCACTGCTCAATTCACTGCCATTTAGGAGTTAAATCACTTTGTTTCTGTTTAGGCAGCCCTATCCACACCTCCCCTGGCTATGATTGACAGAGCCTGCATGAAAAAAAAAACTGGTTTCACTTTCAAACAAATGTAATTTACCTTAAATAATTGTATCTCAATCTCTAAATTGAACTTTAATCACATACAGGAGGCTCTTGCAGGGTCTAGAAAGCTATTAGCATTGCAGGGGATAAGAATTTTTTTTAATTTTTTTATTTTTTTTTTTATAATTCTTTATTTTTGTAGTGCTTTGCAGATTTCACATTTAAACATAGACATTGCAAAATGTGATAACATCCAGTACAGAGCATCACATGTCTGATTCACAGCACTATTTTTTAAAGTAATGTGGTTTCATCAAGGGTTAAACTTCTGTGTCAGTTACAGGTTACGACATATGAGGTATGGATACAGAGAAACATACTGACATTTTTTGTGGGTTATTGGGTCGCAAGCTTAGCCATGATAGGTATAAAGGCAAGTTACCACCCGGTAGTGTGTAGCATACTGGGCAGACATCAGCAGAAGGCATGAAAAAGTAAAAAATTACATTCACTTTAACACTAACTGAGGAGATACACATTATCAGTAAATGCAGCCTAAGTGACCTCTGATGTGGCTAACAGTGGTACAATACACGTTGTGTGTCTTGATTCTTGAAGGGGAACAGATTGAGAGCCCTGCTGTATTTGTGAGTTGGCTTTTAAGCATATGCATACAATACAGACTAAGCTTATTAGTTATACGGTCATACTCGGCTTTAAAATAATAAAATAAAACTAAACAAACTTAGCATGCGAAGTCTCGAAAGTGAGGGTTAGTACAGGAGTCCCGCATTATGTGAGTGTGGGTAAATTTTTATGTTGGTGATTTCACCACGTTGCACCCCGTAGCGTCCGAGATCTCTCTGCGCCCTCATCCGATTCCTAGCTTGGGGGGAGGCTGCAAAGCTCTCGGCCGGCGATTCCCCGCTGGTGGAGTTTCGTCTCTGCTTGTGTTTTCGCCACACTGCGACGTGGGCTGCCGCTGCAGGGATTCGCCATCCTGAGATGCTGTGGGAGTCAGTGCCCCGGCACCATGGGCCTTGTTCCGGTGTCCCGCTGCAGCATGTCCCGTGCGCCCTAAGCGGACAGAGCTCCGGTACCTTCTTGATGTCAGCTACGCTTGTATAGCGTCTCGTAGAGCGGGCAATTTGCGTGTAAGCCCTGAAGTTGCGGCAGTATCTCGTGAACAGGTGTGGAGCTTTAGATCTTCGGGGTAGGCTGGTGCAGATGGTTGGTTGCCATCAGCGGTGTGCCCTCCCTCTGCCTTCTGCTGCGGTGAGCGGGTTTGGTGCTGGCTTAGCGGGGTGCACGGGAGTTTCGCCCATAAGGCGGTCTGGTGCTTGTCGGGCTGGGGTCTGTTCACTCAGCCAGACTGTGCATTTGCATGTTTGAGTGGCGCTTGGCGGCCATCTTGCGGCCCTCCAGAAGGGCACCGTCCGGTAGATGTTGCGCGCTTGGACAGCCGTCCAGGGCCGGCCTGGTGCGGTGGCCGGCACCTTTGCAGACCGGGATAACCCCCCCGGTCCAGAGGGGGGGGGGGAGAGCGAGACGCCGGCCGGAGACCCGGGAGAGCGGCCGTCTCGTCCCGGTTCAAGCTCCAACAGACTCCGGGCCCCTGTCGGGTTGCTGTCGGTGCTCGGGCGGTATCCCCGGGTGCCCCAGGGACTGGGGGTCAGTGTGGTTCCTGTTGTGGGTCAGTATGCGCGGTTGGCCTCCAGCTAGTTCTGGTTTTCGGGCCCTGGAGCGGGAGCTCAGACGGAGCACGTCTGATCCCGCCGGCGGTCAGGCCCCGCCCCCCAGAAAATCTTAATTAAACAACACTTGCAATAAAGAAAGCCTAAATAGGGCTCTCTTTACAGGAAGTGTTTATGGAAGGCTGTGCAAGTCACATGCAGGGAGGTGTGACTAGGGTTCATAAACAAAGGGATTTAACTCTTAAATGGCAGAGGATTGAGCAGTGAGGCTGCAGGGGCATGTTCTATACACCTAAACTGCTTCATTAAGCTAAAGTTGTTCAGGTGACTATAGTGTCCCTTTAATTGAATTTGTTTTATCAATAAAGACTTTATGTTAAGTGACTGTGTTTTGTCCAAATCTCTGCATTCTGAGCAAATTCACCAGTAATGGAGCTCACATAGATTGCAGATGCTTTGAATATCCTGACCTGCCAAGTGATAGCCTTGTGTCAAGCTATCCAAGATCTGAAAGCAGGGAAAATGCAATTACAGTCACAATTGATAGCATCACTGTCTACCTATCCAGCACACCTGACTCCGCTACCAGAGGATGCCCCTATGCAACTAGGACTTGTTAAAGGTCATCTCTCTGCCGCAGATTCCCATGCACGAAAATTTAAAAAATCTGTGCCTCTATTGTGGCAAACCAAATCATGTAGTGAGAGTCAGGATTACAAGTGTGTATGTATGAATTAGGCAGTGTGTGTTTATATGTGCGCGGCAGTTTGTGTTTGTGTATGTATAAGGCAGTTTGTGTGTGTATGTATGTATGTATTAGGCAGTGTGTGTATGGATGTACAGTTTGTATGAGGCAGTTTATTGATATAGGTAGGTCACTATTCCCTGTTGCCCCAGTCTGTTTCTTACTATATTTGTGTCTTTTCACTAAAAAAAATTATTACGCAGGCGTATACTTGAGGGTCCATTCACTAAACAGTGATTTGATAAGTATTAGGTCAAAATAGCCAGGTTTGAAAACTTTTTCAACTAAGGTGAGATTGAGATCATTTCCAACTTTTTTTTGTTGTGTGGAAAAAACAAACAAGGTACACAGTGAAGAGGGTAAGAGACACTAACAAACAAACAAACAAAAAAAAAGATTAATTAAAGAAGAGTAAGTAGAGATGAAGAGTACAAGTGAAGGAAAAAAAACAGAGGAAAAGTTGATGAAAGTGAGTTTATCGACACTAGTTTGCTACAAGAAATACTACAAACCATTCAAGCCTTACCATCTGGTAAATCACTAAGACCGGACAGCTTCACAAACACTTAGTATTATTATTATTATTGCCATTTATATAGCGCCAACAGATTCCGTAGCGCTTTACAATATTATGAGAGGGGATTTAACTATGAATAGGACAATTACAAATAAACTTACGGGAACAATAGGTTGAAGAGGACCCTGCTCAAATGAGCTTACATTCTATAGGAGGTGGGGTGCAAAACACATTAGGACAGGAATTTGCAGTCAAATAAGGTGGGCTGGCCTTTAGGAGAGAGCAAGAGACAGGTATGTGAGGTAGAGGTTAGTCTTAGAGGCCATAAGCTTTCCTAAGGAGATGGATTTTAAGGCACTTCTTAAAATATGCAAGACTAGGGGAGAGTCTGATGGAGGTAGGCAGGCTATTCCATAGGAAGGGAGCCGCCCGCAAGAAGTCCTGCAAGCGCGAGTTGGCCGTACGGGTGCGGACAACGGACAGGAGGTGGTCACAGGCAGAGCAGAGAGACCGAGAAGGGACATACCTATGGATCTGTGAGGAGATATGAGGGTCAGGAGAGGGTTACAATAATCCATGCTGGAAATTACTAGAGCATGGACAAGCTCCTTGGTAGTATCTGGTGCAAGAAAGGGGCGGATGCGGGCTATGTTTTAAAGATGGAATCTACAGGATTTGGCAACATGCTGGATGTGAGGCTCAAAGGTGGGGCCAGAATCAAGTATGACACCAAGACAGCGCGCTTGCAAGGATGGACTGATGTGGGTACCATAAACTTGAAGGGAGAGCGAAAGAGGAGGATCAGTATTAGGAGGAGGAAAGACAAGGAGCTCAGTTTTAGAGAGATTGAGTTTCAGAAAGCAGGAGGACATCCAGTCAGAGATGGAAAAAAGGCAAGCAGTGACACGTTGCAAGACAGCAAGGGAGAGGTCCGGGGGGGAGAGATATAACTGGGTGTCATCAGCGTACAGGTGGTAGTGGAATCCAAAAGAGGTAATAAGTTTGCCAAGAGAGGCAGTATAAAGAGAAAATAGAAGGGGACCAAGGACAGAGCCTTGGGGGACTCCAACCGAGACAGGACGAGGGGAGGAGGTATCATTAGAAAAAGAAAGAGACACTGAATGAGCGTTGGGAGAGATAAGAGGAAAACCACGAGAGGACAGAGTCACAGAGACCAAGCGATTGAAGAGTTTGAAGAAGGAGAGCATGATCAACGGTGTCAAAGGCCACTGAGAGGTCAAGAAGAATTAGTATGGAGTAGTGGCCTTTGGATTTAGCTGCAATTAGGTTGTTAGTAACTTTGATAAGGGCAGTCTCAGTAGAGTGGAGAGGGCGGAAGCCAGATTGAAGTGGGTGCAGGAGAGAGTTGGAATTGAGAAAAAAGAGACACACCGGTAAAGATAAGTCTTTCCAGAAACTTTGAGAAAAAAGGGAGCAGGGATATGGGACGATTGTTAGAGGGGGTGGACGGGTCGAGGGATGTTTTTTTTAGTATAGGTACTACAGTGGCATGTTTAAGGTCAACAGGGACAATGCCAGAAGAGAGAGAGCAGTTGAAGATGTGTGTTAAAGAAGGCACGAGACAAGTGGAGAGAGATCTAATAAGGTGAGATGGGACAGGATCGAGCGGGCAAGTGGTGGGGCGAGAGGAGCAAAGAAGAGCAGCCACCTCTTGGTCAGTAGCCAGGGAGAATGTCTGAAGGGTAGGAAAGGCATGATCTATGTGTGGTTGAGAAACAGAATGGCAAGGAGGGGAGAATTATTTCCTTAGCTGTTCAATCTTGTCAGTAAAGTAACATGTAAAGTTATCAGCAGTAAGGTTAGTTTGGGGTGTAGCCACAGCAGGGCGAAGAAGAGAATTAAAGGTATCAAAGAGACGCCTGGGATTGCGGGAGCATGAACTAATGAGAGAGGAAAAGTAGGACAAGGGCAAGGGCTGCACTGTATGAACACAATATGAATCTATAATGGAGAAAGTCTGACTGGGTGCGAGACTTCCACCAGGAGCGTTCAGCACAACGGGAGCATCTTTGCAGGTAGCGCGTTGATTTAGTATGCCATGGTTGGGGGCGGGTCCTCCTCGAGGCGCTTGTTTGGAGCGGTGCTGCAGTGTTCAAGGCAGATGTAAGGGTAGAGTTATATGTGGAGATGGCCAGTGAAGGACAGGAGAGGGAGGGGATGGACAGCAGTTGTGAATCAATATCAGCTGACAACTGCTGGAGATCAAGAGAATTAAGGTCCCTCCTTAGTTGAGGGGGGTTAGGCTGAGATTGTTGGGTAGGGGGGTACACGAGAGCAAATGATAAGAGGTGGTGATCAGAGAGAGGAAATGGAGTGTTGCAGAAATTAGATACTGTACATGCAGAAGTGAAGATGAGGTCAAGGGTATTGTAAGGTAAGGGGGAGTGTCCAGGGGGCAGGTCTGTCCTGAGAAATTTTAACAATTCATGTATCAATGTCATTTTAGAAAATAGAACCCTGTATCCTAGTTACACTGACTGATTTATAAATACATTTACTGTAGTTTAAATACAGAGCTCTGTTTTACACTCAGAAACACCAACAATATGAAGCTCCTAGAAAGCAGGGCCATTAGGATGGGAAAGAGGCACTTGGGAACAAAACAAAGACTGTCCCTTCTAAATAGGGACACCTGGGAGGTATGCATGACCCTTGCTGAGGGTTGTATCCCAATAGTTGTATCTGATGACTTAAAGGTAGGCAGACAATGTAATAGAGCAGCAGGAAATGCTAGCAGAATGCTTGGTTGTATAGGGAGAGGTATTAGCAGTAGAAAGAGGGAAGTGCTCATGCCATTGTACAGAACACTGGTGAGACCTCACTTGGAGTACTGTACACAGTACTGGAGACCCTATCTTCAAAAGGATATTGATACCTTAGAGAGAGTTCAAAGAAGGGCTACTAAACTGGTTCATGGATTGCAGGATAAAACGTACCAGGAAAGGTTAAAGGATCTTAACATGTATAGCTTGGAGGAAAGACGAGAGAGGGGGGATGTGATAGAAACATTTAAATACATAAAGGGAATCAACACAGTAAAGGAGGAGACTATATTTAAAATAAGAAAAAATACCACAACAAGAGGACATAGTCTTAAATTAGAGGGACAATGGTTTAAAAATAATATCAGGAAGTATTACTTTACTGAGAGGGTAGTGGATGCATGGAATAGCCTTCCAGCTGAAGTGGTAGAGGTTAACACAGTAAAGGAGTTTAAGCATGCGTGGGATAGGCATAAGGCTATCCTAACTATAAGATAATGCCAGGGACTAATGAAAGTATTTAGAAAACTGGGCAGACTAGATGGGCCGAATGGTTCTTATCTGCCGTCACATTCTATGTTTCTATGTTTCTATAGCAGACTCTATGACTCGGCGGCGGTTTGTCTCCAATTGGGAGACTCTATGACCTTCGTTGCAGTGTGACAGACTCTATGACCCTGGCGGCGTTCTGTCTCCAGCCGGGGATTCTATGACCCAGGCGGCTGTGTGTTTCCTGTGGGCGCGGCAGTTGGAACCAGACCCCGCCTCCTGTCAGTGTGTCGGGCGGACTCTAGGACCGCGCGGCGCTCTTTTCTCCCCCCTCCTCCCAGTCAGGCCGCTCCCCCCGCTGTCCTCGCGCCGTGTGAGTGTCCCCGCGCCGCCTCGCGCACTCACTCACAGCATGGAGTACGAGTGGAAGCCGGACGAGCAGGGCCTCGCGCAGATCCTGCAGCTGCTCAAGGAGTCCCAGTCCCCGGACACCAGCACGCAGCGATCCGTGCAACAAGTATCCTTGGCAGAGCGGCCAGCATGGCGGGGGGCAGCATGGTGGGGGGCTCCGGGGAGCGTGGCTGGGGGTGCTGGGAGTGAATGGCCGGAGTGTGAGTGTGAGTGGGGGGCCGGGCTGGCCTCGGAGAGCGGCCCAGTGATGCTGTGAGGGGAGATGCCGGCTCCCGCCATTGGCAGTGCGTGTGTAGGCCCGAGGGCCCGGGCAGCCGCCTGTTGCTCGGCATGTGTGAGAATATGGGGCCCCAGGGAGCTGAGCTAGGGGCCCCCAGGTGATAGGACCCCATGGTATAGGGCTCACCGACCGGGCCTGGGATCTCCAATACCGGGGGGCAAGACTAACACCTTCCCGCCACACCCGGCCTGGGCCACAGCCCTCCACTACCGGGGGGAATAACCTCTGGCACCCCAACTGTCTGCCACTACGGCTAATATAGACCAATACTGACTAACCTCTGGCACCCCAACTGTCTGCCACTACAGCTAATATAGACCAATACTGACTAACCTCTGGCACCCCAACTGTCTGCCACTATAGCTAATATAGACCAATACTGACTAACCTCTGGCACCCCAACTGTGTGCTACTACAGCTAATATAGACCAATACTGACTAACCTCTGGCACCCTAACTGTGTGCTACTACAGCTAATATAGACCAATACTGACTAACCTCTGGCACCCTAACTATCTGCCACTACAGCTAATATAGACCAATACTGACTAACCTCTGGCACCCCAACTGTGTGCCACTACAGCTAATATAGACCAATACTGACTAACCTCTGGCACCCTAACTATCTGCCACTACAGCTAATATAGACCAATACTGACTAACCTCTGGCACCCCAACTATCTGCCACTACAGCTAATATAGACCAATACTGACTAACCTCTGGCACCCCAACTGTGTGCTACTACAGCTAATATAGACCAATACTGACTAACCTCTGGCACCCCAACTGTGTGCTACTACAGCTAATATAGACCAATACTGACTAACCTCTGGCACCCCAACTGTCTGCTAATATAGACCAATACTGACTAACCTCTGGCACCACAACTGTCTGTTACTACATCTAATATAGACCAATACTGACTAACCTCTGGCACCCCAACTGTGTGCTACTACAGCTAATATAGACCAATACTGGCTAACCTCTGGCACCCCAACTGTGTGCCACTACAGCTAATATAGACCAATACTGACTAACCTCTGGCACCCCAACTGTGTGCTACTACAGCTAATATAGACCAATACTGGCTAACCTCTGGCACCCCAACTGTCTGCTACTACAGCTAATATAGACCAATACTGACTAACCTCTGGCACCCCAACTGTCTGCTACTACGGCTAATATAGACCAATACTGGCTAACCTCTGGCACCCCAACTGTGTGCTACTACAGCTAATATAGACCAATACTGGCTAACCTCTGGCACCCCAACTATCTGCCACTACAGCTAATATAGACCAATACTGACTAACCTCTGGCACCCCAACTGTGTGCTACTACAGCTAATATAGACCAATACTGGCTAACCTCTGGCACCCCAACTGTCTGCTACTACAGCTAATATAGACCAATACTGACTAACCTCTGGCACCCCAACTGTCTGCTACTACGGCTAATATAGACCAATACTGGCTAACCTCTGGCACCCCAACTGTGTGCTACTACAGCTAATATAGACCAATACTGACTAACCTCTGGCACCCCAACTGTGTGCTACTACAGCTAATATAGACCAATACTGGCTAACCTCTGGCACCCCAACTGTCTGTCACTACAGCTAATATAGACCAATACTCACTAACCTCTGGCACCCCAACTGTGTGCTACTACAGCTAATATAGACCAATACTGACTAACCTCTGGCACCCTAACTGTCTGCTAATCTAGACCAATACTGACTAACCTCTGGCACCACAACTGTCTGTTACTACATCTAATATAGACCAATACTGACTAACCTCTGGCACCACAAATGTCTGTTACTACATCTAATATAGACCAATACTGACTAACCTCTGGCACCCCAACTGTCTGCTACTACCACCTCTCATATAGACCAATACCGACTAACCTCTGGCACCCCAACTGTCTGCCACTACCTCTCATATAGACCAATACTGACTGACCTCTGGCACCCCTACTCTCTGCTACTACATGTTATATAGACCAATACTGACTGACCTCTGGCACCCCTACTCTCTGCTACTACATGTTATATAGACCAATACTGACTGACCTCTGGCACCCCTACTCTCTGCTACTACATGTTATATAGACCAATACTGACTGACCTCTGGCACCCCTACTCTCTGCTACTACATGTTATATAGACCAGTACTGACTGACCTCTGGCACCCCTACTCTCTGCTACTACATGTTATATAGACCAATACTGACTGACCTCTGGTACCCGAATTGTCTGCTGCATCATCTCCTGTAGGCTAATACTGACTGATCTCTGGCACCCCAATTCTGCTACTACATCTATCCTATAGGCTAGTACACCAGCTGTCTGACACTACATCTCTCCTATAAGCCAGTGCTGACTAACCTCTGGCACCCCAACTCTCTTACTACATCTCTTCTGTATCCCAGCTCACTTATACTACATCACTACTATAGTCCTGTGTAGACTAACCTCTGCATCTCATCTGCCCTCAATATAACTTTTCTAAGCCAGGGGTTGGCTAACATCTGGCACCCCAGCGGCCCTGCACATTATATTTGTCTGGCTCCTCTTCTGACTGCTAGCCTGCACTACATTTCATTATACTTAACCCAGGGTTGACCAAACGTTAGAGCCTCAGCTCTTGGTGGATCTGCCACTCTGGATTCTGATAAAGAATATTGATTTAAAACAGCTTTTGGCAACTGCTGCTTAACCAGCTATTGTGTTAGACTGAATACCCAACGGACTGGGTTTCCTGGATTCCCTTCTTGTGGAACAATTCTTGCATGCTGTTGCCCATGATGCTTAGCCAGCCATTATGCAACAGCTGGTCAGACATAAGTTAGCTAGTCCTGAACATTGGGGAAAAAAAATGGATTATTAGTGCTTTTGGGTCGGGCAAATATTGTGTATATGGAAGCATCTTATCTGGGCTAAACAAACTCCCAAGTGCCCTCCAACAGCACCCTGTTATTTTGTTTTGGTATTTGTTGTCTTTTCTTAACCGTTTTTGTAGGCTACATTTCCCATGATGATCATTTCATTTAATGACTATCACTGTGAGTCTAGTAGATTGAGTGACAGGGAATTACCATTACTGGTAAGGGAGAATGCTAGGTTACCTATTACTGAAAGTTATGTATACCTTGTTTTTATTGGAAAGGTTATGGATTGTTCTTGACTCTTGGTAAGACAAATCTCATCTAACTCTATTGTTAGACTCCTTTAGACTGAGCTCGCTTGAGCAGGGCCCTCATCTGCCTTTTGTTCCTGTATCATTTTGTAATTATCTAATTTATTGTTAAATTTCCCCCTTTCATAATATTGTAAGGCATTGCAGAATAAGTTATATAAATTTTAACACTGCTTATAAAGAAAATCCTAAAGTGGTCACTGGCATCACTCAAACTGTTGTGGACAGTTTTCCACATTGCTTAGTCATTCTTGCATGTTACATTTCCCATGAGGTTCATTTAGTTGGATGACTATCCTGGTAATGTCCAGCTGTCCAGTGGCAAAAATTAGCCATCATCGATATAGATTATAGTGCGCCAAATAAGATGGGAAATATAAAGTTGGGAGGTCATACCAGGTTGCAAGTTCTTAAACCAAAAAGTTTGACTTGAGTTTTATAAGCTTCATTTGGGGCTTGACAAACTTCAGTCATTGGAGGCAGCTGTTGAGGACTGCCAAACATCTGTAGCAGCTGGAATGCTAAAAAGAAAGCCATCACTGGCTCATCACAGTGCTTGTACAGTCTGGTTTAACGTTTGACTCCTTTGTGGACCAGACTGTCTATCCATGGACTTGGCTTTCCAACTGGACCGTGATTAAGATTGATAGCGGGTATGTTATTTTATTATTTATATAGCAAATTCTGTAGCGCTGCACAATGGGTGGACTAACAAACACTTAATGTTCAGCATGAGTTATAGGAAAGATCATCTAATTAAAAAATGATTGGGAGGGATCGGTACATTTGGTGATTTTATTAAAGGCACACTATAGGCGCTATAAACCTTTAATCCCCTTGAATTGGTTATTGCCCATAGTATTGTCACTCTGCTTAGTGTTAAACCATTTGAATGGGGACAAAGTTCTAGGCTGCCAATGTCATGTGCTGGGGGTGCAACTAGCCCCCTGCTCACAATTGTGAATAACTCTGGATGTGCAATGTTTCAAGACTCCTCATCCAGACTCCTACCACTTTGACTGCTTATTTACCAAAGTTAGAATTGTCAGGAATTTAAAATTCACTTTAAAAGGCCACTCCAAGAATCAAAATAGAGTACCACCTGTCAGGGATGCATCTAATTGGCTGAGAGCGGTCACCTGACGCTCTCAGCCAATCACTGACTCATTCACTACTAAACTGGCTTGGAAAGACATTCAAAAAGCCTAGTGCTGCTGGAGGCAACTCTCGGGTTAAACTGTCCGAAAGCAGTTTAAGCACTTGAGGTAAAAGGGTCTCCAGGGGCTTCCTGGCACCATCACAACTTCATTAAGATAGTTGTTTTGGTTCTGGAGTGTCCCTTTAAGGTCAAAGTAGCCTAGCTGACTTTGGGAAATATCTTTTTTTGGCCTTAAATTTAATATTCTAATTTATATTTCTGACAATTCCCACTTGAATAATCCTGTAATTTTATTTTGTGGCCTTTGTTTCTATGGCAGTGCGTGACGTGGAAGTTAAATGATGTAGCCCAATGTCATTTTCTAAGACTAACTTGCATGTATGTAGTCCCACCTTGCTTTAATACTGATTCTAGTTAACTTGGGAAATATTGTACACAGACTTTTTTTTTTTTTTGTCGTTTGGTTAATTTATGTTTTTGATAACGAAAAAGATATTGCTTTTATAAATCGCCTCACTTAGTTAAAAATATAAATACAAATTAAGGTTTATGGTCAGTTGAAATGCCTCCTTTTTCCTCTGTCATGGTAAAATGGTTATAGTTGTTAAAAAGCTACTGTGGGCAAAAGTTCTGTGGAATCTTTGCAGATGGGAGCAAGGTAGGGGCAACTTGTAGCTCGATCTCTATGCTGTCTTAATCATATTCCTATACATATTATGAAAAGCAGTGTCATTAAATAATAATGACACATTGTTTTGGATCAACGGCAGAAACAGGTCTGTGAAAGGATGAACTTCCCCAAACTCTTTTATGGCTGTGTGAAATAGCCTGTGATCAAGAAAAACTGTAAAAAAAAATTCACATCTCTTCAATTGTATCAGCAAGCTTCATGTTTTACAATGATGAGTATTTTAAATTAAAGGGACACTTCCTTAAATATACACTCCAGACCCATAAATCAGTTTAACTTGCTGAAAAGCTTTGTGTAAACAGTGTGTCCTATATATATATATATAGTTTTTTTTATATAAAGTTTTGGTTTTTAATAGAAATTGTCACCTTTATAAATTATACTGGTTACACCCCTCTTGGCTTCTCAAGCACATAATGTTACTTTCTGGTTTGGTTAGCTTAGTTATTCTGAACTCAAGAGGCAGCAATTTCTGCCCTTGGGCACCTGCCTTGCATAGACTTCTCATTGAGCTGCATTGGGAACTCTGTGATTGGACAGTCCCTTAAAGTCTTGGCGGGGTTAGAAGGGGAGGGTTTGTTTATTTATTTGTATTTATTTTGTATTTGGGCAGTGTATTGCCCCTTTAACATTGTCATCTCAACGTAGTTATGAGCATTGGAGTCACTTGGGCGCCTTACCTTATGGAGTTTAAATGCTTTATGCCGTCTGTTGCGTGCAACAGTACTTATCTGAAGATCTCTTAACACTCCGCGTTGTGTCCTGGAGTGGTTATGTGACAACTGACATATAATATTTATAGTGTTTATGTACACATAACGAGTTGTGGGATTACATTGCTTTACTTGGAAATAATAGTGTGCGCTCACCCACTCTTGATATACATTTTTTGTTTGGAGAGACTGAATTCATAATGATAGTGACATTCATTCATGTTTTCATTTGGCTACAACACAATGCTTACATGAAATTTATTCTCTGAAAAGTAACAGTCTTGTTCTTTAAAACAGGAGCTTTCTAACAGAATGTTTTACCTGGTTTCATTATTAGCCATTTACAGATTTGATTTAAATAGCCTGTATTACGTTGAGATATTTGGGGAAAGCAATCAGTAAGTTGTTCAGTCAATCGCAAATCAGTCTAAAACCCTTAATACACTTTAAAGTATATAATTATCATATTAATACTACTTGCAACACAACTCTCGTGAATCATATCCACAGGAATTTAAAAGCTATTGTGCTTTAGACATGTTTATGGTAAATAGGTATAATTGCTTTTCTATTACTTTAATGATGTGATAACTTCATTTAAAAAAACTTTTATAAGTGAATGGAAGAAGTTTCTTTGCCTAAGTTACGGAGCCTGTCTCTCCGGCGCATAGTTATTAATATAGCCAATCATCTAGAGTAAAAATAGATGCTGCTGGTGACAGTGAAATGTTTTTCATATATGTCTCCGTTTGCTTGTAGATTTGCAAGTAGCGCAAATTATAACGCTTAGTCTGCAGAAGTTATTTTCTGAAGTAAAATTGGGCTTTGCAATGGTTATCACAGTCTATATCTCAAAAGGCAAAAGGTGTCTTGGTGTATATTATCTTTTCAATTGATCCAGAATCCAAAAAAAAAATTTTTTTTTTATATATATAATTATTATTTTTTTTTGTATATTCTTTCTCTAAATACCCTGATTAGTGGACATTCGTATCAATAACATTTAAATGGTCATTGAAGTCACCAAAACTATTTTAGCTTGATGAAGCAGTTTTGGTATATAGATAATGCCCAGGCAGTCTCACTGCTCCATTTTTTTTATTTTTAATTTTGCCATTTAGCAGGTAAATTACGGTTTATGCAGCCTAGGCACAGCCTTCCTAAACACTTCCTGCACAGTGAAATCTAATGTTTACTTTATTGCACAGTCTAACTTATATTTTATCTCCTCCACTGTTAAGTCTTGCTAACTTTGCATGACCCTCCTTTGTGTGATTTAAAGTTCAATTAACAGAGCAGGAGATACAAACTTCTAAAGTAAGTTAACATCTGATTGAACTTCAAACCATTTTGTTTTCATGCAGTCTGTGTAAATCACAGCCAGGGGAGGTGTGGCTAGGGCTGCATAGGCAGAAACAAAAGTGATTTAACTCCTGGCAGAGAATTGAGCAGGGGCATAATCTATAATCTGTTTTGCTGACTATTGTGTCCCTTTAAATCTGCTCTGTCACATTCAAAGACTGCATATTGTTGACGCACCATGCAGAGACCAGCACCCCAGGGGTGAAGCTGATGTAAGATATATTAGCTTGAAGCTCACTCTTCTTTCTTCAGCTCCTGGTGCTTCAGCTGACCGGAGTTTGCTTCCCAGCTAACCTCGCAGCTGACCATAAGACAAAGTAGACCTGGCATTGTCTTGTGTTTATTGCCAGTGTTGCAATTTCAATCAAATATCAATAGCGTCAGGTTTTAATTTTTTTTTGTCTTTGTAAAGTATTCACAAGAGATTTCACTGTGACAGAGCTGCTTTAAAAAAGTTATTTCTAGTTTTGATTAAATAACATAATTGCCTTTTGACACTTAATTAGAATCGTGTAGCATTCATATTTTTTACCCCCACCTCCGTGTGCAATGAAATGGCTTGATGTTTGCATTTGTAGAAGTGTAAAGTAATTTTGATTTCTAGACTGCAGTTCAATATGTTGGTTCCTAATGGTCTGTCTACATAAAAGGCATTTATTATTTAAAGTGAATGTGTGTGCTTGATGTACCCACCCCTCTCTGTTATAAATTAATGCCATTATCATCTAAATGTATATCTCCATACTTTTTTTTTTTTACTCTATTAAAATTCTTCTGTTTTGAATGCCGTTCAAATCAGAGTGCAGTAAATAGTCAATTTGAGAATCCATTATTTCTGGAAAGCAGTACATTGCACCAGTGATGTAATTTCATTGTTCCATACCATTCACTGCATAATGTGCTTATTTGAAATAATATTTTGTGGGGATATTTATGGGATAATAATAGTAAACAGTTGAGAATTGCCCACTATTTAAATTCTCAGATCCCAAAGATCGTTATTGTGTAAGTAAAATGTATTCCATATAAATAAAAATCACAATTTGTTATAAAAATAGATACAATTTATTGTGACAATTTAAATAATAATAATATGTAACATGCGTGATAATAATCAATGAATATTCAGTATAACATAGTATGCAATACAATATGGTAATGTAAAAACATCTCCCAATGGCTAACAGTCTTAATTGTCAAGACAATGATTTATGATAGTACTTCACAGAGAAAGTGGAACTAAGACACAGAGCTTGCAGCTTAAGGCCATAACACTTTAGCTGACAGAATAACCCTTTCAATGCTGGTTAGACCTCCTAGGTAATTAAGACCTATTGTCATGTGATTTTAAATAAAATAACATGTATATCAGCTCATTAGTCATTTCCTGGAACCATCCAATAAGAGTAATCTACCATGTTCTATAAGCAGAATCTTAACTTGCCTAAACAGATATTTTATCTTATTTTAGAGCCAATCAATACACCTGGATAAATATCACGATATGCTAACATGTGATATGTCACATTAATATATATAATTATTCCTTTCTATCTGCAGAATAGAATATTATAACTATATATTCCTTAGTAACTAAGATTTCTAAATATCGAAATCTGATCGTGATTTATCCAGTCATATATCATGCTATTAGAAAATTTTAATTAATTTAGATTAAATGAAACCAGTATAATTACCAATTGAGTAGACATTCTCATCAGATATTCTCAGGTAGCTAAGTGTCAAGGAATGTTTCTTTCTCGCTCTGACTCTGCTTTTTTCTTAGCCTGCTTCCGACTCTTTGACTTTTTCCCCCGACTGCTCACTCATTTGCTTCCTCTGCATACCCCTTTCTTCCCTTTGTCTTAACTTTTAAAGGGAAAAATTCTCTGTTCGTCACTAGGTGATAGACCAATAGAAAACTGGAGGTGTGGTTACCTTCCAGTTAGCAATTTAAGTATTTGGTCTATAGCGGGCAGTCTCGTCCCACTAAACATTCCTATCCAGGAAAGAGTTAACTTCCTGGTGGCTATTTTGACGTCATTTACCTTATCTTTATGGTTGTCTATAATTTAAGTTTACTGTCAGATCAAAGAGTTTCTTTGGGCTTTCTTCAGACTATGTGTCTGGCAAATTCTGCTATAATTTCTAATATGACAGTTATAACTACCGTATATACTCGAGTATAAGCCGACCCGAATATAAGCCGAGGCCCCTAATTTTATCCCAAAAAACTGGGAAAACTTATTGACTCGAGTATAAGACTAGGGTGGGAAATGCAGCAGCTACTGGTAAATTTCTAAATAAAATTAGATCCTAAAAAAAATATATTAATTGAATATTTATTTACAGTGTGTGTATAATGAATGCAGTGTGTGCGTATGTGTGTGTGTATGAGTGCAGCGTGTGTGTATGAGTGCAGCGTGTGTGTATGAGTGCAGCGTGTGTGTGCATGAATGCAGCGTGTGTGTGCATGAATGCAGCGTGTGTGTGCATGAATGCAGCGTGTGTGTGCATGAATGCAGCGTGTGTGTGCATGAATGCAGCGTGTGTGTGTATGAATGCAGTGTGTGAATGCGGTGTGTGCAGGGCCGGTGCAAGGATATTTGCCGCCGTAGGCAAAAAAAAATTTGCCGCCCCCTCCCCCCCCATATGTCCTGACTTCCCCTCCTCCCTTAGTGGTCCTTACCTCCCCACCCCCGTGTTCCTTCACCCCCCCCCCAGTGGTCCTGACTCACCCCTCCCCTAGTGGTCCTTACCCTCCCCTCCCCTAGTGGTCCTTACTTCCCCCTCCCCTCCCATAGTGGTCCTTATCCCACCCCCTCCCTCTCATAGTGGTCCATATACCCCCCCCTCCCTCCCATAGTGGTCCTTATACCCCCCCCCCTCCCTCCCATAGTGGTCCTTATCCCACCCCTCCCTCCCATAGTGGTCCTTATCCCCCCCTCCCTCCAATAGTGGTCCTTATCCCCCCCCTCCCTCCCATAGTGGTCCTTATCCCCCCCCTCCCTCCCATAGTGGTCCTTATCCCCCCCCTCCCTCCCATAGTGGTCCTTATCCCCCCCCTCCCTCCCATAGTGGTCCTTATCCCCCCCCTCCCTCCCATAGTGGTCCTTATCCCCCCCCTCCCTCCCATAGTGGTCCTTATCCCCCCCCTCCCTCCAATAGTGGTCCTTATCCCCCCCCTCCCTCCCATAGTGGTCCTTATCCCCCCCCTCCCTCCCATAGTGGTCCTTATACCCCCCTCCCTCCCATAGTGGTCCTTATCCCCCCCCATCCCTCCCATAGTGGTCCATATACCCCCCCTCCCTCCCATAGTGGTCCTTATACCCCCCCTCCCTCCCATAGTGGTCCTTATCCCCCCCCTCCCTCCAATAGTGGTCCTTATCCCCCCCCTCCCTCCAATAGTGGTCCTTATACCCCCCCTCCCTCCCATAGCGGTCCTTATACCCCCCTCCCTCCCATAGTGGTCCTTAACCCACCCCCTCCCTCCCATAGTGGTCCTTATACCCCCCCCCCCCTAGTGGTCCTTATACCCCTTTTTTTTTGTATTATTAATTTTTTATTAGTATTATTATTTTTTTATTATTTCTTTTTATTTATATATTTTTTTTTTCGTCCCCCCTCCCTGCTTGATATATGGCAGGGAGGGGGGCTCTCCTTCCCTGGTGGTCCAGTGGCAGTTCAGTGGGGGGGAGAGGGGGGCTGGCAGAGCTGTAACTTACCTGTTCTGCAGCTCCTGTCAGCTCTCTCCTCCGCTGCGCCGTCCGTTCTGCTCTTCTGTCAGCTCACACTGGAAGTGTGAGCTGACAGAAGAGCAGAACGGACGGCGCAGAGGAGGAGAGAGCTGACAGGAGCTGCAGAACAGGTAAGTTACAGCTCTGCCAGCCCCCCTCTCCCCCCAGTCTGTATTATGGCAATGCAAATTGCCATAATACAGACCTTGACTCGAGTATAAGCCGAGTTGGGGTTTTTCAGCCCAAAAAATGGGCTGAAAAACTCGGCTTATACTCGAGTATATACGGTAAGTATGACCCCTAAACTTACAATGGGACCTTATACAATATCGAAAGTAAAATTAAATTATTTAATCTTCTCTGTCACAAATGTCTGGGTAATGTCTGGGTTTAGAATTGATTATATTCCATTAGCATTTAGACAGTCTGTCCATCCGCCTCCTTTCTCATCTCTTATCAACAGGTTTGTATATACTAAGCATTCCTTTAGCTCTGGCAAAGTGGTTAGTTTTACAGAAAGGATAGAAATCTTGTGTCTTTTGTTAGCTTGAAGATAACAATGGAGTCTGCTCTGTTCAGAATGATTTAGGCAATATACGCTTTAATTTCTATCATAGCACAAAATATCTGCCGATATAAATACCCTGACAATTTTGCAGCATAAAATGTATGTATTGTCCTGAAACTCTTACAATTTTTAATCGTATAGTCCACACCAAGTACACCCTGTTCCAAATTATTATATTTTTCTCGTTTACCTAAATAATTGATGTAAATAACAGTCAGTATAACTCTCATGTTATCAACTATTAAGAGTACAATTCAAATGTTATTGAACAAACCTCCTAATGATAACAGTATTTTTTTTTTTTAAACATAAAAAACTTACAATGCACTGTTCCAAATTATTACGCACAATAAGTTTCAAAACACTTTATAGGTTGTAAAGAACTGAAAATTGTCATTTGTTGTGTTTGCAGCATATTTACTGAAATCGAAAGTTGTTTCAGTCAAACTTATAACAACATTTTAACAGGTCACGTTACTTTTTTTTTTTTTTAATTCTTTATTTTTGTTCGTGCATGAATTAACATTTAGGTCTGTTACACCACAATAGCTGTATGAGAAAGTTTGTCAACAGGTTGTAACATGGCATAAAAAATACGGTGCACAAATTTAAGTAAAATACAGGTTAAATCAAGACGTGTCAGTGAATGAAAATACTTCTGCCCATTGGAGTGGTCTGGGTGCCAACTCCCACTACCCTTAACCCTGCAAGTGTAATTATTGCAGTTTTTTATAAACTGCAATAATTACCTTGCAGGGTTAACGCCACCTCTAGTGGCCGTCTACTAGAAAAATTAGGCACTTCCTGGTCCATAGCTCTGTGCTAGAGCGTCGATGTACATCTACACGATGTGTGAGGACCTCCTGCGTCGCTCCATTCCCCATAGGAAAGCATTTTCAATGCTTTCCTATGGAGAGCTCTAATGCGCATGTGCGGCATTGCATCAGTCTTGCCCACCGGCTGACGTAATGAGGAGGAGGAGGAGGAGCGGCGGCGGCGACCCGAAACCACCGCCGAGTGACATCGGCAGGGGTCTCAGGTAAGTGACTGAAGGGGTTTTCACCCCTTCAGCAACCCAGGTATTGGGAGAGGGGACCTGCAATGCCAGGAAAACGGATTGTTTTCCTGGCACTGGAGAGTCCCTTTAATATATGGTGCTGGGACTGTAACTAGCCCCACAGTCTATTTCAGTGTTGATAGAGAATGACTATCCAGTTTTCAGTCTATTCACACTTTGTTAGGTTTCCAGAAAGATATAGTAAAAATACTAAATAAAAACAGTTCAAATCTGTGTATCTGGCTCACAGTTCTTAGGGTATATGCTGAGATCGCGGTAGAGTTCACCGTCCACCAATGGTCTCACTGGATCGCCACATAGGGTGTGTATGGTGGATGTTTCTCACCTGATATTACATCATCTTAAGTCTGTGTCCCCCCTCCCCCCCACCCACCAGGAGTGTTGGAGAAGTCTGGAAGGGATGACTACATACTTGGTGTGGACTATACGATTAAAATCTATCATAAGTTTCAGGAATATATATATATATATATCTGTCTCTCTGTTCTCTAAAATATTATTTCACATATTTTAATTTTCTCAATTTTGTGCGCTAACTCATTGGTTTAATACATTGGATGTTTGATTCTGATATATAGGGGAGAATTAGAGGATAGCAGCACAGGTTTTGTTAATTAACATTTAAAGGGATAACCATTTTATATTCAAGGGGAAAGCGCCTCAGATTTTTTTATGTTAATATTAAATGTGCTGATCGCAATAATAAGACATGATTGAAAATGATTCATGATGTCTTGCATTTATTACTATGATCAGCATATTATCAGTGGTATTGTGCTGTGAATAGACTGGCTGGGATGGATTCGTTCTTAGTACATTCCGATTGGTACTTATTTTAGGACTGGCTAAAAACTAGAATTCCAGGCATTATGAAATGGGCACAGATCAGAATAATGAAGTGCTGACCTGTACCTCTCTCTGAGGCATTAAAAAGGTGAAAATGCAAAAGGAATGGCACTATCCTGGGTCTAATTGACTTCCTTGCATAGCTTGAACTCCTCTGCAATTTGCCAGCCGCCCAGTGTGTGAAGGTAGTGGGAACTCGATGCCTCCATTTTTTTTCTTTTTTCTTCTTCAGTGTACAGGCTGGGCAAAAGAAATTCAGGACATGAGAGCTGTGTAAGGAAGCTAAACACTTATTGCATGGCGTCTCCTAATCCTAAATTTTTTTTTTTTTTTTTTTTTTATAAGCGTACCAGATGAGCACAGCACGGCCTGCTGTGTCTACATACCGGCTGCATTGGGACGGAAAATACACTAAAAATATAAAACCTATGGGTATATTAAATGTCCCTCCCAGGGTTGTCTCTCTACCCATTCTTCTGGCTCTTCCTCATCACAGTGTCTGAGCTCTGTACGTACAGCTTAGGAGGCATGATGCATACCTATAAGAAAGGAACAGAAACAAAAAAACAAGGTTATGCATAGTTGATGTTTCAGTTTTCTTCTCAGATGTTGTCTTGGTGCCCACAGTGACATTTGTTCTGTATATAATATCTGTTCAGGTTACTTGGCTAAGATCTTTGCCTCTGATACTCTGTAGAACACTTCCTTGTTGTAGGTTCCTTTTTGAATAGGGCAGGTATTATGCTTTACACTATTTCATGGTGGTTCCAAGCACCAAGTAAAATGCTATCAACTCAAAAAGGTATTAATTTCATCAACATTTTGAGGATGTGCACTGTTAAATGATTTATTATAAGGAAGTTACAAAACTGACCTCGGTTGTAGTGTGTACATGTGTATATATTATCATCCTAGTGCAGATAAAAAACCAAAGGGATCATAGTTTAGCTTTAAAAAGTGTAATTCAGAGGTTGACAATGAGAAGTTTTATAAAGGCACTATTTGGCTAAATATATTAGAGGAACCTTGGCATTTGGTGGATTATGCAAACTTGTCTTTTTTTATTTATATGAACTTGTAAAATAATAGTGAATAAAGCTATTTTTTATTTTGACCGATTATGCAACCAGGACATTATTGGGACCTAGTATATAATGTATATGTTTAAGTCAGAAGTCAATTTGTGGCTCTACAAACAGATGGCCCGTAAGTATCTTACAGATTAGTTGAGCTAAGTATATATGACCCTTAATCTGCAGATTGCCTGAAGGACCTATATATCTGAATCAACTGGCAATAAGTGTTGTGTTCAATTTCTTTTATCCTCCATTAAAGTTTATTTTTGTATTTATTTTTTTGTTGCTTTACTTTCCTTGACAATCCTTTCAGAAACTGGAGCAGCTCAATCAGTTTCCAGACTTCAATAACTATCTAATTTTTGTTCTCACGAAGTTAAAGTCTGAAGGTAAGAACTTGTGGATTTGACATTCAGTTTACATTGCTGAACTCTTTAATTCCATTTAACTACATGTGCCCAGAGTGTGAACTTAGTGACACAAATAGTGTCAGCACTGTTTATTGTACTGTTTGTGAACTGCTGAGTTTCTGGCATTCTCTTTTTGTTTGTGTTGGGTCTGGCAAGGGTTATTCATGATAGGTTTTTGTGAGTTTATGCATTTTATTTATTTGCAGGGTGGGTGAGGGGAGTAATACACACGTGAGATTTATCCACTAACCAATGTTTTGCTTTTTGACAATTTGCAATATGTTGGATAAAATCAGTTTAAAAATCCAATTGTCTTATCAACCATCTTCATCTTGATTTTTGACATAAATATGCAACTTTGTATTGAGAACTCCAGCGCACATAGGTGAATAACACCAATCTTTCTCAATGTAAAAAATTAGTTGACCTCTACAGTAGAGCAGGTACAATCCCTTTGTTTAAAGCTGTGCCACAGGAAAAGTTCTTATAACTCACCCTCATATTAACGCCTCTTCTAAACTCTCACATGGTGAATTGAAAATCGATAACCACACCTCTTCTGGGTAGGTATACATGAATACTTCAAGCACCATAATTACTACAACCTGCTGTAGTGTTTATGGTGCTGCCCCACGGCAAGTATTCAAATTGTTTAAGTCACTGATGTCACTGCTGAGCCTGACTGACAGAAGGACCATGGTCATTGGCTGACACTCTCAGCCAATAAGCTTTTTTTCCTTTTTGGTTGCGCTCTGTGCTACACCGCTTCCCCTAAAAGTCACAAAAGCATTGGTGGCAGCTGTGAATGACCAGCAGGATTTGGTTAAATTGTCACACCATAGTAAACTGGTTTGATAGTTTACCATGGGATGACACCATAATCACTACATCCTGCTGTAGTGGTTATTGAAATCGGAGTGCTCCTTAAATATATACCATGGGTTTGTAAAATAAAACAAATTGAGTTCCTCTTTTTGTTTTTATTTAAAATTTTAATGTAAAATATGTATACCATTGCATAACAAAAGCAATAACTTTACAACTGCATTTCCAATCCATTTGGAAGATAATTTTAGATTACAGTTTGGTGTGCTGCATTTAATCAAATTACTAAATGCATTTGTTATGTACCTACAGAGTTTCTCATTATTGTCAGTGAAATGCAAATCACAGAAGTGATGCGTATATAGTCTTGCATTTGTAAGAAGCTGGGTATATCTGGTGAAATGCAGGTTTTACTCCAAGCCTGCTGTAGTGGTTCCGATACTAGAAATACCCTTTCACTGTTAACTGGGCAAACAACAGTTTTCAGAATGTCTGGATCCCACCATGTACTGGGCTTCCATCAAAGATGGCTGAACGACATATGGTGTCTGCAGAAGCTGGATGCAGTTCCAGTCATCCATTTTTTGACTGAGAGCATCAGCAGAGTGCAAACGGATGGAAATCTGCACAGAATTAACATTCGCCAAGTTGGAATTCTCTTTTTCGGGCTGGTTATTGACTCATCTGTAGATGGAGTTACACCTCCGGCAGCTAGGCTAAAATATCTCTGTATGTGCAATGTTACACATAAAGGGTCCTTGCAACATGGCTACTCCAAAACACTTAAGTGATCATAGTGTTTGGGATTAACCCTTCTAGCAAAATTATAAAAGAAAACACTAGCCTTCCTTGCTCGTAATAAACATGATTTTTTTTTTCTCCCACAAGGGGTTACAAATATATTTTCTTGCATTTCAAGACTACCTGAAATTGCATATAGTTGTAGTGCTTCTAAATTTCAACTGAACAATCCTTCTGATCTGCTTGACAGAACTCATTGTTTACGCCATGCAACATGTCCTACTCCTTCAATATTTTTTTTAAAGAGTGATGCATGTTTTGAATAACAACATCTAGAGACAAATCAGCTGAAAAAGTGGGGCCTCTATAGGGAGCTTTGGTACTCTTATTGTATAAAAGAACTTTGTCACACCCCTTTACATTCACAGCTTGCATAAGTATAGAAGGCAGCTGCCACTTTCGGTGTATAAAACAAAACTTAAATCACACTGTGGGAATTCAACACCTAACACTTGTAGCATAATGAACACTCTAACTTAAAACAAATCTATTTTCCTGTTTAGCTTGACCCTGTCCCCCTTTATTCCAGTGCTGTGAGATTCTCATTGGAACAGCTGTTCCATCTCACACAAAGTAATCAATAAATATTCCCTTTGTCCAATACAATGTTTCTCATACAGAAATCACATGCTTTTTTGTTTTCCTCTTAATTTCATGACTAAGATCCTCTAGTGTCTATTTGTGTGACAGCTGCTGGAGGTGTGTTCTTGGAAACAGCAATATTTTACATTGCCTTAAAACGAGAAGAAAAAGTGTCCCTTTAAGTAGTCTGTTACAAATAATCATCAAAACCAGATCACTTCCATGGAGAAAAGTAGATCCAATTTTGCTTCATTGGTTTTAAATTGTTTGGGTTTATTTACCAGTATGTCAATTTATATAGCTCTATAAATAGATCAAGCCACTTTAAACAAGAGCTGTCACTTCAGAGGGGTCGGCACATTACAATTTTCTTACATTTTTTTTTTTTTTAATCTGTATGTATATATATATATATATATATATATATATATATATATATATATATATATATATATATCTATATATATATATATATATATATATATATATATATATCTTGTTCCTGTAGCTCAAGCTGTTGTCTGCAGGTGCCAACATAGTCTTTAGCTCTTGGTGGTTTGTCCTCCAGAAGCCATGCCGGTGTTGTTATAATCACGCACGACCATCTTTAGAGTATCCTGTGAGACTGCGGCAGCCTCCATATACCTGATTCCCACAGCTGTTACTAGCGAGAGCTGGGGGAATGGAGGAAACCTGGTGGTTGAGGTTCCATATTTTTTCAAGGTTTTATTTTTTTTACTTCAGTAAAATTGTAATATCAATGAGATTCCTCCACAGTCAATATATGAATTTCAGAGTCTATCAAATACACAAAATGTGTCTGTATTTAATTAATTTTTATTGTATTTATTAATGTGACCGTCTTTGAGCTGGTACACTTAGAAAGCAGCATATCATTCTGGTCCTTGAGAACTGATCACATAGAATGAATAGAAAATACATTCTGACCTGATGGCTGCCATCATTTCATAGTGTGTAGTCTGTCTAAATAGCTCTGGGGGGTTGTTTATAGCCACAGTGACATTTATAAATAAAAAAAAAAAAAGGGGGGGGAGAGTAAGAGGAGTCAAACCTCTGGAAACAAAAGTTAATTCTGCATATAGAGATGCCAGATACCATCACCACTTCATATCCTTTAAGTTATTTTAATGAGCATTACATGCAAAGTGAACCTTAAGACATTTCATTTTCAAGCAGAATGTTTGCTTTGGACCTGTGCACCTTGTCTAACACTTAATAAATGTTTCAGCAAAAATGACCTTTTAGAAGATGCTCCTTGAAGCCTTTGCATATTACATTTGCAACAAAGTGGAGATTATATATTTTGTTTCATTGTTGGATTGTAAAAGGGGCGCACTCTTGGAATACCTGTACCAAGAGGGAAGTGTGGGTGTGCCTGTATTAATGTGAACCAATCACTACCTTATTCACTAGCGCAAAGCTTTACTTTCTGCCACGTATAGAGCATATCTTAAACCTTCCCAAACTTTAAGTTATTAAAATCATACCAGAAAGCTTTATTACTTTTTCAATGAGCTATACTAAAAAAAATGTATCCAGGTTCAGCTAATACTTACACCTATGTTTATGATAAAGTAATGCCAGAAAGCCAAAAGCATCTACTAGCGTGACAGATCTCCTGGCAAGGCTGACTCTGCTTGGAGAAGTGTTCGCTAGCAGCGCTAGCCATGGCAGAGATAGGATGCTGTTCCAATATCATGTCACTAATGGAGAAACGGTAAGTATTTGCCTAATTTTAAATTTGCAGTTAAATGTATCATTTGGCACCACCTGTGTAATTATAGATTCACTTAAGTAAAATATTTTTACTGTAAGTTTAATGTCCTATTTCGATACGTAGGTGAAATTAGTCACTACAAAACAGGGCTTACATGGATTCTCTGGATATAATCAGTAGGCAGCTTATGAAATGTTTGTTTAAACTTGACTTGGTAAAACTATAGGCATTGGATTTTAATTCATAATTCTCTTTCAGATGAACCTACGCGATCTTTGAGTGGATTAATATTGAAAAATAATGTAAAGGCACATTTTCAGAACTTTCCAAATGGGGTAACGGATTTTATCAAAAGTGAGTGCTTAAATAACATCGGAGATTCTTCCCCATTAATCCGTGCAACTGTAGGTAAGTGATTTTGCGATTTTCTCTACTGTATGTTATATTTGTTTATGGCAAATGTTTGTTTTTTTTCTTCCTCCCTCACTCTCCTGACGCTATGCAAGCAGCCAGCTCTTCTGCCATAGGTAATGAAGATTTGGATAAGCAACTTTTGCTGCTCAAACTTTTGACTCTTGTGACAATCTGACATTAACTGCTGTTCTTGAGCTAGGGACTTGCTAAAGTGAACTGTTAATATTGTAATAGAACTGTGCAGTGGTGCTACCCTTGTTTTCTCCTGGGCAGTCTTGGTTTGTGCTTCTTTGCATTCATGTTTTTGTTGTCTGAAACGTACTTTATATTATATGTAGGCTGTGTTGTGATTGGGCATATATTGCTAAAGTAGATGCTTTATGCTTTCAACATTCTTTGTTTACATAGGAAGGCTTGCAAGCTGGAAAGGCAGGCTGAATCTGCTAGCACCTTTGAAAAAATTAATATCTTAGAATCAGAGTATAATTTCTGCAACAGCAGCATGTTAAAAAACAAAATAAAAAGCGATATAGAGGTGATGGTGCTTGAAAAGCCGTGGGTGTGCCCCTCAAATAATTAGTCAAAATTGTTTGACTTAATACTTTGGGTCAGTAAGGTGCCTGCCTCTTTAGCTCATTGGAGTTATCTGCTGATGCTCTCATCCATCTAGCAGGGCTTAGCTCAGGAAAGCTTCTAGCAGGTGCATACAGTGTGTCATCGTGGACTCCAGGTAAAGGGGGGGGGGAGTGGACTATAGTAGCTATGATTCTTGGAACATTCCTTTAACATCTTGCAGCTGAATAATAGGAGACCCATCAAGTTAATGTCATAGAACGTGATCCAAAACGGCTAATATGATTGTTTTTGTGAGACCATTTCAAAATAGTTCTACATGCAAAATAAAATCTACACAATGCAGTAGTGAGCTTCCATTGTAGCCTTCCCACTGTGATATCCTGAAAAAAGTGTTTTCGGCCGACCATTGTCACAGTGATCCAGCAATCACTGCAATGGTCTGCAAACATATTAAAACCAGATGCAAGAAGTGAACTCTTCCATTCATCTAGCCATTAAAGTATCCTCGCTGGATCAGGCTCATCCAAGATCAAGATGTATTTTACCCTTGAAATCCTGTAGAATGAAAACTTATGCATTACACCTTAAACAATTACTCAGCCCGAGATTTTAACTCTATCTTGTTTTACTTTTAGGCATTTTGATTACTACAATTGCCTCTAAAGGAGAGTTGCAGAATTGGCCAGAGCTTTTACCAAAGTTGTGCAGTTTGTTGGATTCTGAGGATTACAACACATGTGAGGTAATTCTGCTGGGCATGAATTAATTTAATGCCCAAACATTCCCTTGTTTACCTAGAAAACCGGGGCTTCTTTCTGGAATCAATTCAATTTATTTTCTACACAATTTTTCCTTAATGGTTTTCAAACGCTGTCTTTTCAGGTTTTGCTGGACCAGAGTTCTTTGACATACTGATTGTAGACTGAGTATTAGGGGAATTGATCCAAAGGCCAGAAGGCTGAATTTAGTTTGATTATTAGAAATTCTCATTCACTGTACTGAAAGTGACGCTGCTTTTGGCAGTTTCTGCTTCCCGCCGGCGCAGTGCATTAAAGTACTAGTTTAAGAGGCATTCAGAGAGGCTCCATTTTGGGGCTAATGATTGCAGTCACAGCCACTCTTGATCAACCTAAAGAGTGATTCAGTGCTTCTGAGTACTGAATTCTATACCATAAACCTCTGCATTTTCAAATTCTAGCCTTTGAAAAAGCAGTAATTATCTGTATAAAAAAAATCCCCCATATCTATGCTTTCTCAGACTACACTGAAAAACTTCTACTAATGAGACTTTATATGGGTGTCTTTGGCTACAAAATAGTCTCAATTTGGATATACAATATATGCTTACACCGCCACTAAATAATTGGCTTTTTGGCAATTTGGTAAACCAGTTTTCCCTGTTTTATTTTCCCTGAGAAATTTGCAAATTCACTATTACAAAGACCGACATCAATATTATTGTGTATATATATTTTATTCACCTTTTTAATGAACAGTTTACATTGAAGTACATAACACTCAAAAATCATGAAATAGTTTAAATAAAATAAAAAAATATTGTGAACCTTTCAAATCAAATGAAAGATCATTAATTAACCTTTCAAATCAAATGAAAGATCATTAGATTAAATGTAAGGTGTCAATCAACTGAGAGGAGAATAACAAAGAAGTTGGTAAATTGGCAGCAGCAATTCTAATGTTACTCCTCTATAAGCAGGTATATAGCAGATATATAATTGAAAATCCAAGGACTGCTGTAAAGTGACAGAAGAGAGGAAGAAAAAAGGGGGGAGGGGAGGAGAGGGGGAGAGACATTGGAAGGCTGGAGGAGAGTTTGGGATTAGAGAGGCATCTTCTCCATGGTCATACCACCAACATCTGGCCCGTGGAGGTGTGTCTGAAACAATCATGAGAGATCTGTTCATTAAGAGGCTGCTGACTGAGAACGTATCCGTTCCTTGGGGGGCTGCTGACTGACAACGTATCTGTTCCTTGGGGGGCTGCTGACTGACAACGTATCTGTTCCTTGGGGGGCTGCTGACTGACAACGTATCTGTTCCTTGGGGGGCTGCTGACTGACAACGTATCTGTTCCTTGGGGGGCTGCTGACTGACAACGTATCTGTTCCTTGGGGGGCTGCTGACTGACAACGTATCTGTTCCTTGGGGGGCTGCTGACTGACAACGTATCTGTTCCTTGGGGGGCTGCTGACTGACAACGTATCTGTTCCTTGGGGGGCTGCTGACTGACAACGTATCTGTTCCTTGGGGGGCTGCTGACTGACAACGTATCTGTTCCTTGGGGGGCTGCTGACTGACAACGTATCCGTTCCTTGGGGGGCTGCTGACTGAGTGTCAATTGAGAGCAGTATTCACAAAATAGAAAGGTTTCCCTCAAAACAGCCCATCTTTTGAGAAACTGATGAGGTTTATGGGTTCTCACTTTCCAAAATTTCTACAGATAAACTTACAAGTTCTAGGAGAATATGCCTTTCTGTTGACCTATAATTTTTCCCTTTGTCTAAATGAAAACCCTCTAATTTCCAGGTCACATGGAGGGAGCGAGATACTAATGTGCCAAGTTTTGCAGCTCCTTATTAATCAGACCTGTCATATGCAGTTCATGCTTATGATGCGAAAACAATTTACTTAAAGCATCATAAGCACTACAGCCCACTGTACCTGGTCCGGTCTCCTGATAATGGGGTAAACCTTTTAAAAATGGTTCATATTACCTGGTTCCCCACTGGGCTCTCAGGCTCCCTGGTAGTACAATCATGTCCTTCTGTAGAAACTAGAAGTCACGTCCGTGACATTCATTGGCGAAGGGGGGGAAGGAGGATATTGTTTTTGTACCATTTAATTTTCATTAAATGTTTGCAGTGCTTTTGTATGTAATCAGTACCTGTCACTGAATTTTAAAAAATGCTAGCAAGCTGACTACCTCCTACTGTCAGAAATGTTAGATTGCTAGACACGTGGTAATTATGGCCATATTAACTCACCTTTGTTGGCAAATGATGATAAATCTTTATGGGAATCTATTTTAAAGTGACTTATGTAGAGAAATGTTAATCTGACAGAGCAACATTAAACTGAAGTGACGATATATACAAGAAAGTGGTGTACTTTTAGCCAAAATGATAAGCTGCTACATGTGACTGTTATATGTACTGCTAACCCCAATAAACAGGCACATTAACTTCTGCACATAAATTGCTTAGGTAATGTAACATTTATGCTTATTTTTTTCTGTTTTTATTTTAGGGTGCCTTTGGAGCCCTTCAGAAAATATGTGAAGATTCTGCTGAGATTTTAGACAGCGATGTTTTGGAAAGACCTCTTAATATCATGATTCCAAAGTTTCTGCAGTTTTTTAAGCATAGTAGTCCTAAAATAAGGTACATTCTATGACACTTTAGCTGTCAGGGCAGTGCAGAAATGTGTATGTTAGAAAATGTTTTTTTTTTAAAAAAAATTACAGAAATGCCTGTTTAAATGAAGGCTAGCTTAAAGTGGCCCAGTCATATTCTGGGAGCAGCCATTTTGTTCTCATCTGCCCATGCCTGCAGTTTGCCCTTCTGTGGGATTCATTTTTATTTATGTTTTTGGATTGTGGGTCAATTTAGCAACTGAAACAGAACCTTGCTTTTACCCCTTAACCTCCCTGGCGGTATGATTATGTCAGGAATTTTGTACCAAAAGCGGTACCATTTTTTTGCATTTGAATTACCCGCCCAGTTCCGCCCCCATGTCAGGCATGTCAATCAAATTTTAATTAATCAAATCACATAATTACGTTAAAAGATTATTTAAATATACATGTAGAATTTTAATATATATGCATTTATAGGTATTTAAATTCTACGTGTATACTAATGTAATCTTTTATGTAATTATATGTATTTATCTATATATATATATATTTGCGCTTATTTGTATTTTATATATATATAGATATATATAGAATGTCATTCTAAGTGTATTTTGTTACCGATATATATATTAATAACAAAATACAGTTAGAATGAAATTACATATGCATATATAATTTATATTAAATTTTGTTTCAATATTTTATTTATTTATTTATTTTATTATTGTATTTATTTATTATTTTAATTATACGTATTTATATATAATATATATGTACATCTATTATATATATAATATATATACATATTATATATATATATATAAAAATATATTTAATTTATTTTTACACTTGTCTTTTTTATTTTTTTTATACTTCCCACCAGCAGGGGGACTGTCTGATATTTCAAACAGTCCCCCTGCTGGCAGATCCACAGCCAGCTATAGAGGGCCATGTGATCGCTCTTTGAGAGCGATCACATGGCCCCCGGGGGCCTGATTTGCCGTGGGAGGGCTGCCTGGGCTGTGAGGCAGTCCTCCCGAAGCGGATCGCGGCGGAGGTAAGTAAATCTTATCTACCCCGAGCGTGACTCGGGGTTACCACTTCTGGCAGTGAAAATTAACCCCGAGTCACGCTCGGGAATACCGCCAGGGAGGTTAAGGACACATGACATGTGTGACATGTCATGATTCCCTTTTATTCCAGAAGTTTGGTCCTTAAGGGGTTAAGCTCTGTCCATATTTTGTCAACAGAACTGCTCTACGTAAGGAAAAGTAATCTCTATTTTTCCTTCTGTATTTTATGTATTATGTATTTTAAATTCAAGAGGTCAGGAAAAACCTATATAGATTCAGACACGCGGATCTATAAAAAAGATCTTTATATATTGGTTCCTTAATCCTGCAAAGGTAATTATTGCAGTTTTTAATAAACTGCTGTAACCACTCCAGGTGGTTAGGCGACTGTCACCTTACTGAAGCTGGACGTCCTCAAGGTATGCATGAGGACATCTAGTGTCATGTAAAACCCCATAGGAAAGAATTATACATGCTTTCCTATGGGGGAAGTACTAATGCGAGCGCGGCCACGCGAAGACTGAATGCCATCTCTGAGAGAGTAGTGTGGTGTGGGGGAAGAGTTAAGTAAACTACCATGTTAACACTTGTGGTGTTAAGGACACTATAGCATTAGGAATAAAACTTTGTATTCCTTACACTATAGTGTTCCTTTTAAAAGAAATGTTTACCTTCCCTTTCTATCCATCATTTTCTTTTTGTATGATTGGTAACACTAAGGGGATAATTAATGCATCTAATCATAATTGCTGCATTCAGTGTAGTTGAATGCCTGCCCATTCACAATGTTTGTCAGTCTTTAATATCCACATAACAGAAGTTAGAAAAAAATCCTTTCTGTCTTGGAAAAAGTATACAACTGAAATGCAGAATGCTAACCATTGCATAATTTTACTTTGGTTTGATATATTTCTTTCTTTCCCGCTATAGGTCACATGCTGTTGCTTGTGTCAATCAGTTCATCATTGGAAGAACACAAGCACTTATGTTGCATATAGATTCTTTTATAGAGGTATGCAGAATATTTGTACCAGTATACTTGTTTGTGTTTTTGAGTGTATGCACTGAACACCGAATTGAACAAAGGATTGCAAAGCTTAGTCTAAAATAGCTGATTTTTTAAATTCTCCCACTCTACTATTGTTACAGCTTGGCTATTTAAATTTAGCAATTTAACACAATCTTAAACAAGCTAACAAATGTCAAAGCAAGTGTTAAAGGGACACTCTAGGCACCCGGACCACTTCATCTCATTTGAGTGGTCTGGGTGCCTTGGCCCTCTACCCTTAACCCCTTCACGACGGGTGACGGACGAGGTCCGTCATCCTGGGGATGCCCTTAACGACGGGTGACGGACCTCGTCCGTCACGCGGTAAAATTAACCCCAGATCGCCGCAATCGCGGCGATCGTGGGGTTAATGGTGCTCCGGTCTGCCTCTGCATTAGAGGCAGACCGGGAGCACCGGATCGGGCTGTCCCAGCTCATGTGCCCGCTCTGACAGCATGTCAGAGCGGGCACATGTGCTCTGTATACTCACCTCCGCCTCCCTGCACTTCCGGGTTCACTGTGAAGTGCAGGGAGCCGGATCAGTGATGATCCTGCCCCCTGGTGTTAAAAAAAAAAGTTAAATTAAAATCCCACCCCCCTTTACCCATATTAATAAAAAATTAACCCCTTCCCTGCCAATTGATCACTGACTACAGTGATCAATTGGCAGGGATTACATTTTAATATGATCTGATTTTTTTTTTAACCCCTGAGGGTTAATTCTTTTTTTTTTTAACCCTCAGGGGTTAAATTTATTTTATTAATTAATTTAAATATTTTAAAATTATAAATTTAGCTAGCTGGGGAGGGTGGAAGTTAGTGGGGAATTGGGGGATTTAGTGTTAGGCTAACTAGGGGTTAACGTTAAAAAAAGTTTTAAAATAAGCTTTAAAAAGTTAAAAAATTAAGTAAAAAAAAAAGTTTTAATAACGTTTAAGTAAAAAATAAAAAAAAAATAAACCCTTTACCCAGTCCAAATAAAAATTAACCCCTTACCTGCCAGTCTATCACTGCCTACAGTGATCAAAATACAGATCACAGTATTATACTGTGATCTAATTTTTTTTTAACCCCTGACGATTAACTTTTATTTATTTTTTAACCCTCAGGGGTTAAATTAATTTAATTAACTAATTTAAATATTGTATAATTAAATATTTTGCTAGCTGGGGTGGGTGGGAGTTATGGGAAAATGGGGAATTTACTGTTAGTGCTGCTTACTGCTAGTTAGGGGTTAACGGTAAAAGAAAAAGCTTAGAAAAAATGTTAAATCTGTAAAAAAAAAAAGTTTTACGAAAGTTTAGGAAACTTTAAAAAATGAATAAGCAAAACAAAAGTTTAAAAAATAGTTTTAAAAAGTAAAAAAAGTTTTAAAAAGTTACAAAATTAATTTAATAACGCTCATTACCACTACACCTGGTACAAGCTAGCGGAAAAATGATCCCACGCTAAGGTTCAAAATATGTCTTTTGAAATACCCTGGGATGTCTTCTTTAAGAAATGGTATGGCTTTATGGGGTATTTGGATTATATAGCCTGGTAAAATACTCTAAAATGGGACATGGGCACAGCGTAAAAATTTAAAGTTTGAAAAAAAATGGAATGGCTGTGTCCCAAATGTGCCCCTCCGATGTCCACATATACCTGGCAAAGGTACATACGGGGGTATTTTTGTACTCAGCCGACATAGCTAAGCAACATATAAAGTATTATAGAGTGGTGGTACACATAAGGTTTGCAAAATATACTGTGCAAACTCACTTTGTGTGTCAAAAAGGCAGAAAAAACGCTTATTACCACTACACCTGGTACAAGCTAGCGGAAAAATGATCCCACACTAATTTTCAAAATATGCCTTTTGAAATACCCTGGGATGTCTTCTTTAAGAAATGGTATGGCTTTATGGGGTATTTGGATTATATAGCCTGGTAAAATACTCTAAAATGGGACATGGGCACAGCGTAAAAATTTAAAGTTTGAAAAAAAATGGAATGGCTGTGTCCCAAATGTGCCCCTCCGATGTCCACATATACCTGGCAAAGGTACATACGGGGGTATTTTTGTACTCAGCCGACATAGCTGAGCAACATATAAAGTATTATAGAGTGGTGGTACACATAAGGTTTGCAAAATATACTGTACAAACTCACTTTGTGTGTCAAAAAGGCAGAAAAAACGCTTATTACCACTACACCTGGTACAAGCTAGCGGAAAAATTATCCCACGCTAAGGTTCAAAATATGCCTTTTGAAATACCCTGGGGTGTCTACTTTAAGAAATGGTAGGCCTTTGTGGGGTAGTTTGAATTTAAAACTTACGAAGATGCTTGGAAATTGCACATAGGCCCAGCGTCAAAATTCAAAGTTCTGTAAAAACTGATATGGCTTGGTCTCCAATATGCCACTGTAGCTTCACAAAATAGTGCCAAAGACATTCATTGGGGATGTCTTTTTACTCAGAAGACTTAGCTGAGCATAATTTGGGGGGTTTGAACTTAGTGGCACATATGAAATATACAAAATGCCCAGCAAAAATGCAATCCGTATGTAAAAAATGCACAAAATTATTTTTTACCACATACTTTGGCATGTAATGGTAAAAAAATGGGGGCATGTTAAGGCACAATATGCACCTTATGAGATACCCTGGAGTGTCTACTTTTACAAATGGTAGGCCTTTGTGGGGGTTTTTGAACAGTCAAACTGTTATAATACCCCAAATGGAAGCATAGGCTCATTAAATCCGTCTCTCAAAATTCTACTGTGAATACTGAAAAGGACAGGTCTCCTGTATGGCACTGTAGCTTCACGAAATAGTGCCATAGACATACAATGGGGGTGTCCTTTTACTCAGAAGACTTAGCTGAGCATAATTTGGGGGGTTTGAACTTAGTGGCACATATGAAATATACAAAATGCCCAGCAAAAATGCAATCCGTATGTAAAAAATGCACAAAATTATTTTTTACCACATACTTTGGCATGTAATGGTAAAAAAATGGGGGCATGTTAAGGCACAATATGCACCTTATGAGATACCCTGGAGTGTCTACTTTTACAAATGGTAGGCCTTTGTTGGGGTTTTTGAACAGTCAAACTGTTATAATACCCCAAATGGAAGCATAGGCTCATTAAATCCGTCTCTCAAAATTCTACTGTGAATACTGAAAAGGACAGGTCTCCTATATGGCACTGTAGCTTCACAAAATAGTGCCAAAGACATACAATGGGGGTACCGTTGTACTCAGCAGAAGTAACTGAACACATAATAAAACTTTGTACAGGAATAGCACACACCAACTTTACAAAATACACATGAGAAGTTCTTTGTTATACGTTTGTGTGCGAAAACCCCCCAAAAACACAATTTTACTCCAATATTTAGCAGAGGTTGGCGGTAAAATGGCTACGTAGAAAGTGTCAAAACAACCTTAGGTAAATAGCCTGTGATGTCTACTTTATATAAATATATACTTTTGTGTGGCAATTTTGTTTTATTTTATGGCTATTAGGCTTACAAGACAAACATACCAAATTCTAAAATCGCTCCACATTAAAATTTTATTTTACTCCTTGTGCTTTGTGACCTGTAACTACCAAAAAAAACTTAAAATCCCAGACACATTATATATTCTGTAAATCAGAACAAATAAATGAATTTATTTTTAATTACTTTCCTTAACCTGCACTAATTATGCACACATTATGATTGCAAAAACTGTAAAAAAAAACAATATTTTTCATTTTTTTTGCATTTTTCTGTATTTTTTTTATAATAAGTAAGCATTTATATATATATATGTTATATCAAATTAAAGCCCTTTCTGTCCTTTAAAAAACAGTATATAATATGTGTCGGTGCAATAAATGAGAGAGATGCAAATTGCAGTTGAACGCAAACAGCAAGAAAATGCAAAAATTGCTTGTGTCATTAAGCGTAAGTCAAGCTTCTGAAGCTCTGTCCTTAAGGGGTTAACCAAGTTTGTCAAAACACTGTGGTTTTTGCTAAACCGCAGTGTTTTGATTAAATTGAAAATCCCACCTCCAGCTGCCTTCTCTTACCTAGCCGCTAGATGGTGCTTCCGCATCCATAGGAGAGGAAAGGTGAGTTACGACGTGCGACGCCCCCACGCACTGTATGAGGACGTCGCACATCACGTGGGTCTAATGCAGCTTCACAAGGGGATTCAATGAATCTCTGCGTGAAGCGTGCGAGGGGCGGGGCGCTGCGTTAGATGCGCATGCGCTCTTGCTTCCCAATGATTCCCAATGAGTATGAGCTCATTGGCGGAGGGAAGGAGAGTGGGTCAGCTGATCGGATGACGCGGAAGGGGGTGTAGACGACGGAGGATGGATGTGTGACGCGGCGCTGGAAATAAGGTAAGAATTATAATATTTATTGAAGTTTATATGTCTTGCAAGGGGGGTTACAGAGGTGCAGGGGATGGGTAGAATTTAGTTTGGGAGGAAAATAAGCTGTATTTTCGGTGAGTAGAGTTTCCCTTTAACACACAGTGTCTGTCCTGTGAAAGATGCAGCAGGCTAACACCAGTGGTTTATTATTTTTTATCTGTCAGAATCTCTTTGCTTTGGCCACTGATGAAGAACCCGAGGTGCGCAAAAATGTTTGCCGGGCACTGGTAATGCTGCTAGAAGTTCGAATGGATCGATTGCTTCCTCACATGCACAATATTGTAGAGGTAACAATGTATTTTATGCTTAAGGCTCTAAAAACAGAATTATAATATCTTTACCTCTTTTGATATGTCAGGAAATATTGTGTTTACAGTTCCACATACATTATAAGCCATAGAGGTTTTAAAGTTAAAGGTGCACTCTAAGCAAAATAACCACAATTGTGTTTCTTTCCCAGTTTAATAGTTGTTGATTTGACAAAAACTGGGGCTCTATGGGGAGCTGAGTGAGGACTCAATTTGTATTGGTAATGTGTAATTGACACTTCTGCATTATTCTACTAACCTGCTGGCGATGATTGAATAAAAATGTGGAGCTTAATTTTAGCACTATTACTTTTAGCTGTGCTAGATGGGAAATGTATGACAAGTATTTATTTTTCATTGGTAGTCTGCTTATGGCCTATGGTTTGAGTCTCCTTACCACAAACAAAAGAAAATTGTTTACGTGTCTATAGAAACATAGAATGTGACGGCAGATAAGAACCATTCAGCCCATCTAGTCTGCCCAATTTTCTAAATACTTTCATTAGTCCCTGGCCTTATCTTATAGTTAGGATAGCCTTATGCCTATCCCACGCATGCTTAAACTCCTTTATGTGTTGACTTCTACCACTTCAGCTGGAAGGCTATTCCATGCATCCACTACCCTCTCAGTAAAGCAATACTTCCTGGTATTATTTTTAAACCTTTTGTCCCTCTAATTTAAGACTGTCCTCTTGTTGTGGTAGTTTTTCTTCTTTTAAATATAGTCTCCTCTTTTACTGTGTTGATTCCCTTTATGTATTTAAATGTTTCTATCATATCCCCCCTGTCTCGTCTTTCCTCCAAGCTATACATGTTAAGATCCTTTAACCTTTCCTGGTAAGTATTATCCTGCAATCCATGAACCAGTTTAGCAACCCTTCTCTGAACTATCTCTAAGGTATCAATATCCTTCTGAAGATATGGTCTCCAGTACTGCGTACAATATTCCAAGTGAGGTCTCACCAGTGTTCTGTATAATGGCAGGAGCACTTCCCTCTTTCTACTGCTAATAACTCTCCCTATACAACCAAGCATTCTGCTAGCATTTCCTGCTGCTCTATTACATTGTCTGCCTACCTTTCAGTCATCAGAAATAATCACCCCTAAATCCCTTTCCTCAGATGTTGAGGTTAGGACTCTATCACATATTCTGTACTCTGCCCTTGGGTTTTTACGTCCAAGATGCATTATCTTGCACTTATCCACATTGTCAGTTGCCACAACTCTGACCATTTTTCTAGTTTACCTAAATCATTAGCCATTTGGCCTATCCCTCCTGGAACATCAACCCTGTTACATATCTTGGTTTCATCAGCAAAAAGACATACCTTACCATCAAGACCTTCTGCAATATCACTAATAAAAATATTAAAGAGAATGGGTCCAAGTACAGATCCCTTAGGTACCCCACTGGTGACAAGCCCAAGCTTCGAATATACTCCATTGACTACAACCCTCTGTTGCCTGTCATTCAGGCACTGCCTTACCCATTCAACAATATTGGAATCCAAACTTAAAGATTGCAGTTTATTGATAAGCCTTCTATGTGCAACAGTGTCAAAAGCCTTACTGAAAATCTAAGTAAGCAATGTCTACTGCACCACCCTGATCTATAATTTTAGTTACCCAATCAAAAAAAATCAATAATCTATCTATTATAATCTGTTTAACCTTTGTTTGGTTTTCTAATATAAGGTATTTTATTTACAATTATAGTACATGCTACTGAGGACGCAGGACCAAGATGAAAATGTTGCTTTGGAGGCGTGTGAATTTTGGTTGACACTGGCTGAGCAGCCGATCTGCAAAGATGTTCTGTGTAGACATCTTCCAAAGTAATTTTATTTAGCTAACATTTTACTTATACTATATATACTTTTATTTTATTCTCATCCTTAATCATTTTGTTATCTGTATTAAAGGGCCCACTATGGTCACCAGAACAACTACAGCTTAATGACTATAACCATTGCTTTTAGGCATTTCTGCAAAACACTGCATAGAAATGCCTCAGTGAAAAGGCAGTGTTTACATTGCCCTCTAGGGACACCTCCAAGTGGCCACTCCTCCACGGGGATGCTGAATTTTCCTCATAGAGATGCATTGATTTAATGCATCTCTATGAGAAGGTACTGACTGGCCAAAAGGTATTTGGCCCCACCCCCATCCCGCCTCACCGTTTTTAGCCAATCCCATGCTTTCCCTAAAAATAAACAAGACGGACCCGCATGGCGCTAGAAGTAAGGTACGTTTTGATTGCGTTTAGGGAGGTGAGGGGGGCGCAATGAGGCAAGCCACCTAAATGGTGGGTTTAGCACTATAGGGTCAGAAATACATGTTTGTGTTCCTGACCCTATAGTGTTCTCTTAAGCCATTTGGGACAAGCGGGTCATTAGCAGCAAAGTGCCCCCCAAAATATGAATTTCTATCATGTATATAATATGATGTTTAACATGACCAATGTTTCAGTTGGTACAGTAAACTTCTCAAGATAAGCCTTACTCTTAAACTGAATGTGTGTGTGTGTGTGTAATAAAGTAATAGTGGTATCAGTAACAAGTAGCACATCACTTGCTGTGACTGGACCGTACTGTAAAGGACATGTATCAGCCATCAGCCTTGTGTGCCGACACAAATATTGTCCATAAGAAGAGTTAACGTGCTCTGTATGGGCAGGAAAGCCTGGAGTTTGTTTTGCACAACTCAAGAGCATCTAATGACGGGGGAAATCCAGGATGTTGGGATGATTCCTTTTTAAATCTCGGACTGCAGGAGGGGTGTTATGCATTCAGAATACGATTTTGGAACTGTATGAACTCTTGGCCATTCCCTAGTGAACGGTTTCTATGTTCAATTTCAGATTGATACCGGTCTTAGTAAATGGAATGAAGTATTCCGAAATCGATATAATCTTACTTAAGGTGAGTGATTTTTATAGTTGCATCAATTTTATACTTTTCTGCTGTTTGCCATTCTGATAACTCTGCTTGTCCTGATCTTTTCTCCAGGGTGATGTTGAAGAGGATGAAGCTGTACCGGACAGTGAGCAGGACATTCGGCCTCGCTTCCATAGATCAAGGACAGTAGCTCAGCCTCATGAAGAAGATGGTATTGAGGAAGATGAGGATGATGATGATGATCTGGATGATGATGATACAATATCTGACTGGAATATACGTGAGTACTGAAACCTCACCTTCTGTCTTTTTGGAGTGCGCTCTCAAATATTGTGCGTCACGTTAAGATATGGAAGCCTTTATCTAGATTTCACTAAATGCAATGGTTTTTACTCTTCCAGGAAAATGTTCTGCTGCAGCTCTTGATGTGCTAGCCAATGTGTTCAGAGATGAACTTTTGCCACACATCTTGCCTCTTTTGAAAGAGTTACTTTTCCATCCAGAATGGGTCGTCAAGGAGTCTGGAATCCTGGTGCTTGGAGCAATTGCTGAAGGTTGGTTGCTTTTGAAACTACAAGTTGAAAAACACAGGCTACCCTTTTTTTGGCATTCTTTATTTTTGGTAGTGCATAGATAGACCTACATAAATGAAGCATGCATAAAATACAGAAGAGTTATAAATTTATCATAAAATGTCAAAATTACTGCAGTTTTGTTTTATGTTGATAAGATAGAGAAGCATGGAATGCGACAAGATAACTTCCCTGGAAGGCCTCCTCCCCTATTATTGAGACGATAAAAATACACTATAGCAATGAGGGCCAACTGTAACCGGTAAGACAATAATAAACAGGAAAGAGTACACCTAAAGTGACATGGAAGTTATTAAACCCCACACCTTCCCCACAGGGAGAAAGGTGAAGTACTAGGAGCTCTTGCTAGCACTGTTCCAAAGCCGAATTCAGCATATGCCTTTCAAGGGCACAGTGCAATGCTGTGCCGAGTAGATGAGCTGCAGGCCTCTGAGCCCGTATGGAGAATGGCGATACACTGCAGAACCCTCTTTACCTTCAGTCTCATGAGGCCCAGCTTTGGTGCGCATTGGCACCGGTTTCCGTGCCATCTTGTATCCAGGTTAGCTGCACTGCTCCCTCCGCTGCTATATTTGGGCCTGCTCTCCTGCTAGATCCGTGGGCTCCTAATAAGCAATCTGGGATGGCTGTCGAGGTAAGTGGTCAAAGGGGCTGTAGTTTAAGATCTGCTAAGTCTGGGCACCTCCGTAGCAGATCAGCCCTCTCTCCTGTTCAGCAGGCACCAGGCCGCTGTAGCCACGATGGAGTACATACACTCCTGATGGGTCTATGACCGCTGCACAACATAACCGGTGTGTCGAGAATTAAAGCTTATAAAAGATATGACCCTAATTGGGTTAAGTAAGATTGTATATTGCGCTGAATGACAGAATAGTGGAGGAGCTCACTCAAAATGAAACCATCCACCGTGACAGCCATGCCCCTGGCACTATAGTTTCCCTTCAAAGGTGACTCGGGTACGTTAAAGGTAACTTTATGGTAGTTTGAATTTTTCAGATGCTATTATACCCCAAAATGCATTGTAGACTTGACCATCAATGCTCTAATTTTTTTAAATAAAAAAACTATTAGGCAGGCTGCTAATTTTGCCCTTCACAAAAGCTTGGCAAAAGTCTTATTGTAATTGGGAGATGTCTGCTTTCACTTGTCCTATAATTGCATCCCACTGATACTCCACTAAATGCTTCCAGAGCAGAGTCAGCATGATGGATGCCCAAGTACATTGTAAATTGTTCAAAAGCCGTTTAAAACTAGCTTAAGGCAATATTGCCACTTTTTTGAGATGAAGTGGATTTGATGTCTGGAATGTTCAATTAATCTGTCTGCACAATATATGTATTTAAAAGATCAAAAAGACTGTTCCTAAGTGATTATATTTGTACTTTTATTTTTTCCTTTCCTTAAGTTAACAATATAAAGTAATTACACGTCATATAATGTGAATTATATTGATTTTGTTTTCCAGGTTGCATGCAGGGTATGATTCCATACCTCCCGGAGCTAATTCCCCACCTTATTCAGTGCCTGTCTGATAAAAAGGCTCTTGTGCGCTCTATCACGTGCTGGACTCTTAGCCGCTATGCACATTGGGTAGTTAGCCAACCCCCAGACAATTTTTTGAAGCCATTAATGACAGAGCTGCTAAAACGTATCTTAGATAGCAACAAGCGAGTACAAGAAGCGGCTTGCAGGTATGTAAAATAATTTGTGGGTCTGTCTACATTTTTGCCTTTTTGCAACTTCTGCATATTTAAAAAAAAAAATATTCATCATGATTACCTGTTCTTCAAATGTTCCCAAAAAGCATTGACTGCTATAGGATAAGCATTATTCTGAAAGGACAAGAGCGTACACAGCATTTGTGGTGTATAGGCAGAATACTGGTGTGAAAAGAAAAAGTGAAAACTGCATGTTAAACTTCAATATAATAAACCAGACCACTAACCACTAATCAGTTTAAATATGTAAATAAAGCAAGCTTTAATTTAGGGTAAAATTTTAAGTTGGATTAACAATAAGTTTTGACACTTCAGTACCTTGAAATGAAGCACTGTCTTGGTACTAAAAGCAATTAAGAAGACTGCTGGTAAACCCTGCTATTTAATTACTGCTATACTTGTTTCATATCTGTGCTGTGCTAATTCATTGTGTCCACTTAAACCGCCAAAGTTCCAAGCGTCTCTATTTTATTCCGAGTGTTTTTATCTGAAAAGTTGCCTGCTTCTACAGCTGCCTCCATTACAGAAGTTGAACACCAACTCATTCCCCCTCTGCCGATAAAAAAAAAAAAAAAAAAAAAAAATATATATGGGTGTGCCAAACATTTTCTTTATTTGTGGTATATAATAAAGAGAAATAATAGAATATAGATACAACTTATTATAGAATGTACTTAACCTTTAATTAGAACTTCTAGTTAGATAAAAAAAAAAAAAATTAAATTAGGGCAATTCTTGTAATAAACACATAAAATGCACACAAACGTGTGATAATGAATGCAATAGCACTGAATATAGAGTAGGAGTTAAATGGCTACAGTACAATGTCAGCAATACTGTTGGTATCACACAAATAAGAGGTAAAACAAGCAAGCAGCAAATAAAAATTAAATGGCTAAAATTGGCTAATTGGTGCAACTCATAGCCAGACTCCCGATTGGAATCTAGAGGAAAGGAATCCCTAAAACCAGTAAAACGTCTGGCAATAGTGGAATAAAAAATGTGTACACGAGAGGGTCAAAAGTAAATACCTGACCACAGTCGACCCAACTATGAACAAAAGATATCCAGAGGGTTGTAATCTCCAGTGGAATCTGCGATGTACAGGTGATACTCGAAAAATTAGAATTTCGTGCAAAAGTTCATTTATTTCAGTAATGCAACGTAAAAGGGGAAACTAATATATGGAGACGCATTACATGCAAAGCAAGATAGTTCAAGCCGATGATTATGGCTTACAGTGCATGAAAACCCCAAATCCACAATCTAGAATAGAATAGAATAAATTAGAATATTGTGAAAAGGTGCAATATTCTAGGCTCATAGTGTCCCACTCTAATCCGCTAAGTAAGCCATAACACATGCAAAGTGTTTCTGAGCCTTTAAATGGTCTCTCAGTCTGGTTCAGTAGGAATCACAATCATGGGGAAGACTGCTGACCTGACCGTTGTGCAGAAAACCATCATTGACACACTCCTTAAGGAGGGAAAGCCTCAAAAGGTAATTGCGGAGGAAGTTGGATGTTTCCAAAGTGCTTTATCAAAGCACATTAATAGAAAGTGGAAGGGAAAAGTGTGGAAGAAAAAGGTGCACAAGCAACAGGGAGAGAATTGTCAGGAAAAGGCCATTCAAAAGTGTTGGGACTTTTACAAGGAGTGGACTGAGGCTGGAGTCTGCATCAAGAGCCCCACACACAGACCGATCCTGGACACAGGCTTGAGATGTCGTATTCCTCTTGTCAAGCCGCTAATCAACAACAAACAACGTCAGAAGCGTCTTACCTGGGCTAAAGAAAACAGACCTGGTCTGTTGCTCAGTGGTCCAAAGCCCTCTTTTCTGATGAGAGCAATAGTCGGGAGGATTAATGGAGAGGCACACACTGCAAGATACTTGAAGTCCAGTGTGAAGTTTCCACAGTCTGTGTTGATTTGGGGAGCCATGTTATCTGCTGGTGTTGGTCCATTTGCTTCATTAAGTCCAGGGTCAACACAGCAGTCTACCAGGAGATTTTGGAGCACTTCATGCTTCCTTCCGCAGACTAGCTTTATGGGGATGCTGACTTCATTTTCCGGCAGGACTTGGCACCTGCCCACACTGCCAAAAGCACCAAAGCCTGGTTCAATGACCGTAGGATTACTGTGCTTGATTGGCCAGCAAACTCACCTGACCTGAACCCCCATAGAAGAATCTATGGGGCATTGCCCAGAGAAAGAAAGGGGGGGGGGGGGGGGTCCTCACGATTTTATTTCTGTCATAATAAACTCTACAAGGCAATCTAAATGTGGATGCCAATTTTAAGACCCATCAGTAATTTTTTTTATTTATTTATTTTTTATTTTTTTTACCTTTGAAAATTTATAGTGCAGTGGGGTCTAGAAGAAATTAAATATTGGAGATAGATTTTTGTGTAATGTAAGAAAGCCACGGATACCACATGGTTCATTTTTAATCACTTTTACTTTTAAAAAGTTTGCTGATAACGGTTTCTCTTTTTCGTATAGTGCCTTTGCTACACTAGAAGAAGAAGCTTGTACAGAGCTTGTTCCATACTTGGCTTACATTTTGGACACTCTGGTCTTCGCTTTTAGTAAATACCAGCATAAAAACTTGCTCATCCTTTATGATGCCATCGGGACCTTAGCGGATTCTGTAGGACACCATTTGAACAAGCCAGTGAGTAATACGGACTTCAACAGTCTTATGAATAATTATGTTGACTGCATTTCTGTACCATTTTAGAGAATTAATAATATTAAATTGGCTCTGTCACATGCTGGGGTCTTTGCATAAGTTGGCGTGACCCCTGATGGGGACTGCTTCACGAGGTGTAGGGAAAGGCGAGTTGTACTTGGTTGAACCTGCCCTGTTGTTTTCCTGACTATCCTCTTCAGTGCCAGGAGCTCATGTCTGTGTTCTACTCCTGCGCTTGCGTGAATAGACAATATAGGATTCCGTGAGACTTCAGGACAGATCTTTCATAGACCGCATTTTCTCCTACAGTCCTGTTTGTCATATACTCAAGTGATGGCTTGGGTATATGACAAAACTGTAGGCGGAGCTACTTTTGTCAGCGTAGCATAAATTCTAATTAGTTTATCTTTTGACTGCGCTTGAATTTTAATGAAATCACAACACAGGCAACGCAAGCATTTCATAAAGAAATTGTGAGCCATGTTAATATAAGTTTATTGATAACCTTTACTGAATGAACACGTGATAAAATGTAGACACTTCATAGAAAGCATCTAGATTTGACACTAAGCACCATAACTACAGCTCATTATAGTTGTTCTGGTGCTGTGAGTCTTCGATTGCTATGTCCGGTTTTTGGTCCAACTGGCTTGGGGAGATTTGACAAAATACAGTTAAAGGAACAGTGCACATACTAAAACAAATGGTTTTAAATTTTTCAAGGCTACTTAAAATCTCCCCTATCTTAGCATTCAAATATGGGGATTCAGTTCCACCATATGGCCATATTGTTTAAAGCCCACCACTGCGTCATAGTACCCCAATGCCTGTGGGTTCTACACTAAATGTAAGGTAAATTTACATGCTACCCTAAAATACTTAGTTTCAACTGCTTTCAGAGACTCCACAATTTATGCTTTCCAGTGGTCACTTTTAAAGGGTGAGGTGGTCAGCCCAATAGGAATCTGGAGATTTGACAAAAACTGGTATTTTCCCCAATAAACGACTCCAAAATAGCTTCACCTTAAAATTAGGGCACAGCACATAGAGAAGTTTAGATTTCTATAGAATTCCTGGGTGTGACTGTCTGACAGAACATATTTTCCAATTTGTTCTAAGCATAAAGCCATGGTCCGAGCCAGTAATGGTAGGCTGTAAGAAATCGAAAAGGGACTCTCCAGTGAAAAGAAAACATGTTTTCCTGGCACTGCAGGCCCCTTTCCCTCCCACCCCCATCCCATGTTGCTGAAGGGGTTAAAACCCCTTCAGTGACTTACCTGAATCGCCCACGCTCCGGTGACACTGGAGGTCCTCATGCATAGCAGTAGGACGTCCAGCTTAGTTTAAAACACTTTTTGTGTTCTAGGAACACTGCAGTCCCTCTAGTGGATTTCTGATAGACAGCCACTAGAGGAGGACTTAACCCTGCAAGGTAATTATTGCAGTTTATACACCCTGCAATGGGCAGAAGTGGTCTGAGTGCCTAGAGTGTCCCTTTTAAATATGCAGTTTGTAGCAATTTGGCTTGCAGACACATTGATTAAAATATGAACGATACATTAAGTGATTGGGTTCCAAATATGTGTTAATTGCATATGATTAATGCATGTGTTTACCTTTCGATCAGGAGTACATTCAGATGCTTATGCCTCCTCTCATTCAAAAATGGAATGTGCTAAAGGATGAGGACAAGGATCTCTTCCCTTTACTTGAGGTAGGTTCTCTGTTGGTATTTAGCATTTTTTTTTTTTTTTAACAGTATTGTATATTATGGAAGAATTTCATGCATTCTTCTGTTAAGAAAGAAAGTGTTCAGACTCAATTTAAAAATAATAATAATAATAATGTAAAGATAGTCTTGTGTTTGTGGTGTTTTTTTGTTTTGTTATTTTTCTACCACAGCAGGCTGCTCTATAATTTTTATTTTCCCAGTGTCACGCTTGCTCTTTGAAAATGTTATTGTGCAATAATTACTCTGAAACAGAATTGTGAGACCAGGAATAATATAACGACTAATAGACATGAAATACTTAATCGAGAACTAAACAATGTGACTTAGTTTTAGCTTTTCTAAAGCAATCTGTACACTCATTTTTTTCTCCAAGCGAACTATGCATCTATAAATGTTACTTTCCATAAGCGGAAACTCGTTATTAATAAAAAAATGTGGGTATTGCGCTAATATTGAACTGATTAGTAACTTATAGCAGATCTGCTTTAATTCCCAGTCTGTTTAAATTTTAAGTGGCAAATATCCACTGAAACCTGTCTTCTCAATAAAAGATCTGCACGCTTATCTTTAAGTTTGAGTGTAGTGCCCTAATTGCCCTTCCCATGCATACCTTTCCTCATGCCAGTTTCAGTTGTGTTCCCAAACTATCCTCCGTATGACCGGTTTAATACTGATAGGTAACTGAACATGAGAACGCAGTTTGTGCGATGCTGTAATGAACTTGATAACTACTCTGCAAATTTACTTGTCACCCAGTTAGTCCGAGCCTTGTCAAGTAAGAACCGTATTGATTTCCAGCTGCCTATAACGTTTAGCTGGGCTCAGCAGCTTGTGATTGGTTTAGCATTAAGCTGTAATCTTGTTGATGGGGAAATATTTATAGCTTGCTACTGGTCTGATGATGTGTTCATATGAAGAAAAATAAACTCACTGTTTTCTGTGTGGATAGGAGATTCAAACACGTACTGTTCAAATGTCTCTTGTTCAAGTTTAAAATTTGTTTAGGATTTTAACATTATACCCCAAAAACAAAAGAACTTCATAACAACATGATGCGTAAGTTGAGTTCACAAAGGTTGTGTAATATAGTAGATGTTCAATTGGATTTAACCCTTTTTAAAAGATTTTTTTTTATTTGGAGCCTGATGGTCCTGTTCTTTGACAGTGAATAATTTGTGTTTTCAGAAATGTTTGTTTATTTACCTGAGAAGTAAAAACATACCATCACAAATTACAGGGTGTATTTGTATGGAGCTGTGGTTGGATTAATGTTTTTGATTTCTTGCCTTATATACAGATTGTCTTGTTGCACACAATTTAAAAAAACGTTAATTTTATTACTGTCAGGTCCCCCTTTATTGTATTTGTGACCGGGCAGCAATAGCAGCTCAGTCACTTGTATTTTCTTATGACCGAGAGCTGCCACTGGCCATTCATGGCACGGAAGTTAAGGGCAGCAGGGAGGATTTAACCGCTATATTGCTATGTGCATGCAAAAATAAAATTCTATAAACTTTGAAAGAAGTAATGGCTATAGAATATACCATATGACATACTCCGTGGTGTCTTTCACAAATAGTATGCATTTATGCAGTGATTTGAACTGTGAAACTGCTAGTGTCCCAAAATGTGCTAAAGGGCCTATTAATTTCATCAATAAAATGTCTTATTGTTAAAACTGGATAACCAAGTATCTTATGTGACACTGTAACTTAGTGCCAAAGGGAAACATTGGGGGCATTGATTTGTTCAGAAGAGTTTGCTGAGCATAATATAGATACTCTAATTTCTACATTCATAAATAGTAGTCCTGTGGGGGGCAATTTTCACAAACTGCTATGGCGCCCCAAAATGAGACAGGCCAATCAAATCCTATAAAATTTCTAACTGTAAAAACTGAAGTGGTCACATCTCTTGTATGGCACTGTAGCTTCACATAATAGTAGCAAAGGCATACACTGGGGTATTATTGTACTCAGAAGATGTAGCTGAACACATTCTGGGGTTTTGTGCAGTAGTAGCACACATCAGGTTTACAAAATAAAAACCTTGTTAACAACTTGTTAACAGAAACAAACAACATTTTTCTACAATATTTACCAGAGACTGGCAGTTAAATTGTGCAGAATACAAATCCTTAGGTAAATAGCCTGTGATATATACTTTATGTAAATATATATTTTTGCGTGGCAATTGTGTTTTCTATGATTGCTATTAAACTTACAAAATAAACATACCAATTCTAAAATCGCTCCACATTGAAATTTTATTTTTTTACTCCTATTTTATCTGTAAATACCAAAAAATAAAATTCTAAATAGATTATGTACCCTGAAAATATTGACAAACTGTGGAACACCGTAACCTTGAAAAAGACCGGCAGAGGTCGAAACGTCGGTTTTTGTTTGCTGAATGCACATTATTTAATTAAACCACATTATTTTTGTCCAAGTACAGTGAGTGCATCCTGGATCTTTCTTTGTTTATATATTGGACGCACTGTGGATGGCACATATGTGTGTATATGTATGCACTCTCTTGGTTTTCCAAAAAGTGTTATTGAGAAATCACCACATCTACAGCGACGTTTCGACCCTTCGGGGTCGACGCGTCGCTGTAGATGTGGTGATTTCTCAATAACACTTTTTGGAAAACCAAGAGAGTGCTCCTGTCTTCATTTTCAATTGTACTATTGCTGGGAGGCACCCGGGTTCAGTGGCTGGTAATTACTGCTTAAAGGTTGAGTGCCAGAGGTTTGATACTTTAAATGTATGTATGTATATATGTATATATTGTTTATTTGACACATCCAAATTAAAGCCTTTTTTTGTATGTTAATAAACTGTAATATTTGATAGTGAAGTAAATGAGAGATGGAAATTACGGTTAAACACACAGCAAAAAATAAAAAAATTGCTTTGGTCCTTATAATGGGTCTGTCGCCTAAACCTTGCCTTACTCCTATTGCTTCCTCTTCTCTTCTTCTTTACCAAACTGTTCTTATTTTCTTCATTTCTGATCTATATCTCTTTAAAACACAAGACAAGGTAGTGGATTACTTAGTCTTGTGAAACTTTCCTACGCTAGACAAATGTGACAAAAGGCAGCAGCTCCAAGCTCCACTACTCCATATTAATACAATTATTGCAATAATACATACCAAAGAAACATCCAACATCAGTATACTATCGCTCACACTCCTGCTTTTCCATCCTGGCGTGGAGGAAGAAGACCTAATCACCCCCTACGTCTTCATTTGTGGACAAGCGTATTCTCCCACAGTACTCACCTTTCTGCTGGTCCTTCCTCCATTGCCTTATGAGATCTTAGTGCATCATTTCTACTGAAAAAAGTTACTGGGTTATTCATGCAAAAGACAATGAATAGAAATTAGAACATATGAAACAAACTGAATTTTTTTGATGTGCAATTCCTTTAGTTTTAGTTCCAAAGAGGGAGCTACTGGCTTGCAGCTACCTTCTTGTAATATTTGAAAATAGAAGTGGCGTCAACTTCCTAAATGTCCACCCTTGGTCTAGAGGTGGTCAGTATGACTCCATATTGGTTAAATCCTCTCTGCTTCCCTTAACTTCTGTGCCGTGAATAGCCAGTGGTAGCTCTCTGTCATAAGAAAATACAAGTGACTGGGCTGCTATTGCTGCCTGCTCACAAATACAATAAAGGGGGACCTGACACAGTAATAAAATTAACTGAAGTGAAGATAAAAAGTTTGTGTGACAGAGCAATTTAGCAATTTCAGCACCATATTCTATATGTATAGTAACTTTGTGTATATTTTGTATTCCAGTGCCTATCTTCTGTCGCTACTGCACTTCAGTCTGGTTTTCTACCATACTGTGAACCTGTATATCAACGCTGTGTGAACCTGGTTCAAAAAACTCTTCAACAAGCCATGGTAAAGTCTTAATGTGACCTCTCCCAACAGCAACTAACCTATTTTCAGTCCTCTTCCTTTATCTCTTGTGCCGTTTGTCTGTGCTTTTTTCCCTTACAGATTCCTAGGGCATAAAAACAGGTTCAGTGTAAATCCATGGATAGGAAAATGGTGGTAAAGATTTTATAGCAGCAGCCTATCATTATTCCATTATAAAAACTACAGCAAGTTGATCTAAAGAGCACTGTCACTTTTGATCTTTTCCTAAAGGTGAAATCTTTAATTTAGACTATTGTGATTTAATTGACATTCAAATGCAATTAAAAGATAGAGTTGGGACTTCTTTGTCTTGTATACAAGCTTATATTTTGCAAAATACTATCTTTGAAAGGCTTTCCACCTGAGCTACCTTGCCATTTCCCATCCGCTATTGTTTGCATCAACTGATGATAACAGGTATCTGCGCAGTTCACAAAATGGTTTCTCTTTGCGCATCCCCAAGAATATCTTCCATAGACTTTTGTACACTAGAAAAAGTAGACCAGCGAATGTGTCGTGGCAGGCTAACTTGTTAAATTGCTTTAGGAGATGTCTTAAAGGGACGCTGGACTCCTAAATCACTGTAGCTTGTTTTTTGGGTTTTTGATTTTTTTTTCAAAAAGTGCAGATTTCAACACAAAGTGGCACCTTTATAAATGAACCTGGTTACACAACCTTTCTCGCTCCCCCCCCCCCCACCTTTCAAGCAGAACACTGGTCCTGTTACTTCCTGGTTTGGTATAGCTCAGTGGAGCTAAACTCCAGAGGCCGTAATTGCCCAGAGCACCGGCCTTGCAAAGACTTCTTATTGAGCTATATTGAGAAGTCTGTGATTAAACCATCACAGAAAGTCTAGGCGGGGTTAGAAGAGGACTTGCAAAGGCTTCAAACAAGGGATCTGCATGTTTTGCAAGCTGTAATTTTTTTTAGATATACCCACACTGAAAATGTGTGTAATGAAATGCATGCAATTTATTTCTCTGGGGTAAACCTACTAAAGTGATTTTTTAAAAATGTATTTGGGCAGTAGTGTCCCTTTTTAATACGAATTCCTTTCTCCAGCACCCCCAACACTATCATGGAATGTATGTAATACCCATGCCCTGCTTCCACAAATGTTCCATTCCCCTCCGACATGGTTGACCCCACTTGGAAACTTCCTCAAGCATTGCAAAATATCCCTGTGAAGCAGACACACTTCCCCAAGCAGGGAGCATTTCCCCATGGCTTTTTTTGCTATTGCATTAGCATCTGTTACTATGTTGCTACATTCCTCTGGCAAAGCATGACATACTTGCCATTTTAATCTTGGCAACTAAAACACATGTGACAGGAAGCAGCAGAACTGTTTGTCATTTGGATGAGCGAAGGGAATGCATCTGTATTTTAAGAACATTTAGATATCTGTTAACACAATATATAGATGCCTTTTAATAAAGTTCCATTAGAAAATAAGTTGGTGCTGTGGTTTTCAAACAGTGTGTCTTACAAGCACGTTGACTTCAGAGCTGTCATAGGTTGAATGCAGTTCTTTTTGAATAAGTGTCACCAAGTCACCATTTCGGTGACACCTTCCCCGCAAGGGTTAAGCCATTTTACTTATGTTTCTGCCCACGCCATGCTTCGCTCTTCTCGTCACACCGCCTCCTTGAATGAGATCATCAATCTTGGTGATCTCAGCCAATCCAATACTTTTACAATAGGAAAGCATTTGGGATACCAGGGCACATGTACTAGAGACCATCTTATTGAAATAGCCGAGATTGACTCTATTTCTGTGGATGCACCTCTAGTGGCTGTCAGTATGACAACCCCTAGAGACATTTAAGTCTTGCAATGTAAACAATTCCAATCCTGGAGAACGGCAATGAAAAGGCAGTGTTTACATGAAAATGCCTGGAGGGAGCTATTACACTCACCAGAACAACTACATTAAGCTGTAGTTGTTCTGGTGACTATAGTGTCCCTGTAATTTTTTTTTTTTTTGTGGTCTTTAGATCCATAGTCTCATCGCAACACTGTCACTATTCAACATGAAATTGTTTTAAAATGAGTGTCCAAGTGGCAACATTGTGTTTGAAGTTGGTTACAAATAGTAGCCCAGACACAAATCTGGTTGACATACTTTTGAACACCATTACCAGCAAAAATAGCTTTACAAAAAAGTTACCCTAGTGGTTGTTAACTTACTGCTAATGCTTGGTTGGATCTTAGCACTCACAAACATTTTGGAATATGCGTATAAATATCCACCAAAAATGAAAAAGTTCTCTTTATTTTCTTATCTATATTATTGACTGGTGGTACATCATGCCATGGTTAGCCGTCAATATCTTATACTTATACCATCTAACAAAGACAGTACCAAGATAAAGTAGTAGTATAAATGAATGGAAGAAGTCCTTCCAATTTATCACTGTAGGCCTTGGACCATATGGATTTAAGATATTACGGTTTTGTTTTTCCTTTTTCTGAGAATTGCATTTTCTTACAGTTGCACAATGCACAGCCTGATCAATACGAATCTCCAGATAAAGATTTCATGATCGTTGCTTTGGATTTACTAAGTGGATTGGCTGAAGGGCTTGGTGGTAACATAGAACAACTGGTAGCTCGAAGCAATATCCTCACGCTAATGTACCAATGCATGCAGGTAAGTAGTATATAAAAATCCCCCCCCCCCCCTTTTTATACCTGGTCACATTTTTTCTGTATAACTACTAGGGGTTTATATTTTTGTTTTTCTGTTATTGCGAATTCCAATTGCTTTATTAATATATATTTACATATTTCAAATGTTGACAAATGATTACCTTTAACATTTCCTCATTGCATTCTACATTTCAAAATCTATACAATATAAATATTATAGTTAAATAGTTTTTGTGCTACCACTAAGAACACAGTTACTGGTCATTGTACCTTATGAAGCATTAAAGGACCACTATAGTGCCAGGAAAACAAACTCGTTTTTCTGGCACTATAGTGTTAATAGGTCCCCCCTCCCGCCGGGCTGAAGTGGGAGGAAGGGGTTAAAATCTTACCTTTCTCCAGTGCTGGGCTCCCTCGGCGCTGGGGACTCTCCTCCTTCCGATGTCATCGGCTGAATGCGCATGCGCGTCAGGAGCTGCGCTCTCATTCAGTCAGTCCTTGGGAAAGCATTCTCAATGCTTTCCTATGGACGCTGGCGTCTTCTCACTGTGAAAATCACAGTGAGAAGCGCAGAAGTGCCTCTAGCGGCTGTCAATGAGACAGCCACTAGAGGCTGAATTAACCCTAGTGTAAACATAGCAGTTTCTCTGAAACAATGTTTACAGCAGGCAGGGTTAATCCTAGGTGGACCTGGCACCCAGACCAATTCATTAAGCTGAAGTGGTCTGGGTGCCTATCGTGGTCCTTTAAGCTCATATTCTCCCTAATTCAATGTTCTGAAAAATGTCCCTTCCAGAGAGATTGCACCTTTTAGTATTGGTTAAAGCAGGGGTTCCAATTAATTTTTCCCGTGGAACCCATTGACATAGTGAACCAACATCGTGCAACACCCTAACCCTATAACACTAAATGCTCTGGCAGCAACTTGTAAAAAGCAAAACTGGGGCATTCTTCTAAAAACGGAGGAATTGCTGTAGAAATCAGGGGCATGTTGCCACCTTAATTTTACAACTCTATACAAAAAGAAAAAAAACGTTTTGTAAAATCAGCTTCACTTTTATAGTACCTGATTGAAAAAATGTGCCATAGAAATGGAACTTGGTGGAAAGCGTGTATTTGTATGGCATGTGCTACCTGGAAGTTTGGAAAGGATAGTGGTGATAATAGAATGATTTTTTTTTTTTTTTTTTTTTTTACATATGCAGTTTACTAATTTTCCTTTTTTATTCCTAGGATAAAATGCCGGAGGTACGGCAGAGTTCATTTGCTTTGTTGGGAGATCTGACAAAGGCATGTTTTCAACATGTCAAAGTATGCATAGGTAGGTTTGACATATTATTTTACTGCTTTCTTCGTTATTAGAATTAATTGAAAGTGTGTATTTATACTGCCAAGCATTGCAAGGTGCCGTTTGACATTCAGAGTATTTCTAATTTTGTGGGGTTTTTTTCGTTTTTTTCAATAGCTGACTTCATGCCCATTTTAGGAACTAATCTAAATCCTGAATTAATTTCTGTCTGCAACAATGCCACTTGGGCAATTGGTGAAATTTCCATCCAGATGGGTAAGTTTTCAAATATGCTCATCAGTATAACCTATAGACCTGCAATAGGTGAGAGGATCAGGGTGGGTTCATGTTTTAATCTATGCTGGTTATACATTTTTCTTTTACTGATTTTAATAAAGGACTAAAAGAAGAAAATGAAAATGTGTGTGTAACTTTGATGCAGCACTCCTTGACTTGGCCATGTCTTCCCAGTAGCAGAGCTAACTGATTAAAAAAATAAAATAAAAATAGCCTCCTGGCTATGCCGATAACTTTGTCCTGGGTGTCAATCAATAGGAATGCCCCACCCCTGCTGTGAAATGCATAGTGATTAATATTCCTCTTGAAGTTGGATGGCAGTAGGAAGAGGATTGGGTAAAGTTTGGTCTGAGCGTGTCAAAAGCACAAAGTATCATACTGCTATGGGAGATAAAGTGAATGTGATCCTGTTGATTGATGGCATTTGCTTTTATGTTGACTGGGGCAATGAGTGGGTCAACATTGATTCTTAAAACCGACCTGTTTGCGCTATAAATGTACATTTTTATGCTTCCAATTCAAATGCTATGTAAAAAAATAAACAAGCACTTCAGTATTGCCATGTAAAATGCGAAGGCCGTTTTGTGCATGTTGATTTTTATAAGTATTTAATGAAGAATTATATATTTTATTTTTGTAGGAATTGATATGCAGCCTTATGTTCCAATGGTGTTACACCAACTTGTAGAGATCATTAACAGACCCAACACACCAAAGACTCTCTTAGAGAATACAGGTACCACTTGTCAGCTTCGAATTATTCAGCACTTTCCTTATACTTTACGAGCAACCTTTTTACTTCATATAGTATGCTTACTCTGCTTAAAGGTCTTCAGATGTTTCCATGTGGGGATAGAATAACAAAATCTCATTTTCAAAAGTTTCTTTCTTACCTGGTCAGTCAGCATTATTTTTATTTGTACTTTTTATGGTTTAGTTTGTGTGGTGATGTGGCTAAAAACTGTTAACCAATTCAAAAATGATACAAAAAAAATGAACATCCAAACCAACAATAAACAAATGCCCAGATACACAGCCCCCGTAGGTATAGATTTTTACCCAGCAATTGGGTGTTTGCTTAAAATACTTCAGGAATGCCTGGGAGAGCAAACACTGGGATATGTTACTGCTAGAGTACAACCTTTTCTGTTCTCTCCAGTCTGATTCCAACATGTTGAAACTTCTAGATTGAATGCATTATAATGATATGCTTATTTATGCTACGTATATAAGAATATAACTATTATTAAAGAAAAGTTGTTTTTAGTGGTACAGGGAAGGTTCTTAAAAACATTTCAAAATGTGTTGGTGACAGTACTGTTTTTTTCATGATTTTTTTTATATTTTGTGTTGCACTATGCCAGCGGTTCACTATCACAGCAATGCTTTCATAGGCATAATGATTCAAATAAACCTTCCAACTGAAACAGAGTGTTGGATAATTCTAGATTATATTTCTAATGAGCATTGTTGTAAGGCTTATTGTGAATTGCAGGTTCGAATTGCTGAAAGGGGTATATTTCAAATGCCTGCAGTACAAATATTGTTCCCTTTGGGAAAAATAAATGTAAAGTAACACAAATTCACAAACTGTACCAGTAAATACTTCAATCATTTATACTTTATTAAACTCATCCCGAGGGGCTTTGTTGGCTACTACAACTAAACATAAACATTGTTTGACTTTTGGAAATAGATGTATAATGTAAAGTATAACTATTTAAATTGGCACTTCTTTGGGCAAAAAGCTGCATTTGTACTTACAATTGTAAAGTTTGAAAACACACAAATTTACAGGCGCACCCATAAATTGTTATTGTATCTTTGTTTTTTCTTTGAGTAGTTTGTATAATTTATTTTTTTTTTCTCCTAAATGTTAAATGTGATGTACTTTTTGTCTAAAAGTTTACTGTGGGAACACATTTATTTTTTATTTTTGGGGGGGCTTTAGAAAAGATGCTAAAGCCTACTCTATGTAGTTTAGCATGCTTGGGAACTGATCAGTTTTGTGCATTTTATTTATTTCAAAATGAACCTTAAACCACAAACGTCTTAATGCTTAAATAGATCTTAAGGAGACACTTAATGCATCCTGACCACTTCATCTCAATGTAGTGGTCTGGGTGTAGTGCCTCTGTCTTTTAAAGCCTGCATTGTTTACAATGCTGCTCCTATTGCAGCATGTGGTTGATGTAGGACAGAGTATTGCTAACTTTTCAAACACACACATTCTTTTGCACATGTAAATATACATTTTTATGACATTGGAAAATTGGGATAAGTACAAATAAGGCAGATGTAGTGTCATGGAGCCAGACGGTTGTGCATTTAGGGGGCTTACTGCTCATACCTAGTAATCACTGTGCTGCACCAATTAGCATCTCCTCATCGAGATACACTATATCACGGCATCTCTAAGGCAAACTTTTATGCAGAGCGTGTGGGTGCCATTCATCAGTCACTAGAAGTGTTCTTGGGGACAAATGTAAATATTGACCTTTCACAGAATTGTAGGGATTTAAATTTGTCAGGCTGCAGAGGCCGTGTCATTACACCAAAACCACTACACTTAAGGAGCACTCCACTGCCCAAATAAAAATATATATAACACCATTTAGTAGATCTACCTGCAATGAAAACATGCATGCATTTAATTATGCTTGTTTAAATTGGGGTTATATCTAAAGACCGTTTGCAAAACCTGCAGATCTCTTGTCTGAAGCCTTTGCAAACCCCCCCTCCCTTTCTAACCCTGTCCAGACATCCTGTGGCTGTCCAATCACAGACTTCCCAATGCATCACAATGAGAAGTATTTGCAAGGCAGGTTCTGCAGGCAATTGCTGCCTCTTTAGCTTCACTGAGCTAAACAGACCAGTAAGTAACATGATCTGTTGTGTGCTTGAAAGCCATGAGGGTATAATCAGGTTAGAAAAGGGTTAATTTCTATTGATACCTGCATTTTTTTGTAAAATGAGAGAGAGCACACACTCTTCACACACAATGTATTTTGGAAAGCTAGAGTGCTTTAGAGATTTGGTGTGTCCCTTCAAGCTGTCATGGTTCTAGTGCTTAGTGTCCCTTTGATGCTTAGTAGTCAGCCATGGATAGCTTTTTTCACTCTATTGATCAAATAAAAGCAGAGGGACTGAGAGAGCCATCTGTGGATGGACAATGGTTTCTTTAAATACTAAATACAGATTAATGAACAGCACACACAAACATTTTACAAGGCTACATAAAATCACCTATCTTGGCAAACAAATATGAAGATTCAGTTCCACCATATGGCCATATCGTTTTAATCCCCGTATTACCGCAATATTGGTGGGTCCTACACTAATTTTAATATGTAAGATAAGCATGATAACGGCAATAATTACTACATAAACTGATTCTATTGACTCTCCTCAAATATATGCTTTCATGTGATCACCTCCAAAGGGACACCTATTATGGATTGGGGTGCTCAGCCCAAAAGGATTCTGGTCTGAATTTCATTACATACTAGCCTGCTTTTTATGCTGAAAAGCGATTAAATCATAAGTACTTACTAAAGGGACCTGTAGTCCTAATACCTTCACTTTTGCCTGGCAGCATGGACTATAATATTCAGTATCATGTATACACCAAACAAAGCTAATCTACACTCTTTCCAAAGCTCGCAATGGTCTTTTAAATAAGCGCTCTTTAGTAATACTTTGTCCATGATGTGTAAACTCCTCGATCACACTCACGGCCAAACCCCATACGTGACTAGACTTGTGCACCTTTTAGCTATGCTTAACAAATTAAATGCTACTCAATCTATCAATGAGCAAATTGATTCATTTATTCAAAGATTGACAGGCATGTGATTTCTGCACAAGTTTACGGTTCATTTACATTGGCAGATGAAGACACACTTTGTGGCTTTAGAGTGGTACTAAAACAAATGTAAGTGCAATTTTTTTTTAATGTAGTGGGGGAAATACAGAAAGGGTGTCAGATCTGTGTGCTGTCTATGCTCATTTGTGTGTATACATGACGTTTTTGGCATATTGCAAAAACAGTAATTCAGAACCACTGTGTCTATTTGACAGATCAGAGTAAAACTTTGTAATCAAGAGGTTAGGTTTTTAACAGGTCAAATAAAATGCATTGTGAGATCTATCCATATTGACTTGAATCGGTTTCTTAACTTTAACAGTCCATTCATTTATTCTACTGTCCCACATTGAACTTTTAAACTTAAAGAGCATCATTTGCTTAACTGCATGTTTTCATCAGATCACAAGTGCCTGTTTAATGAGAATGTTGCATAGTTTGTGTCTCCTGAACATAGGTTTTCTTTTTTTCTGCTTTTGTACAAATCTGCTGGGTTTTAGTATGTGTTGAGTTTGCTGAAAGACGTTTTTTAAACTCTCTTCTTCCCATCTTTTCTTTCCCACAACCTCTTATCCCTCCTATTTCTTAAACCTGAAATTTTAAACCTTCAGTTGTTAATGAGAGAACATGACTAAAACATTAATAATGAACTTTCTATAATTCTGCCTTTGTGTTTAAATGGCAAATTTTTATTTTAGTAAAGAGTCAACCTATTTTAACAATTTATTTAATATAGATGGAGATTATTCTCAAGAAAACACCACACCGCTTCACCCTGCTTTAATATAATTGTTGAATATTTGCACATTTTTTAATTTACATTTTTTTTTTTTTTTAAATGAGGAATATAGTGTTTTCCTGTCAAATGTTAAATGCATCTTGTGGAGCATTGGATGTGTTCAGCATTGTCGGGCTGTGCATGGTAACACCAAACGTAACGTTTTAAAGGTTTGAAAATGGAAGGTCTTAGGGGACGTGCTTGTAGTGGCATGTTCTCGGCCAATGTTAACATTTTTGTACTAAGTTTATCAGTTCACCAAGCAGTTGTATGAATGCAATAAAGTCTGAATAGTTGACTGGAATTGCGCTGCTTCTATCCTGTGCAGTTTGGTTGTGAACATGGCTTTATATTGCAAAAATGGTGATGGGAGTCACACTCAATCCCAGCAGCCACCCGTTGCTCCGGAGTAGGACCAGCAATCCCACAACAACAAAGCGGCACAAGAAATTCTCCAGACTCTCAAGGTGTTAAAGCCGCAGGCAGTTTTTATAAAACAAAAGGATCAGCAACGTTTCGACCTGCTGAGAGGTCTTTGTCGAGCTTGACACGTTGTTGCTCCTTTTGTTCTATTAAAACTGCCTTCGGCTTAAACATCTTGGTTGCCTGGCTTTAGATTGACAAGTCATGGGGTTATTTACTGAAGTGCGAATGCAAAGCCAAATGTAGCTGAGCTGGAATATTGGAGATGTTTTCATCCTCAGCTATTTTGGCCTTGGGTTTGAAATTAACTTTTAATTCCTGACAATTCTCACTTTTGTTCAAGGAATACTATTGCGTTATGAATGCAAACTCCATTGAGGCAAAGTGGTCTGGGTTCCTATAGTGGTCCTTTAATAACACTTTAATTAGTGACCCACTCTTCAGCACATATGGAATGTCAATTAGCCACAAGTCAGTTGACTGTGACAATTTGTGGCACAGCTTCTGAGTAGGTTACTGCTTAAGCTTTTAAAGGGGCACTATAGTCACCATAACAACTGTAGCTTAATCAGTTTTTGTGTATAGAGCATGCCTCTTAGGTTTCACTGATCAATTCACCGCCATTTAGGTGTTAAATCTCTTTTGTTTTTGTTTATGCAGCTCTAGCCACACCTCCCCTGGCTGTGACTCACACAGCCTGGATGAAAACAAAATGGTTTCATTTTCAATCAGGTATAACTTACTTTAAAAGTTTCTATCTCTTGCTCTGTAAATTGAACTGTAATTACATAAGAGGCTCTGCAGGGTCTAGCAAGCAATTAAAAGAGCAAGCGATAAGAAATTCATAAGTAAACATACTTTACAATAAAGTAAGTGTAAACATTAGATGACTCTTTACAGGAAGTGTTTAGGAAGGCTGGGTAAGTGACATGTAGGGAGGTGTGACTAGCGCTGTGTAAACAAAGTGATTTAACTTCTTAATGGCAGAGAATTGAGCAATGAGACTGCAGGGACATGATCTATACACCAAAAATGCTTCATTAAGCTGAATTTGTTTTAGTGTCCCCTTAATGTTTTTAAGCAGTTTTTATATAGATTTCTTGTTGCATGGTTTCCCAGGCTTTTAATATTTGGTTGGCTCATAAGTGTCTGGCTCCAAATATCTGGATTTATCAATGTCAAAGCGATATACAGCACTTTAATTCTTGGCATGTAGCACAGAATTGCTTAGTGGTGTACTGTAAAGAAACAGACAAAAACTATATATAAAAAGACAATCTCTTGAACTCTATTTTGCAAGTTTTATCTAAATACTGTAAAATAAAATCACTGCGACTTAAAACATTTCAGCCTCTTTTATTGTTTCATTGTAACTGAAATCACAGCATTCCCCAGATTAATAATAATAATATATTTTTTTAAATCTAATAATGGTAAATATAAAATTTCTATTCTGTTTCTTAGAGGAACTATCGCTCGCATCCAGTGACACAAATTAGGAAATACATGGGTCATGAATGATCATGATTTAAAAAAAGTTATTTCATCTATACATTGTACTAGTTAAAATGCTTGCAATGGTGCGGGGGAAATGGTTTGTTTGAAATGTGTTTTTCAGACTTAATATACAAACGAGGGCATTTCAGACTTTGCCATAATCATTTGTGGATAAGATATCGATCCATAAAGTGCAAAGTACTGTTATGTCTACATAATAAACTTACATTAAGGTGCATTGAGTCTCCGCTTATTTAATATATGCTCATCATTAGCAGATATTTTTTGCATTTGCCTTTGTAATATAAAAGTATCATAAAACAATCACTAATAAAGAGGCTTGCCGTAAATGGAATAGTCCCTATAGGAACAACTTGTGAGTCAGCAAATATTCGTTTTGTGGGGGATTGTATTTTGTCTTCCAAATCTAGCATGTTAGCTTGCAGGATAGTAACACTTTTTAATCAAATACATGTTACATGTAAAGCAGTCCAACACGGCTTGATATAATTATCAATATGATTTTTATATATATATATATATAAATGGAAACTTAAATATCTCACCAACTTAGAAACAGTTTTAGATGTTCTCTCATTCTCTTTTCCTTCCTTTCTTTCCCTCCATTACACTACCACCCCTCCTACCCCCACTCCCTTCCTTTCTTGAGAGTTATGCCATGTGTCACTACCCTTTGCCAAGGGAGTGGTCATAAACAACACTAGTAAAATCTTATGTTTATTATCATACACAGATTCTGTTTTCTGTTTCTGAGTTATTTGTTGTTTTTTTTCTTTATTTTTTTCTCCTCCCCCCTCATTTGCTCATGTCTTGGTTGGCGTTTGGTGGTGTATAACCGTGATTGCGTTGCCTTAGCAATAACAATTGGTCGTCTTGGTTACGTTTGTCCTCAAGAGGTGGCCCCCATGCTACAGCAGTTTATAAGACCCTGGTGTGTATTATTCAATCTTTTTTTAATTCATTTTTTTTTCGTCACGCTTTCTTTCTCTTTACATCTTACAATTATTTTTATTCATATTTTTTTTTTTAACTTCAGTTATAATCCTGAGTCATTGTCAACCATGTGACTAATCTTGTCCTATCGGTTCTTGTCAGTTTTTACAGTAGCATTGTCATGTACATTTTATGGTAGTTTTTCTGTTTTGGCTAACTAATTGCTGCATGGGATAAGATTGTCACATGCTTGCCGCGTTAAAAGCTTGTCTATAAAGCAGCATCATTGTCAGTGTTTACCAAACATCTGTTTAGTGATGCATGCTCATACCGTTTAGCTCACAGGTCAATGTAATTTGTCAGAAAGCATAATGATTACATTGGCTGCAGTATTCTGTATGCAACATTTTTGCTCTTAGCCAATTCCATGTTTAATATTGTGAAAGTCAATACATTTTGCAAGGTTGTAAGTAATTAATGCATTACAGTACTGAATTGAACAGTCTGTCTTATGTCCAATGGCTACAATATATATATATATATATATATATGTTCTTAGACGCTTTGCAGTATTTTAATTCCACTTTAGTTTTAACTTGTGCAAACCATGCACAAAGAAAATTTTTGGAAAATATGATATTTCATTGTAATTTAAAGCAATTCGTATCATGGTTGCTTATTGAAAAATGTAAAGCCAAAACAGAATAACATACTTGCATAATGAGTTACATTTGCAATTTCAATAGGTGCACCTCATTGCGCAACATTCGAGACAATGAGGAAAAGGACTCTGCATTCCGTGGAATTTGTACTATGATCAGTGTTAACCCTGGTGGAGTAGTTCAGGTAAGAAGGATTTACCAATACCATTTAAACAGCAGCAAAAGCTGAGGAATTATTGTGCAGGCTGCACCTGTAACTTATGGAAAACGTAGGAAAGCTGTGTCACGATGGTTTGCAGGGGCCTCATTCTCATGGTAAATACAATCTCTGGTTAACAAAACATTTTTTGTCAAGCAATTGGACCATCTTAGACCATTTTTAAAGTGTCTGCTACAATTGTCACGCATTTGCAGTTCTGCTTCCCTCTCTTCTCGTGCCTTCAAGGAGGCATGATCCTCCAGATTTGGTTAAATCCAATTCTCTGTGCACACTTCAAATTTCCCCATAGGGGTCTGCTGTTACATGACAGTGTTTTACTCGGTTACTGCATCGAAAGTGCTTCCATGGCGGGCTTTATGACAGCCACTGGAGGTGTGTATAACCCTCCAATTTATAAATCCTGTTTTGGGGGAGGGGAGGGCGCAAGGGGAAATATTGCAAATATTCACTACATTTGTTAACATGCATTAGCACAGAAACACCACTAATTTACAAATTCTATTCTACTTTGAGTAATACAAGCTACTAAATGGAACTTCTGATTTGATCCACTCCCTGCACAATTTAATTCTAACTTTAATACTGTGTAATGAAAACTGTGAATTGAAGGGTAACCTCGAGCTTAAAAAATGCCAAATATGTTCACAAATTGTGCCATAGTTGAATAAATGTAGAAGTATCGAGTAGTGTCGGTTACCAAGCAAAAGCACCTGCTGTTAAAGGATTGCTTGATTAAAAAAAAAAGTATTCCTATTACACACGCTATTGACCCTCTATTTTTAATTAAATAGCAGTGTGTTAAGATTAGAATCTGGTTTTAGGAGACGTGGCACTTGCGTTTACATTGCCTGTACAAACTGCTGTTGGCTCACTGACTTCTCTACAAGCAATCCAATGTACAACAGATATATTAAACCAAGCAGATAAATTCAGAGTACAAGCTGAATGAAAAAGTGCATTTATTTACTATCCATTTCATCTTGCTTTTTGAAAATTTACCAAATCCTTTTTCATTTTCAGGATTTTATATTTTTCTGTGATGCTGTTGCATCATGGGTTAATCCAAAAGAAGACCTTCGAGACATGTTCTGTAAGGTAATGCAGTTTTGTATAATATGATGGGAGTTTAAATGCTACTTTACCACTTTCACACTGCATTAAATATCTCAAAACGGGGGGAGGGGGAGAGGTGGGGTGTGGTTGTTTTTAGTTGTTTTTATTTTTCGAGCTAGTCTGGAAATCCAGAATGCCATTGTAGTTTGATGTAAAATGTATTGCTTACCTTCCTGCAAATCAGTTGGACCACTTTCTACCATTCAGTTAAACATGAAGATTTACAGATTAACTGTGGTAAAGTCACGGCCAGCCTTCACACACCATACATTTATAAATCACATTTCCCATGGCACATGCCAGTAAAGAACAGTAGAGTATCATGTGTCTTTCTATATTATTTAGATTTACAACAGCCATCACTACAGTAGAAAATATTGTTCTTCGTTTGCTTTTAACTCCTTAAGGACACATGACATGTGTGACATGTCATGATTCCCTTTTATTCCAGAAGTTTGGTCCTTAAGGGGTTACTCTCATTCCTGTATTGTACAACAAGTCTCCAAGTTCAGGAATGTATTAATATTTTTTTTCATTTATTTTTTTTAGAAGGATTGCTGTATAAAACCATAACATTAGAATTATTTAGAATGGTAGCACTGTTTTACAAAAAACGTGAGCGTGATGCATGTATAACCTGCAATTGCACAAGAGTATGAATGAGTCTGGAGACAAGCAAATGTCTGGAATGGACCTGGCATTGCAGGAACAATTTATTTTATAGAAATTGAAAGGATCCTTGCAAGCCCAACATGATTTAATGTTGAATTTGCCCCTATAGATTCTTCACGGATTTAAAAATCAAGTAGGGGATGAAAACTGGAGGCGTTTCTCAGACCAGTTTCCTCTTCCCTTGAAAGAACGTCTTGCAGCTTACTATGGAGTTTAACCTAGTTGCTATATAGCTGCAGTCTCATCATTAGGGGTAAGTCAGAAAACATTGAATTCTGTTTCAAGATAACTTTACTCCAATTCAAATATATTATTTTTTGCTAAAGTGTGAATTTGCTGGAATTCTTCTGCTGTTGAAGAATGACTGGGCAGCCACAGTGATAGCCACAGCCAAATAGTGAAATCTGAGGATTTTAAAACCCCTTTCCAGTTAAGATGATGTGTTTTCTCTTTCTTATTGTTAAATATGTTGGCTGTAACTTTTGTAAACTTTCAATATTTGAGGTGAATGGAGTCTTCCTGGGTACACCTATTAAACTTTATTTATATTGGACAGACGTTGTGTAGATCTATTACTCCTAATGACTTATCACAATAAAAATGTTTTCTAGATTTAAGCACTTGTGTTAGTTCATGCCAATCAAATTATGGTGATTAATTTAAACCGTGACTAAGAAAGGTTTTAATTGATCATTGTTTGGAAATAGTCTCTATTGTCTGTCTGTAAAACCTTGATAGATGTACCACGATTGTGGACTTGAAACTGTTATGTTAAATTAAAAAGTACAATTATCTTTTATTTTTAATCTCATATTTTGTTTGTGAGGGATTTATTGTTCACACACTGTTTGGAATTACTGTATTTGCATATCCAGTCCTTTCTTTAATGCAGCTATTGATACCATTCTTAAAGGGAAACTATAGTGTCAGGAAAACACTATAGCTCCTGGCACTATAGCTCCCTAAAATGCCACCATTCCCTCTTTCCCTTAAAAAAATAGTTTTTACAATTGAAAGACTACAGGGACAGTTTAAGCACCAGAACTAGTATAGCTTAATATAGTGGTTTTGGTGTAGTGTTCCTTTAATTCATTTAAGTAAGTTTGTTCGTAGCAGTGTTGATCAGCGTAGTTATGTTGCATGTCCTGAAACTACGGAGACTGCTGAAATTGATATAAAAAAAAATGTGTGTGTGTGTATATATATATATATATATATATATATAATCTATTTTTTTTTAGTGTTCAAATTGTACAGCTGTAAGGTGAAGGCATGACACATATAACATCTTTTTTATTTATTTTTTATTTTTTAGGTCCTTCAGTCTGGGAGACAGCGGGGGAGCCTCTGCACCCAGGGAAAATGCTACCCTAATACAGGGGGGAAGGGCAAACCAGTAGGAAACAGTACAATCCCAAAGCCTACTGGGAGGGGCGGGAGGGAGGTGTTGCCGTCACTGTATTAAGTCGATGTTGGGAAACGTTTAAATGTCTGGAGCCTTGGTGGGTGGAAATATGTCTCCTTTACAATTCTGCACTGGATGTGAAGAAGCAAACAAAGAATATAATCTCCAAACAGCACATTCTGGTATATGGGGAATTGTATCAAAATGAGAACCTTATAACGGGACTCTAGGGGGTTAAGTAAGGAAAAATAATTTTTTGCACACGTTAGAGAAAATCTTATGGGGTTATAGCAGTAAAAGGCATTTATTTTAAAGCAAAAGGGTTGCCTAAATGTGTCTCACTCTAATTGGGAGTTATTGGTGTTTGCATGTTAATGAAGACATACACAAATGAAGTCAATGCAGAGTTTAAAAAAAAAAAAAAAAAATGCAGCTTGCTATGCGTATTACAAGCAGGTACTTACAGTCTACAGCTCAGCTGCCTGTCTGGTGAATAAAGATCTACTGCATAACGTGACGCCCACCAGAATGCCAAATTTAGTGTTTTTGTTTTTATTTATTTATTTTTGTTGACGGGAAGGAACACAAGGAAAGAATAAATCCTTAGTTTTTAGTTTACAATAACTCATTAATACAGTAATTATTTTTTTATAAGTCCTCTGTAATTAGCGATACATTAAAGTCTCTGGCATTTTTGATATCTTCAGTGCTTGGATACCATAGCATTGCCATGCAATGTTGATTTGGTTTCTCCTGAAGCTTGAAGAGATTTGCAGTCCAAGGTTGTCACAGTGATAATAAACCTAATTTAGAGGGTGGGTAGCTTGCTTGCACCACGTGGTAAGATAGGCAAACATTGACCTGTATGAGACTTTCCCCCCCGCCCTCTTTTTTTTTTTTTTTTTTCTCTCATGTTGCAGTTTAAGAATTCAATATAGCCTTGCATTTGAGATGTTTTTACATTTCTTAGAATTGTATTTTTAAGAAACTCTCTGGCTATACAGTGCTTCAAACTATAGTTAAAACGTAACCCTTTTCCCTTTGCCAGAAGTGAAGGGCTTGCTGAGCCCCTGGCAAACAATTCTGGCTGCTAAACAGGTTAGGTAAAGTATCTCTAGCTCCTGTTAAGAAGAAGAAGAAGAAAAAAATCTAATCAATTATTGTATTGTAACATAACGTGGAAAGCTGATCTACCTATACAAACCCCCCTTTGCCTCTGTGCTGTCAGTGTGATGTGCTTTCTGCATGGTTAAATACTAGTGATTTTATGATAACTCGGAATTACAAGGCATAAGAACAGTTTAAAAGAATGCATAAATAAATGTTGGCGCAAATTGGAAATGGTAAAGTTGGAGGTAACCAACATGTTGCAATCTAGTTGTAGAACTGCAACTCCCTTGGTGCTAAAGGCTGGCAAAGCATCATGGGAGTTGTAGTTCTTAATCTACTGGGAAGCTACTAATTGGTAAACTCTGATAGTAATTAAGGTAATTGCTATAATTCAGTGTTTATTTCCACTTCAACATAGTACATTCAATTTTTTTTTTCCCCCTTTCAAAGCATGATCATTAAACCAATAAGTTGACAGATGTGTCGCAGGGTATATGCACTGTATTGGCGCATGTTGGTGGCCCTTTGTACCCTGAATACACATTGGGGTTAATGTTTAAAAGCTATAGAATGATTGATTTTTTTTTTATTTTTTATTTTTTTTTGTTTTTGTTTTTTTCAACCCCTCCCCCACCTTTTTGTTTTGTTTTTTTAATTTTTTTATTTCTATTTCATTTGTTCAGCTATTTCTGTTGCTTTCTCCACCTGTAATCCTGTGAATAAACCCTCGTTAATTTAACCTTTTACTTTTCTTTCCATGTGTATTTTCTTATGTACTGTGAATGTGAAACTTTAACTGCTGGCACATTAAATAATGTGTCCTCATAAAAGTGCAAGTCTTTATTAATTCATATAGCCTCAAAGGTATCCCATGATGATAAAGAACCCAACCTCTGCAGGTCAGAGCCCCAACCCCCGCTTTCAGTTTCATTAAGCGGAGTTTAAATGTGTTAATAGAAAAAAAAGCCATACCATTTTATTTTTAATAATATATAATTTTTTTTTTCTGTATTAGTGCTTTCAGAGTCAAACATTTGTAATCAATTTTGTAAAATAAAAGTTGCCCAATTTGCATGGTTTTATTCCTCTTTTGAAATGAGCAAGAGCCATTGCACTTTATACTGAATTATGACATGAAAAATGCTCCATTCAGATACTGGGTAACTAGATGACTTTAGTATGAATGTCTTTACAGAGACGTTGAATTGTGATCCTTTTTATATTTCTAAATTCACCTGTACATCATCCACACCCAATTACATGTTGGATGATTAAATAGTTGCCAATTTTAAGAAGAAAATGTGAAGAAATAATTGAGGCTACAGTACAGTATGTTGTACAGGAGTAAAATGCTAATGAACAGTGACCATAAGGTGTGAAAATTGTATAGATGATTGCAACCCAGTCCTCTAGGCACACCAATGATATATATATATATATATATATATATATATATATATATATATATATATATATATATATATATATATATATATATATATATATATATATATATATATATTTGGTAGTTTCCAATTATTTCCTGTGGAAATACAGGCAAATACCTGGACTGTTGGTTTACTTTGACGACTGTATTGGGAACTATTTGTATAGGTTATTCCAAGGGTAGGAACTGCAGATGTTGTGGACTTAATTTCCCCTGATGCTTTGCCAGAATATCTGGAGTGCTGAAAGTAATCTACCCCAGGGTTATTCTAGAACAGCCAGTAAAGTGAAGTATCATGGGAGATGTAGTTCTAGGACAACACATAGACTACTTGTTGGCTACTGCTGCCCTAGATTGGCTAATTTTACGGTCGTGAGCCAAAGCCAGATGTAAAAGATTAGCTATGTGATAGCTTTTTTTTTTTTTTTTTTTTGTAGAAACTAGGCAACAGTTTACATTCCGATGCTCATTTACTAAATTGGGGCATGCGTTAAAGTCACGTTATGATCTTTAAAAGTTTTTTTTTTTTTTTTTTTTTTAACAACGGTTGCACTCAGGTATTAATGATCTGATAAAGTGAATATTGGCTTTTGATCTATAATTTCATTTTTTGTGAAGCTGGGAACTTTGCCTGACTGCTAAATTCTGCAAAAAAAATATATTTTCCTTCTTAGTTTGAAAGCAAAGTGACTGTAGTGCTTTGTTCATTGGTAAAAGTTATGCATGGTATAGGAAGGTGCTTAATTTTTCTGCAGGGATTTGAGACGCTAAAGAACTTCTTGACAAAAAAAATTGCCATAATTGGTATTTAAAATAAATCCTTTCAACCGAAAAAAACTGTGCTTTTTTAGAGTAGTTAGTTGAATTTGTAAACCAGTATTGCGCTGAATAGAGGCAATTACAAATATTGGTCAAATTGGGAAAACAATAAAACCATTCAAATACAAAATTGATTAAAACAAAAAATAAAGATTGCTATTCTAATGGGTATTCCCATCTGAAAAGTTTTTTGTTTTTTTTCTCCTCCTCATTTCTCACTTCTAGCCTTATTGGACGGCTCTGCTACCATTCGAGCCATAATGAGTGCAAGAAACAGGATTTCCTGATTACCGATCAATAGTTCATTGATTCTTGCATCATGGGATATACATATAAAGCATCTTACTATTGTGGTCTGGTCTTGACAGTTCTTGAATGTCTATGGAATGTTAATAGAATTGTGGGTCTTGTCTTGTTACATTCCAGTGTTTTCTGCCTCTTGGCATGCTCAAAGCACGGCTTAAAATGTCTGTCTCTCACACTGAATAAAGTGCTGTTAGTGTGCTAAACTACAGAAACAGCCACTGCTATGTGATGTAGATTTTCTACTTGAATATTTTTTATGTTGTAGGAAACCTCAGGAGGTCTGTGTTTACTGTTTTTTATATCTACCGCGATTTTATTATTTTTTTCCTTTTTATTTTTATTTTTTTTTCCTTCTAGCCTTCCCTGTTTTTGAAGGACAATAACCATGGTATAAAAACTGCCTCTCAACCTAAGTTGGTAACAGAAAGCATTGCCTATTAACTATAAACAAGTTTCATAATTAATTCAAAAACTCGACTGGTGTATCGATCAAAGGGTGTTCTAAACGAATGTTCATAGGTTAATACTTTTTCATAGACTCTTACACCTAAATGGTGTTTACTATATGCATTTAGCATAAACACATTAATATGCTTTGTGTGAATAATTGCAAGACAGTGTATGAATTGAAATAAAAGTGCTGTTTGATACTGTACCTGCACTGTGTACAAGGCCAATTTTCATGCAGAGCACCATAGCAACACTCGTAGATTCTCCCCTTACGTTTTTTGTTGTTGTTTGTTTTGTTTTTCTTTTATACACGTGCTTGTCAGAGGGTGATCTAGTTATTTAATTATGGCACTTAAACCTGGAGAAAATGTTGGGAATCTTAATTAGCTGCACACACTCCATTTGGTTAAGAACGAACATGTTTCTGCATTAGGAAAGTTGTTAATATATCATTTTCCAACTGCAATAAACTGCAAGGTATTAAAGAGTAACCTATATCTTTTAAGTACACATATAATGAGAAGCTTTATTAGAACTGATCATGTTTAGGAATCCCACACAATGATGTGATGAAATTTGACAGGACATGTGCAGTGAATTAAGCAGTACAGTTTACTTGAGAATTTGAGTTCAGCAGTTTCCTCCAAAGCATATTACGTGATAACCATACCTATTACTGTGATCAGTGTATTATTATTTTATTGTAACTTGTTTTTCATCTTTATGCTGCAGGTAAAAATATTCTGCCTACCTAATATACTGTGACTATATTCCTTTCTTATAATTGTCCCTGCAGAATTTTTTACTTAAAGGAACAGTCTAATATTGTTTTTCACCAAGTGTTCCTTTATCTGTTTAGTTTAAAAAAAAAAAATGTAAACATGCCTATAATCTAGTCTCAACAATTTTCTCACTTCAGTCAAGGACCCTTCCATGAAGTCATAAAGCTTTATGGCTTTTATCCAATGAAATGCTTCTTATAGAAGTACTACGGACATGCACCACATCCTTGGCAATCGCCATCATCCGACAATCCACTGCTCACAGAGTAGCATTGGATGCATGTTCATTGTCTGCATGCATGTAGATTCCAGGGCTGAGTTTTAGTCTGAAGCCCTCTAGTGGCGGTCTCAATGACAGTCCCAAGGCCGTAGGCATTTCAAAAAGATAGTGGTGTGGTTTCTCAGAATGGCACAGTTTTCAAAGCCGGGGCAGCTTCTTTGCCCCAAAATCACTTCATTAACCCCTTCAATACCAGAATAGAGTATAAACTCTTATTTTCATGTATTGTGAAGTATATCTAGTCCATAAACCCTCATTTATATTCTAGTTATGATTATCAGCCTGTAGAGGAACACATTTCTCTGCCAGAAAATTTAAGCTCACCCACTACTTTCAAATAGTACCCGAGTTTTCAATGCGTGATACCATTCTTAGTCTGGGAGAGGGGAGGAGTGAATGGACTAATTTCACTGTTGGCATTACATTATCAGTCCAGACCTTTATTTTAGAAATATGATTTTACTGGATGTGGGCATTATGCTTAAATGCAGACATTCTTTTTACATTCTGTTGCAATTTTTTTAGTAAACTGCACTACTAGTAATGCCTTCAGGTCCTTACAAATGACCATTTTTTAGATATTTTTCACATCTACTGTATGTGAGGAAAAATAGAATTGACTTTTTAAGTTTGCTTTTATATTAACATTTCAGACTCTGTGTGAAGTATTGTAAAACTTTTGATTTCTCAAATATTTTTTTTCATAAAGGATGAATGAAAAATTAAAAATATGTTGACACTTTGTTTCTCTGCACCCCCCCTTCTCCTACAAAGTTTGCAAAGCAATCGGTACACAAAATTACTGTTATGTTTATAGGCTAGCTATGCATTCCTTGCTTCAAATAGATGGTATGCTAATAGTTTTTTTTAATCAAAGTGCTCAGTAGTGAAGCGGGTAAGATGAAGTGATTTTGATCTTTAGGCTGTCCCTTTAAGCAGATTATCAACAAAAAAAAGGGACTGTTGAATGCATTGTGTGTGTAAAAAAAAAATAAATAAAAAAAAAATGTTTTTTCCAAATTATAAAGGTCACTGCACATAGTGGTATAACCAAAATTAATTATTAACGGAGGCTAGAGTTAGTTAAGATAGCTACCCTGGTATGAAGAGGGACTTTTAAATGTGAATTACTGATAAGAATGAGGGATATAAAGCATTAACCTGTTTTACTATTAATGGATTATAGCTATAATAAGATCAATTTACTGCCTACATGTTCTAGAACATGCCTAAAGTTCTATAGGCAAATTGTTTTTTTTTTTGTCTTTTTTTTGTTTGCATCATTAAATATTTCTGTAAAATCACCACTGGAACCTATATACATATACATATACATACAAAAAAAATAAAGCATGCCTGTCAGTCAGTCCTTGCTGTGCTCCCTGCTATTTTCACATATAAATGATATAAGAATGACTAGAATATTTTGGTGATTGCCCTAGATTGTATCGGGGTCCTTTTAAAAAGGGTTTAGAATACTTTTTCTTATGGGCTTCTTTTTGGCACTAAATTGGGAATAAATAGCCATGTTTTAATAAACCTAATCGAACACTGTGATTTAAAATAAATACATTTTAAAAAAAAGTTTTATTAGCCATGGGAAACCAATCAACGTGATGAATTTTCAAAAGAAGCAATATCAATAAATACCTATAGTGCAGTATAGGATGCCTTTTTTACACTTCATCTGTGGGGGCAAAAAATATCCTTGGCCGGTACACATCTTTAGGCCTGAGAAGTGGTAGTTCATGATTCAAAGTGTGGGGCAATTTTATATATCAAAAAGGTTGCTCTTTCTGTTAAAACGGTTAACCATAAATGAATTCCCTTCAGCTGATTACATCAGTTTATTGGAACTTTCTGGTAGCAACTTAGGTTGTATGCATTTCAAAAGAAAAGCTTTATATGCGATTTCTTTATTTTTGACCTAACAGAATGTTACCTTTTAGACTGGGATATCCAATATTGCCTCTTCAGCAGGTTGGATAGGTTACCTAGAATTCTGTGTCAGCTGTTGAATGGCAGAGAATTTTTGGGAACTATGTCCAACAGCTGGTGGGTCAAAATAGGTGTTACCCTTGTATTAAGCATATATTGCTAGTGAAAATGTATGGTCTTCTTACATGGAGTAATTTGTTATTTCTCAGACATTTGCCCCTGCTTATTGACTTTCACTTTAAATAAAATATAGTTTTAGTTTTTGATAAGCTGCTGAATTTTAAACGTTTTTTGGGGGCCACCAAATATTTTGGATCATGCAGAGAATATATATTGTAATGTAGTAATTTTTGTATTTACATTTGTATGATGTGATAATAGATGTGAATGTTAATCACTGCTTGGCTGTGTTAATAAAATTGTTTAAATACATGGTGTAAATTGTTGTTCTTAACTATCAAAGATTACTGTGAGCTAGAGTAGCAGGCCTATCAGATATACTTGAGGGGGGGATGCTTGTGACTTAGGGACTGTGAAGGGAGGTATATGGAATGGCTAGAGCTGTTAAACGAATTCTGCTGCGGTTTGCCCTCCACACTTTCTAGAGTTGGGGTTGGAATAATAATAGTGAGGCTAAATTAGTTCCTAACCCTAATTTTAAACCTCACCTAAATCCTAAATATACTCATCTGCCCTCCACCCTTAGGGTTAGAAGAATTGAGTGACGCAAACAGTGTTTGAAACCGGTTAAAATTAAAAAAAGAAAATTAAGGTTAGGAACTAATTTAGCCTCACTCAATAATTTTTTTTAACCCTAGAAATAGTGGAGAGCAGAAACCATGTAAGGTCTGAATTTTAGGTTACTTCAAGCCCTACCTTTAGATGTCTTGTTATCAGAACAGACACTTTCATAGTAAATTGAGACATTGAAGAATAAGTTTGTGGTAGTTCGACAGATAACGACTTAAAGGAACACTCTGGACACCAACAAAACTGCTTTTGATAGGTTGTGCCCCCATACTCCTGCTTCTTGTTAAAATGTCTTTAATTTGCCTAATGGACAACTGTCACCTAAACACTATTATTATAATTATTTATTTTCTTTTAAATGTAATAATTTCATCAAGTTTTGATAGGAAATGGATTCTTTGTTAAAGTATAAGTTAAAAAAAACCAAAACAAAAAAAACCTCAGCCCTACCTTTTAGTAAATGACAGGATCATATACATGTTTCAGCCATAAACATGCCCCTTGGGTCATACAGTGTTTGAAATCAGACAACCTCTGCACATTGCAGTGACACCAGGACTGTCAAATTCAAACACTGTTTTCTTTTTAAAGGACACTCTAGTCACCAGAACCACTACAGCTTAAAGGGACACTATAGTCACCCAGACCACTTCAGCTCAATAAAGTGGTCTGGGTGCCAGGTCCCTCAGGTTTTAACCCTTCAGATGCAAACGTTATGTTTACATTAGGGGTTAATCCAGCCTATCTATCTTCCGGACATCCACTAGAGGCACATCTGCGACGTTGGAGGCATATTATGCCTCCACCGTGCAGAGCGTCCATAGGAAAGCATTGAGAAATGTTTTCCTATGGACACTTTGAATGTGTGCACAGCACTTGCTGCGCATTCGGCTCCGGTGACGTCGGACGGGGAGAGGTCAGGTCACCGGTACTGGATTCAGGTAAGCTGCTGAGGTTTTTTTTTTTTAACCCCTTTAGCGCCATGGGAGGGGGACCCTGAGGGTGGGGGCACCCTCAGGGCACTAGTGTTAGGAAAACCGCATTGTTTTCCTGACACTAGTGATCCTTTAATCTAAACGCTTCCTTTTCATAGCTGCCTAGTAACACTTCTAGGTGCCACCACTAAAAATGCTTTCTATTTCAGTTCTGCATTGTGTGCAGGATTGACGTTTGGAGTTTGCTGAACGCTCTAGCAATGCATTGGTTTAATGCATCTGTATGAGGAGACGCTGAGTGGTGTATTGCCATGCATGCACAATAGTGATTTTATTTTTGAGTGGGTTAAGCAGGCTTTTGGTTGCTTCAAAAGCTAAACATTGTAAATTGTGACATGCGGTAAGTGTTGCTTTATATATGTAATATCCAAGCTGTGGCAGAAAAGAAACCTACCCATGGGGAGGATGGGCTCTCGGTGTTGGTAGTGAATCTTGAGAAAATGCTTAACCTGTTTCAGGCTTAATGAATCTTACTAATTACTAAGGCAAAATTTCTAAAAACAAACAATATAAGCATACATAAAACTGGCTAAGCAGCCATCAGTGGCTATGGTCAAATCATACCAAAAAACAAACTACAGTTATTTGATGGGGTGGATCAGTGTCCTTAATAAAACGGCTACATTTCTATTCGAGACACCTATATTTTAGAAAGGGAAAAAAATGACATGACAAAAAAAGTTGGATGATTCTCTATGAGGGATATGAAATTCAAGGGAATCTGGAGAGAGAATATAATGGAGACAATAGTGTAGTATGTATGGACTTGAGGTACATAAAGAGAGGAATCTATATGTAACACACTCACATGGTGCAGAGCCTGAAAACGATAGGCTCAAATCACAAGCGCAGGGGTGTTTTAAGGCAAACACCAAGCCTCTTCAATGGTTTAGTAGCAATCCTCAAAGAAAGGGAGAGATAAAGGGACATGGACCAAAGTCCTAGTGTGTTATCCTCAACCCAGAGTGGTATCAAAACAAATAAAATGCTTGCTCACCTTTTTGAGAGCCAATACAAACTGGGCTCTCAGTGTGATAGGTAGTGTGCCTTTAAGAGGGCACTGCTCTTCTTTGTAGCAGGAAAGTAGATGCAGGTCGTAGGCTCAAATATATAAAAAAACTTTTTATTTAAACACTTACATAAAATATAAATAAAAAAGTTCCCATAAAATTATGGTGTAAAAATGAGTCCTCTTCCGAACTCGACCTGCATCTACTTTCGACCTGCATCTACTTTCCTGCTACAAAGAAGAGCAGTGCCCTCTTAAAGGCACACTACCTATCACACTGAGAGCCCAGTTTGTATTGGCTCTCAAAAAGGTGAGCAAGCATTTTATTTGTTTTGATACCACTCTGGGTTGAGGATAACACACTAGGACTTTGGTCCATGTCCCTTTATCTCTCCCTTTCTTTGAGGATTGCTACTAAACCATTGAAGAGGCTTGGTGTTTGCCTTAAAACACCCCTGCGCTTGTGATTTGAGCCTATCGTTTTCAGGCTCTGCACCATGTGAGTGTGTTACATATAGATTCCTCTCTTTATGTACCTCAAGTCCATACATACTACACTATTGTCTCCATTATATTCTCTCTCCAGATTCCCTTGAATTTCATATCCCTCTTTTTTAAAAGGGTGAGTTTATACATTACATTAGCGCTCCACTGGGTTGTTTGTTGTGACCTTTTCTACTTTCATTACCCCACTATTCTGCATGTTATTGTGTTAAGGTTGGAGGTACCTTCACGTGTGTCGAGCTGCTTAGCGGAACCAGGTTCTTCACCAAATTACAAATTTGAGCGCCTAGGAAAGCACGGTTTATTTGTTATCACTCCTTGGATGATTCTCTAAGGCTGGAATCTGCACCTTAAGCCAGGCTTCCCCAAACTCTGGCCCTCCAGATGTTGCTAAACTATAACTCCCATGATTCTGACTATATTTCATTCATAGAATCATGGGAGTTGTCGTTCAGCAACATCTGGAGGGCCGGAGTTTGGGGAAGCCTGCCTTAAGCAATAGGAGGGTAGGCCAAGTGATAGTCTCCGAAATTATTTGTATGTGCATCTGTGAGTCCAATTGCCATTAAAGGAACACAAACCTGTATTCCTGACCCTATAGTACAGGCTTCCCCAAACTACGGCTCTCCAAATGTTGCTGAACTACAACTCCCATGATTATCCACTTATCTATTTAATTCATAGAATCATGGGAGTTGTAGTTCAGTAACATCTGGAGGGCCGCAGTTTAGGGAGGCCTGCTATAGTGTTTAATACACCATTTAAATGGCTTGCCCTCCCTTAGCCCCTCAAAAAAAATAATTGAAAACTCACCTTATTTTCAGCCCCGCGCGGGTCTGCTGATACTGTCCCCACCCTGATCTGCCTCCTTTGTGACATCAGAACTGCCTCCTTGCCGATTTCAGCCAATTCAATGCTTTCCCTATGGATTGGATTGGATTGGATGAAATCGGCAAGAAGGCGGAATGGGGATGGGGCCAAACACCATTTTGGCCAATCAGCACCTCATAGAGATGCACTGAATCAATGCATCTATGAGGAAAACTCAACATTTCCATGCAGAGGGTGGAGACGCTGAACGGCAGTGCTGCCTACTGTGCAGCACTGCTCCAGGAAGCATCTCCAATGGCCATCTGAGGAGTGGCCACTTGAGGTGTCCCTAGGGGGCAATGTAATTAAAATATGCCAGATGGCAATAATTATACTGACCAGAACTGCATTAAGCTGTAGAACTATGACAGCAGCTATTGGAAGTCAATGGGGGATGCAGAGTGGTGTGTGCCGTTATTCTGTATCTCCTATGGCCACCAGACACTGCCATTTGACTGATATAGTAGGGAAAAGACTTTGCAGAGTGGATCCAGAAGGATAATTAGTTTAAGAAAATAACGAAAGCAGCTTCCTGCAGCATTACTCCATTGATTCGCTGTGACACGCCTTTTCACAAAACATCTTTGATAAACTATAGGTTTGCAGCTCAGATCAGAATGTAAATTAAACCCAAACATAACATCTACTTTAACAGTAATTCCTCAGCTACATTTTTATTTTAATACAATACCGCACACCTGCACTTCATAATCCGGTGACAATTACCAAATTCGGTGGGTGCAAGCAAATCTGCAGCAATTGCCTGGATACACTTGGTGTCAGGATTACATTATGTGCTTTTTCATCTGAATCCTATACAAGTATAAGATTTGTAAGATTTACAAATTAACGATTTTAACCTGAATAGGGGCCAAATGCATCTACAAATGATCTTTCATTGGATTTTACGGTTTACCCTATTGTCCCCACCTGTGGGAACAGGTAGGGGCTATTTGATACAATAACGGGGGTTATGTGTCCTTGCTACAGACTGAGCTCTCATAGCGGGGAAATCCCTATATGGGCTTTCCCAGAATATGGCAGCTATTACATCTGGTGGGAAAACTTCCCATGTTATGCAATATCAGTAAGTGGGATCTTTTCACCCTCCAAGCACTGGCCAGCTGCCAAATAATTAACCCTAGCACCGCCAAAAGATATTTTAACTATTTACCCACTGTCTGCTAGCGCGATTTAAAAAATAAAAAAAAATTCCAAGCCCGAAATTTAAGCATTTGGTCTGGGTGCCTATATTGTCCCTTTAAATGATGTACACCCATATGAGGTGCTGATCACATGCTCCACTCCTGGACCACCAGGGTCCCTGTTACGTCCTTACTGGACAATCAGAGGTTTTAACCCACTCCTGTTCAAGGTAAGCAGGAGAGGGGCAAAAAAAAAAAACCTGTTTGTTTTTTAATTTTTTAATAAATGAGGAAGCCACCCCGAACATCTGACGCTTATTTTCCTCCCACATAGATTCACAACACTGTCAGCCCACCCTCCCAACACCCTGTCAACAATCCACATACACAAAGCCTCGATCACATTCAGAAGCCTTCAGCAGATGCGGAATGATGGGAAGACAGTGGGAATTGCTAGTTAGGAGGATAACTAGAATCGGGCAAAGAAATAGTGGGCATAAAGGCAGAAAATTAGGGAACATAAACAGATATGTAGCATGGCAGAGATAGAAAGATACTTAAGGGTTACTCCAACCAAAAACACTGGTCCCAACATTTCAAAAGGCCCAACGGGGACACTTTAACTTTAGGGGTGTGGTCAGGAGCAAGGCTATTCTGAGAAATTTGAACTGACTTACTAATAATTTATGGAACTGTAATATGTTAGAGTAAGAACAATGTATTTTATTTACATGGAGAGATTTCTGAGCACATTCATTGTAGTTTAAAGATACATTACTGGGAGTATTAATTTTGTATTGCTCTGTTGTATACATCAACAATGTGGAGCTCCTACAAAAGAGGGACATTACAATAGAATAGAGGGGTTTGGGCTTCAAATAGGGACTGTGCCTTCTAAATAGTAACCCATTCTACGCTGGCCTGCCTCCCCACTCCAACTGCAAAAAAAGAAGAGAAAAAGCTTAAAGGACCACTATAGGCGCGCAGACCACTTCAGCTTAATGAAGTGGTCTGGGTGCCTGGTCCAGCTAGGATTAACCCTTTTTTCTGTAAACATAGAAGTTTCAGAGAAACTTCTATGTTTACCTATGGGTTAATCCAGCCTCTAGTGGCTGTCCCATTGACAGCCGCTAGAGAGCTTCCGCGCTTCTCACTGTGATTTTCACAGTGAGAAGATGCCCGCGTCCATAGGAAAGCATTGATAATGCTTTCCCATGGACTGGCTGAATGCGCGCGCAGCTCTTGCCACCCATCCAGCCTGAGGGTGGGGGCACCCTCAGGGCACTATACTGCCAGGAAAATGAGTGTTTTCCTGGCACTATAGTGGTCCTTTAAACTTACCTCTTTTCCCTTGCTGAGTGCATGTAGTCCCTCTGCCCAATCATCCTTTCCTGATGTAATTCCCTTTTTTTTTTACGGAGGGGGCAGGGAGGACAGATGTGTTGGCATAAAGGGGGCTGTGCTGCCATTGGCTGTCTGGCGAAAATATACGATATGTGCAATGCATCAGATGCCAATTTTGCACAGAATTGATATGGCGGAGTTACATCTCCAGGAACAAAGGGATTCATCTTTATATGTGCAGCGTTTCAAAGTGAAACGCTGCTGCTTATTATTATTATTATTTATTATAATATTTATAAAGCGCCAGCAAATTCCTTAGCGCTGTACAGTGGGTGGACTAACAGACAAGTTGGACGCACAGGAACAGAGGGGTTGAGGTCCCTGCTCAATGAGCTTACATACTAGAGGGAGTGGGGTGACACAAATGGGAAAAGTATTCACTGAGTGCTTAGTAGGTTATTTTTCACAGTTGCAGAAAAGGAATCAGGGTGCGAGGAGGGAAAGCTGCTAACAGTTTAATTGATATGCTTTCCTGAAGAAGTGAGTTTTCAATGATTTTTTTGAAGGAGTGGAGGCTTGGTGAAAGTCTTACGGAAAAGGTAAGGGAGTTCCACAGGTATGGTGCAGCCTTGGAGAAGTCACTGAGAAGGGGGATTGCAACAGTCAAGGCAAGAGAGAACAACGGCATGGACCAGCACCTAAGCCGCTTCAGGTGTTAAATAGGGGCGGATGTGAGCTATGCTTTTGAGATGGAAACATAGAAACATAGAATGTGACGGCAGATAAGAACCATTCGGCCCATCTAGTCTGCCCAGTTTTCTAAATACTTTCATTAGTCCCTGGCATTATCTTATAGTTAGGATAGCCTTATGCCTATCCCACGCATGCTTAAACTCCTTTACTGTGTTAACCTCTACCACTTCAGCTGGAAGGCTATTCCATGCATCCACTACCCTCTCAGTAAAGTAATACTTCCTGATATTATTTTTAAACCTTTGTCCTTCTAATTTTAGACTATGTCCTCTGGTTGTGGTAGTTTTTCTTCTTTTAAATATAGTCTCCTCTTTTACTGTGTTGATTCCCTTTATGTATTTAAATGTTTCTATCATATCCCCCCTGTCTCGTCTTTCCACCAAGCTATACATGTTAAGATCCTTTAACCTTTCCTGGTAAGTTTTATCCTGCAATCCATGAACCAGTTTAGTAGCCCTTCTTTGAAGCGGCAGGATTTGACGATCGACTGGACATGAGGCATGAAGGAGAGGTCGGAGTCAAAGAGAACCCCTAGGCAGTGAGCCTGCGAGGTAGAGGTGATGGTGGCGCCATTGACGTGGAAGAAAACAGACAATGGTGTTGCAAGACTTGAGGGATAAAATAAGTTCTGTTTTGGACAGGTTGAGTTTAAGGAAGTGAGCAGCGATTGAGTTGGAAATCGCAGAGAGGCAGTCAGAGACATTTGTCAAGATAGGCAGGGGAGGACAGGTAGATTCACATGTAATCCACATATAAATTATAATGGAAGCCAAAGGAGCTGATGAGTTTACCAAGGGAGGCAGTATAGATGGAGAACAGTAGGGGACCAAGGATTGAACCTTGGGGGACACCAACAGAGAGGAGTTGCGTAAAAAGCAGAGCCAGAGAAATTAACACTGAAAGAGCGCTGGGAGAGCTAGGAGGAGCACATACAGGCTTCAGGCACCATGACCACTTCAAATAGCAGCAGTGGGCATGGTGGATTTAGCTCTGATTAGCCCTTTAACCCCTTAAGGACCAAACTTCTGTAATAAAAGGGAATCATGCCATGTCACACTTGTCATGTGTCTTTAAGGGGTTAAAAAGGGGACTTGGAGAAAGAAGGAAGAGAAATAGTGGCAGAGGGTGCAACTAGGGAGAGGAAAATGAGTGTATAACCTCTTCATAACCAGAGTACTACATGAAATATAAAAATGAAAAAAAATCAACCGGATCAAACTTTTCCTGCAACAACTAAAAACCAGTTCAATAAAGGAAGAAACTATAAAAAAAAAAAAAAAAAATCTGCTTTGCTTGACTTCCCCTAATGCTCCCTTGCTGTTCCCTTTTTGCGTTTCCTAATAAAGTTTATTGAAGCCAAAAAAAAGGAGTGCGAGAAGAATAAGTGCCGATCAAAACAATGTAAGCCGCTGGTACGGGGGCGCGCACGCTCTCAGGGGGGCGCGCACGGCGTGTGCTTTCCTGCCCTCGGCTTGTCCTGGCTGCGCATGCGCGGTGTCAGTTCCAGCAGCAGAGGGAGGAGGAGGAGGAGGAGGAGGAGGGGGTGGAGGTGAGGGACACAGGCGGTCTCCATAGCTCGGGAGAAGAGCCGTCAGGGGACAGTAATACGGAGCCGGCCAGGCCCAGGCCACCTTGGAGAATACACCGCGGGAGGCATTGTCCCTCTGCCCTCACCGGCACCATGGTCATGGCGTTATTCGTGGAGACTTTCTGGGTGAGCTCGATTTCCTTCCTGGCCGGTGTCCGGCCTCCCATTCCCTCCCTGTGGGCACCTCCTGGGGATCCCAGGCTGGGGCTGGCAGCTCCACCTAGCCTCCCAGGAACCCCCTATCACTTTAATTAGCGGCTGGCCATTGCATGAAAAGGGCTGCCCTGCACAGTCTGCAAGAGGAAAACAATACAACTTAATAAAGGCTGTGCATTGCTCTGGGACCCCCTTTCCATGATTTAATAAAGGCTGTGCATTGCACTGGGGGACCCCCTTCCCATGATTTAATAAAGGCTGTGCATTGCTCTAGGACCCCCTTTCCAGTATTTAATAAAGGCTGTGCATTGCACTGGGACCCCCTTTCCATGAATTAATAAAGGCTGTGCATTGCACTGGGACCCCCTTTCCATGATTTAATAAAGGCTGTGCATTGCACTGGGACCCCCTTTCCATGATTTAATAAAGGCTGTGCATTGCTCTAGGACCCCCTTTCCAGTATTTAATAAAGGCTGTGCATTGCACTGGGACCCCCTTTCCATGAATTAATAAAGGCTGTGCATTGCACTGGGACCCCCTTTCCATGATTTAATAAAGGCTGTGCATTGCACTGGGACCCCCTTTCCATGATTTAATAAAGGCTGTGCATTGCTCTAGGACCCCCTTTCCATTATTTAATAAAGGCTGTGCATTGCTCTGGGACCCCCTTTCCATGATTTAATAAAGGCTGTGCATTGCACTGGGACCCCCTTTCCATGATTTAATAAAGGCTGTGCATTGCTCTAGGACCCCCTTTCCATTATTTAATAAAGGATGTGCATTGCACTGGGACCCCCTTTCCATGATTTAATAAAGGCTGTGCATTGCACTGGGACCCCCTTTCCATGATTTAATAAAGGCTGTGCATTGTTCTGGGACTCCCTTTCCATGAATTAATAAAGGCTGTGCATTGCTCTGGGACTCCCTTTCCATGAATTAATAAAGGCTGTGCATTGCTCTGGGACCCCTTTTCCATGAATTAATAAAGGCTGTGCATTGCACTAGGACCCCTTTTCCATGATTTAATAAAGGCTGTGCATTGCTCTGGGACCCCTTTTCCATTATTTAATAAAGGCTGTGCATTGCTCTGGGACCCCTTTCCCATTATTTAATAAAGGCTGTGCATTGCTCTGGCACCCCCTTTCCATGATGCAGTCATAGATTTCCCCTCAGTAGAATGTGCTTTAGGTATATAGCAGGGAAGCACTTTTCCTGCACTGGCCACCAGTTTAAATAAGTTAAAGGTTTCTTGGAGTGCGAGGTGAATCTGGCAGTGGGGGACCTAGGGCACAAAATATTGCCGTGCACCAGTTTGTACCTATTCACAAAATAACGAAAATGTAATGAATTAAAATGCACATTGCTAAATTCATGTTAAGCTAGCAGAGTTAATATATATATTTTATATATTCTTTTCCTCCAAGTCAGCTATTCTAGTTTCTGTTTGACATTAGATTAAAAAAATATGCCCCTTGAATGAATCATATTCATTCATATATGAATTAATCAGTGAATTTAATACTTAACTGCAAATTAAATATATCAAATTGTGTGATTTGGAATAATTCTTAATGTATTTTCTGTAGCCTCCTCTTGGCCATGGCCGCCTATGTTAAGCAGAATGGAATGTCGTTAATAAGAATATAGATAGATCTCCCGTATGATTTTTGTTTTTTATTTGGAAATTGGTAACTTGGTATTTTCAGTTGGCTACAAGAACATCTATTGTACCTTATTCATAACTACTAACATAACCTCAGTTAATAACCCTTAAATATGAATTTACCTTGAAATATGGACAGTGTTTTTCTTACTCGCGCACATCAGTACTTGCTGGTTTTTGCAATGCTTATTCTTGCGTTTTTAAAGTTGAAGACAAAGATGATTACAAAATAAAGATCAGGAACTAACTTACCTTCAAAATGTCATTAAATGCAGTGTTTAGTTGGTCTTTCTGCAGCTGGAAGAGAATGTATCCCATAAACATCTGCATAGCATGGGGTTTATAAGAAAAGTAGTTTGACCCCAAGAGCTGGTCCACTCATTGTAAAGGACAGGGTGGTACTGCTGTGTAAATTGACAGCAGCCATACTGCATCTGCTGTGAATTTACCCATGGCTCCGTTCATTAGAACTGGGCTATGTGTACAGCGCTATGGAATTTGTTGGCACTATATATAATATATAATAATAACATGTAGCCCTTAGCAGTCGTCTGCAGTTCATCTACCACTTTGGGGAGGAGATACTTCAGCTCAAGTTAAACATATTCATTTGGACAAGATGAACACAGGCAGTCTGGAATACTTGTTGGGGCTGCTTGATTGATAGCTTTGTCTGGCAGGGCTAGAGCTGCAGCAATTTTACAAATTGCTACAGTTCTAAGCCACTCTCAGAGAATTGGTACAGGGTATTACATGTCCTTTTAATTTGTTATACTTAGCGTGACCCTTTAAGCAGTGATTTTGACAGACCAATAGAATCAAGCACAAAAGGTAGAGAATGCTGCGCAAATGAGTGATGATTTACCTAGATGCACTAAATGCTTTTTAATTATATTTTACAAGATGCCAGCAAGCCTTCAGCCTGGCGGAAACACAGTTAAAAGTAAAATAACCAAACATTTGGGTTGTCATAGTTAGCTGTTATTGAGTTAGATTATGTGAAATTCTCCTCTACCAATAACTGCTTATTACATGCCAGCAGAACATAATGGAAAGCATGGTGCACAACAGATGGAGTGCCACGTCTTAGTGTGTGTATGCAATCTGCTCTTCAGTGAATTTATCTATGGCCAACAACTGTTACATTATTTAACGTCTCAGTGGTCTTGGTGAGATAGCGCAGTGGTTAGAACTCCAACTACAGGATCTCCGTGTTTGGTTGTTCCTGACAAGGTCAGTGCCTTTCAGCCTTCCAGGGTAGATAAACTGCTACTATCCAGAACACTTTAATATATTAACAATTTTCAAAAATTGAGTCACAGAAATAGATATATATGAGATATACCGGAACAAAAGGAATAGAGAAACTTTACTTTAAGCAAATTTAAACTGACTTTGATATTTTTATTACGTGTGTGTGTGTGTGTATATTGTGTGTGTTTTTGTGCAGCTGAGGAAACTTTGGAGATTGATTACAATACATATTGTGTCACACCGCAGGTGGTCAAATAACCCTGGAAGCTTTATTATATGTTGTTCAGGGTTGTAAATATTTCTGCTGACACCTATATTTCATTGACGACCGTGGCTATGCATTACATAGCCCCTGCTATAAACCGCTTTATCACATAGCTGAGTTATTTTGTGTTGTAGCTTATTTTGAATAAGTAATGAAGACTAAACCATGTGTCTGATCTTGCATTACTGTTTATGTATAACAGGCCATGAAATATAAACTGCCCAAGTCCCATGATGTTAAGGCAAACACTTTATTAATATTATTATTGGTATTCAAATAGTGCCAACTAATTCTGCAGCTTTACAATATTATGAAGGGGGGGGGGGGGGGGAGACAATTACACAATGACACAGGAACAATATGTAGAAGAGGTCCCTGCTCAAACGAGCTTACAGTCTACAGGAGGTGGGGTACAGAGCAGCAAGGGTGACAGCCACCAAACAAGGTGGAAAAGTTGCATAACTGGAGGAGATAGTGGAGTATGGCTCTTTAGGAGAGAGCAAGAGACAGACTCAGGTAAGTATAGATAAGTTACTCTTTATGGAATAAGAACATAGTTTGTTGGCCACCTCTGCAATACATAAATTAAAAGCTGTGTAGTCTGGGCCATGGTTCTTACTGCTTTGTGTTTAGAAGTTGTTATTGCTTATTTAGACTGTTATAATTGTTAATATGCATGTTCAGAAAATAAAGAGGTGTTTTGTTCTCCCTGCAAAATAAGAATCTTGAATCTTATACTTGGTTTTTATATAGCATTATACGCACTTTAGATATTTAGACAGAGTGGATCTGAGATCTGTATAATTAGTCATCGCCTGTATTATTATGACTTTTGGCATTTATATAGCGCCTGCTTAATCCTCAGAGCTTTACAATATTATAAATGGGGAAATTAAACAATAAATGAGACAATTACAAAATGTTACAGGGACAGTAGGTCTTTAAGAGCCCTGTTCAAACGAGCTTACAGTCTAAAGCAGGGGTTCCCAATTTTTCTAGTGGCACCCTTTGACATAGTGTATCAACTGCCTCCCCCCCCCCCCCCCAACAAAACCCAAACAATATTGCGTTGTTGCATAAACCTTTTTTTTTTTTTTTTATATATGTGCTGGTGTGTGTGTGTGTACATATGTATCTGACAGACAGATAAACACACACACCTTGACACACAGATGCACATACAGATTCACACACATTGGCAGATATACACATATGTTTATATTTGCTGTCACCTAACCTCTTTTCTTTCTTCCGTGCTGCTGGCTGAGGATGGTGTGCCAGGTCGGCAGCTGCTCACTCTGCTGCGCTTCCTTTCCCTCCAGCCGGTGCGCTCTGTCTGGGAGGAAGTGCTGTCACTTCTTTCCAGCATCCCATACTACATGGGCCTGGTCGCGGTCTTAGACTCCCGCAGCGCCTTACCGGACGCCTGTTTAGCGATACCATCATGTGGCCCTAAATGCTTGGGCCAACCGACGGGCACATCGCCGCGGAACCCCAATTTTGTTGGATTCCGCAGAACACTAATTGGGAAAGCCTGGTCTAGAGACAAGATATTTGCTATACACGAGCTTTGTTAATTGGGATCTAATTATATTTTAAATGAAATATGTTATTTAAAGAAAAAAATGTTTTTCTGAATGAGGTCTTTATTAAAAATGTATTGCATTTCTTTGTATGTGCTGTAGTATTGCAAGATCTGTGTACATTTTATTGTGCAAATTCCTTTGCATAGTTGTACATGTGAACTTTATCGTTTTACTAGGCTTTGTGCAAAACCTTTTGTCCATTAACTTCCTAATATCTTACTCAGCAATTTACCGGGAGATAGCTTGGAAACATTTGTTTTGCATTTATTGCCATCATTCCAAAGTTATTTTGTACAAAGACTGCAGCCATGATGTTAATAAAATAAATACTATATCAATTCTCATAACTTATTTTTAACATGCTAAGTTTTTTTTTTCTTAAACAAAACAAACTTGCTTTTTTTTCTATAGAAACAATAATGAATTTTTTTTTTTTTTTTACAAGCGTTTGTTATGCATCTCTACAATGCATTAAAGGGGTTTAATGGAATTTATTGATTGCGTGTCACCAGAAACTCTCAGCCAATCCATCTAAAAACAGGCGAAATCATTATAAATAGCGTGGAAGGGGAGCTTCTGCTTTAGCAATATCGCTAATGAGGGGCCAGCACACAGTTTGTTTCAAGCTCATTGAAAACTGACACACAATTGTAAGATGGAAACAGAGAACTCTTCCGTCCAAAATGAACATTACAGATTCTGCTGGTTATGGTCATTAGAGGGTCCCTTTAACTTGACTTTTTTTTTCTGGGACTGCCCTTTGAGTTAAAACATACATTTGGTTTGGGTAACTCCCTTTTAATCACTTCTAATGAGTGCTGCCTCTTCAGCTATTCTTTGGAATAATTGTCACTATTAGTATATTTATGATTCACAAATGCTTGTCCTGATGAAACACTGTACTGTGACAAATCCTTTATTATGTTGATAAACTCCATGCACTACTTAACCTGCAGTGTATTTATAGTGCAAACATTTTTAATGTGTGTACTTGGTTTTACCTAATTGAGGCAAATCCATTTTTATTGTGGGAAATCTTATCAGAGTTTCCAAATGCACCATGTTTTCCCTGGACACTTCTCTCTTCTTTATATTGGTGGGGGAAGTGCTGCCTGATTGTAGGTAGCATTCATATACAGCAGAAGGTAGATTAAATAACTCAGAGGTCTCATATGCTCAGTTTGTGGTGCAATTTACTCAGGCGCTCACTGTGCCTAGCGGGGGGTCGTCTACACCTTGCTGACAAGGCTCAAAGGGGCCAAAACATTTTTACGGGGTTACTGTATATCTCGTGCACTTTTTGGATTTTGGAGCTAAACTGTGCTATTTCTGGGATCAATCGAATATGTAAATGGTATAGGTTCTCTTCTATCTGTAATGGCACTATTGAGCAAAAACATTTGAGACTTGAGCGGGTACATACCGAAGGGCTAGTTAATGTTGTTTGTCTAAACTTTTGCAGTTCTTGTATTCCCTTGGTTTTTTTTTTTTTTTTGCAAAAGGTGAAATATGTGATCATGGCTTTTCTTTTGGGATTCATCCTTCAGGTATCTTTGTTGTCTACAGGGCAGCACTTTTCATATGCTGTCCATCAGCATGTAGAGATGATCAATGTTCAGGATATTTGAACATGGTGACATCAAGCAGATCTAGTCTTGACATATCATTGGTTCTGAAGGAGTTAAAATTAAAAAAATACTGTAGCGTTAGGAATACAAAATTGTATTCCTAACACTAGAGTTTCCGTCTGCTTCCGTGCCCCCTCCACCCGGTTATTAAAGGGTTAAAAACTTTATTCACTTTCCTCTTTCCAGCACTTAGGCTCTTCGGTGCTAGATCAATCTCCTCCTCCCTTGAAGTCACAGCGATGGGGGGAATCTAATGCACATGTTCGATGAGTGTCCTGCATGTATTACACCTTCCCTACAGGAAAACATCTAATAAATCCTTTCCCATGGGAATTTTGAATTCCTCATGTAAAGTGTGAGGATGTCCAATGTCATTTCACGATGTAGGCTAGCTTAACCTTGGAATATAAACACTGCACCCAGACCACTTTAATACGATGAAGTGGTCTGGGTGCCTATAGTGTCCCTTTAACCCCTTAAGGACACATGACATGTCTGACACGTCATGATTCCATTTTATTCCAGAAGTTTGGTCCTTAAGGGGTTAAAGGGATACTCTAAGCACCAAAACAACTTATTGAAGCAGCTTTAGTGTTGAGGCCACACCCCTGCAGCCTCAGTGCTTAATTCTCTGCCATTTAGGAGTTAAATCACATTTGTTTTTGCTTATGCAGCCCTAGCCACACCTCCCCTGGCTGTGACTCACATCCTACATGAAAAAATGATTTCATTTTCAATCTGGTGTGACAGCAGTGTGTTTACTTTAGATGGTTTTTATCTCCTGCTCTGAAAATTGAACTTTAATCCACACAGACTCCTGTAGGCTATTAACAGAGCAGGAGATAAGAAATTCTAAAACCAACAGACTGCAATAAAGGAAGTTTAAAGGAACATTATAGCATTAGTTTTACTAATGCTGCAGTGCTGCGTTAGCTGTTTAAAGCCATTTAGGAGTATCCTACCTTTTCTCCCCTGCACCACCAGCCTCTTCTCTGCCGTCGCACCTCCATTGCCTTGAGATCATCCAGACCAGTTTATTTAATTATAAAGTATTTTACCAGTAAGGGTACGTTGAGATCGCTCTCGTTTTCAATTATGTCATGTGCCCATAAAAATAAAAAATTCCATTCCTGATGATCTCAGCCAATCCAAAGCTTTCCCATATACAGCATTTGGAGTCTAGTGCGCATGTGCTGCAAAACACCGAGCTGTCCAGTTAGAACACCGGGCTGTCCAGTTAGAACACCGGGCTGTCCAGTTAGAACACCGGGCTGTCCAGTTAGAACACCGGGCTGTCCAGTTAGAACACCGGGCTGTCCAGTTAGAACACCGGGCTGTCCAGTTAGAACACCGGGCTGTCCAGTTAGAACACCGGGCTGTCCAGTTAGAACACCGGGCTGTCCAGTTAGAACACCGGGCTGTCCAGTTAGAACACCGGGCTGTCCAGTTAGAACACCGGGCTGTCCAGTTAGAACACCGGGCTGTCCAGCTAGAACACCGGGCTGTCCAGCTAGAACACCGGGCTGTCCAGCTAGAACACCGGGCTGTCCAGCTAGAACACCGGGCTGTCCAGCTAGAACACCGGGCTGTCCAGCTAGAACACCGGGCTGTCCAGCTAGAACACCGGCTGTCCAGCTAGAACACCGGGCTGTCCAGCTAGAACACCGGGCTGTCCAGCTAGAACACCGGGCTGTCCAGCTAGAACACCGGGCTGTCCAGCTAGAACACCGGGCTGTCCAGCTAGAACACCGGGCTGTCCAGCTAGAACACCGGGCTGTCCAGCTAGAACACCGGGCTGTCCAGCTAGAACACCGGGCTGTCCAGCTAGAACACCGGGCTGTCCAGCTAGAACACCGGGCTGTCCAGCTAGAACACCGGGCTGTCCAGCTAGAACACCGGGCTGTCCAGCTAGAACACCGGGCTGTCCAGCTAGAACACCGGGCTGTCCAGCTAGAACACCGGGCTGTCCAGCTAGAACACCGGGCTGTCCAGCTAGAACACCGGGCTGTCCAGCTAGAACACCGGGCTGTCCAGCTAGAACACCGGGCTGTCCAGCTAGAACACCGGGCTGTCCAGCTAGAACACCGGGCTGTCCAGCTAGAACACCGGGGCATGATCTGTACACCAAAATCAATCCATTAAGCTAAAGTTGTTTTGGTGCCTTTAGTGCCCCTTTTAACAGTAGCAAAGCTTGAGCTGATTTGTACGTAGCAGACAATCTATAAGATTTTAGTGGCGAAGAATGGGGTTTGGTAAGTGGTGGGCTTTATGTGACTGTTAATTTCTGTTTTTAACAGTGAGCTAATGGTGTTTGGTTTAGAAACCATATTCTGTGATTTTTTTTTTTTTGCCTGATATAAGATGACTCCACTTATGGTTTGATGTTCACTTTGCCATCGGGCGGTATAAAGCTACAGGATGCATATGTGACAAACCTTTTCCCCTTGTCAGCATTCCATAGCAAAAGAGGGGGGAAACACATTAAACGTTTAGAAAGCTTGAAAGCCACAATATACAGTGCACTGTGTGCCGCGCTTAACACCTAGTAGAATAAAATGGACAGAAAACCCCTTCCTGGGTTCATATTGCAAACCTAGTATGTCAGTGAAAGAAAATATGATTATTTATTTGGGTCCATCCTGCAAGTTTAAATCATATGGAAAACATAAGGTTGTATTCATTCATTTCTATACACTTAGTGTTCGTTCTGGATATTTGTGCTTTAGAAATATCTTGTTGGATGTGTAGTTGTAAAGTGCTGAGATTGCGGACTGTTCTTTAAAGGAGCAGTCTAACATAAGAAACCCAAATCATGCATTTCTAAAATGAATGTTCTCCTGTCTGCTTAGCTCAGTGCCTCTTCAGCTCGCTGGACTTACTACAGCTGCCTCTTGCCCGTAATAGCATTATTTTTTATTTCTGCCAATCCAGTGTTTTTCCATTGAGAAGCATTGCGGTGGGGACTATTGTGCATACAAGGCAAACAGCATCTTCTCATAGAGATATGTCCAAATCCGCCTCTATGGAGAGCGCTCTGAATGATGAGGCCAAATGTTACTCCTGCAAAGATTGCAGGACCAGAATAAGAAGCCTCTATAGTTAGGGGTGGTCTGAGAGACAGCCACTGGAGGTGTCCTAAGGGACAAATACAAACCTTGCCTTTTCACAGAATAGGCAGTGTTTAAAGGTGAGAGACTGCAGGGACAATCTTTTTGCACCAAAGCCACTACATTAAGTTGTAGTGGTTCTGGTGCCTAGAGTGTCCTGTAATTCTGAGAAAATGGCACATTTACAAAAGACAAAGCTTTAACTGCTAGTGTGTCTAGAATGAAGGTTTTTTTCATTAATGTGTGAATTGTGGGATTTCGAAGTGAACATGTTTTCATCCATCACTGTAGGTCAGGATTTGAAATTCATTGGTTCACGATTTAATGATGAACCTTGTCAAAGTATCTAAAATGGGGGTGCTTGCATTAGACCTCCCTCATAGGAAAACCTTATTCAATGCTCTCCCATAGGGAAAATCTGACGCTGGAGGTCCTCATGCAGAGCGCAAGGACGTCCAGCGTCAGATAACGGACCAAAAGTGGTTTTCTGGTAGACAGCCACAGAGGGCAGACTTGGAGTTATCTTGAACTGCACTGTTTTATATTGCAGAACTAAGTGCAATAGGGACACTGTATCCAGACAACTTCAATTAGCTGAAGTCTGGGTGCCTAAAGTGTCTCTTTAAGAGTGTGGATGGGTCGGGGGCGGGGCTGTTCTGAGAAATTTTAGGTGACTCACTTATAACCATTTGTGCAACTCAATTGTAGCTTAGAACAATGTATCTGATTCACACAGACTGATTTCTTACACATTGATTGTAGTGTAAAGACTAATTAATAGGAGCTCTGTTATACACTCAGACACATCAACAACATTAGGATGGAAAAGAGCGATTTGGGCCCAACATAGGCACTGGCAATTGGAGTTATGATACTATGCAGCTCTTAACCTTACAGAGCATATATTGTGAGGTACCCATGTTTAATCTATCGTCTTCCTATTCTTTGTTAGTCTTTTTACCCAACAGACGGCAATCAAGCTGCCGCCTCTGTGAGGCTTGTCATTGGGAATCTTCTACTAACACATGTCGGTCTTTCAGTTAGTGCGTTTTTTTCATTCACATAACTGGTGCAGATGATGGTATAGATGTCGGGAGGGAAACAGACTCATATCGTTGCTGTAAGATATCAGTCCAGCACAGTGGCAGCACAACCCACAGCCTTGAAATAAACAAACAGCAAAGTGCCTCCCAGTAATAGTTTTGATGATAGCAATCTAAGGCATCAGGAAGAATGATATTCATATGGCCCATGTGAATAACATTTACACTCTCCAGATGAGTATTTCTTTCCTGTTAACTGATATTATTAAGGGAACCTAAAGTGTAAGGAATACAAGTGTGTATTCCTAATGTTATGGTGGCTGTTTAGGTTACCGGTCTCAATCTGCAGGGAGAAAAATATATAATAACGGAAACACCCCCCCCCCCCCCCCCGCCCTTTTTGAAAACTTTTTAGCCATTTTCATTGCAACAAGGAGTTCACTGAACTAGCCAGTGACTAGGGCACTATGATGTTGAGAATGCAAGTTTGTATTCCTTACTTGATAGTGTGACAGACCTCCCTGTCTCTGGATTATCTCTGAAAACTTGTTTCGTCTGTTTGTTCGTCAGTTCCCAGTTGTTCCTCTATTTCCCTGGTTCCATTCACTAAAATGAACTAACTACCGAATGGCTGGCCACCCAGCAGGGAAGTGTGCTGCTTGTTAACCTTTTTGACCTCTTTTACACTATGGTTAACCTCAGCCACTTCCATCTCCCGAACGGTCTTCTGGGTGGTTGTCGTTCGTATGTATGAACACGAGGTGGCGGCCATCTTGGAAGTCGAACCTACCCAGTGGTGTTTTTTTGTCGAGCGTCTGGAACTGTTGTCGGGCACGCAATCGCATGAACACTGCTGAGACTTCCATTTCATGAGCAGGTCGACTTCCAACCGCACAAACACGGCGCTGTTCGGTAGTTTTAACCACACGAACTAAAGAAAAGGAACAAACTATTCCTCGACCAGTTGTATTCTGTGTTTTTGTGTAAATTGGTATCCCCGAATCTATACTCCGGTGGCGTTTCAGTTCCTTTCGTGGGATCTGAGTGCATTCGACATGTTGGGCGCTCAGATCCCAGCTACCCGGGGATATAGGACTTGAGGGGGTACCCCAATGTTAAATGTATTTTGAGGGGTATTGTAAGTTTGTATGTCCTGGACCTGAAGGGTAAAGTAATTATGTCTGTGTTCATACCGCGGTGCCCTTCGGGCCCTGTGGGGAATGCCCCTTGAAAATGTTCTCAGGAAACCCCTTGCATGGGGATTTACATAAAAGCCAGCCAGTGGCACCCATTAAAACAGTTCATGCTTGACCCTCAACACAAAGCCTCGTCTCGTGCTTGGGGGGATATTTCTTAAAGGTTCCTGTTTAGCGCTTTGGATTATTTGGTAGCGAACTTCATATTGGGGGAAAGAACATCCTTTGGCTGCGTTAACCCCTTCTCCTACCCGGGGTGCCGCCACCGATAGCGTTCCTTTAAACCCAATCTGTACCTAGTACAGTAACCCTAAAAATATTTTTTTTAACCACCACATACAGAGACATACACATACACTTGCAGACATTTACAGATACACACGCACACACACACAAAACAACTGTGCAAACTGCTTCTTCCTTTCCTCTCCTCTACCCCCCTAATGTAGTAGTGGTTTTACAAGACGTATGTCTGTGTCTTTTGCCAGTACTTCCCCTGAGGATCCAGCACACAGTATAATGAAGGAGAGCAGGGGTGTGGCGTTCTGTCATGTACCAACCCCTTCATCCATACTACACAGCCGCTGTGCTATGTGATTTTTAGTGATCAGAAAGAGCCTCCGTCTCAGCACGTCTCTTGACCTCGCTACCTGCAAGTGAAAAACAAGACACCTGACAACCCGCCATGTGCTGGATGGCAGTTTGAGACTCATGGTGTGTGTCCTGGTGAGTGACACAGGATGTCTGACTTGTAGATTTTGGTCTGGCTCCCAGAGAAACACTACATTGTTTAAATCTAGCTTTGATATTCTCTCTGGAGATTTAAAAAACAAAACAAAAAAAACAATGATTGAAATCTGAAACATCACAAGTATTCGTTTTCAAACCAAGATACAATTGGTGAAGGGGCAAAGCTTTCCTAACTGGCAGGTTTTAAACAGGCAATAATTAGGCGTTGGGTTGACATTAGGTTCCTGGAAAAAAAAATCTCTTGTATTATTGATTTCATACCTGACCCACTGTGTGAAATGTGTCTGAATGGAATTCCGTTACCCAGGCCTATAAAGAACCACTGCAGGCATCTGCTGTTTCTGTCTAATGGGATTGTAAGTTAATCGCATATATTGAGCCATCTCTTTAATGTGCACTAACAGGAGGCTTAATGGCTCAAGCTGAGAAAAACGTCTTGCAAAGTCCCACAAGCCATTGTCAAGTAGAAATGTTTAATTTGTAGAATATTATATATTCTATTTTCCATTTATATTCATATTCGGTATTGATTTCTAATGGATTAAAAAGAATAGATGGTATTAATTCCATACTTATTTTCACAGTTATTTGTATGCTTATTATTAAAAAAATACAGAGTACCCACAATGATAGAATTATTTCTTTCTTTAATGTGCAACAGAATAACTTGGTTGATTTCCTAATACTTGCACCCAGAGCTGAATTATTGGTTTTGATGCCATGGGACTTTAATACGGCCGTAATAAAAGACTTATGGGTTTTTCTTAGTTGTATTTTTATATTTCATTTTTATAATTTCTTTTTCTCATTGCAGTGGCTTGCTTAATGCTTGTGTGTTTTGGTCGGAGCTATTCTAAGTGAGTTTTTGGTGGATGACAAATGGATAATTTGTGGGAAAGTAATAAATTGTGAGCTGCTCAGCTTAGTACTGTGTACTTTATAATTATCCCAGTGGAAGCGATTGATACTGAGCGGTTGGGTTATCTCCGAACATGGTAGCAGCATGGTAATCGTGATATGATAACTCTGAATTCGGAGTGTTAAGTTCTCATTGTTATCAATGTTAGCCTAACTTGTGAGTTAAACTTCCTTGTCTGGTACAAAGTTTATAGTAGTCAAAATCTCTGCAACCCCTACGTGGTTTATGATGCGCAGGTAAATGACATTTCATTTTGCTATGCTTGATCTTTACCTCCGTCAACACTTTTTTAAAATTAATTCTTTATTTTTGCAGTGCGGGTAGTTACAACCAAGTTTGCGATGCCACCACAGCATCAGCAGACAAATCATTGTCATATATATTGGTACATAGGCATGGCATGGAAATACTTTGCACTATTTTTTAGGAAAATTAAGTATTGTGAAACAGGATAAGGTAGAATATACATAAGCTTTCACTAAGTGATGTAACTGATTTTACAGGTAGTTATGTCTATAAGAGGATTTACTGAGTAGACATGCCTCACTGTGCAAATTCTGTCTAGTATATACATCGCTATAGACTACATTTTAGCATTAATACTTAAGGCTTAACAGTCACTAGCTAACATTTTGCTCAGATGCAAGTGTATACAAATAAAAGAAGTCATCTTAGTGAGACATAATCAGTCTCGGCACCATATTAAGTGGGACGGAGGCTACTTATATCATGCTAAACTACTGTATGTGATGTTCCACCAGTACCACCTATGGGAGCAAGAAAAAACAAAGAGGGAAAAAAAACAAAAAAACTAAGAGAAAACAACGAGAGATAGGAACCCGCATCAGCTAAACAGACCCTTGCTCCATAGTTATAGATATGAGATAGGTGGGTGACGGTTAACACGAGACCTGGGGCTTAAGAGATGTAGTAGCCCGGCCCTGCTTTCATGTAGGGTGGTCAGCCTATGCCCACTGAGCTATGCATCCTGCGTGGTGCTGTGTTACATGACCATGTCCCCATATGGCTACCCCACCAGCTCCAGTGTCCAGCACAGTCCTGACCCGGGTTCACCCACAACCGCGGGTCGTTGATGGTCCAGGTAACAACTTGGGATCTGCTTGCGGGTTGCTTTTTACATACTGGGTGACAGCCGGACCGGGGTTCAAGTAGGCGGCTGTGTGATGCATATCGGCGTCTCCTGTGTCGGGGTGTGCTCTGCGGTTTCCCTCTCTGTTCTCTCTTCAGCTACTTCTCGGGCTTGCGCTTCTGTGCAGGCATGAGTGCTGCCCTTTGTGCAGGCTTCCGTGCAGGCCTCTGTAGTGGCGCCATCTTTACTTTTTGAGCTGCTAGAGTAGGTGTTCTGCCTGCGGTAAGATTTCCCGCCAACCCCTTTGGGCCTCTTTTCGACCCCTGTGTATGCTGGTTGATGTTTGAGTGTGCCTGCAGCTTGTCCCAAAAGGCTTGAAATATTGCCTCCAGCCTGGAATCAAAGGAGTCGAGGTGTGTCTCTTCAGTTTGGCTGGGGGCTAGCGAGGTCTGTGAAGGGGCCTCTGCCATCTTGTGTGGTCTAGGCTCCGCTTGCTGCTGTTCACGATGTGCAGTTGCGGTAGGGTGGGAGCTGGGGTCTTCCGTTGGGGACCAGGATAACACCCACCGGTCCGGGGGGGTGGGGGGGGAAGAAGGCCGTCTGTGTCCATTGGGCATCATTCTGTTCAGTGGTGCACTCCTAGTGTGGGAAGTGCACCCCGGTGAGTCCGTGGGCTCCATAGCCACCGATTTTGCCTCAGATTTCGCCCGTTCAGCAGGAGCCTGCAGAACTCGCGTCTGTGCAGCACCGAGGTCAGGCCCCGCCCCTCCGTCAACACTTTTTAGTAGTGTTTTACTGGTTTGAATAACCTCCATAATAAAAATAAATGTGACAGTCATTCTTTAATAGTCGCTTAGTGGGAAGTACTCCATAAACTAATAATCCAAGGCAAAGGGGCACCACTACAAAAGCACAACCTGTGAGTAGTAGAGATTTAGAATAGTAAGTTCCATCTGGTTTTCCAATGTTAGTTCTTTCACCAGAAAACCTGGTTTATGAAACCTGTTTAGATATTCACAAATAGCAAATTTAGTTATTTCTTCTGTATTTAAACTTCTATCCCACCGCCTTTTCATTTTTTTTTTTTTTTTAATCTGTTGAATACCCTTAAACACTTAATCAGTTAATATTATGCATATTTCTACACATAGAATGTCATTCATTTGCTGAGAGCGATTAATTGACAATAAATGGCACAGGGGATAAGTATCTGGCTTCTGCAGATCTGCAGGACCCAGATCTGGTCATAGCCAGCAGGAGAGGACCCTAGGTGCCTTGCAGGACTAAGTCAGAGGGCAAAACACTTTGCCCTAAAATGGTGGAATGACGCTAGAGGACTCTAGTGGCTATGGTGCTTGTAGTAACATTTAGTCTGTTGATCCAACCGCGGGTCGTTGATGGTCCAGGTAACAACTTGGGATCTGCTTGCGGGTTCCCCATAGACCAGAGAACTTGCCCCTATAACAGCTCATTTGAGCCGAAGCTTGTTCTTCTCGTTGGTCAATATTGTTTTGTATGTCTGCTACTATATTTGTAAAGCACTGCGGAGAACGTTGGTGCTATATAAACACAGGTAATAATAATAAACTGACTCTCAGCTCAACTGATATTTTCAGACAATTATTACAGCTTAATGAGATTCTTTTAAAACAGGTACCCTTTACCCCTCTGTCCTGAAAATGGAGCCACTCGAAATTATTATAAATAGGGCTATTTATAGAGCTGGGGTTTGTGGATGATTGACAGTGAAAATGGAAATTTTAGGCAAAACTAATAGATCTGGAAATACAGTGGTGTTGGAGAATATTTATTGTTTGGCTTTTTTTGGCCTTAAAATTTTTTTATTTTTTTTGTTCTTCATATGGGGCAGTTTAGTGAATAACCCCATATTTGTTCATTTTATTTCCAATCATTTTTTTCTGTCATGCTGTCACTTTCATTCTCCCTCATCTTGTAATGTGACAATCAGTATTTCCACTCAGCCTTTAATTACATAAAGGTGTGGTTGTACTTACACAGCGTCTGAGCTAATTATTATAAAACTGGTGGCATTATTCACTAAATCATGATCTGCTTAGAATTCAGTAGCGAATACTGGAAAAATATACAATGTTTGAGATTTATTCCAATACAAGTATTTTGGCCCAGAACGTTAAATTCCTTGGTTAATTCCTAAAAAAGATGGCAATTTAGAGTTATAGCGCAGTGCATTAAATTTCTTTTCAAAAAATATTTGTTAGGTGTTCCTGATGAGTAAAGTGATGGTATTGGTAATAATTGACTAATTATGCTACCAGTCGTGCTTGGTTATAAAAATCCTGATAAACCCAAAACAAGCCCCTTTCCCTTGTGTAATCCACACGTACAAAAACATAACTGTTTCAGTACATCCCCATGGGGAAAATCATTCTTTACTTCATAATCGCAAACAAAAATATTTGAATCCCCCTCATCCCCAGCTTTGTGTCAAAGCATTTTTGAGTAGTTTGAGAAACACTGGGATTCTACCGGCACCTACAAACCTAGCCCCTCCTAGCATGGCAAATCTAGTATTGGGCCCTGTTGATACCACAACCTGTCAAGGCAAAAGGTGAAATCATTATTCTTTCTGCTGGTCTATGTTAAATATTCTTTCCCCAGTCACAATGAATGGCATTGTCCAGCAGTTGTCATAGACTCAGTATGTATTTTTTCTCACTAATCATATTTCATATAAGACTCCACTTCTGTCGTGTTCGCAAATGCAGGTTTTTCGGTCCTTTCTGCTTTGCAAACATATTCCCCTTATTATGCTGTGCAGCAGCAGAGGAGAGAGAAACCGCAGTCTGCTGTGCATGAATCTCTCTGCATGAATCCCCTCCACTCCCCCTTTGAGGATATTGCAAGGTGAAGAGATCTTCCAAGTTCACATATACGCCCAATGCACTTTTCCAGCATTCCAAGGGATAGGACACTGATTGGTTAAATCAGTGACCCCCTGGAGTGGATGTGAAAAGCATAAGAAAGAAGCAGGTAAATATAAAAAAAATCATATTACTTGCGTTTTTTTCAGCCTGCATAGTGTTGCAACTGTCTCAAAGTGATCCATGTCCCTTTAACTATGTATTATTAGTTGTGAGAGCTATATTATAAAAATTGGTGGCAATATGTTCCATTATTTTATTTAGCTGCCACAGGGAGTGGTTGATTTAAAAAGAAAAACATTTTTAAAAAAATTTCATTAAGTATTAATATTAAATATTTGTATACTCTATTAAAGTTTTATTTGTGATGTCCTGGGAACCAAGTTCAAATGTTGCTGCCTGAAAAAATATGGTTTTGGGTGCTGCACTTAAAGGACCACTAAAGGCACCCAGGCCACTTCAGCTCAATTAAGTGTTCTCGGTGCCAGGTCCCCCTAGTTTTAACCCTGCAGCTGCAAACATAGCAGTTTCAGAGAAACTGCTATGTTTACACTGCAGGGTTAAGCCAGCCTCTAGTGCCTGTCTCCCTGACAGCCACCAGAGGTGCTTCCACAATTCTCAATGGGAAAATCGCATTGAACTCACGCAGAATTGAGTAATTCTTTCCTATGGGCGGTTAGAATGCGCATGCGGCTCTGGCCATGTATGCGCATTCGGCTCCACTCAGGAGCTGACGTCGGCAGGGGGAGGAGAAGTCACCAGTGCCAAGGGAGCCCGGCACTGGATTACATTAAGTGGCTGAAGGGAGGGGGGCCCCGAGGGAGGGGGGAACCTAATAACCCTATAGTGCCAGGAAAACTTGTTTGTTTTCCTGGCACAATAGTGCTCCTTTAAGCCAACTTAAAGGAGTCCACTGAGTACAATTATGTTTATTGTATTGATTATTTTGCAATGTGCTCTTTGTCCTCATATCTTTTTATCATATTCAATGTAGGTGCAATGATTTTCAAAATGCTGCATATCTACAAGGCCACTCATTATTGAATAACAGACAGTAGTTGTTCACTAAAGTATTGCATGTCAGAAATTTAAAGTGAATTTCAAGTGTTAGACTAAAATAGTCAAAGGTAGTTAAATATTTCCAATCTTGCTGTTCCGGGCCATTTGAAACCCGCTGAACAATTAACACATTAATGAATGGCCTCTGCTTGTTTCCTGCCGTGCATAGTTTTGTGCAGCGTGTGTACACGTCATGTGCGTGTCATACAAATCCTACTTGACTTGTACAGACATTCTCATCCTTTGGAATGAGTGAGTACTGTTTTCATTCAGAAATACAAGAATGGAAGTTACCCTGAAACTAAACTTTGTTCTAGTGCTGGGAATGGACACCTCGGTGCAGCCAATAGTGGCCTTCTGGTTGACCACCACTAGAGGAGTGGAAAATTCCCAGAAACGTCAGTTTTAAACAGCAAATCTGCAGAGACGTCATCTATGCCCCCAAAATTCATCAACATAAAGTGATTTTGGTGCTTTGACTTTATGTTTAATAAAAGCCACGCAGAGCATTTTTTTCGTGTGTCTGGGTAGCTTCATTCACAATTACATTTGAATGAAACCACTCACTACCCTTTAAAAGCTATTGAATTATGGGATGTGCACAGCACGTCTGTTGAAGACCTAGCTAAATTATATTCATCACAAACCTTGAAGAATTACAGAAATATCATTCCGATATGAGGTTTGTGTCGTAACAAGGGTGAGTAAATCCATTCTGTAGAGTTACCTTAAGACAAATTTCCATTGTCTTGCATAACGTTTAATACCCCAATTGTTTGTTAGCAGTTGAGTCTATTTATAACTGGTTGTAATGTACACAAAAGTCTGGTATCTATTTATGTAACCACGATTTAGGTATTTACTCTTCACCTCTCCCCTCCAGAAAACCATATAGAGAAGATCTGGGTGGCTTCCTGTTTTAATAGATTTCACATGCTGGAGTTACTGAACTAACTCTGTTTAGACGGCTGTCCTACTTCTGTGTTTTGAATGTAGAGGCGCCTGTTGTGCAGAATGTGTATTGAAAAGCTTTTAGAATAGCTTCTGCATTTCTCAGAATTACAACTACCAGTCTCTCGATGATGAAACCAGCAGTAGCCATGAATGATCATTTTTGGAATAAAGGTGCAAGAAAGGTGGCTTGGTGTGAAGTGTTCTTTTAGTGAGAATATTGGCTTATCAACAACTCCTTTATTGTCTTATCAAACATTCCACCTCCCTTAACCTGAGCTTTCATAATTTGTTCTCAAAAGCTTGACTAGTTAAACAGCAAACATACGCTACTTTAATATATTTTCTTTCAAGTCAGTTTATTACATGATGTCTTTGTACATCTTAAACTGCACATGTTTTTCTCCACATCTCCTGTTTTGAACCAAATGCTGTGTAACGTTAAAAATGTTTGTCATTAATAGTTTTTTTTTTTTTTTTTTTTTAAACATGAAAAGTTAAACCTAAAATTAAAGTATAATCTCGCTGTCAGTCTTGCATAGTGTTTTTCTAGTTTGGATTTCAGCTTCCTGAATATGTATTCCTTTAGATCTGTTTTGCTTCACCCTTGTATCCGCTTTTGACATGTTTACTTGGGAGAGATCTTTGCCGGATAGGTTTAAAAGCATTATCTCTGCAGCACTTTTGGGTTAATGGCACCTTACTTTGTCCACGATATGTGCTAGCTCGCTGGGCCTCTCCTTCCCAAAATGCTGTGAGAATACACTAGTGCTTATGCATTCATTGAACTCTAGTAAGCCGTTAAAATGCGTCATTACTTACAAAGTGATCTGGTGTGATGTAAGATATTGTCTAAGCACTTTCCTTAATAGATTATAAGCCTCTGATAAAAGGATTTGAATGGTAAGTAAAATCTTATTATCCAAGCTCACTCTGTGCAACCTGCGCATATGTACTTCAAAGCATACCCCCGAAATACCTGGACGCCAACTCTTCTCATAAAGCAAGCACCCTGTTCACACACAGTCTGAGATACTGCACCTTTAAATGAGCCTCTCATAAATTGCACATCTCACCTTAATGGCAAGCATTAATTTTTAATTTTGTATCTTAAGTGCTGCATTTTCTGAAGGGGGTTTGCAGGAATGACGTTCTTTCCTGTTTGCTTGTGTATTTTGTTTGTATCAGGCCTTGGTTTTCCAGAAACCATACTACCTGCGTTCATTGTGTAGTCAATTCTTGCAACTAAGATCTAACTCAGGGGCTAGACTAGATGCTGGTTTTAACACTATAGCGGCAGGAATACATGTTTGTGTTCCTGACCCTAAAGGGCTCCTTTAAATACTTACCTCTGCACCTTCTTTGGTGGTCCGTCATACTCCCAAAGCAAAACAGATAGCTTTCATGGTGCGTTTGATCGTACCCAGGGCTCAAAAGTTCCACTGTGCACCAGCCATTGGCAAGCGAAAATTCATTCTTGGTGAGTATGCCATGGCCCTCCATGTTTGCCATGGAAAGTAACTTTTAAGGCCTGGCTAGTATTGTAGGACTTGAAATGTTAAGCTCTGTCATCATGACCCTTTCTTCTGAAACATTTGTAGAATATTCTCCATCATAATATCTAGATTAAACGCGTTTGTTTGAAAGATAACTTGCCACGCCACTCATCATTTTACTGCATGCCTATTTTTTTATACTCTCGAGTCAAATGTATGTATAAGTTCTCAATACAAAGTATTTTATTTTCCTGTTTATATTTCTATTCACAAGAATTCCTTTCATAGTTTTTTAATGCTTCATTTGTTTAAATCTATTTATACTTCGAACGCTTATTGCGTAATTTATGTGTTTGTTGGAAATCTAATTAAATAACCATGAGATTACTTTTTCTGCTCTATACAAGAGCTGAGCCATGTCAAATTTGCCTCAAAGGTGCGTTAGGTTTTGAAGGTTATTTTTTTTGTTCAGTTTGGAGGTTGTCACAGCAACCTATGTGAGAATTATCCTTCTAATCTATTTAGAGCCAATTTGGCAAGTTCAGGTGAAAACTCCTATTGACGTCAATAGGGATCTGTGCCAACGTCTTTTGTAGCTTATAAAAGAACATCATTACTAACAGACTGCAATCTTTTTAACCCCTTAAGGACCAAACTTCTGGAATAAAAGGGAATCATGACGTGTCTCACACGTCATGTGTCCTTAAGGGGTTAAAGGTGCAGTGTTAATGTTATAGAAATTTTATGGCTATAATATTTTTAATTTTTATATTGTTTAGTTTAGTGCTCCCCTACCCATGTGGATGAAAAAGTTGGTTTACTCGCCTTTTCTTGCACTCTACAGTGCTCTCTCTGTGTCAGGTCCCATTTCCTTGGCTAAGGTCATCAATCTTGGAAATCTCAGCAAACCCAATTCCTTACCATTGTGTAGCCACTGTGCATTCGCAGTAAAATTCCATGATGTGAGTCCATCTGATTGAAATAGCTATGGTTTACTCTGCTATTTCTGCAGAAGAATCTCACCCACTGTCAATCTGACAGCCTCTGGAGGCATTTAAAACCTGCAATGTAGACATCACCCATCCTGCAAAAGGCAGTGTTTTTTGTTGCAGAGTGAAAACCAAACCTTGCCATAGTGCATCCTGCTGCCATCTCTTTCACAGGTATCAGCGCACTTTACCATCCACCTGATCTAAAAGAAAACGTGATCATCAGTGATGTCGCAAACATGAAATTTTCTGTTCGCGAACGGCGAACGCGAACTTCCGCAAATGTTCGTGAACGGGCAAACCCAGCGAACCGCCATAGACTTCAATAGGCAGGCGAATTTTAAAACCCACAGGGACTCTTTCTGGCCACAATAGTGATGGAAAAGTTGTTTCAAGGGGACTAACACCTGTGGCATGCTGGAGGGGGATCCATGGCAAAACTCCCATGGAAAATTACATAGTTGATGCAGAGTCTGGTTTTAATCCATAAAGGGCATAAATCACCTAACATTCCTAAATTGTTTGGAATAACGTGCGAATTTTAAAACCCACAGGGACTCTTTCTGGCCACAATAGTGATGGAAAAGTTGTTTCAAGGGGACTAACACCTGTGGCATGCTGGAGGGGGATCCATGGCAAAACTCCCATGGAAAATTACATAGTTGATGCAGAGTCTGGTTTTAATCCATAAAGGGCATAAATCACCTAACATTCCTAAATTGTTTGGAATAACGTGCTTTAAAACATCAGGTATGATGTTGTATCGATCAGGTAGTGTAAGGGTTACGCCCGCTTCATAGTGACAGACCAAACTCCCCGTTTAACGCACTGCAAACAACCGCCAACAGTCCATTTGCACAACCGCAAACCCCCCATTTGCACAAGGTTGGATACCAAGCTAGCCATGTCCCGTTCCTTGTCCTCACTGATGTCATTGAAGGTCTCTTCCTCCACCCAGCCACGTACAACACAAAGGGTCCCCGAAAGGTGACAACAAGCCCCCTGTATTTTTTTTTTTTTTTAAATGTACACTACTGTTACACCAGATATGAGTTGTACTGGTGTGACACTGTGCCCTGGCAGGCCCTGAAACGCACACGTGTGAAGGAAACTGACTGCTGTTATATTACAGTCAAAAAAGTTTCGTTTTTTTAAATGCAAGCTATTGTGACACCTGATATGAGTGGTGGCACTGGGACCACCTTAAAAATCATGTTCACTATATACTTTCTCTACAAACCTCTAAAACGAACCAAACTACTCATCCATCCGCTATACCACTTTATCCCACCTAGAACTAGTGCCCAATTAAAATACTTGACTCTTACTTACCCACACTCAGTCATGCCACACACATTTCACCACTACTCTCACTGAATCCCTCTAACTACGGCTAAATTCATCTTCTACATCAGAACACTACTCCTAAGATTGGGTTGTATCCATGTCTCGGGTCTTTCATTTAGAATAGGGGCAGCTTCGGTCTCCTTCAACACTGACACTCCAGTGCATATTATTAAAAGATTGGGCAGATGGAAATCCTCAGTCTACAACCGATATATTCCTCATCCCGAGAAAGAAATGAGGAAAGCTTTTAAAAGTTTGGCTTTGTAAATTTGATGCAATGAGTGTGTTTTTCTTTAATACCTTTTCACCCACTTTGCATGAACCCGTTTTACATATATTACTAATATGTTTCTGAACATATATATTATATTATTCACTCACTCTCTCGGCCGGCCTAAGACATCATGCTGCCTAGGTCCAACGATAAATGACTATGGGGGATAATGTATAATTAACACAGGTTACTGGCTATGGGGGGATAATGTATAATAAACACAGGTTACTGGCTATGGGGAGGATAATGTATAATAAACACAGGTTACTGGCTATGGGAGGATAATGTATAATAAACACAGGTTACTGGCAATGGGAGGATAATGTATAATAAACACAGGTTACTGGCAATGGGGGGGATAATGTATAATAAACACAGGTTACTGGCTATGGGGAGGATAATGTATAATAAACACAGGTTACTGGCTATGGGAGGGATAATGTATAATAAACACAGGTTACTGGCTATGGGAGGATAATGTATAATAAACACAGGTTACTGGCTATGGGGAGGATAATGTATAATAAACACGGGTTACTGGCTATGGGGAGGATAATGTATAATAAACACAGGTTACTGGCTATGGGGGGATAATGTATGTCACGGACCGTTTCAGCAGACAAGGGGTTAAAATCCGTTTAGGCGATCTTCCCCTGATCTTCCCCTTTCAGATATAAAGGCAGCTACTGTAGAACACCAAACTCCCGAATTGAATACAAGTGAATGCACCAAACTCCCGCACTGCATACAAGGGAATAAGGTAGCACTCCAAACTCCCGAACCGGAACCTCACGAATAGCTGCTAGCAGACGAACAGGAAAAGCTCCCAAGCGGCTTCAGTCTCTGGCAATCAGTCTCTAACAGCATACAGTGAATCCCCCCAAAGATATGGGCTACCCGCCCAGTATTTATGCAAGTCTCCCACCTGGTGGACACTGCCCTAGGGGACCAGATGGAAGACTGTGACAAGGGACAGATATACACCAATTACAGACACACAGCAGTAAAACATCCCCACAATACATCCTAATTCCCTCCCTCTATCCTGGAGATAATTGAGAAGTAACTCAATTATCTCCCAGGACAGAGGCAAGACTCCATTATACACGTGGGGACACAAAGACACTTTAAAATACATAAAGTCACCTTGTCTACATAAAACACAGACATTTCACATATCCCCAGATAGCTGGGATCTGAGCGCACAAAACTACCGAATAGCGCTCAGATCCTATTCACACAGTTCAATTGCCATGGAGCCAAAGTCTTTAACTACATGAATGGGCTCCATGGCATAGCTATCTGGGTTAACACATTCACATAAAATAACATACCGAATAGACATGTATTCGTTAAACTGTACGAACAGGAACCAGGCGGCGGACGGCTCAGCGGTGTTCGTGCAAATAAGTGTCCGTTTTTAGTTCCATAGTTTAAGTACCGAACACTGCTGGCCGTAAGGGACTTTTAAAATGGCCGCCGCCACGTGTTCGGTAAACGAACAAAGACCACCCTGTATTCGTCAATTAAGCTGCGGTTAACCGCAGCTTCAGGGAGGTAAATTGGTGGTCGCTCCTTCGGCAGCTTGTTCGGTAGATAAAATCTACCGAACACCCCGGCAGAAAGGCACGAATAAGCCTTTCTGCAGGGAACATAAAGTCTTTTAAAGTCTGGTCCATAGTCCAAAGGCAGCAGGCGGGCAACCAGGCTTCTCCAATGCTATGTGGCGAAATTGCTCTCGTCACAATGTATAATAAACACAGGTTACTGGCTATTGGAGGATAATGTATAATAAACACAGGTTACTGGCAATGGGGGGGATAATGTATAATAAACACAGGTTACTGGCTATGGGGAGGATAATGTATAATAAACACAGGTTACTGGCTATGGGAAGGATAATGTATAATAAACACAGGTTACTGGCTATGGGGGGGATAATGTATAATAAACACAGGTTACTGGCTATGGAGGGATAATGTATAATAAACACAGGTTACTGGCTATGGGAGGATAATGTATAATAAACACAGGTTTCTGACTATGGGGAGGATAATGTATAATAAACACAGGTTACTGGCTATGGGGGATAATGTATTATAAACACAGGTTACTTGCTATGGAGGATAATGTATAATAAACACAAACACAAAAAAACAAAAAAAAAAAACAAAAATGAATGCAGCTTCAGAATTAATCTTAATTGTATGCTGTCTAGGAGGTGGGAGGGTCTGGGAGGGAGGGTCTGCTGCTGATTGGCTGGAATGTGTCTGCTGAGTGTGAGGTACAGGGTCAAAGTTTACTCAATGATGACGAATAGGGGCATACCGAACATCGCATATGTTCGCCATCCATGGCGAACACGCTATGTTCGCCTGGAACTATTCGCCAGCGAACCGTTCGGGACATCACTAGTGATCATCACTCCAGGCAACCTTCTTCCATTGTTCCATGGTCCAGCTCTGAGGCTTATGACCACAGTGAAGACACTTTTGGTGGTTGACAAGGGTAACCATGGGCACTCTGAACCGTCTGCAGCTACACAACCTCATATGTGGCAAAATGCAATGCACTGTGTTTTCTGACACCTTGCTATCATAGCCAGCATTTAGTTTTTCAGCAATTTTCACTACGGTACCTCTTTGGTGTGATCGGACCAGAAGTGCTAGCGTTTGGAGCTCTCCTCATGTACATCAATGGTATCCATTACACTGATGTCCATTCCCCGCTGTCCTTCCTTGCACCACTTTTGGTTAGAACTAATCACTGCATACTGGGAACACCCGACCAGCCTTGCTTTTTTGGGAATGCTCTGACCCAGTTTTAGTCTCTATAACTTTTTGACTATTCTGTTGTTAGGATTTACTTTATTGCTGAATTTACAGGTGTCTTCCTACCTAATCATTCTAACATTTATTTGCCTTTTGTCAACTTCTTTGTTGAAACATCTTCTTTGAACACCAACTTATACTTCTCGGAATGCTAAAAATGAGAGAAACATGCATTTTTATTTGACCAAATCCATTCCAAATGCTGTAGCCACTTACGTGTAGAATTAAAATAGTCAGAATTTCACTGATTTGACACTTTTGGTGTTCTTGTAACCACGTCTTGACACATTTCTCAAGCATACAACAGCCAGGAAGGCAGCCAAAAATAAATAAATAAAATAACTACGTAAGTGATACATAGTTACGTATGCGGTCACAAAAAGGTTAATTTAGTTTGCTGTGCCTGCCTATTTTTATTATGGAACTAAAATATGAAATTACAGTTTCTCTTCTGTTTTATTTTTCTTTTTGAATGGGAATAAGTTGAACACCAGTCACCTAAGACACAAAAAGTCAGGAATAAATATATTCTTTACATTGGTGCTACTTTTACTAGCAGTCACCGTGCTGCACCTATTTGATACTTCTCTACACCTATTTTATAACAAGAATTGTCAGTATTCAGTCTTTGTATGCTGGAAGACTTTGAATTATTAAAGTCTTCACTAAGAAATATATCTAGTTACTGACTGACATTCACTATAGGCATACTGACAAATGTAAACATTGCTGTTTGCCGGAAATGGCAATGCCTATATTTGTCACATGGACGTAAACGGTCTGCACATCAAAACCCCACTACATTATGTTGTTGTGGTTCTGGTGCTTAGAATGTCTCTTTAAAGGACTTCTATAAGCACCCAGACAACTTCATCTCAATGAAGTGGTCTGCGTGCCATGTGCAACCTTCCCTCCCCCCTTAATACTGCAGCTGAAAACTGCAAGAGCGGCATTGTTTACATTGCAGGGTAAATTTACATATTGTGACTTGGGAACTATAGCGTTAGGAATACATATTTGTATTCCTAAAACTATTCCTTTAAATAAATCCATGAGTAGGTTATATACATACTGATTTGGTTGAGCCCCATGGGGTAAATCTGTTTAAGTATTTTGCACTGTGTGCAAGGTCACAGAGACTTGAGCACCAGAAAGGACTGGCTTAAACAAGGTTTAGTTGAGTACTTCTTCTGTCTTTATAATCCGCATCAATATATTTTTCTTTTGTTCTAATAGACAAAAATAGTAGTTGGTTTACAGGACCATGTTAAGAAAACAGTCATTTAGAGGGTGTAAACTTTTATTTCAATATTTACTCAACAATAAACCTAAGATAATGTAGTTAGTAGTGTTTTTATTAGATCAGCAATACACTTTCTTGGCTAATCCAAGTCAACATCACCTATGATTTTGTTGCTGACCTGGATATTAGCCAGGAAAAGAAAATTACAGTAAGTATTGAAAAAGTTTGTTTTCCTGAAAGGAGTGTAGAGATTTAAAGGGACACTATAGTCACCAGAACAACTACAGCTTATTGTATTTGTCCTGGTGAGTTTAGTCTGTTCCTTCAGGGCTTTTGCAGTAAATACTGTTTTTGTTTTATAGAAAAAGCAGTGTTTACATTACAGTCTAGGGTTGCCTCCACTGGCCACTCCTCAAATGGGTACTAGAGGTGCTTTCTGGGGCAGTGCTGGGCACAGTGTGCAGCACTAACATTCAGTGTCTCCTACTGGAAAGCATTGTGACTGGCTCATCTCACCACTTCTGATGATGTCAGCCAAGGAGGAATATCAGGGCAGAGCCAGCAGCAACAGTCTGAAATATAGTAAGTTTTTACTAGATTTAGTGGTGTAAAGGGTTGGAGAAATCTATCCACTCTTAACCTATGCCCTCCGGACATGCAGCACAGTCCAGCATGACGGTGACATGCCCATGGAGCGCTAGCTCAAGCATTGTGAAGTTGACAATTCTTAGGGGGTGTGAGAGGCAGCGCCAGGGCGACTGTAACTGCATCTTCGGCGACTACGGCATCTGCGCTTGGCATTGTAGGGCCTCGGCATTTCATAGTAAAGCTTGGTAGAACATCGGTTCCTAAGCCCACCTCCTCAGACAGTATCTTGGTGTCCACTGCTTCCGCCGTTTAATCATTCTCAGGTTGGGTGTCGACATTTTGGATAGGCGGTGTGCTTTGTCCAGTGATCAGAGGCAAGGTAGGTGCCAATGGAACCTCAACAGAAGTACACAGGCGACAGGTGGTGGTGGGGTCGTAGAAGAGACGTGAGTAGGGGGAGATACTGCTGTTCCTCCCGGCACCGTGATGCTTCAGCAGCTGAATTTCAGATCAGGAAACTGCAAATATGGCAAGTGTGAAGAGTTTTTCATCAGAGCTCTCAAGCTGTGCGACCGGTCAGCGTGGCTTCAGGCTCTGAGCCCAAAGAACATACATTCTAAAAGCAAAAATAAATCTAAAAGTACCAGAACACTGCTCTGCAAAGTATTCAATAATAGACCTGCTGTTATGCACGGGCTCCGTTCAGTCTAATAAAAAATAGATCTCCACTGCTCTGTCCGTTCCATGATGTCAGCTATCCCTATCTCAGAAAGCCAATTATAAATTTGAATCAATGTATTGCCATAAACTTTGTTTAATAACATTGAATTGAAGCTGCCAGTTACTCAATTGCTGATGTGCAAATGGCAATAAAAGGATCACTATGAGAAATTTGTGAACTTGAGTTGCACATGTTCCCTAATACTTTCATAGAAAGCAATGGAAGGTCAGGGATTCAGACTTTAATTCAGTTTCTTGTTTCAATGAAGAATAAGCACCAGGTTAGATAACTGGTAACACTGGGACCCAGTTGTGTGACCAGAGGAAAAAATGATTTGCGTGATACATTGCAATTCTCACATGGGAATTTACAGAAACCAGTCTTTTCTCTTGTCATAGAATTTACATAACATCTATAGCTTTACTAACTTACAGTTAAACCAGTGGTTCTTAAAGGGTTACTCAAAGCACCACGACCAACTAACTGTTTTTAAAAGGTCATAATGTTTAGGAAGGATTATTGTAAACAAAAATATTCTTAAAATACTGTTTTTGGTTGCAGTAACCCTTCAACTCCTGGGTAGGCACCCAAATCCAACCTTATACTATTTGATTGGGTCCACACTAATTACAGCATCATATTAATCGGTTCCTACCTTAAATTGCTTCCTCTGGCAACACTGCCTTTCTTGTGTAAGTGGAAATTGACGCAATCAGCTTGGATTTTATGGAATGTGCTTTTTGGTGAAATTTTTTTTTTTTTTTGTCAATCTTTATTTTATTAAAGGCATACAAGATGGGGTACAGAAGAGATATTGGGGGGAAATGTACGGTTGTTTCACAGTGTAGGGTTGATACATTAGTCAGCAAGAGTATATTACATTTCCAGTATCGCAATGCCTTTTGTTTTTTTGTTTTATGGTAGTTAAGCTTTAGTTTGAAAATACATGCTAGGAATTGTTGTTATCAACTGAAGCTAGAGACAAGAACAGTGTGGACGCATTAGCGGTATAAGTATGCATATAACTAATATAATATAATGTATAAGCTCACGTTTGCTGAAGGGGGTATTTGCAGGTCTCGTGTGGAGCTTATAAGGAAAAAATGTGTAAAACACGCAAGGTTTACGCCAGGTATAGACTGAGGCTTAAAATATGAGTAATATTAGCAGTGTGGACAGCAAAGGCACGGAACTCAGCTGTGTGAGATGAACATTGCATGGCTTACGTGTCTGGCATTGATCATTAGGGATAGTCTACCTAAGGAAATGAAACATGCTTGCATTGAGATCAACAAGGTAGTAAAGCATCGACCCTGATAGACTTAGTAAGAACAGGCTCTGTTTGTTACACCCATGGAGCATCTGCATCAGTAATTTAGACATCTGTACAAGGCTCAACACCATCAGGTTAATAGCATGGGGAAAAGATTGGAGGATGGAGCTGAAGCTGTTAACAGTAGTAGGACTGATAGAGTACTGAGAGGAGAGTGCAGCAGGGTGTTAGTTAAGGGTGCGGAGACAGCCAGCAATAAACGTATAGAGCATGCTTTGCCCCAGCCAATACAATCCCTGCCCGCCGAACCCAGAGGTTTTGAGGCCAGCATAGTGATTAAAGTAATACATGCAACTAGGGATGTCCCAGCTGGTAACAGTTACGATTCTGAGGCCCAAGTCCCAGCCATGCTAAGTTATATGGCAATAGCCAGTGAGTCCATCACTGTCCAAGTCTGCACTCATCTCACTCCGTCGGGTGTTGCGCTGTACCTCGGGGTGAGTGTCGCTTGATGTTCAGTCGGGTTGTCGACCAGCACCATGCACCTGATCATCCCGGTGTCGTGGCGACTCTGCGTCCGGGGCCGCCGTTCTTCGGCCTGAGGCCTTGGTGGGGGCTCGTGTGCGATCGCCATTGGTCCCATCAACAGGACCGTGGGCCCAGGGTTCCGTCGGTTGCCGGCTTTCCCCGGGGGGTATGGCGCGCTGTGGAGGGGAAACCTCCCGGTGAGCTCCCAGCTCAGAAGAAGGATGAGCGGTCTCTTCCGCCGCGCCGTCCACGTGGGTGGTGCTTCGTGCCGGGTTACCAGCGCCATGCCTCTGGAGTGTCTCCTTACTCGGGTGTTGCCGCAAGGCATGAGTCGCTTGGCTCGTGTTGCCGTCGGGTCAGATGGTGTCCGGAGATTGCCATGGGCTCTGCGGTGCAGTTCCCGCGCACCTGACATCCGCCATCTTGGGTTTGGGCCCGATGGTCCGGTGGAGTCTCCGGGTGTGACTCTGGGGCATGGACCGGGATCACCCCCCCGGCCCAGAGGGGGGTGGACCGGGGCCGGGTCCGCCGTGTTCCATGCTCGAGTCAGGCTCCGTTGGGCAGGATAGTGGAGCGGCGGCCGTCCACTCCACTCACCGCCAGGTAGGCCTTCCGCCTGGTACAGCAGGGGCCTCTCCTCCGAGGGACTAGAACTCAAGGAGCAAGCCTCTCCTCAGCTCCGGTAGCCTGTATGCATCGAGGGTCGTGGATGGTAACCATTTATTCCCCCAAGAAACTCCATTCATAGGCTTAACGGGTCATATTGTGCGGGAGCCGATCTGTCTTGCGACCGCTCGGCTCGGCGGCCCGGCCCCGCCCCCCTGGTGAAATTTTTTTGTCTTCATTTAGCATCTGGGAGCTGTCTTTTTCCCTTGTTGCCCTGCTTTTTTAGCTTAATTTAATAGATATTGCAAGCACCATAACCATTTGTGATGCTTGTTCTGTTTTCATTATCCAATTCATAAGTGCTGAAACATTTTTGCGATTATATGCCCAACCTTTCTGTGACATAGGGAAAATATAGCTTCCCCCATCCAAGTCTAGGGTCTTTTCTTCATTTAGGTTTGCCGCTGGCAGTGAGTAGCCAAACAGCGGATGGGAAGGTGAATTCTACTTAACTGAGCCAGCTCCTCATGACCCCTGCCATGATCTTCCAGCCTGTCCTCTTCAGCTCCTGGCGCTTCAGCTGATAGAAACATGCCACAATGCACAGTGCATTGCAGTTTGCTGTGTATGGGGTTGCGCAGACCGGTCAGATGTCCATTATAACCCCTGTCCACCGCTGGAGTGCCTTCATTGTTGTTTACCTGGGGATGAGATGGGAGCCGAATGTACTATGGGAAGAAGGAAGGCCAGCGTAGACCATGCTATGATCTAAGCAATCTTCTGCTGGGACGCCTTGGGTCATAGAATTCATGTGGATATTACTTTGACACGTACCACCCATCTAGAGATTGTTGCAGATCACGTACACCCCTTCATGGCAATGATGATCCCTGATGGCAGGATAATGCACCATGTCACAATGCAAAAAATGTTCAGGAATAGTTTGAGGAACATGACAGAGTTCAATGTGTTGCTTTGACGTCCAGATTCCCCAGATCTCAATCCGATTGAGCATCCATGGGATGTGCTGAAGTAACGAATCCGATCCATGGCGGCCCCACCTCGCAACCTGCCGGACTTAAAGGATCTTCTGCTAATGTCTTGGTGCCATATTCAACAGGATACTTTCAGACTAGGTCTTGTGGAGTCCATGCCTCAACGCATCAGAATTGTTTTGGTAGCAATAGAGGGTCCTAAACAATATTGGGCAGGTGGTTTATTGTTGTCTGATCAATGTAATGCACTAGTGTTTTGCCTGTTACATTTTTCATTTTGATGGATGTAGTCCTATGATTTGCATTGCTTGCCTCTTTAGCATTAAAGTTTTGGTTTTTTTTTAAAACTTTTTTTCCTCTTTTATAAATGCATGACTATTTTGAAAGATCTTGTGTCCAGTTGCCCAAGGCATGTTTTCCTTCATTCAGAAACGAAATGTCAGTTTGTGTAAGGGTGTTTCTCCTTCCATTTCCTGTTGATAGTTTTGAAAATAGTCTGTGTTGATAGAAGTATTTCCAGTCCTTATCACAGACAAAGCGCATTGGATATGATTTATATGATTTTGAATAATATGTCTGTCTATCTCATTTGATTGGTCAGGGATTTTCTAACGGATGATCTCAGTTGGAGAAGCATTGGCTACACTGAGACCAAGACGCCACTGGAAGAGAGGGGAGTTACTTTATTTTCACTTTCTGAAGAGTGGTCGTGTAATCTAGAAGACACCAGGAATACTCTAACATTAAAATAATTTTCATTTTAAATACATATGTGTGTTCATTCGAACACAATGCAAATATTTCCTTAAAAACAGAAGATCTGAAACTAGTAGTTGGACAAATTAACATTAGATGCGTATGCCTATTGTTTCAGCTGCACATATGAACAAATCTTGTTTTTACATTCAGCTTTGAACGCCACATTGCTTTTAATACGAGATGATGACACGCGTGCTCTAAATGCGCTGTTTGTTTATTCCTACTCTGGTTGGCAGCCTTATGCAATAGATAAAATGCTTCACACCTTCACATTTGATTGCTATGAAGCATTGTAATCTTGATAAAACAGCTAAGTGTACAGTAAGCAGTCCTCTTCCTGTCACTTTACTAAATATTTACATGAAATTAAATCAAAATAAACTGCAGTGCTTTACATACTGATAAATCACAACACTAAAACCACCTGCCTAATATCGTGTAGGTCTCCCCCTCGTGCTGCCAGAACAGCTCTGATGCACTGAGGCATAGACTCCACAAGACATCTGAATGTGTCCTATGGTATCTGGCACAAAGACATTAGCAGCGGATTCTTTAAGTCCTGCATGTTCCGAGGTGGGGTCTCCAAGGATCGGATTTATTGTTCCAGCATATCCCACAGATGCTCAATCTGATTGAAATCTTGGGAATTTATAAGCCAAGGCATCATCTTGAAATCCTTGTGATGTTCCTCAAGTCATTCCTGAACAATTATTGCACTGTGGCAAGGTGCATTATCCTGCTTGAATAAAAAGGGTGTACTGTACACTGTCTGCATCGATCTCTAGGTACTTGGTAAATGTCAAAGTAACATACTGCCCCTGCCGGCCATTGTATTCTCCGAGCTTGCAGAGGCAAAGTTCTGTAGCAAATGTTTTCATATACACCGACCAGTTGATTTTTTTTTTTGCTTCTTTGAAAGTGTTTTAAAATAGTTTAGGGATTATTATTATACAGAGTTAGACAATAATTGCTGCCTGAATATAGGAGAAATGTAGTTGTGTACAAAGAATTTGGCTAATTCTTGGTCATCTATTTAGAAAAAATGTGACTTCTGCGAAATTGAAAGAAGATACTCTGAATAAACGGAGAGAGGGAGGGGATGGCTTGCAGATGCGAAAAATTGGTTAATCTTAGAACAAAGCATTTTGCAGGAAAATCATTCCTGCATCCTTACTGTCCTTTATCATTTGTTTACCCCTGTCACCTACAGGGATATATATTAAAGTGAGAATTGTCGATAATTCAAAGTAAATTCAATGGGAATTTCACATTTTAGACCTAAATAGCTAAACTTAGAGAGTTATTCCAAATCGACTATTTGGGCCTTAAATTTGAAATTCACTTTCCATTAAAGACTATTCTAACGCTAGTAAAAAAAAAAAACAACAAAAAAACTGCTAATATATTCCTAAATATTGAATTTTATTTTATGTTTTTTTTTTTTTTGTAATTCTTTTGCTTTTGTATGATTTAACAAAAAAATATACAAACTGTTTCCTTTTCAGTTAAAATGGCAGTTTAAGTACCATAGCCACTATAGGTTGCTATAAAGGTTATAGTGCTAGGTGTCCTCTGGTACTGCCCTACAATAAGTAGCCCTTCAATAAAAAAGATCAAACTGGGGCACCCAGGTAAGAGGGAAATAGTTTCTGCTACTTACCGTGTGGGTGCCAGGCTACTCCGAACTTCATAATCATTACAGTGCTTTATAGAGCTTAGTATTCTGCCTTTTAAGACATTTAAGTCTTTTGTTTGTGTCGGTCGGCATTTGCAGACAAAGTGATTTATGACCGATTTGGCGTTCATTTTGATTTGGTAATGACATTGTATAGTGACTGCAAATGAATGCAGTAGAACAACAATGGATCATGATTACAGTATCAGAGCTGTTAATATTTAGTGAGGTAATGAAACCTTAAAGGAATACTATGGTGCCTCCACCTGCAATTAAAAAAACAAGGATCTTTTACTTACCCTATTCTTCCTCGCTGCTCTCCGTGGGAAGCTCTGCTCTGCCTCCTCATCGAAATCTATGATCTCAGCCAATCGGAAGGCATTGGGAAGCTAGTGACCAGCAAAATGCCATCCTGTGCCAATCAATTGCTTTCTTTGATTTGGGGGGGGGGGGGGGAGGTGATGCCAATGTAAATACAAAGCATTTTTGCTAGTAATGGGTTTATTTGTACTCCTATGCTTTATTTTTTACTTGGATATAATATTAGAATGTTCTTCAGACTTACAATACAGTTGTCAGCCAGAGTATGTCTGAGTTCCAGCTAAGAAAATAACAATTGTAACTTTTTTCCAGGTGATAAACCTCCTAAATTGTGTTACCTTGTAATCTAGTAATAGTACTACTCTGGGGAAGATAAATACAGCGATGGCCGATTACATTTTATGTGATATCAGCCACAAAGTGAGTCTATATAAGTGTTTTTGCTATTCATGTGCCTGGCAGGAAGCTCCGCTTTTACACCATATGGTAATCCCTGTACACGTGGGCTAAACATTGCAGGGTACTAATTCACACATTTTTCCCTTCCGTTTCCCAGCTGGATGGCAGTTTTATCTATGCAGCTGTGCCTGTCTGCCTGCTTCCATAAAACCTTGTGCATGGTTACAGTGTGGCCTGCACAGAGCTTGGTTCTGAGCAATGATTGTCTTAGTGGGAAAAAGTGACTGCACCTTCCATAAATGTTTAATTCCCATGGTTTCCTGCGATGGGCAACAGACGCTCTGTCACCGCTTCATCAAGATAGATCATTGTACACATTCAACTCAAGTGAAGTCTGTAAAATACTACTCTGCAACTTTAAATCAAGCAATATACAGAAAATAAAGTCAATAAGTGCGTATGGAAAATACGTTATTGAGAGTTTTTAATTGTATTACGTAGATCGATACATAGATCGATACATAGTCAGTCATTCAGGTGTTCATTCATTTCTCATACAGCTCTTGTGGTCACAATATCAAAAGCAGATAACAGAATCAAATTAAAATACAAAACATGGAAAACAGACATATATGAACACACGTCTATTAGATAGCAACCTCCTTTCGATTATGCCTGTGACATGGGTGTTCAGCAACAATTCTGAGTCTCTTAAACTAGTAACATACTTGCTAGTAACCAACTCCTGCAGCCTAGCTTCCTCCAAATCCCCTGTATACTCACATTATTGCGTCTGTCTCTCATGATCCGCCACCATCACCTCCAGTTTCTGCAGTTTTGCTACCGGTATTGTGTATGCTAAAGAGTGTTGGGCATCCTTTATTTCCACCTCAACATGGAACATGCTCCCCTATGGACTGAATGTCTGACCTGATATTTGATGACAATTTGGGGAAGTCCGCTTGCAGAGAGGTTTTCCATTAATTTAGCGTTTTCCTTACTGAGGATAGTTATTGATGTAATGCCTCATTTATCAGAGCGGGAAGCCGGAGAAGGTGGCTTTTCTGCCCCATCTTGATCTTGCTGCTGAGACGAAGACCAAGAGAAAACTTGTGGTTCCAACGTCTTCTGCTTGGATTTCTTGGCTCATTTTGTGGTCATCTTACGCAGTAGGACTTTGGACAATCCTAAATGAAATTACTGGGTAACTCAAGATGTGCACTGTCAGACTACTTTGCTGCTAGGACACGGCCTCTACTTTTTTAATATCTTAAACATTAAAATATATATTTTGTCTTTTTGTATGTTGTGTTTGTTACACAATGGATACTATGTCAGTACTACAGTCACCCTGACATCTTTACTCTAAAAGAGAGGTTTATCTACTTGAGATCTAATCTATAGCCAAGATTTATATATTTATGGGTTAATTTTCTCTCCAATTAGAATGATTCTTTGATCACGCAAACTAAACATAGGTTGCTCCTTGACGTATGAATACAGTTGTATTTTTATCTCCACATCACAACGTTTACGTTAGAGTGCCAAAAGTAGCTTTATCATTTGTATTCCAACATTCATTTTACATGCTAGACAATGAGAAGTAAAGATGTCCACGCAATCAATCTCTGAAGCTTAGAGAAGACTTTTTTGTTTTTTTCCCAATCAAAAAAATCACCTATTATGCTTAGTTTAAAGATTTCACAGCAGAATTACAAGTTCTGAAATCTTTTGAATTTAGTTTTTGTTTCTTTGAAATAATCTGCAAAAAAGCAGGACGTATTTACAGAAGAATAAGTACTCAAAATGAAGCTGCAGACATGTTCAGTAATCCACCATATTATTATATAAAAACTGGCATGCATACAATTGGTAAAACAGGTTATACTAGGGAAAGGTGTGGCAAACTTGTGTGTCTTTCCTGTTCACTTACAGTTTAAAATTTCAAAGATGCATTGAGTAAGATGAATGTCATCTTTTCATTAAATGTTTCTTCCGTATCCTTCAAATGTCTGTAGACTGATCAGTGGTTTGGAGTACTTCTTCAGCATACGCAGTCTATACAAGACTATACATATCCAGCCGTTCCATTTTTTTTTTTTTTTTTATGAGAAATGGAATTGCTGCCAAGTGAACAACATGTCTTGTAAATAAAGTTAGCTATACCTTGTTCTACTATGTTCAGAATTCTGTATAAATTACATGTGCTATAATGTGGCCCATATTGGACAGAAAACGAATGGCAGGTTACCTTATGACCCCAAAGTGGGATGTATAGAGACCCTGTTTCACAAGTTCAAATCATATTCCAGAAAGGTATTGTGTGCCAACTAAATAGGCATTGGGATGCCATGGGATTCTAGGTGTTTTCCATCTATGTAACATTCAGTACCCCTTTAATCTATCCATATTATTATTATTTTCTTATGTTGTAGCAATCTTGTTGCTGTGAGTGTGTGTGTAACTTTGTAATGTTTGTTGTTTGATACCACAATTTAGCAGTTCTCTTAATTTATATAAATTAGTTTGTTCCGAACGAAGAATGATCTGATGTTTGAAATCAGCACACAGAAGTTCTGCAGCGTTATTTTAGTATTTTCAATATATTCTGAGATTTCAGTTTCACGCTTGTATTATATTCTATTTGCCTGGTAATCTCACAATTTTTTTTTCTTCTCTTTTCTTCACAGGGTGAAAAGAACAGCGGCTTTGATGTGTTATACCACAACATGAAACATGGACAGATATCTACAAAAGAATTGTCAGACTTTATGCGAGAGAGGTATGTTTGTTCACCTACTGGATGGATTAAGTGGTGCTTGTCCCTCGATCTGTCTGTTTATACACAAAAAGGAGGATTAAGGTCAGCACTGAGGTTAACATCACACTAGTAATATCATGTGTGAGTTAAAACAAAGAAAAATGAAAGTGGTGGAGCTGACAGTAGGCATGTAGAACCTCAACACAATCTGGATATCTGTGTATAGAGGAAGCTTCTCAGGACATGCCGAGGAAAATGAAAAAAGGAAAGTGCGCACACTGCATATATCTCAATAAATTCAGTGTAAATAAACTTTTTTTTTTCCGCTAGGATGTGATGAAAAAATTGTTTCTGATTTGCATCCTTGTACCATAACCACTACTTGTTTTGTGAGCAATGCCCCACATACCGTTTTCTTTCTTCTGCTACTCAAAGTTTTGGCATGATTTTGCAAAAGCCTTTATAATCCATATGTACCTTGTGTCATAATCACTACCCTGAGCTGTAGTGGTAAGAAATTTAGAGTGCCCCTTTAACCTTTTAACATCTTTCACCCCTGTTAACCAGTACACATATTTCTCCCAAATTGTGTACTGATATTAAAAGAAGGCCTCGGTGCCGTTTGCTATAATCAGTTTACTACAATATGCATGGTTTCATTTAATTGTGTTTAGAGCCTTTGCAGTTGGATAATGAGACAATGGGAGTTAAGCATGTCTAGTGGCTGATGATATCATTGTTGTTATATGTTTTACTGTTTTGAAACACTCATATTTGTGTTCAGCGAAATCTCCTGAGTATAACAGTACCCCCCATGTACTGGTTTTATAGTGTTTTTGAAAGTTACTGGGTCAAATATAAGGCTTGCCCATTTCATTTTTTTCATTGGAATTTGCCAAATTAGTTACGTTGCCTTTGAGACCATATGTTAGCCCAGGAATAAGAATTACTCCCATGATGGCATACCGTTGCAAAAGTAGACAACATAAGGTATTGCAAATAGGGTATGTCCAGTTTTTTCTAGTAGCCACTTAGTCACAAACACTGGTCAAAGTTAGCATTCTTATTCGTTTTTATGCATTTTTCACACACAAATATAAATGCTAACTTTGGCCAGTGTTTGTGACTAGTGGCTTCTACAAAAGACTGGATATACGCCATTTTGAATACCCTCGGCTGTCTTTTTCAAATGGTATGTCATGGTGGGGTTTATTTTCATTTCTGGGCTGCCATACCATCTCAAAGGCAACATAGCCAATCTGGCAAATCGCAATTTACAAAAGACAAAATAGGCAAATCTTATGTTTGACCCTGTGACTTTCTGAATCACTGTTGTACTCGTGAGTCATTACTCTACACAAATGAGTGTTTTAGAGCAGTAAAATGTATTATACTGATAATATCATTGTGAAATGTCAGTTTGTGTAAACAATGCAAAAAAACTAATATAAATGCTAATTTTGGCCAGGGTGGCTACTAAAAAAGAGTGGACATATACTCCATTTTGAATACTGTGAGTTGTCTACTTTAAAAAAATAAAAATATGGTTTGATGGGGGTTAATTACATTGGCCAGCTTAAAAAATGTCCCAAACAGGACATGGGTGCTGATGACCAGCTGTGAAAATTCCAAGTTGGAAAGCTAGAATGCGCACCTTCCAAATAAGGTCTTTTAGCTCCCAGAGAACCCGACACGCCTATACATGGGTGGTATTACTGTACTCAGGAGATGTTGCTGAACACATATTGGGGTGTTCTTTGGCAGTAACCCTTAAAGTTCTCAGTACATGTATTCTTAAATTGCTATGTGTGTCAAACAAATCACCAATAATTTTTTAATTTTTTAATTTGGCATAGATTGGTGGAAAAATGGTTGCATGAAAAGATCATGTAAAGAATCAAAATACCCCAAGGTTTAATACATTAGGTTGTCTTGTTTTTAAAATATATACATGTGAAGGGTTATTCAGGGGATTCCTGACAAATATCAGTGTTACAATGTAACGTGCGTTAATTTTGGAAAAAAAATATTTGGAAACAGCAAAGTGCTACTTGTACTTATTGCCCTATAACTTGCAAAAAAAAAAGCTATGAACATGTTAACATTGGGAATTTATTAAACTCAGGACAAAATTTAGAAACTATTTAGCACGGCTGTTTTGGGGGTCAAAGTTAGTATATACATTTTTTTCATCTTATTTTATAATTTTCTTTATAGTAAATTATATGATATGATGAAAATAATGGTATCTTTAGAAAGACCATTTAATGGCGAGAAAAACTGTATATAATATGTGTGAGTACAGTAAATGAGTAAGAGGAACATTACAACTAAACACAAACACCGCAGAAATGTAAAAAAGAGCCCTGGTCCTTAACGGTAAGAAAATTGAAAAACAAATTGACTCCCCTATATGAAGTTTAGACCTTGCTCTGCATTTGTCCTGTTGTCTGAGCTTTTACGACAAGGAGAGCCTTGATTTACTCCAAAGGTCACCTCTTGCATTTATTGGACATCAAATAATTTTCCTTTGAGCTACTTCTTCACACATAGACTGTCTGATGCAGTGACTGTTTCATGTATTCTCTCGCATAGAATAAAATGCCATCATTTCATCTGCCTACCGTGTACCTTTTCCCTGCATTCTAAATGTACTGTGAAATACAATAGTGAGTAAAAACATCCTCTCAGATTCCCATCACTCTAGGACAGCTCCATGGAGAATAGTATTCTGTATATATTGCATGATTGGTTTTTATAGGTGCATTTTTACTTGTCATTTTGTAAATGTGTGTTAAATTCTTAAGAAATGACAGCAGAAGGTTGACAAAAGCCTCAAAACCAATTAGGAGAGGGTTACAATAATCCATGCTAGAAAATACTAGAGCATGGACATGGACAAGCTCCTTGGTAGCATCTTTCATAAGAAAGGGGCGGATGCGAGCTATGTTTTTAAGATGGAATCTACAGGATTTTGTACCATACTGGATGTGAGGCTCAAAGGTGAGACCAGAATCAAGTAGGATGCCAAGACAGCGCGCTTGCAAGGATGGACTAGTGTGGATACCACTAACTTGAAGGGAGAGCGAAAGAGGAGGATCAGTATTAGAAGGAGGAAAGACAAGGAGCTCAGTTTTTGAGGGATTGAGCTTCAGAAAGCAGGAGGACATCAAGTCAGAGATGGAAGAAAGGCAAGCAGTGACGGGTAGAGGTCTGGGGAGGAGAGATATATCTGGATGTCATCAGCGTACAGGTGGAAGTAGAATCCAAATGAGGTAATACATTTGCCAAGAGAGGCAGTATAAAGAAAAAATAGAGGCGACCAAGGACAGAGCCATGGGGGACTCCAACCGAGACAAAGGGAGGAGGTATCATTAGAAAAGGAGACACTGAATGAGCGTTGGCAGAGATAATTGAGCTACTATGTCAGTGTGGAGAATGAGTATTCAGGAGCAATGTTAAACATGTAAAGGGAAAGCAATGGTTAAGCTTTGGTTTTGGGTATAAACCATACTAATATCAGATCTGTCAGAGGAGGCTTACAGTGCCAGAGATGGGGAGAGCACAGTGCCCACACATCTTGCAATGCATGAGGAGGAACACAGGGCAGTGATCCTATGCCAAAGCTGGGCAGACATTTCTCACGTTTGGGCAGTCCACTTGGGTGAGTAGCACTGCGGTACCATAGCTGATCAGCTTCTTCCCAGACCAGTGCGGTTCCAGAGGCCTTAGTCTTCCGGGAAAGAGCATGTGGGCTGGGGAGTCTGGAGTGAGCTACGTCGCTGATAGCGTGTGGTTTGCTGTTTTCACGGCTTTTGCAGCGGAGTTAGTCTCCTGATGTCTCAATGTGTAAGCGTTTGGGATGGAAGAGAAAGCTGCTTGTTTAGTAGCGTGCTGTGTGTGGGGTCCCTCAGACCTCCCTCTGCAGTGTCTCCCTTCGTCCCCTGCTTGAACCGTGACAGAGTGCGCCATCCAAGGTTGGACACCATTGAAAGTTACAACACAGATATATAATTTACACACTAACAGTGCGTTGGCAGGGAGAATGATGGGTTCTAACCAATAACTCATTGCACTCATTGAGTCTTATTGATTTGGAGACTCTGCTTCTATAAAATAAAGAAATATTCTGTAATATTTTCTTATCCTGGAAAAATATATGAAGTAATTCATTAACTTTAAATACGTCAAAAATACATTCAAAACAATATATATGTACGTGTTGATTACAATCGCACTGTTGATTACATAATGTGTTGAAATTACAATTTCTCAACTATTTGCTCCACAGTCAAACAAAACCCAGACTTGTCCTTTATATTTAAATTTGAGAACATTTGTGTGGAGTGGCTCAGTGTCAGTCTCGCAGTCTTCCTCTCTGGAACAGAATACAGTTTGGGCTTTGTAATCCCAGCTGTGTCTTATTTATTTTTGTGCAAATGAATCTGAATAGTTGGCAATGCAAACATTTGCAGACAGATGCCATATATTCAGATCTTTAACCCCTTTGTTTGTGGCTTTTACTTTTTTGAATTTCACAAGCAAAGTATAATTTCGACTGAGTAACTTTGTACTATAACTCCGTGATTTCAAAATATACCCCAGTATTATTTAGCTAGTCAAAGGTGCCAACGGTATCAAAAATCGGTGGAATATAAAAGTAATATTACAGGAAGCTGTTAATCTAGCTTACTATCCATTTTGTGGTTCATGCATACTGCCTTTATTTGCTGCAAATACCTCCAATGGAGCCGTATTTTCTGCCAACCAGATCTAAGCACACCACAATTTCAAGTACAGTGGGACCTCGGTTAACATAATTTTCGGTTAACAAATGAAAATCCATTGAAAATAATGCCTCGGTTTACAATTTTTTTTTCGCAATACAAAGCAAGTTTCCCCAGGATGCATTCCACCTTGGAGGTTTATAGCACCGCCCCCTGCATGCTGAAGCCAGTGGGTAGCACGTGGTGTGGAGATGTTGGAGTGGCTTTTGCATCGAGTTTTGGAGCTATTCTGGAAATTGTTTGCAGTTCTTTGGGGACTTTTTGGTGCATTTCTCAAGCAGTGGAAAGGTAGGGAGCTGAGCTTCGTCGTTTGCATGCCTTTTATTGTGTGTTCTGCTTTCTGGGATGGTTTCCATGCCAGTTCATTTTGACTTTTTTCTGACCTCCAGAACGGATTAATTGGTTGTCAATGCATTCTTATGGGAAACCGTGTTTCGGTTTACAAATGTTTCGCAATAAGAAACGTCCCAGAGAACGCATTTAGTTCGTAAACCGAGGTCCCACTGTATATCCCATTAACCTCTGCTTAGTAATGTTTTTTTTTGGATGTGTAACTCAGCACAGCTTCTCTCTGCGTGTTGGTGGCTCCATTCGTGGTTCTAATGGGTAGAGCTATTGTCAAAGCACAGGATTTGTCCCTATTAATGTGCTGTTCAGTGAACCGGAAAAGCTTATGCCTTATGGTGAGGGGGGGAGGAAACATTTTGAATAAACAAAGCTTTATTCGCTAAGCAGTGAGTTGTAGTGAAAAACCAATTGCAAAATTCAGGCTGAACTAATCAAGCTGCATATATAGCCAAAGTGTAGTTTTTTTTTTTCCAGTGCTACAATTGTGGCCTCAGTTTTAGATTTTGTCAGTACGGTGTGTAGCGTTAAAGCAGAAGTGTCCCTTGTCTGGATGTGACCGTTCCTCATTCTGTCACCACAGTGAGCGTTGGGCGATACTTCCTATACCTTCATTTTTATGTTCCTTACAGGTTGGCTGAGCATGATGTGTAAGTAATGATGGGCATGTGGGTGGCAATATATGTTTGGATTGGTAGTGAATGTGGACATGTGGAGGCAGGTGATTCTGTATGAATCATGACTAAATTGGTGACTACCGCTGGTAGTAAGGGTATGTGACTATAGGTGCCTGAATTGCTAGAATCAGGGTAATCCCCATGATTTTTACCATCCTGGGTAATGTGTCCATTAATAAAAGTGAAGCTCTTGGCAATATTATGCATTTATTGAGGATTACTGCTCCATACTTGTATTCTTGATTTAAATATTTTTCATTGTTCAAACTATTTTTAGGCTTTTATAGTGTGTTTTCATATTTACTTTGTCGTCCCTTTTTTATTTTATCCTTGTCAGGTCCACGATTGAAGAGGCATATTCTCGTTCAATGACCAAACTTGCCAAGTCTGCAAGCAATTATACACAGCTCGGGTATGCTTACTTATAAATTTACTAATGCACTACATTCTGGAATTTGAATAAAATAGCACATTTAATTACTATTTTTGTTGTTGTTGTTTTACTCCCTCGCCCCCTTTTAAAAATACAGAACATTTGGACCAGTCTGGGATGTCTTTAAAACATCAACAGAAAAACTAGCAGTGTGTCACCTAGATCTAGTAAAAAAGCTACAGGAACTCATCAAAGAACTTCAAAAGTACGGCGATGAACAAATTAAATCTCACAAAAAGGTACATCCACGTGAACATTTTGTAATGTGATTGTTATTGCTGCTTTCTTAACCGAACGCTTAGACCTTTCCCTAAAATATATGTGCTTTCATTTGGCAGACGAAGGAGGAAGTAGCTGGAACATTGGAAGCAGTGCAAAATATCCAGACTATTACTCAAGCTCTCCAGAAAGCTAAGGAACTTTATAATGTCAAGTGTGTAGAACATGAGAAATTAAAAAAGGAGGGAGCACAGGCCAAAGACATCGAAAAGGTAAGCCCCACATTCTGATGTCACAAGAAGAAACGGATTCCCACTGACCATACCTACGAACAGTACTACTTGTGTTTTGCATGTACGCTTTCATTCTTGCTGCTAAAGAAGAAAAATGGGGGGAAAAACTCCTTGTTTAGCAACTATAAGTTGAGGGTTGGCTTTTTCCTTGTGGCTCATTTTAGCTTTGCAGCTAATGATCAACTATATATACCTTTAGAAACCAACGGAGGCTAGATTGGCTAATGATAAACAGTGAGAAAGCCACAGTTGGCTTTATTACTGCAGATGTGTTAAACGAGGTACATTTTTTCTGTACCTTTTTAATGCATTATTTCCTTGCTGCCTTTTACAATTGGTTCACTACAGCCTTATATGTCCCCATACCTGGTGTGGTCCTCACAAGACATTTTACCTGTGACAAACTGGTGAAAATTAATTCACATTTTTTCCCCACTTTGAATTCTGTGTTGCATATTAGGTTTTATGTTTCAGTATGTGTAACGGATTACTGGCAGCTAGAGCAGTATTGTGCTCCCTGTTCACTGATTTACTGTCATCGTGAAGGACAGAGAAATCTATTTCCATGAAGAAAAACGAACAGTGTAGTTGAAAGTGACCTAAATCACCAAAACAAGATAGTGGAGCGCTTATATTTCAACAGGTAGTTAAAAGGGTGAGTGCTTAACACATAAAAAGATGTTCTCAGGATTATTAAAGAAAGAAAAAGTATTTATTACAATACAGTATAGCAAAATGATTAACAGTGGTTCCTAAATCAGTTCTCAAGGCTGACCGACCAGTCCAGGATTCAGGGATTAGCCAGTTGTGTCCTAGGTGTTTATATGAAAAAAGGAAAAAAATAAGCACCTGAGACACAACTGGTTAATCACTAAATCCTGGACTGGAAGGGGAGCCTTGAGGACTGATTTAGGAACCACTGTTAATCATTTTGCTATACTGTATTGTAATAAATACCTTTTCTTTCACATCTTTTTATGTGTTAAGCACTCACCGTCACCCTTAACCCTGCAAGTGTAATTACTGCAGTTTTTATAAACTGCAATAATTACCTTGTAGGGTTTAGTCCTCCTCTAGTGGCTGTCTAGACCCAGGACACCGGCGCTGAATTCAGATAAGTCACTGAAGGGATTTTAACCCCTTCAGCAACATGGGATGGGGGGGTGGGAGAGAGGGCTTCTGCAGGATTCTGCAGTTCCAGGAAAACGGATATGTTTTCCTGGCACTGGAGAGTCCCTTTAAGGGTGCAGACCGCACACTCACATAAGCATAGCCTTTTCTGATCGGCTGATTGTAGCAGAATATACCTTTATTCCCTATTTTTGTTCATTTGGCCGTATGCCCCGTTCGTTTACCGAACCCCCTCGCTGTGTGGTCCATTGTTCGCACCTTCATAATCACCGACCACCCCTGGCTGTTAACCACAAATAGGTTATTAGTTGAAGTGCTTTCCCTATGTGGCTGCCGTTCGTATAACTAACGCACGTGTTCAAACCATTGGCGGCCATTTTGGCGTCTGAACGAGGGCAGCGGTACATGATGATCGGCGTGGAACTAATTTTGGATACGCGATCCCGCGAACCCCCGGGAAATTGGTACCGTTGCCCATGCAACTTCCCGAACAGTTAGAACGGCATTCGGAAGGGAATAAACTACCGAGCAGGGGGAGTATTCGTATACTAAATCTACTACAGCCAGGGGATAGATTCATCAGTGTTCGTGTGAGAACCCCTGAAAGATAACCGGTCGTTGCCTTTTTTCTCTGGAACTGTTTTGGGGCATCACCTCGTGACCAACCGTTCAAAACTTAATTCGAATGGCGTTCCCGAACCACCAAAGGGATCTGAGTGTTATTTTGGCAAAGTGTGTGCTGAGATCCAAGATATTCAGTGATATGACTTTCGGAGGGTTCTGACGTTCTGTACTTTGGGGGGGTTTTAAAATATTGTATATTTTTCTGTACCTGAGCGATAATTTATAGCTTTTTCTCACGCAATTATCTTGGGCACAGTGGATCTTGGGAAGAAAATCCCTGTAATTGTGACTAAGAAACCACATCCAAGGGGCAATGTATAAAAGCCGTGTGTGGCAGGAATAAAACCAGTTATGCTCCCAGAACTGTATGTCGTCCAGTTGCTGGGGAGGAGGTGGGATATTTATTTGGCGTTTTTCTTGTTCCTGATTGTACTTTTGTGGATCCAGTGGAGAATAGTCCCTGCTAGGACTAGGACTCCGCTACACTGATATCACAAATGCTTCTGCACTACATTTGGCTTTGCACCACCTTTCCTCTTTGGTGGTTCTTCCAATCCCCGAAAGAGAATTGAAAACAGAAGGGGGACCGCAAATGGTGTAATATGTAATTTTGGTGTAATATAACAAAAGAACCAGATATACTTCTCACCTTGTGAACTGGCTCTAAGTTCACACACAATTCTGTGTCAGTCAAGGATGACACTTAACCCCCTCTCTCCTCCACAGCTCGGTATAGCAGCTTATAAAGCATCCACTTCACTTGTGCAAATATAACCAATTTATTAACATAAAAGCTATTAATATCAACTAACGATAACAAACGTGATCTAATGGAGTCCTTCAATTCCATAACTCATTTAACTGATTTCCATTTTTGTATTATATTTTCTTTCTTGAATCTGTCTGTCTAACATGGCTGTTTATTGTGGTGAGAATTCAAAGTGAATTTCACATTTTGGGCCAAACTGAAATCGTAGCTGATTTAGTGAATTTGTTCAGTTCAGACCTTAAATTTGAAATTCACTTTGAATGCTCACTTTAGTGAATAACTCTGTTAGACTGGCTTTATTTGGCAATTTATATTTAGTGTTATAGAGGTAATGGAAGATAAGTTATGGGTAGTTTCAATTTCCTGCTTTAAGTCACATTCTCCATGTTTGGCTATTGTGTTATGTTTAGTTTCTTCTTCTTCTTCTTTACTATTTGAAATTTCAGAATTTTTGGCAATACAAATCCAAAGTGAGGACTTGCCAATCTTTTGTAAAGAAGCAATATTTCATTCTAATGCATTTATGGTGATTATCCATTCAGTGGATATGACAGATGTCTTTTGTTACTTGGGAATGCTTTGACATCACACTTCATTTAATTATCTTGTGGTTTGGCTTATTGATGCTTGTGTTTCCTGCTCCCCTTTTAAAATAAAGAGATTCTTAGTCTAATTTTACCCCTGTATCTATAGTGTCTAAAAAGATAAGTCTGAAAGGGAAAATTATATTCCTTTTTATATATATTTAAATTGTAGATCTCTCCAGGATCTCCCCTCTGTGAAGTTTTACCTCTCTTCTCCATAAAATGTTATTGCTCATTGAGATGTACTGCTCAACATGCTGGCTTTTATAAACTAATAAAGCCATGCACTCATTGAGCAAATCCTTAAAGGACAATGTAGGTGGGCACTGCAACCATTTTATCTCATTAGGTCGGTTATAGTGCTTGGAGTCACCTGGTGCTGGCCCTCCTTTCAGTGATAAAACGTTTAACTCTGAATGAGAGTCCCTGACTGCCTACAGCCCTGCTTTAGCTGAAGGATGGGCTCCTGGCGGCTCTCGTTTATCTTTAATATTTTTAGCAGCTCTCTCACCCCACCCCCAAATTAGTATTTCATAACCTAAAGATCTCTCTGAAATACTCACATTGACTGCGTTAAAGTTTCACTGAGATTCCAAAGATACTTTAGTATATTTCCTTCACTTGACAAAAGGCAGAGCTACTGCTGTAAAGATGTGTCATTCTCCCCAGCCGTCACTAGCTATGGCTGTGTGGAAAAAGGCTTCGTCTATGAAGGATCTTGCCGGCTCCTAGCAGATAAAACACCAGGAGCTAAAAAGGACCGATCAGTCGAAGGCCGGGATCGGGGGGGGGGACAAGTTCAGGTATGTAAAACTCACTTTCTCCTGCACCCTACGGCCACTGGACACCAAACGGAGTAGTCCCCATCCAGGGACTTTGTTTTAATTGTTTAAACAACTGATTAAAACCATTAAGAAGAATGGAAGAACATTGCCAGCAAATTCCAAGTACTATAATCACTTCACTGACGGTCTCCATTTAATACAGGGATGCATTGTCCTCCCTGTTCCCAGTTTTGGTCTCTGTGGGCACTTGCATGAGTTTGGGTTAGCTTGTTTTTTTTTTTTTTTTTTTTTTTTTTTTTTTTTTTATAAAGGAAACCATGACTGTTTCTGTAGACATCTGCTTGACTCTAGACTAAATATATTTTTTTCTTCATTTTGAAGGTAATTTTCTCTGCATTTACACACTAAGTAACATGAAGCTCCATTGGTCTCAGTGTGCGATGTGTGCAGTGCTAGTGCACAGTACACCAGATATTGCCCTTATTGAACTCTGTAACTGTGTGTTCACTCCATGCTAAATATAAAGTGCAGTGCTTACTGTCATGCTCTAGTTCATTTTGATTTGAATGTGTCATGTCAAGCAATTTGCCTGTTTAGAATTTTTTTAATTTCACATAACTTTTAGTAACATTGTTTGCGGGACATTTTAGGAAGTGTCCATGTAATGAGACAATGGGTTGTGTCTGGACTGACAGGGTGTTACTCAGCATACATTAGTTGGCAAAGCTTATATCAGCTGTATCTTTGTGTCCGCACCCGGGTTTGTTAAAAATTTAAAGACACATTTCATATACATTAATTCAAACCCCACTCCCCATAAAAACGCATTGTGAGTTAAGTTACCCAGGCCACTTCTTCTCATTGAAGTGGTCTGGGTGTATTGGTCCTGTATGGTTACCCCCTCGTGGTAAAACATTGCCATGCTTGCCCTAAAGGGTTAAACACACATCTAGATGCACTTCTGCTGCACCGACAGAGTAAACTTTCACCTGACATGGCAGCTCATAGGAAGCTTGTACTATGACAACTATGAGGAGCATTATATTGGGCCATTGCTTAAAGAATCACTATAGGGTCAGGAACACAAACATGTATTTGTGACCCTATAGTGTTAAAACCACCGTCTTGCACCCCCCCGGGCCCCTCATGCCTCCATAAATATAGCAAAATCCTACTGTATTCAAGCCTGAAGCTGTAACTCTGCATGCTGTTAGACTCAGAAAAACAAGCAATCTGCTGACATCATCAGAAGTGGTATCCTAATCCAATCACAGTGCTTCCCCATAGGATTGGCTGAGACTGACAAAGAGGCAGATCAGGGGCAGAGCCAGCATGATTCAAACACAGCCCTGGCCAATCAGCATCTCCTCATAGAGATGAATTGAATCAATGAATCTCTATGAGGAAAGTTCAGTGTCTGCATGCAGAGTGAAGAGATACTGAATGTTTGAATGCATTTTAGGCAGCCATGACCCAGGAAGGATCTCTAACAGCCCCCTGAGGAGTGGCCAGTGAAGTTATCACTAGGTTGTAAAGGTTTTCTCTGAAAAGACAGTGTTTACAGCAAAAAGCCTGAAGGTAATGAGTCTACTCACCAGAAAAAATTCAATAAGCTGTAGTTGTTCTGGGGACTGTAGTGTTCCTTTAAAGCCTGAGTGATGTCGCAGGAGGTAGGTGAGCAGCAGTAATAAGGCAAGTAAACAACCCCCAAATTCAGATTGTCAAAAGAAAACTTTTTGCAAAGAGTTTTTTTTATGGCAAACATGAGATAAACTTTATAAAAACTTCACTCTACTTTCATCTTTGCAAATTTCTTGAACATTAAAGGAAAATATAAATTTTGTCATTAAACACCTTCTTTATTTTAGGCATCGATCAAAGCGGGGAAAGCCACTGAGAGTTATAAACGCTGCGTTGAAAAATATGCTACTGTAAAGTTGGATTTTGAGCAGAAAATGGCAGAAACCGCACAGGTGAGTTTTTCTTTTTATTGCAGATAAATCATATAACATTTAGTTACCGATCACTACCAAGAACAGTATGATTTAAAAAATATTAACATAACATTCATTTGAAGCTAGCTTGATGCCTATCTGGCGTATAAGCAGAGTATATTTGTTTCAGTGTACGGAACAAAAGATGCCCCTTAGAGTGTTATAAGAGCACAGTATACAGGCTAACCTCAAATAACTTTGAGAAACGGGCTATCTCTATGTCTCTTGATTATCAGGCACATCAAAATGACCCTGTCCCAATAAAATAATGCTAATATACGATAGGAGAGAAACTAACATTTCATTAAAATTCCAACACAAATCCAAAGATACCATAAAACAAAGTAGGGACTGTCTTGTCTTCTGAACATTTAATATAGAATAGCAAAATTTTTGCAGGAAAAAAATATATACAACTTTTATGGAGTAAAATTATTTTAAAATAGCTGTAAGAAAACAAATGTATAAAAAGTATTTAAGAGTTAAAAGATGGCGCCAGTGTGGTACCATACTAAAGTCATCAGTTCATAGTATATTCTATAATGTTAATACCCAATTGCAACGTCTGTATCAATAAGTTTACTCAAACTAAGGTTTAAACGGAGGTATGTTTTGTCAATAAATATATATATATCAATAGTTGAATTGTGTGACGCCCGAACAGCAAACAGCTGTATGTTAGCGGGGAATGGTAAAAGAGGTGAATCAAATGGATACTAATTACCGGTAACTGCTTGATGTTTGAATCATGTAGAAAAGTAAATTCTTTATGAGAAAAGAAATAAAATCTGCCTGCTATACAATTTCAAAACTAAGGTTTAGATCGAATATAACACAGAATATTCACATGAAAAATTCGACTTTGTCTAATCGTAAAGCTTGAGGTTGACAAAAGGCACAACTTTGTCCAATCCCAGCTGCTGTGAATCTTGACAAAGGCTCACAGAGAGCCTAAACTATACCCGTTTCTGACCAATAAATCTGCCTTGTACCTTATATCTGACCAGTCCTTGATTTGTTTGTTTTTACTTTTATGTTTTGCCTAATTCCTGTTTTGGTGAGAACCAACTGCTAAATCTGCAAATTTATAGCAGAAACATGAACTTCAAAAGGCGTTTTTCTTATCTTAACCTCCTGAGACCCAGCCCTTTTACTTGTGTCCTCTGTACTGGACATTTTGTTCACAAGCATCTCCTTTTATTCTTTTGAGCTACTCTATCATTCCCTGCTGTATTGTAAAGAGGACATCCTGGGCTTTCCAGTGATATGTCATGTAATAGGCTGAGATTCTGGGAACTTCCTCTACCTTTTCATCAAACATGGATGGCATATTGGAAGACAATTTTTTCCTCGGTTCCCAGGAGGCTTTGGTTAATATATTTTAACATATAAATAAGCGCTACGGAATCTGTTGGCGCTATATAAATGGCAATAATAATAAAGGGTGAGCTCTATTTTGTTATATTGCCTGCACATCTGTTTCCTTCTAAATTGACTAGAATATTGAGAGAGCTTTATTATGAATACATTCCATGGGCTTGGTGGTTTTAACTGGCTAGAGTTAGGTAGCAGATTTCTTGGCAATCTAGAGGGATGAGTTTCTGTTTTCAACACATGAACGCCATTTAAACTGATATCTGATTGGTTATAGGTGCTGAGCTATTCCTAAGACTTAGACAAATATTCTCTTTATCGTTCTGGAAATCAAGCTCCATGAGGTTTGAAATATGGGTTAAACCATTTTCTATAAATAGAAGTTGGGTGTTACCTGGCACTGTCAGTTTTATTTGAGAATGTTTGGTTAACAAGTACTTACAATACTGTAACTGTCACAGATGATTGGTGGCTGGCAGTACAGGGGCCACGTGATAAGCAGTTCTATAGTTCTCACCTCGGTGGAGGTTTTTCCCCTTCCCCGAAACATTCACGTTCTCAATATTACCTTCTTTATTCTTACTACATTTCACATGCTTTTACCACACTTTTCCAGTATACCCAGAGAACCACACTTGCTCAATAAAGTCCACGCTCAGTTCTAACAACATGTTTTAGTGTCAAATAGCGTGCTTGACCTAACCATCTGAGTGTATGGTCTTTTTTTTTTTTCTTCTGAGATTCATTTAAGAATTGCTTTTTCAAAAGTTTTATTACTTACTATGTTTTTATTGAAATATCTTCTTTAGAAGCCAGAGAAACGCATCATCCATTAAATTCTAAAAGGTTACCCATGTCACCTTGTGTTCAGGACCACTGACTTTCCAACTTCTTAGTTTTGTTTATCCATGGCCGAATAAATTGTTTCTCTTATTCTCCCTAACTTCACAAATTTACTAATCAACAATTGTTTACATTTGGTAGAATGTTATGTCTTACAGTAAAGGTAGCGCTTGACCACTGAGTCCTGGGCTGATAATTTGGTCACCATTGGGTGGTGATATTTACCACTACAAACTTAAATCACTCAGAATATTAGTCAAATTAGATAGAATAGGTCACTATGCAAATAACTTTGCTCTGTGTTAAAATGTTAAAGGGCCATTGATCTGTAACATGCAATTATTATGCTCAAAAAGGGTCAAGTGACCTTGGCATGTGGTTTTACTGGCTCGGGGTAGGGATTTTCGTATGCAATCCCCTTCCTGCTTGAAAGTAACAGCACAGCTTTCAAAGGAAATGCAAAGGGAAGTTTGGTTTTCTTAGATTACTGAAACATCCAAACCTCTTAAAGGGACAGCAATGCATTGCTAGAGGCAATAATCTTCCATCTGTGCGGGGAGACTAAATCTCGATGAAGACTTTCTGTCCCTGGTGTATTGAAAAGATCTAAATATATACATTTTAAAACCGTGTATTTACACAGCGTAGCGCAGGAGCACGTGGTCATGGGTGAGGGGTGCACTCACTTCATGCTGTTTATATAAATAAACCTTGATGAATGCCAAGTGTTATCTGGTGTAGAGAAATAATTTATTCATCCCATGAAATTGGCAACAATTAAACACAAGGTACGTGGGATGAGGCGTGGTTCCGGCTCCGTCCAAGATGGCCGCTTGAAGACAGAGCTCCGCTCCACCGTTCCCCAATTACAGCTTTTAAGAGCGGCTAAGCAGACTTAATGGGGCGCACTAAACGCCCGGAGCACCCCCAGACCCCGGGGAATCCCCAGCAGGGTCCCCTGGACAATTATCTGCAGCAACAGCCCAGTGCGAGCGGCGACCCGGCTACTCCCAAGATGGCGCTTACGCCGGAGCAGGGCCCAGCGCTCACCGCTCTGGAGCGAATTGAAAACTCCCTCAGGGACCTGACTGCTGCCATGGCCACTAAAACTGATCTACAGGTCATGGAGGCGAATATTCAGGAAACTATGAGGAATGAAGTGGCAGGACTTCGCGCCGAGATCACAGCGCATACAGGCCGCATCACTACACTTGAAGAAGCAGGCGCGGCCCTGTCTACCCGCATGGCATCCACGGACACCGCAGTTTCGAGACAGGGTGAACTGATCCTGGCTATGCGCCGTCATCTGGAGGATGTGGATAATAGGGGTAGACGATGCAACATACGTGTACGCGGGGTCCCAGAAACTGAGGGCCCCGAGGTGGCGGCGGACACCCTTTTGGAGCTCTTCCACCTTATTATGCAATCATCCCCGCCCCCACAGATCCACTTTGAAAGGGCACATAGGGCTCTGCGGCCCAGGAACGCGGATGACGGTCCGAGAGATCTTGTTTGCTGCCTCAGCTCATTCCCGGTGAAGAATGCCATCATGACGAAAGCCCGGGAGAGGCCATCCTGGCCCTTCAGAGGAGCCCAAGTTACACTCTTTAATGATTTGTCCCCCATCACCCTGGAAGCCAGACGAGCTCTCCGCCCTGTCACGATAGCGCTACGGGATCATAATGTGGTCTACAAATGGGGTTTTCCCTTTGCCTTGATGGCGAGACATCAGAATCGCTGGATCACTATGCGATGGCCGGAGGAAGTCCCACGTTTCATGGGAGAGCTGGGTCTCCCGTCGCAACCTATCACTAATTGGATTCTAGGCCCGCTGGGTCCACCGCCGAGAGCTCAGAGGGAACCCAGACAACGACAATCCAGAGCTCCCTCTGCCCCCCGTACGGGAAGATACCGGGAACCGACCTCACCAGAGGAATAACCGCCCCATCTCTCATAATTGATGCTGCACCTCCGCAGGATCTGGGTCTCGGAACTCCGCTTAAGATGGCTGACTCACCCCGACCACCATGTGAGACGCACGTACTACACTGCATACCCTAAGGTACTGTGGGGCATGTTTTTGGCACTTGGGAGGGGGATATTGGGCCCAGTTGGGTTTCCTTGAGGACTCCTACGCTTATGTTCTCCATACCTGCTTTATGTACTACTATAATTTCCTCGATATCTCAGCTAAGAACAGGCTGTATATACACGTTTTTGGGGTTTGGGCGGGGGGGTTGGGGGGAGGGGGGGGGGCGGATGTCTACGCTTCAACTGGGTCGTCCTCTGGCAACGGAATTCTCCATGTACTGGGACATTTGATTGAGCACTGGACCTTATGTTGGGGCTTTGGGTGGGGGGTTCGGGATTGGGGTGGGGGGGGGGTTTTGGGGAAGTACACCTACACATTGTTATTGCTATTTACGGATGTTAGTGCCCGGTATACTGTATATTATTGTGTATTTCATTGCCACTCTTTGAGGGCCTTGCTCGGCTGCTTGCACTTGTGGCACGTTGCGCCGTGTAAACCTCCCTACCGAACTATGCAATCACTTTTGACAAGCGATTATATGCCGGGTTACGACCAATCTAACCCTTTTCGTTGTGAACCACTGCCCAGTTCGTTGTGTTAACATATTTCATTCAAAGGTGGGGTCCTCTTAGGTGGCAATCATCTGTGCATTTCTAGGTAGAGAACATACGCTTATATGTAGACAATCTAAACGAGCTCACTATTGGCATAGGTACTGCTCTACATGATGTCCGCCCTTCTTTCCCCCCCCCCCCCTCCTCCCCCCCCTCATGCCGCCTCCTCTCCTCTCCCCTTCCCCTCCCTCATCCGTGCTTGCCCGTTCCGGGAGGAGTGTGCCTACTAACTATAATGCAAGTATGACTGCAGAATTCAATGGTAGAAAATGTTTATGCCGTTTATTAGTGTTTACCTATCTGTTTGAATATATGTGGAGTTACAGGTATTGATAAATGTAACCCTTTAGGAGAGATGGGTCTTAGGGGTTCCCACGGGCCTTCCGGTACTGGGGGGCTGGATAAGTAAACGTCACCCGCTGTTACGCCACGAGATAGGATGCTGCCCGTATGGGATTCTAAGGGAGGAGCGGGTATGGGAATCCGATAGAGTGCCCTGCTATGGGGTAGTACCTGGGGTGTGCCGGTTGTCTCTGGTAGTTACGTAATGACCTGACTCATCTATATTTACTTTCCCTCTTGTTTTGATATTACCATCCATAAGCCTTGACCCCGCTGTCATTCTCTGGGGAATTTACATAGCCCTTTTACAGTAGACAGGGGGAACGGTTAGGAGCGGTTGCCAATTGTCTTTCGGAGAGATAGTTTCCAGGCGGAGCTCGAGCTGTGCCTCCACATTCTTACACTCGTGCTGTAGTTGCGGCCACATAGAGAGTGCTTGGGTTTCCTGGGCTGGTACCGGAACGAAACACCTCTAGTGTTGGTCGCTGCACGGGAATACCCCCCTCCATTCGGGCGGGGGGCGTAGATTTGGGACACCCCCAAATTCTGTGAGGGTATCGACGACAAGGATACATACCTCCTTTTAACTTCCTAACGGACACCTGACCCTGGTCCCCGGTCTCCTGTGGCTGACCCACCTTACGCCCACTACTCTTATCTCTAACTTCTCTCTCATCTTCCCCTCCCCTCCCCCCACTCGCTATCCCCCCCCCCCCCCTTTTTTTTTTTTTTCTTCACCTAGCATTGGACTGACTGTCGCGTTACCTGAGAGTTCTACACGGCACCAAGGCAGCCCTTGTTCGTAGTGATACTACGCATCATGGCTTACCGCAAAGCACCCTTAAAGGTTATCTCGCAGAACTGCAGAGGACTCAACATTCCTGAACGTAGATCGCACCTATTAAGGGAATTGAAAAGAAAACAAGTTGCGATCGCACTGCTACAGGAAACTCATTTTAAAGGAGAGTCACACCCCAAATTACGCAATCGACACTTCCCTACTAACTACTTCTGCAACCACCCTTCCGCTCACAAAACTGGTGTGGCTATCCTACTGTCAGCTAACCTGGGATTCGAAGAACTAGATTGAGCGCAGGACTCATTGGGGAGATACCTCTTCCTTAAAGGAGTCATTGCTGATAAGATCTACACGATAGCCTCTATTTATGTTCCTAATAAGAGACAGGCACCATTTCTCCGCAATGCACTTCAACAATTGGAGGACTTCTCAGATGGGACCCTGATTGTTGGTGGCGACTTTAATACCCCACTGGATCCTACGCTGGACTCTTCCACAGGTCATAGCTGTATCCCACAACGTCACATCAGGTCCATCCGACAATCGCTGGACTCTCTGAGATTGGTGGACAGCTGGCGGGTGCTGAATCCTACGGTGAAAGATTACACCTATTTTTCAGCACTTCACAACCGATCTTCGCGGATAGATTACCTTTTTGTCGCCCAAGAAGGACTCTCTCGCCTGTTGGGAGCCAACATTCTTCCGGCCACCTGGTCGGACCACGGATCAGTTGAGATGGAACTGGCCTCCCCTCTATACAAGCCGACTGGATGGACCTGGAGACTTAATGAAGCCTTACTACTGGATCGGGATGTCCAAGATCAGCTGCACCGGGAGTTAGAGCAATACTTTCGGGAAAATGATACCCCGGACATATCCCCGATTTCTTTGTGGGAAGCGCATAAAAGCGTGATCCGCGGCATATTTATTCGCCTCGCCTCGCAAAAACGAAAAACGTTCATGGCAGAAATGACCGAACTACATCACACTATCTCAACACTTGAGCGCAGCCATAAACGTTCTCAGTTAAACGCTGTTTATGGAGAACTGATGGAGCATAGGAGACGACTTAAAGCACTCCTCCTGAAACGACACCTCAGGGCGGTGCAGCGAACCAAGGGCTTCTATTATGCCCACGCCAATAAAGGCGGTAAATACCTTGCCCGGCTACTAAAAGGCCCCATGCCTCACAGACAAATTCGCCAGCTAAAACTGACCTCAGGGGAAGTGTCTCCCTTCCCGGAGCTGATAGCAGAAGAATTCCGACTCTACTATGAGAAACTTTATAATCTACAAGCACCGATCGGGGAGAGCGAAGCTATGAGACACCGCGAGAAAATCCGCACCTATTTGTCAGACATGGACGTGGATAAGTTGGACCGAGACTCCGCAGGGCTCCTAAATACCCCAATTAGTGTGGATGAAATAGCCATGGCCTTGAAATCATCCAAGACTGGGAAGGCCCCAGGCCCGGATGGCTTCTCTGTGGGATATTATAAAAAGTTTTCGGGGTTGCTTATGCCTCGGCTCACCAACGCCATTAACGCGATCGGAGAAAGGGGTCCTTTGGGCCGGGAGTCAGTTGCTGCTACCATCACTGTACTCCTGAAGCCCGGGAAGGACCCGCTACATTGCGGCAGTTACCGCCCGATATCTCTGATCAATGTGGATTCCAAACTATTTACAAAGGTGTTGGCGAATCGCCTCAAACACCTTCTACCCGGACTGGTTCATGCTGATCAGACGGGATTCATCCCGGGTAGGGAAGCCAGGGATAGCACCCTAAGACTATTTGCAGTTCAACACCATGCTCGGAGACAGGGGACCCGGCTGATGCTTCTTTCCACGGATGCGGAGAAGGCATTTGACCGGGTCAACTGGTCGTACTTGCTGGAAATGCTACAATGGCAGGGGTGTGGAGAGAGGTTCCTCGCGTGGATTTCTGCCTTATACACTGATCCTCGAGCAACGGTACGGGTCAATGGGGCCACGACCGCCGACTTCGCTATCCGAAACGGTACCAGACAGGGATGCCCGCTCTCACCCCTGTTGTTCGCACTCCACCTGGAACTACTTCTCCGAGCGATCAGACGGAATCCGGACATCCAGGGTTATGAATGGCATGGCACTCACCACAAAGTAGCGGCCTATGCTGATGACCTTCTCTTTTTTGTCCGCAATCCCAGAATTACACTACCTTGCCTCCTTTCGGAACTTGACAGATTCGGACAATTGTCCGGATTTAAACTTAATATCTCCAAATGTGAGGCGCTAAACATCACGCTCCCCCCGGAGGAATACCGGTCTCTGGAACCGCAGTTTGCGTTCAATTGGCTATCTAGTAAAATGAAATACTTGGGGGTATGGGTGACCACCAACCCGGAAGAAGTTTACGACTGCAATTTTTCGCCTCTCCTTAAAAATATCCTAACGGATCTTTCCAACTGGTCCTATCCACATGTTACGTGGCACGGCAGAGTAGCAGTGCTTAAGATGAACATCCTTCCGAGGGTTCTCTACCTCCTACAGACTATACCCCTGGCCATTCCGGTGAGCTTCTTTGCTGCCCTAAAATCAGGAGTGCTCAAATATATTTGGCACGGGGGCCGCCCTCGGCTTCGCCATGACCTCTTGTGCCGGCCAAGGGCACAAGGCGGCCTAGCGCTCCCTGATTTCAAAAGGTATTATCAAGCCGCTATCCTGCAGCGCGTTCTGGACTGGCACTCAACGTCGACACCTAAACAATGGGTGGCCCTCGATAGAGGTCTCATAGGCCCGACGCTGGAGGCGAGGGTCTGGGGATCCTCCAGAAGACGGCCCACCCTGACGCCTAGCGAGGGGTTAGTCTCGCAGACCCTGCTTGGCTGGCAAACCCTGAGGGAACAAGAACATGTGTCGCCGACGCCTAGCCCACTGTTACCGATTACTCACAATGAAGAAGTTGGAGGGGGGCTCCCGACTGAGGCATGGCCTATCGAGAGTGAACGTACATTTGTACCCATATACACGGTTCTTAGTGGCGGACGATTGCGAGATCTCTCATCGCTCCTAGGGGATAGACCTCCTACCTTTCTTTCACACTTACGCCACCTACAACTGAAACATTTTCTAGCCTCCATACCACACAATGCACGACTCCACAGGGAACTTACGTGGTTTGAGCAGCTTTGTGATCAAGGTACCACCCTAGACCACGCAATCTCGTCTCTATATTTGCACCTGCTCACCGGAGGCACCCCCACACGGATGGCATTTAAACGGCAGTGGGAAGGACAACTAGGGAAGGATCTCACCGCCCAACAATGGGAATCCGCGCTACTTTGGCAATATAAGAGCTCCATGAGCTCTTATTATCAGGAGCTAAATTATAAGCTGATATCCCTATGGTATAGGACACCGGTGTTGCTCCACCGCATCTTCCCTTCTACTCCTCCAACGTGCTGGAGATGTCAGGAGGAGCTCGGTACAGTGATACATATCTGGTGGGAGTGCAGGCTTATCACTCCCTACTGGGATATGATTAGAGAGGCGGTTCGGCTCATCCTAAGAGATATACCAACGTGGGATGCAGAACTGGCTTTATTACACATCTCCGCTCTACCCATACCAGTGTACAAGAAATCGATACTGCGACACCTGCTTAACGCCGCAAAAGCTAACATTCCGGCACACTGGAAAACGGACATAGTACCGACTAGAAGTGAGTGGATCAAAAGAGTGGAAGATATTCAGGGGGCAGAAGAAGCCCATGCTACCATCATGGGCCGGGTAGCCAGACACACTGAAATGTGGGCGCCATGGTTCTTCTATATTGCCAGCTCCGGACAGAACGGGGACAATCAGGGGCGCGCAGCGCAGTTTCCAATGCCCCCCCCTCTCTAACCTCTTTTCCTACCCTCTTCTCTCTGATCTCTGGGCCACGGGGGATCTGGGCCCGGGACTGGCTAGACCATACACAGGACGGATAGTTGACATCTCACGGTACATGACTGACCTGACTACCGACTGACGAATTTCCTGTGGTCAGACTTGATGGCGGACGGTAAGCCATGATCTCCGGGGATGCCCTCGGAGACCCTGGAGACCTAGGTTACGCTGGACACTTATCAAATCTGGACAACCACCGCTCTAGCTCACCCCCTCAATGCCCCGGGGTGGCGCCCATACAAACTTATGCATTGAGAATTCGTAACCTTTGACATGGGCGATCAATTGACCCCTCTTTAAATGGTTTAGTGGTTTGCTGGGTGTACTAGCCGGTGGATATGTCTCAAGCTCCGCTGTGGAACACTGTCTTGAGGGATAATCTCCCACCAACGCAGAGTCTTAGATCCTGAATATTGGCTTTATCTGGGGATACACTAGGTAGAGGGGTTATGTATTGGAAGTGATGAGGAAGTACTCTATATCGTCTTCACAGACCCAGAATTCTAACCTCTACGTTGCTGACGGTTAACCCAATTTTCCTAACTCTGCTTTCATGGGATAGATCATGCCAACTGTTTCTGCCCAACCTAAAGCAACATCACACCTAGAATAGTCAGTGGTGCTCCCACGCAAATATCTCGGGAATGTTCTGAGGTACTACTCATTTACATATCTGAACCTGACAGTTGGGGAACTGTTACTGACCCACAAGATGAAGCTCGGATCTCCTGATCTGATATTGGTTAATCATATTGCTCCTGTCTATATTGCAACTTACTAGATACTAAAACTTTGTATACATGTCTTGCTTATGTCTTGAAAACATTACTCGTTTATCTGGCCTGCGAGCCAACTCTGTGCTATTTACTATGCCTTAATAAACAGATTTACAAAAAAAAAAAGGTACGTGGGATGTCTGTTACACAGTTATAATCTGATCAGAGAGTCCCCTAGAATGTGAATCCAATACAGCAACACTCCTGCAGTGTTATTCGCCTAATTCTGAGCTATACCAGAATAAGTTAATTGCAAAAATGAAGACCCAAATAGCCAAGGATTGACTACAGCTCAAATGGAGATTATTTTTTCTTCTACATCCGTTTGTTTAGCCTGAATTTTTCAATAATGATTACGTTGACTACCATAGTGCTTCCAAATGCATTCTCTGATAATTTCTACTCTCCCCTCTTATCCACTAATCTCCACAATTAGTTACAAAATGGACTTTGGTTCTGCCAAGTTGTATAGGAAGAAACCAGCACCCTTTTCCATCATAGTTGAAATGCTAGATCGGTGAGTATAGATTGTCCGTCTGTGTCCCCAGCCTGGCTTAGTGTTGTGGGACTTCTGTAACAGCCTTAGGTCCCCAATCTTCAATTTCTCTATTAGAAACAGACTGTGCAGATTTCTCTGCCCCTTCTATCCTCCGCCTGTCACCAAATCGTGGATTCCCTGCCATTCAGTATATAGTTTGTAGTATTCGGAAACATGCCATTGCCTTGTATGTTTCTTTTAAATAGGATTCTGTTGCTCCAAAGGCCTCCAGACATTGTAACCATGATTTCACAGAAGCAAGCAGAATGCTTTTTTTTCTGCTTCCTGATACTCGTTTACTGCTTTTACTTATCAATATTTCCTGCAAATATTTTCCTGTTTTCTCTTCAGAATTGCTGATTTGTTTTATCAAAATACAAAAACTACTAGTATAGTGAACAAAGATCTATCTCGTGCTCATTACAGTATTACCCTTTCTGTGTTTGCCTCTTCATGATTCAATGTGTGTGTGTTTCACTACCCGTTTATCATTTAGATTGAAATATACATATGCAAGGTTTTTTTGTGTGTTTTTTGACTGCTCCTCTGTTGATCACTGATTAATTTGATCTTGTAAACATATTTGATTCACTCTTTAAAAAAAAAAGAAAAAAGAAAAATCTGAAATTAAAACGGGCTGCTCATTCACATTAATTGGCATGCTTTAAATGCATTTTGAAATTCTTCACAAGCTTGTTATTAAACTAATAACATGTTGGTGTGTTACTCAGTTTAGAAGCAAGGCTCTCATCAGCTCTTGTTCCTCTGTCAGGGGTAGGCAACCTTTTAGTAGGAATGTGCCAATATGAGATTTTGAAGTTCCTTGGCGTGCCGATGCTAATTATTTTTAATTGAGGTGTGTATGTTGCCGTATTTTGCTTGTGTTATTTATGGGCAAAGCAGTTGCTTTGTAGCGTTGCATTTGTGCATATGTGGGCTGTTCTATTGTACAAAATACTAGGGATCGACCGATGATCGGTCTGGCCGATATTATCAGCCGAAATTCAGAATTTTCATAAATATCGGTGTCTGCCTATAAAGATACCGATGTTGCCGATAATGCAGACAGGGCAATAGGGGCGGAGCTTAGCATGCGACGGGGGTTAAATGTGGCCCGAACTTGTGAGTGTTGAGTAAGCTTGGAGTCCATACCCCCCCTCTATCTACCCCAATGCTCTTACAACCCCATCTACCCCAGTGCCCCTACTAACCCATATACCCCAGTGCCCCTACTACCCCATATACCCCAGTGCCCCTACTACCCCATATACCCCAGTGCCCCTACTACCCCATATACCCCAGTGCCCCTACTACCCCATCTACACCAGTGCCCCTACTACCCCATCTACACCAGTGCCCTTACAACCCCATCTACACCAGTGCCCTTACAACCCCATCTACCCCAGAGCCCTTACAACTCCATCTACCCCAGTGCCCCTACTAACCCATATACCCCAGTGCCCCTACTACCCCATCTACCCCAGTGCCCCTACTACCCCATCTACCCCAGTGACCCTACTTCCCCATCTACCCCAGTACCCCGGTCTACCCCCAGTGCCCCTGCTTGCCTGTCTACCCCCAGTGCCCCTGCTTGCCTGTCTACCCCCAGTGCCCCTGCTTGCCTGTCTACCCCCAGTGCCCCTGCTTGCCTGTCTACCCCCAGTGCCCCTGCTTGCCTGTCTACCCCCAGTGCCCCTGCTTGCCTGTCTACCCCCAGTGCCCCTGCTTGCCTGTCTACCCCCAGTGCCCCTGCTTGCCTGTCTACCCCCAGTGCCCCTGCTTGCCTGTCTACCCCCAGTGCCCCTGCTTGCCTGTCTACCCCCAGTGCCCCTGCTTGCCTGTCTACCCCCAGTGCCCCTGCTTGCCTGTCTACCCCCAGTGCCCCTGCTCGCTTGTCTACCCCCAGTGCCCCTGCTCGCTTGTCTACCCCCAGTGCCCCTGCTCGCTTGTCTACCCCCAGTGCCCCTGCTCGCCTGTCTACCCCCAGTGCCCCTGCTCGCCTGTCTACCCCCAGTGCCCCTGCTCGCCTGTCTACCCCCAGTGCCCCTGCTCGCCTGTCTACCCCCAGTGCCCCTGCTCGCCTGTCTACCCCCAGTGCCCCTGCTCGCCTGTCTACCCCAGTGCCCCTGCTCGCATATCTACCCCAGATTCCTACCCCACATATTTACACGCACACACACTGCTTACACTACACAAGCACACACACACAAGCACACACTGCATTCTAGGGATCGACCAATATTGATTTTTTTTTTTAGAGCCAATACCAATAATCTGTGAACTTTCAGGCCCATAACCTACCGACATTCTGTACATTTACCATTTTGAAAGAAATTATTATTTCTAAAGGTAAATGCACAAAATATACATGCCACATGTAGTGGATGCAGTATGTTTAGACAGGGGAGCTGTGTGTGTGTAGTGGATGCAGTGTGTATTTGAGTAGTGTTTGTGTAGTGTGTGTGTATAGTGAATGCAGTGAGTGTGTAGTGTATACAGTGAATGCAGTGAGTGTGTAGTGTATACAGTGAATGCAGTGAGTGTGTAGTGTATACAGTGAGTGTGTAGTGTATACAGTGAATGCAGTGAGTGTGTAGTGTATACAGTGAATGCAGTGAGTGTGTAGTGTATACAGTGAATGCAGTGAGTGTGTAGTGTATACAGTGAATGCAGTGAGTGTGTAGTGTATACAGTGAATGCAGTGAGTGTGTAGTGTATATCGTGAATGCAGTGAGTGTTTGTGTAGTGTGTGTATAGTGGATGCAGTGAGTGTTTGTGTAGTGTGTGTATAGTGAATGCAGTGGGTGTTTGTGTAGTGTGTGTATAGTGAATGCAGTGAGTGTTTGTGTAGTGTGTGTATAGTGAATGCAGTGAGTGTTTGTGTAGTGTGTGTATAGTGAATGCAGTGAGTGTTTGTGTAGTGTGTGTATAGTGGATGCAGTGAGTGTTTGTGTAGTGTGTGTATAGTGGATGCAGTGAGTGTTTGTGTAGTGTGTGTATAGTGGATGCAGTGAGTGTTTGTGTAGTGTGTGTATAGTAAATGGTGTGTGTTTGTGTAGTGTGTGTATAGTGAATGCAGTGAGTGTTTGTGTAGTGTGTGTATAGTGAATGCAGTGAGTGTTTGTGTAGTGTGTGTATAGTGAATGCAGTGAGTGTTTGTGTAGTGTGTGTATAGTGAATGCAGTGAGTGTTTGTGTAGTGTGTGTATAGTGAATGCAGTGAGTGTTTGTGTAGTGTGTGTATAGTGAATGCAGTGAGTGTGTGTGTGTGTGTTTGTGTAGGTATGTTAGGTGTGTAAAATAGGGGGGAGGCATTTTTATTTTTTTAACTTTAGAAATAATAAAAGTTTAATTTTTTTTAAATTATGTTTTAGTCCCCCCTCCCTGTTTCTTACTTGGCCAGGACTGTGGTCTGGCGGCATGGACTGTGCAGTGGAGGCCCGCAGCAAGCTTACTTACCTTCCCTTCCGCTCCCCTGTCTAAATCTGGTGGCATGTGTGCCACGCGGAGCGTTGCCATGGTAACCCGTGGCAATGCTCTGACGGCCGCGGGACTTGCAAGATTTACACAGGGGAGATGAAGGGAGCTGCTGGGAAGGTAAGTGTTTGCTGCGGGCCCTCCAGGACAGCCGATCTTGTCATGGGCCAGGCGGTCCTGGTATGGCAATATCGGTATCTCTATAGGCCGATACCGATATTCCCTAATATCGGCCGATAATCGGTCGATCCCTACTGCATTCACTAATCAAATACTCACTGTATCCACTGCACAAATACATATTCTTGCAAACATAAATTTTTTTGACTGGCATGTATATTTTGTGCATTTACGTTAATAAAAAAAAGATTTGCACAATAATAATAATAATAAACTTGTTCAGTTAATTGTAGGTTTGTGTAGACATTTTTATTTTTTTTCTTTCTTTTTTTAAAAACGGTAAATGTTCAGAATATCGGTACGTTATCGGCTATCGGCCTAAAAGTTCACAGATTATCGGTATCGGCTCTAAAAAAAATCAATATCTGTTGATCCCTACACAATAGGTTCATGAGTAGTATGGGGTATTGTGTATGATACCTATAAAGGCTGCTTGTAGAATTGTGTGTGGATGATATGCCACATTGTGTTTGGGGTGTGTGTGTGTGTGTGTGGAAAGTCTGTAATGTTGTGGCTGTCAGGACTGCGTGTGTGGACTGTTTGTATTATTTGTATAAGTAGGAGGCTTATTCTGCAGCTCTGTGTTTCAGATGGGGACTGGGCTGGCCAGCTACAGGTCAAGGGCAGAAGCTGCAATAGCTGCTACAGTCTACTCTGCTGGGATATAGGGATCTGAGATCACTTCCTCTAAATCAAGCATGTCAAACTCAAAGTCTAGCGCGGGCCAAATAAACAAGGTTCAAGTTTATGTTGGCAGTAAAAAAAAAAACAACAAAAAAAAAAACTTACATTTCATAGAAAAGTAGGTTTATTTTGAAAAAAAAAAAGAACCCCCCTCTAGCCAGCAAGCAGACTGCACTCACATTGCTTCTGCCAGTATGCGACTCCAGAGCAAATGGCAGAAATGACGGCCCCAAATGACACCGTCCACACCCTGATCCTCCCGCTACTTCTTGGAACCCTGTGAAAGTGGAGCACGTCGACGTCATGTCGGAATGTGACCTCCAGGTACTCCACTGTCCAGCAGCGGCCATTGCAACACACACTCGCTCGCTCGCTGACAGACTCGCTCGCTCGCTGACAGACTCGCTCGCTCGCTGACAGACTCGCTCGCTCGCTGACAGACTCGCTCGCTTATGTTGGCAGTAAAAAAAAACAACAAAAAAAACTTACATTTAATAGAAAAGTAGGTTTATTTTGAAAAAAAAAAAAGAACCCCACTCTAGCCAACAAGCAGACTGCACTCACATTGCTTCTGCCAGTATGCGACTCCAGAGCCCGGCCCCGGCCCCAAATGATGCCGTCCACACCCTGATCCTCCCGCTACTTCTTGGAACCCTGTGAAAGTGGAGCACGTCGACGTCATGTCGGAATGTGACCTCCAGGTACTCCACTGTCCAGCAGTGGCCATTGCAACACACACACACTCACTCGCTCGCTGACAGACTCGCTCGCTCGCTGACAGACTCGCTCGCTCGCTGACAGACTCGCTCGCTCGCTGACCCGCTCGCTGACCCGCTCGCTCGCTCGCTGACCCGCTCGCTCGCTGACCCGCTCGCTCGCTCTCTGACCCGCTCACTTGCTGACCCGCTCGCTCGCTGACCCGCTCGACAGACGCGCGCACACACGCACTCGCGACAGACGCGCGCACACACGCACTCGCGACAGACGCGCGCACACACGCACTCGCGACAGGCGCGCGCGCACTCGCGACAGGCGCGCACTCGCGACAGGCGCGCACTCGCGACAGGCGCGCACTCGCGACAGGCGCGCGGGGTGCGCACTCGCGACAGGCGCGCGGCGCTCGCACTCGCGACAGGCGCGCGGCGCTCGCACTCGCGACAGGCGCGCGGCGCTCGCACTCGCGACAGACACACATCATTTTATTTATTGCTCCCCTACATTTGGGAGCTGGTGTGGGGCCTCTCCCTGGGGTCCAGTGGGGATCTTCTATCTGGAGATCTCCTTCCTGCTCCCTCATGCGCAGTTTCGTGGTGCCGGAATATGACGTCAAATTCCGGCACCCGGCATCACTACAGGCAGTGTGCGTGAGGAAGCAGTAGTGAGTAGCAGGAAGACTGAGCTCCTACAGTAACCTCTGAGTCCCAGCCGGGTAAATTTTGGCGAAAGCAGGTGCCTACTCTGCTTTAACACTAACACTAAGCATGTGCTCGCAGGGCTGCAAAGATGCTCATTGTGGGTTGCATGTTTGACATGCTTGCTCTAAATGCTGCAATGTGTAAGTTGAGGATTGGCCACTTGCAATCACCACTCACTTTGCACTAATGACTCCTGATAGACCGAGCCTGTTTGGCTCTAGTGCCGTACAAAGGCACCTCGTGTGCCATAGGTTACTGACCCTTGCTCCAAGTCAAACCTGTCTCGCCTAATTTGAATTTATGTCCAGTCCACCTACTGTAGAACACTGTGAAATAAGATTATTCCATTTTTAAATGTCTTACTGTAACTCTTGTTTTATCTTGTACTCCTTGTAATCCTTGTACTTATTGAACGAATCCAAATTTCTAAGCTTAAATTATTTTTGAAAAATCAGATTGTTTTAAATGTACCTTTCTGTAGAATACACACTAAGCATTAAAGGGACACTATAGTCACCTGAACAACTTTAGCTTAATGAAGCAGTTTTGGTGTATAGAACATGTCCCTGCAGCCTCACTGCTCAATTATCTGCCATTTAGGAGTTAAATCCCTTTGTTTATGAACCCTAGTCACACCTCCCTGAATGTGACTTGCACAGCCTCCCATAAACACTTCCTGTAAAGAGAGCCCTATTTAGGCTTTCTTTATTGCAAGTTCTGTTTAATTAAGATTTTCTTATCCCCTGCTATGTTAGTGTTTTCTAATCTATTGCCCTGTTCACATGGACATACCTCCCAGAGCTGTGAATTGTCAGCTCCTGAGCCAAGAAAGTGATCATGTGTTTCACAAGGAGCTGTGGGACACTGCGCAGCCATCACCCGCACTGACAAGTGACTTTTTTCATATATTCAACTCTACTGTGGAGTGCTACTATCCAAGAAAATACCTGGGATAAAGGAAATTTGCACAGACCAAAATTGGACTTTATTATTTAGTCTGTCGCATTCAATATATAAGATCTAAAATTTACTCTTTTTTGTCACTTGTGTCATATTATTGTTTGACTATCCAGGAAAGATAGGTTCATTCACATTACTGTAGTAATAGAGACTGCAGTTAGAGGTTAAGGGTATAACCTGTTTCTATTGTATGTTAATAGCTTGCTAGACCCTGCAAGAGCCTCCTGTATGTGATTAAAGTTCAATTTAGAGATTGAGATACAATTATTTAAGGTAAATTACATCTGTTTGAAAGTGAAAACAGTTTTTGTTTTTTTTTCATGCAGGCTCTGTCAATCATAGCCAGGGGAGGTGTGGCTAGGGCTGCATAAACAGAAACAAAGTGATTTAACTCCTAAATGCCAGTGAATTGAGCAGTGAAATTGCAGGGAAATGATCTATACACTAAAACTGCTTTATTTAGGTGACTATAGTGTTCCTTTAAACTATGTGGACAGGATGTTGTGGAACTGTGGCCCATAGGACCACAGCACATTTTAGTCAGAATTATGTTTCCGCAGATATGTTTAATCCTGCATTAATTCGTGTTGTGCTCCCTCTAGTGTCCACAGCACATTTTTACATGAAGTATCTGAATAGGCATTAGATGTCTGATGGCAAATACAAATTATTTATATTTTGTATTTGGTTGCACGTAAAAAAAATAGTCTTTTATACATGTTGGTTTTCAACGTGAAATTGTTAGCAGTTCATGCCTGTATCTTTTGAGAAGCTAAGGGGTGTGCAATTTTATGGGGTGTGCAATTTTGCACACGCAAAAGTAAAATAAATAATCATCATCATGAAAATTAGGAGAATTTAAGTTGGCCTATATATAATTTCTTTTGTTACCTTTCAAATAAGTTTAAGTTGTCCTATGTAGCTAATTAAAATATTCATAAATATGCATTATAGAAACCGTAACGCAAGCTCTTTAAGTCTAGAATGATTTTCGAACGGCTATAGTAAAAGACACACCCTGGGCTAGAATTGACCCCTATTTTTAATACATTTTATATAGACAATGAATTTAAAAAAAAACTGAAAACCAGCATAAAAAATAATTTTAATTAGAAAAAGTAAAATAAAGATCTAGAGAATATGTATACATTGTTTTGTCTCAAAGACCGGTTTAGTTTAACCTTGAGTTAGCAAATACGTTGATCTTTCACATTTAACTAAATACGATATGACACATGTCAATCGGTTGTCATCATAGAGGGCTACGCTGGCGCTCCTGATATTATTTTATGGGCACTTGCAGAAATACAGCTTTGTCTTCTGCTTTCTGGAACAAAATGGTTCTCATCTCATAGCATTTTTTTTCATGTTTGGTTTTATGCCACTGTGTGCAAGGAGGCAGTGATAGCGGGTGTCCTGAGTGCAAGGATTCCCCTACGTGTGTGTGTATAATATCTCCATAAGGGTTAAAGTAATATTCCAAAGTTGTCAGGCTTTTACAGGCTATATTGTTTCCCTTTGATGTCCTACATGGAAGAAGCCATAAAAATGGTGGATTCTGAGAAATGCATGTAGCAAATTAACTTCTGACTACATTGTACTAGTTAGATAGGGAAAAAAACTGTTCTGTGTTTTCATCTATCATTTAAATTGATAGAGTGGACACTTAATGTCAAACCCTCTGCCCCAGCTGAGCACATAAAGGACAGGTTCAGGCAAGCAAATTTCACCTTTACCTGCCCCCCGGCCACCTGGACCACCAGCATCGATGTCACTGTCAGGTTTTTGCCAATTCTGCAAAGTCCCCCGTTAGTGACAGTGCGGCTTTAAAGAGTTTGACTATCTATGTCCTTGTGCTGGCTACTTTTATATTGACATGTGCGACGCATTTAAAGGTACGAGTTACAATAGCACTAACATAAAACTATATATAACTATAAATATTGTTCTTGCAGCCCGACCGTTAAAATAATGGGGGAGGGGGGAAAGCGATTTTAATATTTTTTTCTTGGAATGTGCTCAATATGTTAAACAAAGAGATGTGTGGGAAGCTACAGAGCTTTTTTTCATTGTATGTCAAAGTCCTGTAAAACATTTACTAACTAGTTGTAAGACTCTGTAAATTATAATTATATGTTGGTGAGATCAAATACAGACTCCTGGATAAATGGAAAGTCGAGTTGTATAATATGTTGCTTTCATGCTTTTAGTTTATCAGATGTTTTATCAGTTTCCTAAAAAGGAGTTCTCACTTTTCCTATCTTGCTATCTGTGCCACACTCATTATATACATAGCCAATAGCCCGATGAACCATAAGCTGCCACCATAGGGGCCCATGGGTTGGACAGGGGCCCCCTTTCCCTCCTTTCTCTCAGAGTGAAGGGGAAAATCTAAACTGGCAACATCTTTTGGTATCTTAATCCTTGTTTGGCTGTTGCCTTATCTAAGTGTTTTAAAAAATTATTTGCCCTTGTGACTGAGCCGGTTTTGGCACATGTTTATATTTATTTTTTATTATCGTGTTCTTATTTGTGTGCAGATGGCTTTCTTTTAATACCTTTGTTACATTGCACAACATGGAGCATATAAAAGAATATTTTTTAAAAATGGGGAAACATGTAAGGATTGATAACTCAATGATTTTTTTCTTTACACACAGAAATTTCAAGATATTGAAGAAGCCCATCTTATTCGTGTAAAGGAAATTATAGAATCCTTCTCTCATTCTGTAAGCGAAGTCCACATACAGATAGGGCAGGTGAGTTAGAAGTCATTTTTATTCTGTTTATTTTTCTTCTGTTCAGTTTTTGGCGTTGTGCTTAGATTGGCCAGCTGCCTCATAATTCAGGAGTTGCAAATCTCTAATGTAATAAAATCATAAATTTGCCTCTGGATGACTCTCAGGAGGTTGTGAGATGCACACAGAAAATCTCTAAGCAATAAAATGTTTCTTTTTGATGATATTGTCATTGTTAAAGCAGACTTTGGAACTTAAAATTAACCTGCCCCTTTAAAGCAGCACTGTCATGGCCGAATCACGTTGTTGTTTTTTTAACCCCCTCCCTCTCGACTCCTCTACATCTAATTGTCCCCCTAGCCTCCCCCCAAACGCCCCTATGCCGCAAGTAGTGCCTTGTCTACTAAAGGCTGCTCACTGTTGTAAAAAACAAAAAAGCCCTACCCCCCCCCAACAAATGCCTTCATGGTGGGGCATCTATTAACTAGCGAGTGGGGACTATAAAAGTAAACGGGGAACATAGGGTCCCCCTTGGCCCCCACACATCACCCATGAGCGGTGGGTGGGGGCCCTAAATGAAATGGGGGGGGGGGGTGGACCTAGTGTCTTCCCTCCCGGCCCCCACCCCTGGTGGAAAGTGGGGCCTCTAAATAACTGGGGTAAGCAACCCCCTCCCCACCCCCCCCCCCTGGCACCCACCCCTCTGCGGCACAATAGGAGGGGGGTGGGGATCTATTGTCTTCTCCCCCGGCCCCCTCCCCTGAGTGGCGGGTGGTGGCCCTAAATAACAAATTGGGGGGGTTGGGGACCTAGACTGACAAGTAAGTCTCTACATTTACCTTTCACACTACTCTGATTGGTTGGCTTGAAATCCAACCAGAGTGCTCTGTGTCATTTTACACAGCCTGGGAAAGTTCTTTGGAATTTTCCTATGCTGTGTAATTTAACTCATAATTGACTTATGATTGAAAGCAACCAATCAGAGTGTTGCTATGATTCAAATTACACAGCATGGGAAAATTCCAAAGAACTTTCCCACGCTGTCTAAAATGACACAGAGCACTCTGGTTGGATTTCAAGCCAACCAATCAGAGTGCCGTGACAGTACCTGTCAGTCTCTTTATTTACCTGTCAGAGCACTGATTGGTTGGCTTAAACCAACCAATCGGAGCGCTCTGAGCCTAACAATATTTATTGTAATTTCGGGCCCCCACGCGCCGCTCAGGGGTGGGGGGAGGACGATAGGTCTCCCCCCCCCCCCCCCTCCCCCCCTCCATTGTCATTTAGGCAATAGGTCCCCAGTTCAGCCACAGGCTGCTCACTGTTTAATAGACATGCCCTACTCGCGATATAGCGATAAGGGGCAGAATTTAATAATACAAATTAATCTTTACTTAGTATTGGTAAATTTGGGTGAAAAAACAATTTAGGTCTCAGCCTTTTGGTAGATAGCTTCCTAATTCCCACGGTATAAGGGAGCTATCTACTAAGCGAGATGCAGCCGCGGCACTAATCTGATCGGAATTTCATTAGAATGAAATTCCGATCAGAACAAAGTCCCGAATTGCATCCTAACATGAATAAACAAACTGTTCTCATTCTGTTAGGACGAAATACGGCAGTTTCGCCAGCGTTCTGTCTAAGTGACGTGATGCTTCCTACCAGTATTGCCGAATGTCCTAAGATCACGGAGGAAAGGTAAGAATTGTAGGAAAATTGCTTTGACCACAGGAAACGGAGCACACTTTGTTCCTCCGCTGGTCAAAGCTGGTCAAGCGTAGGAAACTTCCATAAGACAAAGTAGTCCCTACTTTGTCTTATGTTTAAAAAAAAAACTAGAGCAGATAGGAAGAAATATAGAACAGATCCTGACAGAGGGAGAGAAGAGGAATCTATTAAGGAAAGGTAAGTTTGGCATGACGGTGCCGCTTTAAAGATCAGATATCCCTTTGTCCCTAACAATACTTTGTATGAGATACATCCTGGTATTCTAAAACCAAGTGTGCACCCATACTGGCTAATACAATCTTATTATCTAAAGGTTCTCTGAGACTTACACTGTGAGTGTGGATTTAAGACACCAAGTGATAAGTAGACCTATATGAGATACCTGTGATGTAAAAACAGATGTGAACTAGCCCCTGTGGTCAGGTATCGACAATCCAAATGCTGAACCCTGCTAAATAAGCCATAAATCATTTCTTTATTCCATTGCTGTTACTAGGCAAGTGTACTGTTCTAACTGGATGCCTGTTAATCGGGAAATATTGACCTCCGTTAATATGAATCCTAATGTCTGGATCACTCATCACTCATCACAACACATGGTTGTGTCATTAACATACTTTGTAGTAGCTGTGTGATTACTTTTGTGTGCTATTTTTCAGGTTCATGAGGATTTTATAAACAATATGGCAAATATCACCGTGGAAAGTTTATTAGAGAAGTTTGCAGACTCTAAGGGAACAGGGAAAGAGAGACCTGGTATGTATTCAATTTCCAAATCTTCTGTTTGCTTGTTTAAATATTCCGTTAACCATTCCAATTTTATATTTGGAAGCATCCACATCCTAGTGTGTCACAGTGGCATCATTAATTTATATCTCTTGTTCCCAGAAGTCTGCAGATCTTGGTAAACAAGCTTGCTTTCGTGTGGTATACATTGATTTTGCAGCTGTTTTTAGCAGGAGCACCTCAGCTAAGCCTCCCCATGCCCCTGAAACCAGATCAAACACGCAAGTGTCAGATTGCCTTTTGTAAACATTTCAGCTTGTGCCGGCTTATTTCAGGCACTCCTGAATTTCCTTTTAAGTTATTTACTCACATCAGGGTGAATGAAGCATTTTGTTCTTTAGCACTTACATGTTGATAAGCGATCTGGCACTTAGTGAGTTTTATTGTGTAGGATTATCTATCCTTGATTCTTTTTTAGATTTCAGTTTATTTTGGGATAGTTTCCTTTTTTTCCTGCAGGGCTTTTGACACAGGCCTACCTCCATTTTCATTGCCAGGTGCTCTGATTTCCAGCACACAGATTTGACTTCTATGTTGTTTATTTTCACATGAAGTGGGCTGCCCGGCAGTAATAGAACACTATAAAAAGCTCACTTTTTAGGTTTTTATGAATTGGCCGCAAATACCCAGGGTTTGTCATATCTGCAGTGGCCTCCCAAACCAAAACCAGAAAGCGGGTCAGCCAGCCCTAATGCTCCCATTATTTTCAGCGGTAGCCAAACATATATCCTCTTAACTCCTGCCCAATCAACGCTGTATGAGGCATGTAGTTCAGCACTTAGCAGCAGTTCCATTTATCAGGTAGAGTGAATGGAACTTCTGCCTTAGATGATGACCGATGTTGACCAGCAGTTGTTTCAAGCTTACTGGTTACTCCATTAAGTTTTGTGTGTGAGTGTATGGTATTCATTTAACATATGCACACACCAAACACCTGGATTGGATTTCTCTTGTGGCCTTTTTCAGTGTGTGAATTGGCATATTGCTGCAATGAATCTGCAATAAAGTTACTAATTTTTCCAACCTTCTACAAGGGGTATAGTTATGGAATGTGATAACAAAAGGTCTCTATGCAATATTCTTAATGACCATTGGGTCGTAGCTTCTAAAAATCTACACCATGTTACAAATCAATGTAAATATATGCATACATGAACTTTTATAATGGCAGTTGTGGCACCTCAACATGCGTGGCTGTTCAGATGAGTCCTTTAAAACCATTTGACTTGGTTGAAATATAAAGTCAGGGATTTAAACAGACTGCCTGAAAGTCATAGACGTTCACAGTCCATGTTCTTTATGGCACAGATTTGATTTTGGTAGTTGTGGCTTTTATACTATAACAACAAAAATAACTTTTCAGATTGGCCTATTTGGCCTTAAATTGGCATTTCCTTCCTTCTCATTCAATATTTCTGGCTTGGTTAAACTAACCTGTAAAGTAGCTTTGCTTTGATATTGTTATTCATATAGTGACCATCATAGTGAAAGGGACCATAACTATTCATATATTGTTTATCTGTTTTGACGATGCATTCAGACTGTAGGGTCTAACCCAGTCTGGATTGCTCATGAAATGATGAAAAACAGCTTGTTTGTATACTCACAGAATTGACCTTTGCTGACCCGGCTTTAACATCGCAGCACTAAGAGCAGTCATTTGTTTTGACAGCAGAATTAATTGAGGCTAAAACATTTGAAATTCCACTTGTATCAAGCTGTTCATTAGAAATTGCTCTCTGGCTTTAGTGCTGTCAGAAAAATAACCTGTCCGACTATGATTAAATAGCACGGCTATGGCCGGTCCACTGAATTGCGAGAGAGAGGTTGAATAAACTTTCTACTGCGGAAACAATTCCAAAGTGACACGCTGCAGGAGGGGGGTCACGATGTGCACTGATATCCAGCTGGGCTGTCAACTGGCACCGTGCCAGGCACGCAAGGCTTCGCCACTCACTGTGGCATGGGAAGCGCACGCATGGGATGTGAAAGGAACCACAAACCCTCTCTGTTTAATCCTTATAAAAAAAAAAAAAAACTGTTTTCACAGAGAATATGCATCTGGAATACAGAACCTGCACACGAAGGTCTGCTATCGGACAGTTTATACTGGGGCAAGGGGAATGTCGTGAACTCATAACTGACAATAGCATAGAATCAGAAAGTGATTTGTTTTAAATAAAGTATCAAATGTTACAGATAAATGTTAATTACGGGCGTTTCGGTTTGTTTGTTTTTTGTTGTTGTTTTTTTTTTTGTTGCTGCATATTGTCTTTTCATTTTTTTTTTTTATATGGCACGGTAATTGTGAATGGCTCTGCGTACCAACACAGGACTATTATTTCATTTAAAAAAAAAAAAATGGGGTTGGGGGGCGGGCAGGAGGACAAATTAAATTTAATTTCTTAAAGGAAATAGATCTGTGTTGAAATAACAGCTTTTGTTCAAAGTTGCGTCACTTAAAAGTAAATGGATAAATTTTCTTATTAGATTTAGTATATCAATGGAAATGAACATGTTTGATGTGTTACAGTTTTTGATTGGTGTGCCAGTCCTCTGTATGAGTATCAAAAAAAAAGTGCAATGAGTAAATACTGCAATCAGGATTTCTGAAATATAGTCTATACAGTTACAAATGTCCTGTGTTAGTCCATGGGATTTTTAATCTGCTGATATGGAAATGTACAAATACATTAAATGTTACTACTATACACGGACCTAACCAGTATCACAACAGGTATTGTCTATTCCCGTATTTTTATTATTGTCATTTATATACCAACTAATTCCGTAGAGCTTAACAATATTATGAGAGGGGGGATGTAACAATAAATAGGACAATTACAAGAAAATTTACAGGAACAATAGGTTGAAGAGGACCCTGCTCAAACGAGCTTACAGTTGATTGGTATAGAGATTCACTTTGTGTGCTAGCCTTCCGAATGTATCTAACACGCACTACTGCTATACCTCCACTGGAGGGCAAGCCAGGAATATGAGTTGTCTTGATACCTTCACTGAACTGGGAGCTATTTAAATGCCTATCCTTTTTGTACTTTTTAAATTATTATTATTATTGGTATTTATACAGCGCCAACTAATTCTGCAGCGCTTTACAATATTATGAAAGGGGGAAATTTAACAATAAATGAGACCTTTACAAAATGATACTGGAACAATAGGCAGATGAGGACCCCATCCCCACACAAGCTTACAGTCCTGAGGATGAGCTTACAGTTATGCATGCATCTATTATTGATGATTTTATTATGGAATTTTAAATTAACGACACTAAGCGTTGAAGTAGATTTGATGTGAGCACTTGTGTTTCTCTAACTATAGATTGTCTTTCTAAAAGATGTAATCGTTTACCTTCCTGCAACAGAGTTGGGAGCGATCAGCAGATGGCATACAGCTCAGTTTAATTCATGGATCATTATTAGACTTCGTTATGCATTTGGATATTAGAATTAGTTCTTCCCTTAGAGCTATAATTAGTTTTCAACATTTTGTTATTTATAAAAGCAGTTATAAATATCAATGCTTATTAAAACATTAGGAAGAAGGATAACAAACTCTGGTATTGGAAATGTGATTGATTATTGCTACGGGAGAGATGCACAGGTTCTAAGGAAATTAAGAGTACAAGTTTGTGATAATCATATCCTCATAATATGTACATCACGGTGACTTTCACTGCTGCAATCAGTCAGCTACCCACTGAGAAAACATCAGCAATGTACATCTGTTACAGAGCAGATTATTTTACAATGTACTATAATTATTAACTGTTTAACAACGTAATGAAGGCCATTCTGCTGCTTGTTCATTAAAAAGCCAAAATGTGGGGCGTGTCCTACACTCCGACCTGAGCAGTTGCATGCCTCAACTGCCCCGATTCCCTTCGACCTCAACTGAGCAATTTTTGCCCAAATTAATCAACTAACAGCCCACTATGTCACAGCCAAAGGGCAAGAGAGCCACGGAATGGCTGCAAAAGCTAATTTTTTTGCCTCCAGAGCCGGGCAGTCGAAAAATCTGACTTACCAAGAATTGAGCCACGATGGTGGCGAGGAAGACACAGAACAAGGCCCCACGTCTCCAGATACATACCAAAGCCTCAGGGGGTTATGCAAAGAATGCTATGCGAGATGTTGACGAAGCTCTTGGCACACCTCGACACCACTGTGGGTGATCTTTGCGAGGAGCTGAAGAAAATTGGCACCAGGACCTCCAACATTGAGGACAAAATGGCAGAAATTGCCACCGCGCACAACGACCTCGCAAGCAAAGTGGAGGGCATCATGGAACAGATGGAAATCCAAGATACCAAACTTGCACACGTTGAGGACTGCTCTCGGGAGAACAACCTCTACATACGGGGCATACCGGAGTCAGCCACCCAAGACAGTCTTCAGACCTATGTCACAGGCCTAGTCCAAGCACTGGCACAGGACTTATCCCAAGATATACTCCTCCTGGACCGTATCCACAGGACTGCAAGACCTAAGTTTGCCACCAGACACCCCCAGGAATGTCCTTCTCCGCATGCACTACCACCACGCTAAGGAAAGTGTGCTGGGCCCAGAATACCCTGCCGGAACAGTATAAAGGAATAGCTGTGTTCGCGGACATCTCTGCCTCCACGCTGAAACAGAGAAGATCCTTCAAAGGCCTAATGGAACAACTGCAAGCCCACCATGTCAGCTGCATGTGGGAATACCCCATCAAACTGCTTATCAACATACAGACTCCTAAAGAAGGTGCCCGCATACTGCAGAACTGGGGCATAGAAATCCAAGGGCCAACCGAACAGCCACCCTAACCCAAGAAAATCCACCCTGAATGGTGGAAGGCTCGGCAACCTCAGTGACTGACACCAATGAACTTTACGGCACATATTATTCCTGCTTACAGCAAGTACAACACCTCAAACATCACTTTATACATCAGCATGACAATATTGTACACTGCAATTCTGCATATGTGCGATTCTGCACACTGCAATTCTAACATACTCGTAGAACTAATATTCCTTTAATGATGCACGCCAATATGTCACATTCTGACAGATACCAAGCTGGTCACTCTTGGCTCCAAACCTTGCACACACTAAACCAACGCTATTCAGGATGGCTTCCTGACACAGTTAGCTGAGGGGCACCCTTGATGTCACTAAACCCCCCCTCCCTGGTACGAAATGTTCTAATGGTTATCTGTTAAACTTAAAAAAAACAAAAACAGAAAAAACATTACATATTGTTAATAATAACAGAAAGGGAGAATACCGGAGAAATCCAGTTTGCTGCGAAATTGACCACTGAGTGCCAGCTCAGGTGTATGTTGGCTCTTGTTTACACTTGTTACAGGGGCCAACCCCCCTCTTAACACAAACTGTAACCCGACACACTAGGGTGACGGGAGACTTCACCCAAAATGCTTGACTGAAGTCGGGAGAAAAAACACCTCCCCTGTGTGTTGGGGGACCCCCTACAAGCAGCTTGCGTTAAAAACAGGGCACTGCTTTCTGACACCTGATTTTGGTTACCAGGAAATACACTGTGGGAGTAGAGAGAGAAGTACACTACTGTGTTTTTTAAATTTGTTAGCTGTACGATATACCATGGGAAGTAAAACAATGGGATTTTGAAATTGATGTCAACTGTATGATGTACCATATACATGTATTCGAATGCTATTCAACTGTACAAAGTCCATCACAAGACCACTCACCGGCAGCGCAGGTACTCTGGAACGACTACCTACCACAGACCTACTACTACGAACATGGGACGCCACCAGAGCTCCCCTATGCTCAGCTGAGCCTTGGTCACTAGCCACTCCGATATACAGCATTCACATAATCAGCACCTCATTTGATTACAGGGCGTGGCTACTCAAGGGTTGCACTAATATCCACCACCTCTACTCTAACGGCAAACTGCCAGTCCCGGACCTCCAGGCCCAATTCAACCTACCCCATAGAGCACTTTTCTCATACCTACAACTAAAGTCCACCCTGGGGAACCAAGCTGCCTCTACACCGCCCATGACACAGATAGAGAAGGCCTTCCGATCCACAAAAACCTCAAAAAAAAAAAAATCTCCCTCAGTTACAACATACTCAACACAGGGACCAACAACCCTTCAGACACGTAATAACATGTCACGCGGACCTAAACTGCACTTGCACCACTAAGCAATGGCACAAGGCATACACAGCACACAAGGGTAAAACGGCCTGTGTCTCATTTGGAAGAAATGCAAATATAGATGGTACATGTTGCCCGATAGACTACCAAAAATATATCTCCACACCTCAGCTACCTGCTGGAGGTGCCACACTGAAAGATAAACTATGTACCATGTGTGGTGGATGTGCACAATGCACTCAGACACACTGAAAACACCAATTACACTTCAACCGGAATTAGGGCTACTGTTCCTAACCTTAGACCAATTTAAAAGGGTAGATGCCATCCTTATTTTCCACATCCTTATTTTCGCCCTCACGTTGATAGCCAGGGAGTGGAAATCAATGGAGGCCCCCTCAACAACTTCCCTGACTCGGCAGATTACACCTAACTTTGACTACGAAGCCATGACCCTCTAACACCCAGGAAACATGTCCTGGTGGCGCGGGGACAATGAAAAGACTACCCCAAGACTATTACAACCACCTAATCTGATACTCGGACACAACTACCGGGGGTCCCCGTGGCAACGCTGCCTGGGCTACATGAAACCTATGTTACATGCAATATCTTTGAGTGGCATTAACTGTCTCTGTATTGCAATTGTATTGAAATTGTTAACACCGTATTTACCCCCACCTCTCTCAATTTCTGTACCCACAACATACTTCTGATTCCTTTTCTCAAGGAAAAAAGAAAAACGATAAAAATTGTCAAATGGGGGGGGGGGGGGGGGGGAAGAAAAAGCCAAAATGTACATGGCTGACACACACCGAATTGCCTGATCTTTGCAACCAGTGGATAGATTAATAGAAATGTTATGCCATGTATTTTCTGCCAGTTTTTGTATTTGTTTCATTGTAATAATTTTAGAAGCACGTCTATGTCCTCCCTCATCATCTTCTTTTTCTTTTAAGGTTCCATTGAATTTGAAGAATGCAATACGGCCATAGCAGTGGAAGGTGAATATTAATTTGTTTTATTTATTTTCACAGAAAAGGTGATTTTTTTTTTTTTTTTATTGAACTTCCTCATTTTAGGATGGACAAGTTTGTTTTAGGAATACTGAAAACTCAAATGAGGTCTACCAATCAAGTGCCAAGCATCAGCTGAATGCATTTAGTTAAAAGTTAACCAAAATGATGCTGTGTGAAACCCACAAAAGGAAAATTTGGTTATTTTAGCCATAATTTCCCTTCCATTAGTTCACTTTCATTATTTGGCTACACACAAACAGCCAAAATTGAAACAAACTACAATTTCCACAGATTGTTTCATCCCTAAACAAGGCAGGGATTTGATTTAAATCACTATTCAGTAAAAGTCAGTTTTAATGATTTGTTAACGTAAAAAATCATTCTTTCTGGTTGTTGTAATATTTTATATTTGTAGCCAGAAGAAGATACATTATACATTTTATACATTATACAATTCTACATTTTCTGATTAAATTAACAGATGAGAAGTGATTTTGTTATATACATTGGTAATGATGAAATCATTGCAAGGTTAATTATCTCCAGCTACCTGCTGGAGGTGCTACAACAGTTTAACACTGTTGTTAATCACTGTTTGGAGAACAACTTAAATTACTTGTGTTTGTACATCTGCAGAAAAACAATGGGATTAAGTTTTTTTTTTAACTTTGTTTTTTTATGTGAAAAAGTCCACGTTACCTCTGCAGACACAGGTTCATTTAACTTGAATTACTGAAATTAATTTACCAAAAATGTTAATGTTACATTACTAATCCACAGTCCATGCTGTATAACCTTTGGATTATAATGTATCTAAAAGAGAAAAACATTTTCTGATAGATTTTCTTCTAAAAGCATTTTATTAAAATGATTCAGATTAAAACCAAAAATCTGATTTAAATCAAAAAAGTGGCCACATTTGTACTGGAATAAAAAAGGGTTTCACACCGTCAAATCATGTGACTTGGCTGCACATGAATCATTCAAATCATGTTCAGCAAATCAGCATTCAGCATCCTGGGATTGGGCCTCTTGGGTTATGAAATGTAGGTGTTCCATGACTGGCAAGGGTTTAATCTGCAATATTTTAATAATTTATGTTTTTCCAGCAATTTGGAGTTGTGCAGAGATGAGATTAAATAAACCAAAACAACATTTAATTTCTAGCTAATGAGTATTAGTTTGCATTTTGTTTATGAATAAGTCTAGTTTCACCAGTTTAATGAATGAAAAAAAAAAACCAATATAGTGCTCACACTTCAGCTTTTACATTATTATTATTTTTCCTTGTTTCTTTTCAGGCATAAAACAGAAGAAAAAAAAGACTTTTGGTCTTCCAGGAATAATAAAAAAAAGTAATGACACCGAATCCGTGTAAGTTTTCTGATGTGCTGGTTGTTTAATATACACAAATGACACTTTAAGTATGCGTAAATGACAAGGGCGTTACACTGTGGCACCCAGTGCTGTCTTTGGTTCTTTGTGTATAAGCTGTGTCTATTGGTTGAGGTGAGAAATTTCATTTAGTCATTCTGGGCTAGCTAACATCAACATTTTTTCACGGATGCATTAACTTGCCATACGAATTGCAAAATTACGCTCAGAATAGCTCATTTAGGAAGCATTTCTAGCTCAACCAGTAGTTTTTTTTTGTTTTGTTTAAGGAGTAAAAGCCCATTTGAAGCTCTCAGATATCTATAAATCTCTGTCTCTCTGTCTCTCTCTCTCTCTCTCTCTCTTATATGTCTGGTACAGTAATTAGACTTTTCTTGGAGCAAAATAAATCTTGTTATGTGGTGATTAAGTTAGCCTTCAGAAAACATACCAATTTCTTAATTTCATGGTAGAACTGAATGAGCTTTTCTGTTTATCCGTTTGTTTGTTTTTCCCTCCTCCAGGGAGAATGCAGATGCTGATTCGCTTGTAAGTGTTTATGTGTAAACATTAATATTATATATTATGAGAGCTAACTCTGGAGTCCATTTTAGCCAGGTTACTAGAAGACAGTCATTTTTACAATATTTCTCTTGAATTCTATCAGGGAGAGCTTAATAATACTGGGTAGAAATACTGTATATGTTTTATATCCTCCCAGTGTGAAATCACTTACTAAAAGTAATTTGATGGGATCCAAGTTATTTCAAATTGTAAGTTGACAAATTCAGCTAAGAATGCAGAATTGATTTAAATATGTCAATTTACTAAACAAATATGGCAAATTTGGCAACCCTAATTTGAAACCGCTTGTCCAATTACTATAGGGTTTATGGGGCTACTAAGAGATCAAAAAATACAAAGTTCAAATGGAAGATAATTTAGTAGGATCACATGTCCAAACAGGGCATTTAATGTGAGTTTGTTAAATTGGCAAATTCTGAAAATTTCAGAGAGTTTAATAGCCCCTGCCATTTTCCTTATTTTGTAATATCCCTATACCCTTCTGTCACTGGTGCTATGCATCATCTAATGTGATTGAGGTAGAGTAAGAGGAAGGGTGAATATTGTGTGCGCAGCCGAACTCCACAAGTCACATGCTTAATGAAGGAGGGATTATAGGCAGCTGCAAGGTGGGATCGGTGAAGCATGCTCTAACACGGTTTGACTTACAATGTTTATTTTCTGACTTGCTTATTTTTGTGCTTGTGGTTAATAATTTATCGGGCACATTGAAGTGGAAACATGTCTGTGTCTAGGTTAAATTGTTGCAGTATTCTTTGCCTATTTTGCATACAGTGAACTTTGTTTAACGCAAGACAACTGCTGTCGCGTTGATCTCAAGAAGATCCCCAAAAGCTAGGTGGTTTTGAGTCATTAGCAGTTGAACTCCAGAACCAAGAGTGTGCAGGGATGGGATGGCAGGATGGGAAGCTGCACTACTTTTGGCAATTCTCAGACTCCAGTTCTCAGGTTTTCAATAGTTGCGCATGCTGATGATCGCAATGCTACAAAAATCCAGAGCAAAATCTAATGTGAGTTAACAGGTCTCTTCAGGCTGTAGGTCAATCCAATTTTTAAAGAACATTCCTGCATTAGCTGCAGTGAATGTTCTCCAAGCCCGGAAGTGTTTCAGTCAATCCTGATTTTCCAGAGATTTAATGTAGTTCAACCATTCCAGCTTGACGACTATTTACTGCCAGCTGTAATCAGATTTTTGTCATTGTAACCTGTGAAGGAGCCAGGTAGTGTACTTCAAGGAGGACTTATAATAAAATTGGCCGTGATTAACACAAGGGTTAGGCCCCACACCTCTCCCCGATGTGGGATTTAATGTCACTGCTCAGCGAGTAAGATCCATTGGTCTACTTAATGAAAGCAGTTTTTTTGTTTCTAAAGATCATTGATTGCCAATATGAACGCATGTGGGCTTTAATTCTCACTAGCTCTGCATACTGTGAAGCACCTGTTTAAAATCATTTTAGCTTTTTGTCACAACGTTGACATCTGATCTGTGTAAATTCTCATCTTTCTTTCCTAAAGAACCTTCCTGCAGTTGATGATGAAGGGTTTAGTATAAAACCAGAAGAAATGCAGAATGATATCCTTTGCCACTGCTGATTTTATTTTAAAATGGCGACAATGTGCGTATTAAAGAGCTGCCCTAGTTTTACCTGGGAGATGTAAGTATGTGTGTAATATTGTATTGCCAACAAGGTACTTGGCTCTATGAATACAATATCCAACTACATCATTCGGGAAAACTCCTCATATTGATTAGACCGATGTCAGCCATGCTTTTTAAGTGGCCTTAAAGACTTGCTTCCTGATATTTTATCACACTAAATGTTTAAACCATTTAAAGGGACACTGTAGGCACTGTATCTGCTTCATCTCATTAAACTGGTTATAGTATTTGTAACCCCCATGTTCCATAATTTCATTCAGCATTAAACCGTTTTTAATCATCTAAATGGTAGTCCCACAGCCCCTCCCCTCTGTGCTTCTTTGGCCAGTCAGGAACTATTAGCCTGAGCAGCAATGGGCGGCTGTGTTGGTTGAGAACTTCAACTAACTGCTTCTAGCCTATCAGAGCTCTGGACAGTATGAAGGATAAGACTACAAGGAAGTGTGTAATCTCTCGCTTAGCCACACCTCTTGAAGAGGCCAGACTGTGGGTGGCTAGGGACCCTTGTTGTTAAAATTACTTAACACTGAATGGAGGAACGAACCGTGCCTGGGGACTCCAGGCACTAGACCAGTTTAAAGAGGTGAAATGATTATAGTGACTGCAGTGTCCCTTTAAGGGATATGCTAATCATACATCCATGTATAGCCTTATATTCTTCCCTCTTGAAGAATGATGATGTTGTTGTTTTTTAATATTTTTTTTTATTGTTATGGAAACTTTATTCTTCACGGGCCAACAATTGCTCCGCTTTATTCACCATACTAAATGTAAAATTTCAGGCAGCGGTATAATATTAAACGCTATAGTGTATAGTGAGATGGTAGTGGTACAGCAAAAAAAGGTGATAAAAGGACTTCCATCGGAATTATTAAAAAGTAATAGTTGAATTATCGGGCCTTAAACAGAATATCCAAATAACAAAATAAAAATCACTTTTTAGTAGATATGCCTCCAATGAAAACATTATTATGCATTTTTTTCTTTAAGAGTATATCTAAAAACAACTTGCAAAAGTTGCATATATTTTGTTGTGAAGCATTTGCAAGTAGTCATCTACTAACCCAGCCCAGACTTTCTGTGACTGTCCACTCAGACTTACCAGCTCAATGAGATGTATTTGCAAGGCAGGTGCTCTGAGCAATTCCTGCCACTTCAGTTTAGAGTCATAGAGCTTACCAAACCAGGAGGTAACAGGGCCAGTTGTCTGACAGCCAGGGTGTGTAACAAGATTAATCTCTAAACGTGCCAATTTCTATTGAAATCTGCATTTTTTTTGTAAAATGTAAAAAGGAGGACACACTATATGCATAAATCATTTATGCAAGCTAAAGGGCTTTATGGGTTTGGAATGTCCCTTTAAGATGTGTTAAGCCTATACAGTCTAACGAAAAGAACATCAGTTTTTACGATTGTTTCTTTACATGACTTAACATTGTGTGTGTTTGTTTATATTTTGTAAGCAACTTAAGATTATTGATTTCTTTAACTGCTTCAAACATACCAAAGGAAATCATTTTTACTCATCAAGTGATTCTGAATCTGACGATGAGAGGCCGAAATTCCGTGTACAGATCAAACCTATGCAACCAAACAACGGATCTCACCACACAATGGCATCTTTGGATGAACTCAAGATGTCCATAGGGAATATTACTCTTTCTCCCGCAGGTGTGGTAAGTGCTTTCCTGTTACTCATTCAATAAAAAGAAACATTCCGTATGGAGGTATAGAAGGTGAATTAAAGTCCAAATATTTACATCTCTATTTTCTGTGCATTTGACATTCCCCCCAGTAATTCTCTATCCTACTTGTGGCTACATGAATTTGTGAAAGATGGTGAAATGTGAAGACCAGCACAAAAAAAAAAACAACCCCCAAAAAAAACCCTAGTCCAGAATTATAGCTTAGCATTGTAGCTATTGCAGTGTAGTGGTTATGGTGCAAGGATTTTTTGAGTGCAGTTTGTTTTGTTTTTTGTTTTTTTGAGTAAATTGAAAAAGAAACACAAACTTTTATTTTATGGCACCCTAAACCTAGACAATCTAACATGAAGAAAGGGGAGGGTTGGTGGTATTTATTGGTAATGGTAGAGATATACAGCAAAGTAGAATAATTTGGAAGATTTGTGCTTCAATGGTCAATAACTTAATTTGGTGCTTTGAAGAAATTGATATCGAGTGAAAGAGCTTTGCAAGGTTAGTCAAAATCAGAAATAAACAAATCCCAGTGAATGTAATAGTTCATTAACGATGTGCTCAGTGCGAAAATACATAGAAAGTCAGTGCAGGTCAAGGTGTACTTGACTGACTTCGATCCACTCCTCCGCCACGCCACAGCAGCCACCGGAAATGCCAGACCCAGTAGCAGCAAACACATAAAGACGTTCCATGGTAACATCCCCAGACTGGTTAGACGATTCAGCCCTGTGTGCTTTATGTGCATGTCTTGCTACTGATGTGGAATTATTAAAAATCTTTATTGTACTTGTATTGAATTATTGTACTAACTCCATTTTAACCTTATATTGTGACAATCCTCCATTTTGTCCTCCTAACCTGACTTCTTCAATCCTCCATTTTGTCCTCATGACTTAACTTGTTCATTTTAAAAAACTACCTTACGTGACTGAACTTCTCAACCCAATTAGTATAGTAGACAAAGACTGTGTTTCCTGCAAGGACAAGCACCAGGAGGTGCTGGCTACTCCTTAAACCTTGCTGGCTACTCCTTAGAACTTGTAAGATAGTGTAGTTTGAAGGCCACGAGAACACAGTAGTAATGAAATGTTTTATTCATAAGAGACCTTGCACCTGGACATGAAGCCTGATATCATTGACCGTGTAAAATGACGCCCAACGTGGGGCGCCAAGTTGTTATGGTACTTTTTAAAAGTAAACCAAAATGTTTAAAAGTCTATCTGTTCCTGTCCAAATTAATAAAATTGAATTGCGTATATACGCTGAAGTAATTAAGTCTGACACACAAGGTTCAGGTTAAAATAACTTCGAGAAAGTTTATTGGCAAGTGAAGAAAAAGCGGGCGCGCAGGCCCTTTTAAGAGGCATTTTGCGTCATCATTGATTATTAGAATATCAGCAAATAAACATCATCAATTGGATTAATTGTTAAGTGTCGGGGTTAGTGTCTTACCTATTGGTTCAAAAAATTAAGAGGTTAGTCCCGTGCCCACCCACCAGAGGTGGGATTATTCTGGACACGGGTGGGGATAAGGGGGTCTTGAGCGTCATTTTACACGGTCAATGATATCAGGCTTCATGTCCAGGTGCAAGGTCTCTTATGAATAAAACATTTCATTACTACTGTGTTCTCGTGGCCTTCAAACTACACTATCTTACAAGTTCTAAGGAGTAGCCAGCAAGGTTTAAGGAGTAGCCAGCACCTCCTGGTGCTTGTCCTTGCAGGAAACACAGTCTTTGTCTACTATACTAATTGGGTTGAGAAGTTCAGTCACGTAAGGTAGTTTTTTAAAATGAACAAGTTAAGTCATGAGGACAAAATGGAGGATTGAAGAAGTCAGGTTAGGAGGACAAAATGGAGGATTGTCACAATATAAGGTTAAAATGGAGTTAGTACAATAATTCAATACAAGTACAATAAAGATTTTTAATAATTCCACATCACTACTGTAATTAGAATGGATTCTTTTAGTGTCCCAAAGAATTCACGGTGTGGTATGGGGTGCCGCCATTTCTGTGCTAACAGCTTGTAAATCATCTTCATAAACTCCAACTGGTGCTAAGCTCATCGACAGAATATGTCTGAGTGTGTCCTAATGAATTCAAATAATTGGGATGTAAAATCCGCAGCAAGCAAAATTTATTTTCTAATCCTCTTTTTTTTTTTTTTTTCCCCTACTTTTCATTCCTTATGCTGATAGCAGAGACCAAGTCCGGTGAGTACAGTAAATGATTTACAGTCCAGTTAATGCTCATTGAATTATTAATACGTAAAGCAGGCACGGTATTATTGTGTTTTGCGTGTGTATACACCACGGCAGTAAAATCATGACAGCTTCGGTTATCACTGGCTTATTCATACACTTAAAGCACAAACTGCTGCAAGGCTCAGCTGCCATTTCAATTCAGTTTAAAGGGCCACTCCTGGGCACATTGACCACCCTTTATTTCAAGCATTACAGGAATACATTTTTAAAAATAAAGCCATAAAAATGAAACCCTCTGAGTGTCCCCCTGGTGAAACATATTCCCATGCTATGCTGCTTCTTCTGTAAAATATCCTCCTAAATAAAGTAATGCTCTACATGTATTTCCCATTAACCTCTGCACAGGCTTGTGCTCCCATTGAATGAAACCCAGCAAGTGGCTCTGCGCCTTATATGGACATCACGGTGCTATTCATTTTAATGACCTGAGCAAAGCCTTTTAATTGTCACTTGGATGATTAGATAACGTGATGGTGTTATGGTGTGAGCATTTTCAAAAACAGTCCGGGGACACATGTAATTTTGGTGTTTCTGCATTGGTTAGCACAGGCACGTAATGGGTCAGATTGCCAGTTGACTGCACGGCACAGGCAGCGCGTTTCGCAGTGCACTGGTGTCTCCATTAATACTGCTGACTGGGTAATGATGGTTTTGCAAGGGTATACTCTGTATAAATTGCATGCATCCCATTGGGCTTTTATCTGGTGGTTTTATATATAAACATCACCTAATGTAAGATGCAGACCGTTTTAATTGTAAAGTTTTTGCAATCTGCATCTCAAATATTCACGTCTAGCAGCAGCCAAAAAATCCAGTTTTAAAATAGTTCATACATTAACCAAATCTAAATGTTTACCTTTTATTATGACGGATAAGAATGCAATGTCCATTGTTTTACACAATTTGGTGCTCACAAAAGAGTATTTAGCATATATGTTGCTCATTCTACTTACTGACTTGTCTATTTTAAATGTATTTGCTCTATTTAGCGTTGTCTGTTATATGTATGTATTTATTTTATTTGCAGGCCCAGATGAGCAGAATTTCATCCAGTAAGTTATTACAAAAATGGTGATCTCAGAGGCTAATAACGAAGGGTTGTTAGGTTTTAGTGGAAGTGAATAGTTGGAACCTCATTATGAAATGATTCCAGTTACAGTTGTATGCCAATTTTAATTTCAGTTGCCTTGCTGAGTATGTGAACACCAGACCAAAAAAATAAAGTTGTACAAAATGTTGGTCGTTCTTGGTCCAGTATAAGGTGCTTTCTGAATATTAGACCACTTTATTTAGTTTTTGTTTTCCCAACATAGTTTAATCGATTCTTCCACCTTCTCACACCCCAAACAGAGATCATTCAACTGTGTAGATTCTTCCAGATTGATCCTTTAATCTATGTCCTCGATCCTTTCAGTTCTAGTCCATACAGATGATAACAGTCCTGCACAGTTAATTCATTGAATTTGCAAATTGCTAGTAATGAATCACATTTTAATATTTCCTATGATGGCAATATGTTTACTTTGACATAATTTCTTATTGTGGATCACTTATTTTCCTCCGCTTATTACTGCTATTGTCTAGGATGTTGTATTTTAATGATAGACTCTGCTAGGATGTTCTTTAATGATAGAATCTGCTAGGATGTTATTTAATGATAGAATCTGCTAGGATGTTCTTTAATGATAGAATCTGCTAGGATGTTCTTTAATGATAGAATCTGCTAGGATGTTCTTTAATGATAGAATCTGCTAGGATGTTCTTTAATGATAGAATCTGCTAGGATGTTCTTTAATGATAGAATCTGCTAGGATGTTCTTTAATGATAGAATCTGCTAGGATGTTCTTTAATGATAGAATCTGCTAGGATGTTCTTTAATGATAGAATCTGCTAGGATGTTCTTTAATGATAGAATCTGCTAGGATGTTCTTTAATGATAGAATCTGCTAGGATGTTATTTAATGATAGAAACTGCTAGGATGTTATTTAATGATAGAATCTGCTAGGATGTTATTTAATGATAGAATCTGCTAGGATGTTATTTAATGATAGAATCTGCTAGGATGTTATTTAATGATAGAATCTGCTAGGATGTTATTTAATGATAGAATCTGCTAGGATGTTCTTTAATGATAGAATCTGCTAGGATGTTCTTTAATGATAGAATCTGCTAGGATGTTCTTTAATGATAGAATCTACTAGGATGTTATTTAATGATAGAATCTTCCTGGATGTTCTTTAATGATAGAATCTGCTAGGATGTTCTTTAATGATAGAATCTTCCTGGATGTTCTTTAATGATAGAATCTGCTAGGATGTTCTTTAATGATAGAATCTGCTAGGATGTTATTTAATGATAGAATCTGCTAGGATGTTATTTAATGATAGAATCTGCTAGGATGTTCTTCAATGATAGAATCTGCTAGGATGTTCTTTAATGATAGAATCTGCTAGGATGTTATTTAATGATAGAATCTGCTAGGATGTTACTTAATGATAGAATCTGCTAGGATGTTCTTTAATGATAGAATCTGCTAGGATGTTATTTAATGATGGAATCTGCTAGGATGTTACTTAATGATAGAATCTGCCAGGATGTTATTTAATGATAGAATCTGCCAGGATGTTCTCTAATGATAGAATCTGCCAGGATGTTCTCTAATGATAGAATCTGCCAGGATGTTCTCTAATGATAGAATCTGCCAGGATGTTCTCTAATGATAGAATCTGCCAGGATGTTCTCTAATGATAGAATCTGCCAGGATGTTCTCTAATGATAGAATCTGCCAGGATGTTCTCTAATGATAGAATCTGCCAGGATGTTCTCTAATGATAGAATCTGCCAGGATGTTCTCTAATGATAGAATCTGCCAGGATGTTCTCTAATGATAGAATCTGCCAGGATGTTCTCTAATGATAGAATCTGCCAGGATGTTCTCTAATGATAGAATCTGCCAGGATGTTCTCTAATGATAGAATCTGCCAGGATGTTCTCTAATGATAGAATCTGCCAGGATGTTCTCTAATGATAGAATCTGCCAGGATGTTCTCTAATGATAGAATCTGCCAGGATGTTCTCTAATGATAGAATCTGCCAGGATGTTCTCTAATGATAGAATCTGCCAGGATGTTCTCTAATGATAGAATCTGCCAGGATGTTCTCTAATGATAGAATCTGCCAGGATGTTCTCTAATGATAGAATCTGCCAGGATGTTCTCTAATGATAGAATCTGCCAGGATGTTCTCTAATGATAGAATCTGCCAGGATGTTCTCTAATGATAGAATCTGCCAGGATGTTCTCTAATGATAGAATCTGCCAGGATGTTCTCTAATGATAGAATCTGCCAGGATGTTCTCTAATGATAGAATCTGCCAGGATGTTCTCTAATGATAGAATCTGCCAGGATGTTCTCTAATGATAGAATCTGCCAGGATGTTCTCTAATGATAGAATCTGCCAGGATGTTCTCTAATGATAGAATCTGCCAGGATGTTCTCTAATGATAGAATCTGCCAGGATGTTCTCTAATGATAGAATCTGCCAGGATGTTCTCTAATGATAGAATCTGCCAGGATGTTCTCTAATGATAGAATCTGCCAGGATGTTCTCTAATGATAGAATCTGCCAGGATGTTCTCTAATGATAGAATCTGCCAGGATGTTCTCTAATGATAGAATCTGCCAGGATGTTCTCTAATGATAGAATCTGCCAGGATGTTCTCTAATGATAGAATCTGCCAGGATGTTCTCTAATGATAGAATCTGCCAGGATGTTCTCTAATGATAGAATCTGCCAGGATGTTCTCTAATGATAGAATCTGCCAGGATGTTCTCTAATGATAGAATCTGCCAGGATGTTCTCTAATGATAGAATCTGCCAGGATGTTCTCTAATGATAGAATCTGCCAGGATGTTCTCTAATGATAGAATCTGCCAGGATGTTCTCTAATGATAGAATCTGCCAGGATGTTCTCTAATGATAGAATCTGCCAGGATGTTCTCTAATGATAGAATCTGCCAGGATGTTCTCTAATGATAGAATCTGCCAGGATGTTCTCTAATGATAGAATCTGCCAGGATGTTCTCTAATGATAGAATCTGCCAGGATGTTCTCTAATGATAGAATCTGCCAGGATGTTCTCTAATGATAGAATCTGCCAGGATGTTCTCTAATGATAGAATCTGCCAGGATGTTCTCTAATGATAGAATCTGCCAGGATGTTCTCTAATGATAGAATCTGCCAGGATGTTCTCTAATGATAGAATCTGCCAGGATGTTCTCTAATGATAGAATCTGCCAGGATGTTCTCTAATGATAGAATCTGCCAGGATGTTCTCTAATGATAGAATCTGCCAGGATGTTCTCTAATGATAGAATCTGCCAGGATGTTCTCTAATGATAGAATCTGCCAGGATGTTCTCTAATGATAGAATCTGCCAGGATGTTCTCTAATGATAGAATCTGCCAGGATGTTCTCTAATGATAGAATCTGCCAGGATGTTCTCTAATGATAGAATCTGCCAGGATGTTCTCTAATGATAGAATCTGCCAGGATGTTCTCTAATGATAGAATCTGCCAGGATGTTCTCTAATGATAGAATCTGCCAGGATGTTCTCTAATGATAGAATCTGCCAGGATGTTCTCTAATGATAGAATCTGCCAGGATGTTCTCTAATGATAGAATCTGCCAGGATGTTCTCTAATGATAGAATCTGCCAGGATGTTCTCTAATGATAGAATCTGCCAGGATGTTCTCTAATGATAGAATCTGCCAGGATGTTCTCTAATGATAGAATCTGCCAGGATGTTCTCTAATGATAGAATCTGCCAGGATGTTCTCTAATGATAGAATCTGCCAGGATGTTCTCTAATGATAGAATCTGCCAGGATGTTCTCTAATGATAGAATCTGCCAGGATGTTCTCTAATGATAGAATCTGCCAGGATGTTCTCTAATGATAGAATCTGCCAGGATGTTCTCTAATGATAGAATCTGCCAGGATGTTCTCTAATGATAGAATCTGCCAGGATGTTCTCTAATGATAGAATCTGCCAGGATGTTCTCTAATGATAGAATCTGCCAGGATGTTCTCTAATGATAGAATCTGCCAGGATGTTCTCTAATGATAGAATCTGCCAGGATGTTCTCTAATGATAGAATCTGCCAGGATGTTCTCTAATGATAGAATCTGCCAGGATGTTCTCTAATGATAGAATCTGCCAGGATGTTCTCTAATGATAGAATCTGCCAGGATGTTCTCTAATGATAGAATCTGCCAGGATGTTCTCTAATGATAGAATCTGCCAGGATGTTCTCTAATGATAGAATCTGCCAGGATGTTCTCTAATGATAGAATCTGCCAGGATGTTCTCTAATGATAGAATCTGCCAGGATGTTCTCTAATGATAGAATCTGCCAGGATGTTCTCTAATGATAGAATCTGCCAGGATGTTCTCTAATGATAGAATCTGCCAGGATGTTCTCTAATGATAGAATCTGCCAGGATGTTCTCTAATGATAGAATCTGCCAGGATGTTCTCTAATGATAGAATCTGCCAGGATGTTCTCTAATGATAGAATCTGCCAGGATGTTCTCTAATGATAGAATCTGCCAGGATGTTCTCTAATGATAGAATCTGCCAGGATGTTCTCTAATGATAGAATCTGCCAGGATGTTCTCTAATGATAGAATCTGCCAGGATGTTCTCTAATGATAGAATCTGCCAGGATGTTCTCTAATGATAGAATCTGCCAGGATGTTCTCTAATGATAGAATCTGCCAGGATGTTCTCTAATGATAGAATCTGCCAGGATGTTCTCTAATGATAGAATCTGCCAGGATGTTCTCTAATGATAGAATCTGCCAGGATGTTCTCTAATGATAGAATCTGCCAGGATGTTCTCTAATGATAGAATCTGCCAGGATGTTCTCTAATGATAGAATCTGCCAGGATGTTCTCTAATGATAGAATCTGCCAGGATGTTCTCTAATGATAGAATCTGCCAGGATGTTCTCTAATGATAGAATCTGCCAGGATGTTCTCTAATGATAGAATCTGCCAGGATGTTCTCTAATGATAGAATCTGCCAGGATGTTCTCTAATGATAGAATCTGCCAGGATGTTCTCTAATGATAGAATCTGCCAGGATGTTCTCTAATGATAGAATCTGCCAGGATGTTCTCTAATGATAGAATCTGCCAGGATGTTCTCTAATGATAGAATCTGCCAGGATGTTCTCTAATGATAGAATCTGCCAGGATGTTCTCTAATGATAGAATCTGCCAGGATGTTCTCTAATGATAGAATCTGCCAGGATGTTCTCTAATGATAGAATCTGCCAGGATGTTCTCTAATGATAGAATCTGCCAGGATGTTCTCTAATGATAGAATCTGCCAGGATGTTCTCTAATGATAGAATCTGCCAGGATGTTCTCTAATGATAGAATCTGCCAGGATGTTCTCTAATGATAGAATCTGCCAGGATGTTCTCTAATGATAGAATCTGCCAGGATGTTCTCTAATGATAGAATCTGCCAGGATGTTCTCTAATGATAGAATCTGCCAGGATGTTCTCTAATGATAGAATCTGCCAGGATGTTCTCTAATGATAGAATCTGCCAGGATGTTCTCTAATGATTGGGAAAGCTTGGGGGAGGGGGGGTGGGGGGCGGTATTCATTTATGAAAGCTATGATGACTGAATTTTGAAATTGCATATATGTTTATTCTATACATGTGTATAGTTTTACATTTATGCATTGCTATATTTTAGGTGAGGAGATGACAAAGATGAAATTTCCAGGACCTAATGAGTAAGTGTTTGTTTCACTCATTCTGACAATGCACAGTGCATCATAGTACTGTCACCAGTCATTTAATTTTCATTTTATTTACGTCCTGTTTATCAGAAGAAGCAGCGGTGATCTTCTTGCTTGGGATGCCTATGGTGTTCCATCACTTGAGTCATCTTCCGTCTCATCCTCAAGCTCCACAGGTATTACCCAGTATAATGTACTAACACTGTTTAATGAATATGAGAACAGCTCAAAGCCAACTTGGACCAATATAGGCATCTCTTACTTTTAACGCTTACTTTTAAAAGAATGCCATTAAAGCCAGCTGATTTCTTCTGCAGAGTGTCTCACTTCTTTAATGTTGCCCCAAACTCTGCTTTATAAACCCTTATAGCCTTAATTCTGAATGCCTTAAAACAGAGCTTAGTGGCGTTACAAGTCTAATAGTCCCCAAAAATAGCAGCCCCCATTAATGTAAGTACTATAGTAACTGTACATTCTTGGTAGTGCCAATTAGAATAAAGTTTTTTTTTATTCAAGATTTTTATTTTTTTGTCCATTTAATCAGTATTTGGAATATCTATCCACACTTAATATGTAAGAAAGCTAAAGTTAGCCTAAATTTGTGGGCGTCTTTAAATCTCCCTGAATTCTGTTCACATTTGTGTATTGCACCTTGCCCCATGCTCCTATTTCTCTCTCTGTCTAATATTTGCTTCCTCCTCTTAACCACCCAATTGACCTTTAAAAGGAGCGAAGTGACGCCTTTCTTACCCATGTTTATATTTTTATGAAATGTGTGATGTCTTGATTATTTCTCCAAAATGCTTTCTTTACACTGGAGCAGAGAGGTTCAGCTTGCAGAGGATCATTCATTCATTTATTGACATCATAGTATGCGCAAAAATATGAAATGTCTAAATAAAGAGAATTGAGGCATTTTTAAGAGAGCCGTTTAATTTGCTTCTAGTAGATTGGACTGGGCCTGTTCATTGTAAATAAAATGGTAAGAATTTAGAACATTGCAGAGGACTGTTCCCATCTCTGTTTAAATGTAACAATGTCTGAGAGTGGCAGTGGTGGCTCGTGTGTTTGATTGCATCTTATAAAGGTTTTTGCCTTGTAAATATGTTGGGCAATACACATTGACGTACTAAAGGGGAACCGTCACTTTGCTGGAATTAAATCATCCATCGAAAAAATCACCTATCACTTGCATTAGCCCTTTTTTTTGTTTCTTTATTTGTTCTTTAAGATTTAGGCAAGTGATATCAGAATTCAGTTCAGACAAAGCAAGGCCAGGACAGACATGGACAGACATTGCAAATGGACATTGTCCATTTATCCCCTTCTCTGGATGCTGTTTGTGTTGGTTGCCAGGTGCAAAGGACTGAGCTTAGAACAGTGATTAACAGGAAGCTAAGACGGAGGCGTTCTATTAAAGGATGAAGAATTGGGGATTTCTGATTTTATTTTTTATTTTCCACACCTCATAAATACATATTTATTTAAGCATAATTTTAAAAACCCAGGGAAGTGATAGTTCCACTTAAAATGTTGTCTTGTCCTAAGATACGTGTGGAGGTGTTTATCCATATTGCATTGATTTACACTAGCTCCCAAGATATTTGCGTGGGATTAGATACTTGATACTGCCATTTGGTATCCGAATGTAGTTATATCTAGAAAGTGGTAACATTGTGACACATCAAAAAAATAATAGTTTTATTAGCTAAAAGTTGCACAAAATCAGCACAGGGTGAACAGTGTAAACATGCTGAGCAGTTATTACCAGTAGTTAATGATGTCCAGAAATGAATGAAGAAATATGCTCAGCCCTCTCATTAAACAATTCCTCTACATGGGTTTTGTGAAACAATATGAAGACAAGTTTAACTAAACAGAGATATGACTGGCAGGTTTCCACTGGCTGCTTCTAGTTTTCAAAATATTTTCTAAGCACTGTATACTGTGCTGATTAACACCTAGAACTCTATACTGAAAAAGCAAACATTTCTATACACATTGAATTTGTATGGTCTCCATCTGTGGCTGTTACCTTGACTTTATTATACGACTGTTTATTCTTATATTGGGTGCCATGAGCGACTGCCCATCCTGCCCTAAAATGATGAAGCAGCATCCCATAATTCCTAGCAGGTACTCGCATGCTTGGAATTGTGGGACGCTGTTCATGTCACATGGGGCATCCTGGTTGCGTTTGTAGTTGACCTGTCCATTTCAGGGCATCCTGCTGGCTGAGGTAGAAACAATTTTCAGGTATATTCGTCATTCAATCTAAGCATTTGCTGACGTTTCACCAGCACAATGTATAGTCTAGAGCAGGGCTAGCCAACTTTCAGCGCTCCAGATGTTGTGGACGACATCTCCCTAAATGTTCTTACAGCCCTAATTCTGGTAAAGAATCAGGGGATATGTAGTCCACAACATCTGAAGTGCCAAAGATTACCTACCCCTGGAATAGAGGTTTTCATACCTTAGGGGAAAAGGGTTACAGATTTACTTTTAGAGATAGCAAATTCCAGGACTGACCTGTTGGTTTTGGATATGAGAATAAATAGGTGGAGCATTCACTTTAAAGCTGCTGCTTAGATCTTAGACATATGGTGGCCACGGGAAATTTGCTGGTGGTTTAAACTTCTACCGCATGTAAGATTGGCCAGGGTACTGGCGGGAACATTTGAAAAATAGATTACTTGGTAACTCAGGGAGGCAGGCAAGGATAAACTGCAGTTGGATGTAACTTGAATGCTTTTAGTTCCTTCTTGGGGAATGTGTTCTGCAAACTTGATACAATATATATATTTTTGTTTTTCCCAATCGAGCCCCCAGATCAGAAAAACAGCTTGGAAATGTTGGCTGCTTGTTTCCCTCAAATTGTGCTACTTTTAGTAAGTTGTCAGGCTGATTTTAGAGCATAGTCTGGCCAAAGTGAATATTTAAGGTGATAAATCTCAGCCATTGGGTATCATAAAAACCATTCCATTGGTCAGCTGTACTAAAAAGATGCGTTAATGTATCTTCAGTCCTGTCTGAGATTGCTTTATACAAACGACCTTTGACATTTTTCCCCATTTTCCTTTAGCTGCACTAGAAGAGCAATTATGGGGCTCTTGTCTTTCTCCCACAATCTTACCATCAAGTGCTATTTCTGAATTCTCATTTGACTTCTTCTCAAGTCCTGACTCTGGAGATACTACACAGTCAGACTGTGGCAGCAATTTTATGCACAGTTTTGGCACGATGAAGCCTCGAGTTGAGAACTCACAGTCTACCTCCTCACATTCTCAAAGGCAGTGGGCTTCCTTTTATGAGAATGCTAAACAAGTTAACAGAAACCGCAAAAGACTACAGAGATACCATAGTCACTTTGAAAAGACTGATAATGTGAGATACTTTTTATCTGAAAGGGCTCTGAAAAACTGTGCCTTTGATGACAGAGGCATCTACAATGCCAACTATTGCTCTGATAATGTGTTCCTTGAAGAGAACTCAAATACCTCAGAACCGTCTTCATCTTTCAACTGCAGCCTAGTATCTGCAATTCATGTAACCGATGGTATGAAACGCATGCATTGTACTGGTTTGTTGTGAATCATAGTCCCAGGAAAGTGACTTTGGTGTGAGTCCTCTGTTGACACACAATGCTTGCAGTGCCTGACCCCTGGCAGTCTACTTGCATCCGACTGTTAATATTGTTTGCGTTCATGCAGTTCTATTTGTATCCTCAACCTTTTCAGAGTGAAATTCATTTGTTGTGGTTGTGATTAATTTGGTTTTATTTATCCCTATGATTTCAAATTGTGGTGTTGTCCCTTTTTGCACCTCAAAGGGAGTTTGATTTGTGAAAGTGTGTGTATGTATCCATATATTCACTGTCTGTGAATTTATTTGTGTAGGAGTGTCCTGGTGCATGTATATTGGATGTAACCTCCCCGTCTTGCATTACGATATCCTATTTCTTTATAACCAAATTATGTCAATACTCGTTGCATGATTTATGAAAATAAAATGCTCACAGCTTCGATGCTGCTTAGCTAAGTTGACTACAAATGTCATTAATTCCAACATAATGGACATCATTAGGCTTAAGAATCAGTTGTTTCTGAAATACATATCCCATGAGTCTCAGCCCTCCTTTAGACTGTTAATGTACAAATATCAGCAGTGTTCCAAGCCGCCATACTGCGGTAATCTACTAGAAATCATTTTGCTCAATATCGCGAATGATGTGTAGGTCATCATGCAGTCAAACGGCATAACGTTACGTCTTAGATAGAAAATGTAAATTAATTTCTTACTAATTTTCTTTTTTCTGGACTCTGTAAATTAGAGATTTGAGAAGTGCCCATTTAAGATTAACACCTTACAGGCCAATCAAGGTCCATGACATTATAATAAACTGGTTTTAAAGGGTTAGTCCAAGTTTCATAGCCACTACTGCCCACATATGTTAGTAGTTATGATGCAATGAGTACCCTGGCACAGCTCCTGGGTATGGCAGGCTGACCAACATCTGGCTTTTCTAGCGCTGCACAAACTAGAGGGCTATCACGCCAATCATCCATCAGCTAAGAGTCCTGGCTGACTAATGCTGCAGGAAGTAGAATTACACCTCCGATAACTACACACAGACAGACTCCATGCACCACTTCAAAGCCCTGTGGTAATGGTGCTTGAAGTATGATATACTTCTATATTTAAAATTTCCCAGTATCCTAAATAGCATTTTCTTTTTATGTCTGTATTAAACATGGACTAAATGTGTTATTTCACCATCTATGGGAGTAATCCATATTTGTAAGTAATCCATAAATCTTGGCTAAAAATGGTCACCGTATGTATCATTAACACATTGTTCACTCTCACAGTGTCGCCACCGGCACGACCAACCACGCCGCATTCTGTTAGCACGATTGTACCACCACCGGCACGACCAACCACGCCGCATTCTGTTGGCACGATTGTACCACCACCGAGGCCTGCATCAAGACCAAAGCTTTCTGCTGGGAAACTTGGCGGGATTAATGAACTAGTATGTACTGCTTGTGTATTAACATTTCTCTGTTTGTTTATTTTGTTTGTACATTGCAGACAAGACTTGTCTTATTAGTCTCTTTGATTTCCATCTAAGCTTTTTAATGATTCGTTTAAATATATTTACACCTTTATCCGTTTTGCGAAATTTCAGTGAAATGTAGCAATGCAGCTGTTGGAGTTGACTGATTTGAGTGGTTGAACTGTTTATCAAAATGTTTGTTCCAAGTCTATTGCTACTTCTGGTTTTTACCAAAGCCATTACTAAATGCACAGTGCCAACCCTTTCCATCTGTCAGGGTGCAAAACATTCCCTTTGCCCTTTCAGCTGGCTAAGCACCATGGGAAATGTAGTTCGAAACATCTGAGCTGCCAAGGTTAGCCCTCACTGCACTTAACACACAGCTCAGTGAATAAACTTGCAGAGAACTTTCCTTGTCATATACTGACAAAATATTTAAACGCTTTCCTGATATTACAAAGCATTTTGTTTTAATATATGATATATCCAAGTAGCAAAAAGCCATTACTGGAATAATAAAGTTATATCGCTCACCTATACTCCAGCTCTCTGTACGTTAGTTGACACGGTTAAAATTAAGCTACAGAAGCCATAGCCCAGACTCTAAATGTGAGAATTTATCCAATGGGAAATGTATGAAAGACGTCTGTACATGTTTATCCCTATAGCACAGTTTAGTTCTTCATGTTTAAAAAAAATTAAATAAAAATTAGAGCTGAACAATTTCACAAATACATACTGAGTGCCCACTTTATTGGGTATGGATGTACACCTGTTTTTTAGTGTCAGTACCTTCAAAAGCCACTGCCTCCCTGAGTATGGTTACCAGCTGTGTGTATCCTTTTATGGTACAGTCTACCCTTTTATTCCAATAAGAGAACCCACACGAGAGGGCAGAACCACCGTATTAGCAATGTAGATTGTAGGATATTGAGAAAATCTAAATAAACTGGAGCGCTGTGAGGGACTTTACTGGGTAAGTACCACTGGATAATTTGGTTAACATGTTGCAAGAGAAAACTGGATCAAGTCAAACATTGTGTTAATAATAACACCCAAAATCAGCCCAGCTACAGGTGAAGCCAACTTGCCCTCTAGCCTATGCCTATGGACTGAAAGTCTCCTTCACAACCCGTCATCACTACATGGTCCCCCCCCCCCCCCCCCCCCCCGGGTGCCCAGGCCCCCTGAAAGTCTGCAGTAAGCCTTTCCAGAGGGGTTTCCCGGTCGTCACCCGGAACTAGGCTATGCATTGGTGTGCGCCTGCACACTCTGCCTCCCGACATGGAGGAAACAGGGCTCGGCGCCTGCAGGCACAGGTCAAGGTCGGAATCATGCAAAAAAAAAAGTGGAAAAGAGCCCAGAAGCTATTAACCTCAAGAGTGGAGAGTTATGTAATTCGGATTAGACACCTTCCCTAAATAGGGGTATATCAGTCCTATCATAGAGTTAGGATAGTAGTGTTGTCCAGTTGATCTCAAGGCATATACAAAAGAAAAAAACAGGGGGGAACACAGCATAAATCTGTAATATTAAATTATAATGTGAAAAAGCTTTGGAGTGTCAACTCACATGTAGAAGAGCCTTAAACAGGACAGGCTCAAATCTCATCACCATTAATGACGTCTGGTGGCACTTTACCCTTTAGGTCACGATAAATTTCCTCAGAGAAAGAGACAAAAGCAACACAGCAGGAAACACCTCTGTGGTCATGGTGTTTTTTTGCATGGTTTTGGTGGGTGAGAGAGATCCCACTAGAGTATTGTAGCGTATCTTTATTTGATACTATTCATATTTGAAGCGCCTCCATCACACAGTCTTTCGTATATATTTCAAGGTCGGGAATCGGCCGCCTCCCCTTCCTTCAGACCGCAGGTGCGTCTGTCAGGCGTCGGTTGTAAGCAGGATTAAGCCTAATAGTTGTCAGGGTGTGCCCCAGGGTAGAGACAAGAGGCGGCCAACAATTGAACAGTAAGAGTCCAACTTTAGGCCCAAGATTACGTTTCCCCTGGGGAGCTCCCTATACAATGCTGCTTTTAATGAGTCTGAATAAAAGTAAACTCTCCCCCACAAAAAAAATTCAAGTGCCTTATGGAGCCGACTTTGTTTTGCCATTTACAGTCATAAGAGCCCCGTTCAGAACGTGGGAGAAAAAAAATGGGAGATTTAAAATCAAAGGGGTGTTCTAAATGTATCTACAATCATTAAAAAATTTGAAATTCGAGCTGCAAGAATTGCAAACAATAATAACTAGTCAGTGGAGTTTAACTTGTGGTGAATTGAAAGCTGAATTGAGAAACTTTGAGAAAAAAAAATCTCCAGCTATGCTATAGTTGCAGGTCTGCATTTTATGTCTAAACTTTACATTTCGGGGTTCTACTCGCCCCAACTTAGCGTTCAGTGAACAAACTCCATAGTTTTCATCAGCCACAATTGTTAGATGTGTGCTTGTAATGCTCATATGCCATCGAACCATTCTATTTTTTGTCAGTAAATAATCACATTTTATGTTCTATTGTTTTTTGTTTTTAAGCCACGGCCGTTCAGCCCTCCAGTAACATCTAACACTAGTCCACCTCCCTCTGCTTCCTTACCTCGCGCTGAAAGCTCCTCTTCAATATCGTCTTCTGCTTCGATCAGTGCAGCAAATACTCCCACCTTCGGTAAGTGCTGTGTTTATGCATACCTCCTAAATCCATCTGCCCCCGATTTCAATCCTAACCTTTCATTCCATACATGGCCTGTATGTGCGTTTAACAGAGCTTCACAGCACATAATACAGCCTTTGCAAATATGATCCTTTGATCGATCAATTGGTAGTGACATTACCAAAAAGGTTTGCACCCTGGTAACACCCCTAATATGAAAATATCACTCTTGAGCCATGTCAATACATACCATATAGGTCCCTTATTTCATCTCTGTATAGCTATATACATTTTAAATTGGTGCCACATATAAAACAACATGCTTGTTTTTGTTTTAATAGTTTGATTAAGCTGCCATATTTTGTTGCTTTCCTCTTACTGATTAATTTAATAGTTTGATTAAGCTGCCATATTGTGTTGCTTCTTAACATTAATTTAGATATTCCACGGAGCGATTATGTCACACTGCATTCCATTGCCTTAACTCGGGATAGTTTAGTTCCCTCTCATCTCAATTTGTAGATTGACAACCAGGGGCAGTTGTGTCTATAATGATAGTATCGTGAAATTAGCAAAACTCATTGGCAGGTCATATTCCATGGAACGATTTGCATGACAACATGGTGGCAGGCTCATAATCCAAAGCCAGAAAACCGAGCAGTTAGCTTTCATATTAATGTTTGTGAATCTGTAGAGTATTTACTAATACGATTAGAAGTGTTGAGAATTGACTGAAGAACTGGAACCTTTTGACAAAAAATTCTAAATTTGTAAAATTCCCATATTCAGTCATTTTTCAAGCTTAGCTGCTTTGGCCTATAATTTCTAATTTCCTGGTCCGTGCTCCACAATTCTTTTTATTTATTTTTTTAAAGTTAATAACCTCATATGTTTGTGGTCCTATAAAGCCATATTATTTATGTTCTTACATAGAAGAAGTGATTACAATCTGCATGTGTATTTGCTCTTACAGCACTTGTCATTGCTGAATTAATTGACATAGATTCCAATCAAAGAATTCTCCTGACTGTCAATTTTTTTGAGTGCTACATTTAGCACTTTAATTAGTAGATATGATTATTATACTGAAATGATTAACCAGTCCATGCAGTTGTTACACAACATTTATTACATGTGGAATAACAAATATTAAAAGGAAACTTTAGTGCCAGGAAAACAAAGTTGTTTGCCTAGCTCCTAGCACTACAGTTTCCACCTCCCTCGGGCCCCCCACCACTGTGGTGCAGAAGGGACTAAAAACCCCTTCGGTCACTTACTTCAGTCCAGTGCCAATGTCCCTCGGCGCTAGCTCGGGTCCGCCTTCACTGATGTCGGCAGGGGAGACCTAAAGTGCATGCGTGGCAATGGCCGGCTCGCATAGGGTTTTGCATGACGCTGGAACAAAAGTTGCCCAATGGCCCAGAAGTCCCTCCAGTGGCTGTTTGATAGACAACCACTTGAGGTGGAATTTCTTAAAAACTGAAATAATTATCTTTGCTGGGTTAATGAACCTGGGACTATGCACTCAGACCACTTCAATGAGCTCAAGTGTCCCTTAAGGGTGATCTTTCCCATCGAAATTTATTGATGCTGGTCATTTTATGTTTTAGGTATATCCCGAGGGCCCAGTCCTGTCACCCTTGGAAATCAAGACACCCTGCCTGTTGCAGTTGCCTTCTCGGAGTCTGTGAATGCCTACTTTAAGGGAGCGGACCCGTCAAAGTTAGTTTAAAACCTTTTTTTTGTTGTTTTTTTTTAATATTCAAGTAGTAATTTGTATTCTAGTGCTTGCAAACATGACTTGGTGTTACTTTTAAAGTTTATAATCTTTTTTATCTATATATGATCCCAGTGAAATTGCTGGCAGATGTATTTTTTTTAAAGACTTCTTTAAGAAAAGCTATGTGGATCCATTCATTATAAAAGACCCCCTGTGACTTCATGGCAGTACTTGATGGGAAATGCTGAAGAATAAGTTAATGCTAAACTTTCATGTGATTATTATGTCTGTTTTAGATGCATTGTGAAGATAATTGGTGATATGACCGTGTCCTTTCCAAGTGGAATAATTAAAGTTTTCACAAACAACCCCTCTCCAGCTGTACTTTGCTTCAGGTTAAAAAACACCAGCAAACTTGAACAGATCTTGCCAAACACGCAACTTCTATACAGGTAAGTATTCCGTTCAACCCACAAACAGATTATAAGCATTCAGAACATTATTTTAAATTGCATCTGAAATCAGTTAGTCTCTATTAAATTGTATTGTATTAGTTGTATGCTATAACCTCCTATTACATATGTTTATTAAACACATTTTGCAGGTCAGAGGTTATTTAGAAAAACATGAAATTTATATTTGCTACTTTTTGATTGTATTTTTTTTTTGAGGATATTCCATAAGTAATCATTTAATCAAAGTGTGGGTATACATTTTAAAATAAATAAAATAAACCATGGTGCGCAAAACAAAATATTACAAGCGTACTATGTGTATATATACTTTCTTATATATTTCTAACCTTGAGCATGAAAACATGGAAATCACAAACGCAAAAAAAAAAAAATTGAAATCAGAATAGCACTCACCAACAGAGTGGATGAAGTACCACTCAAAACTATCTCACTAAGGGAGGATCAGTGCCTTGTGAGTGCTGTATCCAAATCTTTATTTCCTGGAAGGACTCGCCACATGCCTAGGTTTCCACTTTACAGCATATATTTCGATGTTTGGTTAAAAACAATATAAGGTAAAGGCATTCGTGGCTCTCTCGAGCGAAATACACAGTCTTTGTTGGCTCAGACATTCCTCCGAATTTACTCCAAGATGTCTTGTACTTTTGACCAGAGTATCTATTGATCTTCTGCTTCTGGGTACTGCCCTGGTGTGTGACATTAACACATACTGCTCCGCCTCTTGGAGCTACTTCAAGCGCATATGTATATTCCTTCCATTCACTTATATGCGTGCACAGTGCTGTCACGGCTTGTCATAAAGAATCTTTTTGCAGGGCAAACCCATTGGTGAATCGTGGTGAGCACCCTAGGAGCCCAGTACACCTCTATGAGTAGTGTTGGGCCGTCATTCTGGAGGTACACTTCCAAAATAACATCATGTGGAGAGTGTCAGAGCAGGAGGAAGACTCCATGCTAGAGAGAAGATGAAAGGGGGCAAAAACGAACTATGAATAGGCATCCTATAGTGTTGGGAATAATGATTTGCATTCCTAACGCTTTAGGTATAAAGTTATATATTAAGCCTGTTCTGATGCTTTACCGTTGTGTTATCTGTGCTCGTTTTCGCAGCTAAGTATTGAAAATATTTCATGTATAATACTGCTGACTTTGTGAATTTATTTGTGCTATGCAGTGCGATTGGTAGAGGATAATTTGAGCAGTCTCCAGCCAGTCCTATGTTCTGTAAACAGCCTAGACACAAGTGTATTTGCTGAAAGAATGTTTTCACAGACATGGTTTAGAAGAATACTCTTTGATTTTATATTTGTTTTATAAATATATCACCAATCGTTCCAAACACCTTAATAATCTGTTTGATGCCATATTTTAAAATCGAGGGTGGTTTTACTCAGACATGTGGATACATGTGTATTAATATCTAATACCATAAACTGTTGACAGCGATCCATCTCAGAGCGACAACAATTGTAAAGATTTCTGGATGAATATGCAAGCTGTCACTTCCTACCTCAAGAAGATGTCTGAACAAAACCCATCAGCCTCATACTATAATGTAGATATATTAAAATATCAGGTAAGTGTAACTCAGGGATTCATACTACATAGTTGGTTATTTGAAGCCTCTGTTCAAGAGTGTGAATTCTAAGTGACTACAGAACAAAACGCAAGAGAGTGTTCTGTTATCTAGACACCTATTCTAAGTTGCCCATTGTGTCCCCATGTCCTGCGCTCCCACATGTAAGAATTCTTTATTGAAGATGTCCATTTTTAGAATAAAAACTAATGTGTTCTGACACTCTCTTCTGTCCATGAATTGTCCTTACATTAAACTACACCATCTTTATCTGTGTGCTTTTGCCTTTTTAGGCTTCATATGTACAATTATTGATCCAACTTTGCTGTATTACTTGACTCGAATTTGGTATATAGCCTTCTGACGCCATGTTTGTTCTTTGTAGGTTACTTCAAATGGGATCCAATCCACTCCACTAAATCTTGCTACTTATTGGAAGTGTACCTCCGACACTACCGATGTGAGGTTAGATTACAAGTTTAACCCGGAGTCGATGGCTCTACCATGTCCACTGTCTAATATACAGGTCGTGGTTCCAATTGATGGAGGAGTAACCAACATGCAGTCATTACCCTCTGCAGTATGGTGAGCACAAGAGTTGTTTAAAATCTTCATTGTTTTCTTATGTTGCATTTGTAGTCATTTTAAAAAAATTACATAATGGCAAGGTAATCACTATGGGATATAATGTGTTTTCAAATAACATTTTTACTGTTACCATCCAAGTAAGAATTTATGCACATTTTAATTTTTTTATATTCTGCATATTTCTTGTATCATAAAGTAAAGAGTCACTCTGAGCACCGTAAACTGCTGTAGCTCTTTGTAGTTCCTATTGTGCAATGAGTGTTTGGATGCCAGGTTTCCTGCGAACCAGCAACAATCTGTCTGTCATTGCCATCAAAAGTTGGAATGCTAACATGGAAGCTCACTCCCTCATTGGTAAAGGAAGAGCCAGAGCAGAGGGCATGGACTGTGAGTGCCAGGAGAACATCGTTTTTGTCAAACCAATTTCAAGCTTCCAGTTTAACACAAACCGAGATAGCACCATCCAAATACTTATTGCAACATAATCACTACATTGGTCGTAGTGTCCTTTAAATAGTTCCTTTTGAGTCTCTCCCCATTTAAACCAACACTAAATGCACCATAACCACTACAGCTGGCTGCCAGTATCTTCTCCAGCAGAATCGTGCCCTATGATGGCACCAGGACACTGCTGTCACACTTTTCCATACAGCATGAACATTCTAGCATGTTTTCTACATTATCCATTTGTTTTATTCCTTCTCCATGACTACTGCCAAACCTCCACCTCAAAACAATTCACGGATCCCTTTTGGTCTGTTCCTTCTGTCTCCTCCCCTTCTCCTGTTATAATCTAACATAATCTGTTATCATCATCCTGTCATCACCTGTTGGAATTCTCCTTGCATTCAGCATGCACCAAGTGATTTCGTGAGTTCGTCACTTGAGTGTTTTTTGGGGGGGGATCTATATTGGCAACAGGTAAATGTAAAAGCTTGGGCTTGAGTTTCTTCAACCCTAATGTCTGTATTACAGTGAAAAATGATGGAAATTCTTATCTATAAGACAAAAAAAGTGACATAGGTGTTCTAATAGGATTGGTTTCTGTTTGTTTGACTTCTAGGAATGCAGAGCAAATGAAGGCATTCTGGAAGATATCAGGAATTTCAGAAAAGTCTGAAAATGGAGGCAAGTGCCAAACCCATTATAAATACTTTGTAAATAATGCTGTGCCCTAGGAGAGTTATGAAGAAATATCATTCTACGGTGACGTCATGTTTTAAAAAATTCTAGTAAAGTACTTTGACAGCTATGGTTTTATCTCACAAAACTAGCAGAATGGATAAGCTATTCAAAATGTAATTGCCTTTACAAGTAAGAAAAAAAACACTGTGATACATATTGTACTTTGAACAATTCCTAATCTCCGTGAGCAGGAGAAAACCACACGGTCACTGTTCTATATTTATTTCCCTGAGTCCTGCGTGAGGATTGAACTTGGCTCATGTATTACAGAAATATGCCGGACTTGATTTCCTTTTATAAAATGGTTGTAAAGAAAGCAAGACATTTTCTGTGTGTGATGTCCTTACCCTTTGATCATGATTTCTATAAGCTTTTTCAAACCACGTTAGACATAAAGGAATAAGAATTTGTCCCATAGATGGTTGGCACCACCATGGGCTTCTGCCAGCAGTGGTCAGAGCATTATGGGAAATGTAATACGAATGTAGATGTTGGCCCACTTCCTTGTTGGTCTGCAGCTAAAGGGGCTACAGAATCTGACATGAGATTAGTAATTCTATTGATACAGAGTGACCGTCATGTGTTTGACATAACAAATACAAATATTTGTATGCTACCATAGTAAGTAGTAGGGAAATTACTAGTGAGAGAAGTCGCAGAAAACAAATAAAATGATAACGTACTTAAAATGGAATGATAGACACATGGCGTATCTTTTAACATGTCTTACATTGTCTTGTAGGTTCTGGATCCCTTAGGGCAAAGTTTGAACTTTCAGAGGGCCCAAGTAAACCAAGCACACTTGCCGTGCAATTTGTCAGTGATGGTGCTACCTTGTCTGGAGTGGACATTGAACTAGTGGGTACAGGGTATCGTCTTTCCTTAGTAAAAAAGAGATTTGGCACAGGTGAGAGGACTTTAAGTGTTAGTATCATATTTTGTACCATTTTGACTTTAAAGCACTGTGGGAGTAAGCTTTGTGGTAACATTCTATATCCTTATAAAAATTATATCCTAACACTCATCCACACAAGTATTTCTATATTCTGGCCATACAAATTCATGAGAACACACGTGTGTACAACATTATGAACAAGCAGTCCACCTCAATACAGAGCCTGCACTAATCTAAAAAACATGCACAAATCTACATGAATTAAAATTAGCTGCTCCACCAATACATACTAAAGAAGAAAGTGATATGAAGCCAATCCAGTCAGTAACAGAGAAGAAATGAAGAGATGAAACAGAGTTCCAGTGTGGCTAATGGCATGGCTTTATCTTTCCAGAAAAAAAAAAGCCATGGTAGCTAGTCATATGAACCTTAAAGGGGCACTCTAAGCACCAAAGCATTCACTTAAAGGACCACTATAGTGCCAGGAAAACATACTCGTTTTCCTGGCACTATAGTGCCCTGAGGGTGCCCCCACCCTCAGGGTCCCCCTCCCGCCGGGCTCTGGAGAGAGGAAGGGGTTAAAATCTTACCTTTCTCCAGCGCCGGGCGGGGAGATCCGCGCGCGCTTTCAGCCAATTCATAGGAAAGCATTTACAATGCTTTCCTATGGACGCTGGCGTCTTCTCACTGTGATTTTCACAGTGAGAAGCACGCAAGCGCCTCTAGCGGCTGTCAATGAGACAGCCACTAGAGGCTCTAGAGGCTGGATTAACCCTCAGTATAAACATAGCAGTTTCTCTATGTTTATAAAAAAAAGGGGGGGGGGGTTAACCCTAGCTGGACCAGGCACCCAGACCACTTCATTAAGCTGAAGTGGTTTGGGTGCCTATAGTGGTCCTTTAATGAAGCAGGTTTGTTGTATAGATCATGTGCCTACTGTCTTACTGTGCCTATAGAAGTTACATCACCTCCTCTGACTGTGACTCACACAACCTCCGTAAAAAAGTTTATTTTTCAATCCGACCATAGAGTATGTTTACTTGAGAAGTTCTTATCTCCTGCTCGATTTATTGAACGTATCATTGTACTGTATTACAGCTCATTGAGCGGTCTGTGATTAGACATCCAGTCACCAAGATTTCATATTCAAGGGAAACCAGCAAAGTGTAAGCGCTATGAAGATAATTAAACACTCAGTTTAGCTGCACTGCACCCCAGTGACACAAAAAAGTACATACAGATACAAACAATATTACCAAAAATCACGCTAAAACTGATGACCGCTAATCTGCAAATAAAAAAAAATATATATATAGTTCAGACTATCTGGACTCCCCATTGTACAGTACATCCAGATAGTCTGCACTATATTTGTTTTTATTTATTTGCAGATTTACGGTCATCACTTTTTGAGCGCTTTTTTGGTAATAAGATTCATATTCACCCAAAGAACACATGCAATACAAATTTACTTTGTGGGTATAGCAAATAAACCATATGTTTTAAATCGAGTGTTCCTTTAAATGGGTGATGCAAATTCTAACCATTTCATCACTTTGTTAATTTTAAGTTAGTTTAATAATGTTTTTTAATTTTTGTCCTTTTTTTTTTCTTCTTCCAGGAAAATATATGGCAGAGTGTTGATTGTGAATGTGAAGTGATGGGTTATAAACAGGACATGTCAATCAGAACTCTTCCAAATGCTGTTTTAATGAGATAAATATATATATTTTTTATTTTTTTTCTTCTAATTTTCGACTTATTAAGAAGGTATTTCTATACTGCTGCCAACTACACGACATAAGAAAATGCACTTTTATGAGTCATTTTGTTGGGATATCTATTTTATAATGTTGTAGCACTGATGTTTTCCACAATTGTCTTTGTAAAAACTCAGCTATTTTTTTTTATGTGTATTTGTACAAACACAAACAGCCCTTTGCGTTGTCAAAAAATTATTTTTATTATTTTTATTTAGCAAATGCAAAATTTGCAAGTGCAATCAACTATAACTAATGTATGATGGTTTATATGTTTTTATATACATGTAGACAGTTGACTTAAGAAAACCATAATTTTAAACTTCTCAATTCTTAATTGCATATAAATATATATGAATTCAATGCAGAAAGGCAGGGTGTTCAGTCACCAGACATCATAACCCGTATCTCATGTTTCCTGATATTCAAAGAATTACTTCGCAAACAGCAGTTTATAAATCTGATGCCGATATCAACCACATGAACTGGCAATACTACTGCTTTAATGAATGAGCAGGACTTTTGTAATGTTTTGTGTCACTGGAGTAATTCTGTACAACATGTGTTTTCGTATGCACCAATGTACATGCCTTTATTTTTAGTATTTTAGTCCCCTTCATCCTAGTTATTGACTCAAATATTTGGTGATAGTTTTGATCTATTTCTAAGTTATTAAGGGCTTATTTGATAAACTGTGGGAAATGTGCAAGATAATTACCACATTTGTGCTCTTAGAAAGGAGATTTATTTTATATTTTTTAAATGTTTTTATATGTTAAATATAGAGAGGAAGTAGAATTTTTTTTTTTTTCTCCAGTAGGAATGTTTGGTTCACATGCACATCGACATCAAAAGATGTCCCTGGGCACGAAGTCACGTTAATTGGTAATACATGGATTTTGTGTAATTGAATTCATTATATTTTATTTTTACAGGAAAAAAGCAGGTTAACATTAATATGCACTGATAAAATAGACATCCTGTAATGCAATCCCACATTGTGGTGTTGTTTTACTAAATAGTGAGTGGACAAGTCCATAAAATTTAAGCCTAAAACAGAGAAAAAAAAATTAACTTTACTTTTTGTGACCTGTGTTTTACAACCCTTTCATCAGCTCACTATGCCTTACTATTTAGGAAATAACTCCCTTAGAATGAGAGTTATAATTCCATCCTACACAATCTTACCTGCTTAATATTTAGTATAATGTCTACCGTAATCTGGTTCCTAGAATCTTTCCTGGAAATTCTAGGATGTAGTGAAACACTATGTAAGGTCATATTTAAATACATTTGGCAGGAAATCTTGCATACAAGAATGCATTTTTTTTAACTTTTATTTTGCTATATGGAGACTAAAGATCCGTGTTCGCTTACCTTTCCTGTAGTCGTAGCGTTTGTTGGAACATGTACTGTACTTGTTTTCTTTTGAGAAGGCAGAGATAAGACATGATAAAATACATGGGGATATTTTTGTCTATTTGTTGAACAAACTTGAGTCCCATAATAGTACCTCCTTGTTGTTCAACAAACGTAATTATCATATTCTCAAAGATGGCTGTAAGCATGTTTTCAGTTTCATTTTAGCAAGAAGTTTACATCCTCTCGAATGTTTGAAGTAGAAGCCATGCCAATATTTAGGCTGGCTCTTTAACAACTCCCAGAATCTCAATATGAGTCCAAAATTGCACATGTAGCATGCATATAAGTGATTATTAATAGTATTGCAGGTCCTGTTTAACAAATTGTTTATATATATATAAAAAAAAATAATAATCATCTTAAACCACTACTTTGTTGACTTTATATTACAATTGCACATCTATAATTATACTAATATGCTTGTGAATATTAATTGCCAATGAAACTTCCACTACTAAGCAATAGTACTGCTTTTTATACATAGTTTTAAAAAGAAAAATCCAATTCAGCAATAAAACATCTACTGGTAACTTTTTTTTTTTTTTTTTTTTTTTTTTTTTTAATAGCAACAAGTTTATAATATACAGTTTTAAAAGCTAAGATGTTCAGGTATCTTTATTGTAATCTGTTTTGCAATCAAACTAGTAGTTATAGTGAAGAAAATGCTTAATTTTGTTTTGATCTATATGGAATTGGCAATTTCATAACGATGCTATTTAAATTACATACAGTGTGTTTTGTAAATTGCAGCACTTTTTACTCTGTCTTCGGTATTAACTATTCTGAAATGTATTGATTAAAATGCGCAGGTTACAATATTGAAGCCATACAGATTTATATGGGAATTTTCACTAGCGACGGAAGGAACTTTAATCTACAGGTTGATGCTGGTATCTGCCAAGTGATTTTTGTTTCTGTGTTTAGTTTTTTTAGCGAGCTGGTTCTTGCTTCTGTATACAAGTGATACCCTTTATAGCTGCCTCCTGTTTAGACAAATTTGTAAACACTGAAAGCTAAAGTTCTTGAGGTTTTATGAAATATTCTTACTTGTAAATGAAAACAAATTTATCGTACAAAAAACCAAGTCTGTAAATATTTTAATTTTTTTCTGTAATGTACATTTTGCAGAATATGTTGTATCTGTAATAAACATGTAATATATATATATATACATACACAAATAATTTACTAAAAAAACACTTGATTTCTGTATTCTTTTATGTGCGTGCGTGCGTGTTGTGGATGGAGGTCAGTTAAATTCAATATGTAGGGACCATTCCCAAAAAGTATAAGTTTTTCCAGACTCTCCAGATGATGCCACTGGACAACAAGTCAGAATATGAGTGGTACATGAGTGGTTCATAGTGGTACATGAGTGGTACTGTGCCCTGGGGATGCAAATAAAAATAAAGGGATCTTTACAGTGGTAGCTTTATAATGTGTGATTAAAACAGATTAAAGAAATGAAAGCTTACTGACAAATATTGGTTTGAAAATAACCACAAAACAGGTTAATTATATTGTATTTTTTGCCTGCACTCTAGCCAATTATATTCCAAGTACCCTGACCTCCACAGCCTGCTATAGTGGTTACGGTGCAAGGAATGTAACTCGATAAACCTTTTAAAAGCAGTTTGACAACTTGCCTGGGTTAGGTCGGGTGCCTGCTGCCACCTGCCATGTTGCTAGAAGCACGTATAAGGAGTTTCCAGTTAGCTTCACTGAGAATAGCCCTGTGTGCTCATTGACTAAAATTGGCAGCCAATGAGCCCACACGGCTGGGCTTATCTTGGTGGTAGGAGCACCCAGCAAGTCTGGCAGCAGCCGTTTTTAAATGGTTTGCCTATGTAACACTGGGAGGACACCAAGGCACCACTGGAACCATAATCCTTACAGTGGTCTGTAGGGGTTATGGTGCTTGGAGTTTTGCTTTAAAAGTTGCCTTGACAGGCTCCAGACAGTTCTCACATATTCGAAAGTGACCACGTCTGACCAGCCTGCTCAAGGACTTCCTGTTTGAATGGGCAAAATTTCCTGACCTCACAACCTACCTTTCTTGATCTTGCAATTATTGACCACTGTGATCCAGTTTGGTCTAGCCTCGCCACCAGCTTTGACAAATATATTTAATCAGTCTATACTCAAGGCTAGAACTACCACTAAGCATTTATTGGCAGACTAATGAGCTTGTGGGGAGGTCATAAGATTTCCCCAACTGGCCTGCACCCCCTCACTAAGTCGATAGTGTGCAACTTGAGCCCAAATAACACACATTTATTATTTCTAAGATGTAATAAGAATACTATTAAAAAAAAGGCACTTTACAAATTTAAGCATTTATGATTTGTAAAAAAAAAATCGAAATTTAGAAATCCACACCTCTTTATCGTGCAACTAGGCGCCTCCATCATAAGTCCCTGTCAATCATTGTTGTAAACTCTGACATTTGAACCTGGTAGTCAGCATAGAGAAAGCATAAAGAGAACAGGGGAAAAAATAGCTTCTCATAAAAGAAAGGTTAACATATTCTAGGTAATTTCTATTGTTTTATACAGTGGTGTACATCGAGAAGTGGCCATTCTGATTAATAGTTGCTATAATTATATGAATGAAATGTGTGCTATTAAATGATGATAAACCTCTAAAAGGTTTAATAAGAACCCAGTTAAGGAAATGCAAAGTCACTAAATATTTGGATAAAGGTTCTTTTGTGGGCAGAAACTTTGTAATGGTACTCCAATAAATCTGTGATCAACGGATGTTTTGTGTGCTGGTCTATTTGGCACCAGGTCTTGTCTGGACCCCTGAGTGCTGCTTCCTCCTTGCTTCAAGTATCTTTTCAGGGATGATTTGGGGACTTGCGTTGTCACCAACCACGGATATATTGATGATTTGTTTTTCTTCCTAATGGATCCATTAATGTACTTGATGAGTTTATGGCACTTCTCTATCAGAATGATTGGGGGGGGGGGGGACCACCTACCTGACAAGTCAGAAACACATGGTCTCTTGGTATTTAGATATTTGTATGGAAAATGACTAGCTGACTGGATCAGAAAAACTTGTCACTATGAAATGCTAATACATGCGTGCATTATATATATTACAATAGTTGGAACTGCAGCCTTTGCTAACCCGGAAGAGACTTTCACTCAACGAGAAGCCTCTGAAGGGCTCCCTCTGCACACATGCATTCTTATACTAGAAGGATCAGCAGCAGTTACTTAAAGGACCACTCTAGTGCCAGGAAAACATACTCGTTTTCCTGGCACTAGAGTGCCCTGAGGGTGTCCCCACCCTCAGGGACCCACTCCCGCCGGGCTCTGGGGGGAGGAAGGGGTTAAACTTACCTCTTTCTCCAGCGCCGGGCGGGGAGCTTTCCTCCTCCTCCTCTTTCTCGCGACGTCATCGGCTGAATGCGCATGCGCGGCAGGAGCCGCGCTCGCATTCAGCCGGTCGCATAGGAAAGCATTCATAATGCTTTCCTATGGACGTTTGCGTGCTCTCACTGTGATTTTCACAGTGAGAAGCACGCAAGCGCCTCTAGCGGCTGTCAATGAGACAGCCATTAGAGGCTCTGGAGGCTGGCTTAACCCTCAGTATAAACATAGCAGTTTCTCTGAAACTATGTTTATAAAAAAAAAGGGTAAAAGCTAGCTGGACCTGGCACCCAGACCACTTCATTAAGCTGAAGTGGTCTGGGTGCCTAGAGTGGTCCTTTAAGACAACTCTCCATTTAATTCTGTGTCTATGCTGCAGTGATAAAGTATTTTGTTGGTAAAACATTGGGTTTCAGTACGTGACCTTGTGGCCGCCCAGGGCTCTAGCCTTGCCTACACAAAGGACATGCTGTGTGTTTTTCTGTGCTTGCCATCTGATTGGATTTTCCCTGATTAAACCGTGCAAACACTGCTCGAGCAGAGGAATTAAATTGTGCTCACTAAACACTCCTCTTAGGTCTTGTTTCCTTGCGTTGAAGTGATTTAGCAAACACATTAATACATTTTCACTGATGTAAACACACTTTCTGTCTAACAGGCAGGGGGTAAAATCCATTAACATGGATTCTGTCTCCGGTGTACGACGCTAGAAGCACCTCGGATACATTAAAAAGACATCCTTTGGATAGTTTTTGAACAAAATGTAATCCGTGCACACTGATACTTTCCATAGTCGGATGTGCAGGAAATAGGAAATGCTTGGACATTAATCGAGCAGCATCATAAGGACAGCTAGGACCAAAGAAAAGTGTCTAAGCAGTAACTACAGCTCGTATATGATTCCAGAACAGTGTAAATAAATAAACCTCCCGACCCTTTGCCTTGTAAAGAGCCAGATAAAAGAATCCTTTATAAAATACAATCTCAGGGCTAAATTCAAGCCTTTTATGTCATTAATAGTACGTTTTCAAGGACCACTTCTATTTAACATATGTATAAAATGATCTTGAAAGTGGCATTGAAATACTGAGACGGAATTGGGAATTGTTATAGACCACAAACTAGGCAACACTGTCCAATGTCAATTAGCAGTTGCTAAGACCAATAAGGTTTTGCCATTTATAAAAAAGGGTATAAATTCTAGGGATGAAATATAATGTTTACTCTTCATAAATCAATGGTAAAACCACACCTTGAATAAGTTGTGCAATGTACACTATTGTTTTAAAGAAGCATTTAATGGCACTAGCAAAAGTACAGAAAAAAAAGACCAGCAAAATTAATTGAAAGGTAAATGAAAGATTTGAATTAAGGAGAAAGGCTAACACATTTAAATCTATTTTGTTAAGGAAAACATTGCCTCAAGTGGGATATGATATCATTATGCAATAAATACACAAGGTCACCCGTTCAGACTGGAAAAAAGGAGATTTAGTCTAAGGCAAAGGAAAGGGTTCTTTACAGTAAGAATATTGAAGAGGTGATTTTTTTTTTTTTTTTATCAGATTTTTAAACAGCAACTGAATGTGGGAAAGGCTCATGTTGATGGCTGCAAGACTATTTTCAGCCTATGTAACTATATAAATATTATGGGTATATTTTTCAGTACAGTGATAGGCTCATTTTCTGCACTCTTTTGGTTTGTCCGGAGAGGTTTTCATTAATTGTTAGCATGGATGTCATTTGGACAAGCAAAACAACAAAATTCTGCCAACTAAATTAGTTTTCATTTTTTTTGCCCTGTGTTCCCTTAAACATAGGTCTAATAACCATCTTGTTATCCACTCACCAAGCTACCAGGATGGTAACATGTTTAATAAGCTCCACTTTCCTGGCTTCTTTAACCAAATGATTTCTTAACTTTAGTAGCATAAAGTTCTATAAAAATAAATATATTTCAGAATATAGAAAAAATAAAATATGCAAACTATTGGCTAAACCCATTTAATGAATGCACAGCATATGCCACTCACAATACTCCTTTTTTCGTTTCTTCATTTTAGAAAAGTTAATAAATATAGATTGCACAATGAAAGTTACACAATTTAAGCTTGATTACACCAAGCAACAGAATAACTATTGTTTTAATTAATCAAAGCCCAACACCTGGTGGAAATTACAGATCTCATAAACAATGAATTCTGTGTAAGCCATTGTTAAGAACCATGTGGAGTCAATTTTATATTTCTGTGTTTATCAAATTTTACCACATGACAGGAGGCTTCATATTTGCATATCTTTCTCTACTGAAAACTCCAGCAGCATAGAAACATAACAACCAATCAGAAAAAAGTTATGATGCCCATAAAAGGCCCTGTCTATGACATCACTTCCTCTTTCTTTGCTGCTCCAGCCTACATAGGTCAGAGTATTTTACCTCTCTGGGTATAACCTAGAATTTGGACTGTTTATTTGATTATTTGTCTTTACTTTTATCTATAATTTTTTCCCCTGGACCTCCTATGCCTGTCCCCTTCCCTCCTTACTTGATTTTCATACTTTATTCAAGGTCTACTTTATTATCCTGTTTGCTGTTGCGGTCCGCGGGCGTCACGGCTGCCCTTGCCGCGTTCGCTCCACGGACCCGCCTAATAGACTCACAGAGATTGTGTGGGGACGGGTGGAGGGAGGCCGGGTCGGTTCTTTTGTTTTTTTTCCCGCGCTACGGACCCGCGACCGAGTTCCGTCGCGCAACTTCGACCGCGAGCGGCGGCCATCTTGGATCTCGCGGCTCGCGAGACCCACGACGGCTGCCTTCCCCGCCCACACGGCGGATCGGGAATCACCCGATCACCGCGCCCTGCATTTGGATTAACCCCTTCAGGGATCCCCCTCTCTGGGCACATTCATTTATTTATACAATTATTATTTTTTATTCTCATGGCTATATCTCTCATGGTGCCTTACACTGGATGATTATATGTTGAGCATGCACACAATCTATGTATTATTGTGAAGCCATACAATATCACAGTTGTTATACAACACATATACTGTACCTATAACAAGATCAACTATATCACTGTACCCTACAAAGGTCATATTGTGTTACTGTACCCTACAAAGGGCATATTATATTATATTATTGTACCCTACAGAGGGTCATATTATATTACTGTACCTGACGGTGCAAATTTATGTGGGTGTCCTCTGGGTATATTTTTAATGGCACACCACGTGGGGTGACCCCCGATCATATGCACGGAGGCCTACGCCTCAACTTTACCACTGATTACTACAGACATATATGGATGTTTAAACACTGCATGTCAGTTTTACATTAAAGCAACAGTACCATGCCGGATGCGATTTGACGGCAGGGTCACTAAGGAAACTGAAACTGAGTGTATTGCGGTGTACCCTTCACAGGGATACATATATGTATATTTACTGTACCTAGTGTACATATTGAACGTGGGTGTCCTCTGGGTAATTTTTCATGGCACACCACCTGGGGTGACCCCCAGATATGCATGCAATGCTTGTAAGGTGCCAATAATTATAATATGGGTGTCCTCTGGGTTACCATGGCACACCACCTGGGATGAACCCAGCCGAATAGACATGGGTCCTGCGGCTGCAGACCTTATGGAGACAGGCCCCACGCGCCTATATAATAAGCCTGTATAGTTAAAAACCGTGCATACAGCCCTGGCATACATTTGTGGTGAACCCAGCTAGCCAGACAACACCACTACCAGTCAGTCGCGCCTGCACCGCGGCTCTCAGTAGCCAGATTAAACTAATAGAGGTGACCCCTCTACACTTGGCACGAGTATTCATACTCTCAGACAAACTAAAGCAGGCAATTCAAACCGTTTACCTGGGTGATCCCCAGTTCTACCAGGAGTCTAGCACCCCTACGTGCTGACTCTCACACACTACTCCCACTGACTACCACTATCTCCCAACAGGACGGGAACGAGTCATGGTGGACACTCAACCTTCCCAAGATTTCTAGGCAATGATAAACGCCGCAGTTCCGGCCTCAGTGGAGAAGGTTCTGTTATGAACTCTGCCCCACACCACTTGATGGAGACCTCAGGCCCACAAGCCTTCAAGTCAAAACGGCAAGGGAAGGGCTTCAGCCCCCCTGCCACTAAGGTCAAGGGCAAGACGCCCATCGAACAGACCAAATAGGTGGAGCACCGTGAATCCGAACCCCGTCCGCCACAATCTTCCGACAGAGAAGACTATTACCCACCACGTACTTTGGACATGGTAGATGAGCGACACGAAGACAGCTCACCGTCTGAGGAAGTGGAACGGCAAGACCTACCCCACACTTCCTCGAAGTATGTTAGGGAAACCTTACTCTGTGACGGCGGCACTAAACCAGAATAGCCAAAGACGGAACGTTCCTGGACGAACACTATTGGCTGCGCAACCCTCTGGGGATGGAAGTATGCGCACTCCTCAGGACCAAATACCCCAGACCACTGCTACCAGAGAAAGTGGCAGTTGCGCCCGAACTCAACAACGCTGTGGTAGTCTTCATTGCACGCTCGGGACGAAACCCCGCAATGGTGGGGAGTAAGGCCTGAGGTCGACACGCGATAAAGTACTTGATTTACCAGGCCTGATTGCAAGATGTTCTATTTCGCGGATCTGGCACTCAACCAGGGTACAGAACTCAACCCTACCACCTCCAGAGAATGGGCTCAATGCTCGATATGCCTCCTGGGCAATGCAAATGATGCACTATGCGCCGACAGACGCAAATCTGTACTGGTCCGCATCGACAACACACTATTGGACTTAGGAACGACAAGAATTCGACCCAAAAGCACAAGGTCTACTATTCGACGTAGTGTTCATTGCAGTACTCAAGAAACACGTGACTTTATTCACCACACTAAATTAAACCCAGACCTCGCTAAAACAAGTCTTCCACACCCCTACGGGGAAAGGTGTTTTTGGGAGGACTGGTCGGTAGCGGAACCGAGCCACCAACCGCTTCTGGGCGACAGGTTCCAGATCGTATACACAGTCCTCATATTTCTCCCATCTACTACACAAAGGACCCCATCCGCTTCATCTACTAGTGAGTCAACCTACATAACTAACTGTTCCCAATTTTATGACCAGCAACCTGTCTCTGTTTTACAGAATTGGGAGACGACTACCAAAGTCACCTGGGTTCTACAGACAGTACAAGAAGTAAGTAGAAGTATAGATCAGGGTGTTGCAGTGGATGTGATCTATTTGGATTTTGCCAAGGCATTTGATACAGTTCCACACAAAAGATTAGTGTTCAAACTCAAGGAAATCGGTCTCGATGAAAATGCTTGTTCTTGGGTAGAACATTGGCTTAAAAACAGAATACAAAGAGTTGTCGTTAATGGTAAATTTTCAAGCTGGACAGAGGTGGCAAGTGGTGTCCCTCAGGGGTCTGTTCTGGGACCCCTTCTATTTAACATTTTTATAAATGATCTTGAAGACAGCATTGAAAGTCATGTTTCAGTGTTTGCAGATGACACAAAACTTTGTAAAATAATACAATGTGAGCAAGATATTACTTTGCTGCAGAAGGATTTAGATAGACTGGAGGACTGGGCACTCAAATGGCAGATGAAATTTAATGTTGAAAAATGCAAAGTTATGCACTTCGGCGTAAAGAATACACAAGCAACGTATACCCTTAATGGAAGCGAATTAGGGATAACAACACACGAAAAGGACTTGGGAATTGTTATAGACAACAAACTATGCAACAATGTGCAATGTCAATCAGCAGTGGCCAAGGCCAGTAAGGTATTGTCATGCATGAAAAAGGGCATTCATTCTCGGGACGAGAATATCATTTTGCCTCTCTATAAATCACTGGTAAGACCACATATTGAATATGCTGTGCAATTTTGGGCACCTGTTCTAAAGAAGGATATCATGGCACTAGAAAAAGTGCAGAGGCGGGCTACAAAATTAATAAAAGGAATGGAACATATCAGCTATGAAGAAAGGTTAACAAATTTAAACCTATTTAGTTTAGAAAAACGTCGCCTGAGAGGGGATATGATAACATTATACAAATATATTCGGGGCCAATACAAACCATTGTGTGGAAATCTATTCACAAACCGGACTTTACATAGGACACGAGGCCATGCGTTTAGACTGGAAGAAAGAAGATTTCGTCTAAGGCAAAGGAAAGTTTTTTTTACTGTAAGAACAATCAGGATGTGGAATTCTCTGCCTGAAGAAGTGGTTTTATCAGAGTCCATACAGATGTTCAAACAGCTACTAGATGCATACTTGCAAAGACAGAATATTCAAGGATATAATCTTTCAATGTAGGGTAATAACTGCTTGATTCAAGGATAAATCTGACTGCCATTCTGGGGTCAAGAAGGAATTTTTTGTCCTAGCTTGTTGCAAAATTGTGCTTCAAACTGGGGTGTTTTTTTTTTTTTTTCTTTTGGATCAACAGCAAAAAACAGGTGTGAGGAAGGCTGAACTTGATGGACGCAAGTCTCTTTTCAGCTATCTAACTATGTAACTATGTCATAGAGTTTTTATCACAGCCGTTCAGGTCGCCCCTTCACCTCCATTACGCACGCTGGCGGAACAGGAACACCTCGTGGACAAGGAAATCCGCACCCTCTTCAAGAAGGGCGCAATTCAACATGCACCGGAGGGGAAGGCTTCCTCAGCAAATTTTTCCTGGTCAAGAAGAAGCCAGGAGACTACATCAATGGAACTCCTACGTGGTATACAAACGCTTCAAGATGGAGGAAATTCGTCTTCTACAAGACCTCCTAAGCGATAACAACTGGTTTACACATCTGGACCTCAAGGACGCACGCTTGTCTGTACCCGTTGCCCTGGACTGCCGAAGTTTCCTCTGATTCCAATGGTGAGGACAAACATGGCAGTTTACGACTCTGTGGTGCTCACTGATGTAGAATTATTAAAAAATCTTTATTGAACTTGTACTGAATTATTGTACTAACTCCATTTTAACCTCACACTGTGACAAACCCTCCATTTTGTCCTCATTACCTGACAGATCCTCCATTTTAATCCATTTTAAACTACATTACATGACAGAATTTCCCAGCAACATTTAACACAATGAACAGAGACTGTATTTTCTATAAAGACATGACTAACCCAGGAACTGCTGAATTTCCTTTAACTTGCAACATAGTATAATTTGAAGGCCATGAGAACACTGTACTAATGAAATGTTCTATTCATAAGAGAACCTTGCACCTGACCACAAGACCTGACATCACTGACTGTGTAAAATGACGCTCAAGCCCCCCTTTCCACCGAGTAAACCTCATGCTGGGAAAGATGGCGCTTGAGCCTTCTGTCCACACCCGTGTCCAGAACAATACCACCTCCCGGTGGGAGGACACCTAGCTAGTCACTCAAATCCCTGAGCCAATTAATAATATTGATAGGTGGACACTAACCCAGACACTTAACATTTAATCCAATTAATGATGTTTATTTGTTATCTGATATTCAATGATGATGTCATTTTGCCTTTAAAAGGGTCTATATACTCGTTTTCTAACCAGATGGCATTAAATTTTCTGAAGTGCTTTTAACCTGAACTCCATGTGTCAGTGTGAACTTACTTCTGCGTATACGCAATTTAATCATCTCAGATTTGGACAGGAACAGATAGACATTTAAACATATTTGTTTATTTCTAAATTAATCTACATCACTCACGAAGCTACTGAAACCAGTGAGGGCACACATCCGTAAATTTGGGCGTGCGATGCCTCGTATACCTGGAAGAATTGCTGATTCTTTACGAATCCAGGCTACGTTTGCAGACAAATTTGTCGTTCACTTTCGGGACTCCATGGTTTTTTTTGTAGTACACAGACAAAGATCGCTTCTCCATCTGAATCGGGCCAGCTCCTCGGTTTCGACATCGGCTTGGAGAACTACGTTCCGCGCCGGTCTACGGCAAAGAGCGCCTCTATAAGGATAGCTGTCGGACACGCTCTAAGGTTGGATGCGATTCCTCTCAGGATACTCACCGGATTGTGGGATTCCTCTCCTCCTCTCCTCCTCCATTCAAGCGATCTTCCCTGGCCCACTACACTACAGGGCCATGCAACGACTGATGGCGAGATACGTACGCACCGGTCACTCATACGAACACTGGATCCCACTGTCAGCAGAAGTGAGGACGGAATTTCGATGGTGATTACTTCACATACAAACTGGGATTGGCAAAACGATCTTTGACTCTTCCTTCGGATACGAAGCGATGGATGAACCCCTACAAACGTGACACAGCCGTTCTCCACAATAGCAAGGGTGCTTCGATACACACGCACCCACAATATATCACTCCTGCTCATGACACCCCTCGGGCAGGGCCAACCGTGGTTTTCCCGGATCGCCTGGAGATGTCTTACGAAGACCCGCTACAACTCCCTACCTTCCCTCTACTTCCGACGGGACCTCAAGGGGAAGCCCACTCCCTTGTCATGGAAGGACAACTGGCACTAGTTGCCTGGACGATTCCAGGGGCTCCTGGTCAGTTTACGACCTATTGCATCAACTAAGACCTCCTATGGGACTCATAGGCTCCCGGCACCAGGAAAGGCTATATTTCGGCCTGGTCGGCCTGGAGTGATTGGTGTGTGGAATGGGATTCCGATCCCTTTACCGCACCTGTCCCACTGATCCTCAACTATCTGTCACACCTGGTCTCGTTGGGTCGGTCATATTGATCCCTCAACGTGATCAGATCCGCCATATCGGCGGCACACGTTCCGGTACAGGGCAGACCAGTAGGTCAAGATACACTGGTTTGGCGACTACTACGGGGTGCCGAAATTGTCGAGACCCTGGCACCCAAGTATTTACGCCTCTGGCAGGTGGATGTGGTACTGAGATTCCTTAGAGAATGGCCGGACAATCCTTGTTTGTCACTGAAACAACTTTCAGCCAAACTAGCCCTCTTATTATGCCTCGCCTCATTTAGACGGGTGGCGGACGTTAGGGCTTGCGATATGAATGGTTTCTCTCTCACACCAGACGGGGTTACCTTTACCATGTCGAGACGAACCAAGTCCGATTCGTATTCAGTGTCATACCCATGCTTTGTGTCAGAAGCCACACTATGCGTGGTCAGAACGCTAATGGGGTACACCGATATCTCTACCCCCTTCGAATTCATTCGACGGGTCACCTTCTGACTTCTTACGCGAACCCTCATGGACCGATGTCTACCACAACACTGGCCAGATGGGTCCGCTGGCTATTGTCTTTAGCAGGCATCGAACCTTGTTTCGGAGCCCACTTGGTCAGGGGAGCGGCGGCCTCACAAACCCGTTTTGGCCGACGCCTCCCTAGCCGACATTATATGCTGCGTGGACTGAGCGCGAGAGAGTACGTTTAGAACGTTCTATTTTCGGCAAACATCTCATGCTTCCTTCACATTGGTCAATTCAAAGCTTTAAAAATGCAAATATGAAGCCTCCTGTCATGTGGTAAAATTGAAGATTATATTAGCTTTAGTGTACTAATAATCTTAATTTTAGTAATGACAGGAGGCGAATATTTCCCACCCTATAGGATCCCTCCCATGTTTCCTCGTGTGGACCAGAATATGTCCTTTATGTTCAGGAAGGTAAGTACGTATGGTTTATATGTTTGCTACTTAGACCTGTATCTTGTGGGTCTTGTATAGGTTAAATATTAGACATGAACCTTGAATTATGTTGTGTTTATAGATTCTTAAATATCATTGCTTTAGAATAAATATATATTGATATGTTTCACATTCTAATGTTCGTTGGTATATCAGATGCTTAATGCTTATTGTATGCGGACAAGTTATCACGCCAGAGACCTTTCACCTTTTTTTCTTTTTCTTGCAGCGTGAACGTCTTCTCATCGAGACAAAGAGTCAATTTGGTTATTCTGCAATCTGATGCAACTGCGTCATCCTGTAATCCAATGTTAAAACCTTCCATTACATGATGAACACTTACTGGGTTATTAAATAAACATTGACTTTTATCAAATTTAATCCAAATGGCAAAAAAAAGGCTAAAATAGCTGATTTCGAAAAGAGGAACCTTGGATGGATGTGTTCGAATACCTGTAGTGCAGTGTTTAAGTACCAAGAACATTTTCATTTAAAAAGCAGGTGTGCCTATTAATATAATAAAATGGAAAGTAAGATTCACTGAAAGGTAAAAATCTGGGGACGTTGTAATCTTACTGTCCACAAAAATTAAAGATGAACAAAGTCTTGGAAATAATATGGCTGATTATTACCGACGGTCAAGTTTGTCATGATAGTAGGTTAGAAATGAGCTGTACTTTGTTCTAATTCTGGAGTTTATGTGAAGTAACAATGTTGCTAGGTAAGGGACCGCGTGTGGAACAAAATGGTTTAAAAGGTTATGAGTGATTATTAAAGGGTCATTTTAAGCACCATAACAAATGTATAGACACATTGAGTGAAAGAAAGGAAAAATGGCTACAAGTAGCCCAATATCCAATAGAAACATAGAATGTGACGGCAGATAAGAACCATGCGGCCCATCTAGTCTGCCCAATAAACCTCTTTAACAGCAATAGCTTGGGAAAGGGAGGCAGGAGAGTGGTCTGCTCCATGTGACAGACGGCAGCGGGTACACATAGCACACCCAGGTTGCCAGAGCAGGTGCTGCCTACCAGCAGCAGTTGTCACATGGCAAGAGCCTGCACAGCAGATTCCGTCTGAGGGCAGACATCGCAAGCAGCGGGGCATAGTTACATAGGCTGGAACAAAAAAAATGACATCCATCAAATTCAGCTATCCTCCCATCAATTTTTGATATTGATCCAAAACAAGGCAAATAATTTGAAGGACTTTCCAATTTTGCAACATACAAAAAAAAAATCCTTCTCAACCCCAGAAATGGTAGTCAGATCTCTCCACGGATGTGTGTGCGTGTGTGTGTATATGAATTTGGTTTAGAAATAGTCTTCTTACTTTTTTTTTTGTCCCCCCCCCCCCCCATGCTGTTATGTAACATCATATGATCCATATATAATTAATTATGCAAATTAGAATGATCCGTATTTTCTTTCAAGAAAGGAGGCAGCCCTAGTATCAGTTTACATTTTTGCCTGGGTACCAGATAGCAGAGATACGATGCTGTTTAGCAGCATATATGATGAGCTACAAAGTATCACTGTAACGTTTAAAATATTCTACTTTTTAAAGAATGCTCATTAATTCCTTTATTCTTAACTTCTTGGAAGTTCTCATTGGATAAAAGAGAATATATGGATTTCCAAACAAAGTTAATGGAAAACTGCAACATAAAGGACCCAACCGGACGTTATATTCTGTCCAGGAATCTTTACTAACAGGAAACATTGTTACAACCCTTTGTAAGCCCTTTCATTGCAAATCACAGGGGCCAATATATATATATATATATATATATATATATATATATATATCTTTAAAATTCTCTTTGCATCATATCTGCAAGAAAGCAAAGCATTTTGTTATCACCCAGCACAGACCTCTTAAGATACCTTGCCACCCACCAATATTACTGGCTAACTAATATTCACTTACCATTATTTTATTCATGTAGTGTGTTAGAGCTCCTCTAGAGGGCGCAGGAGTTGTTGGTGTTAGATATTCAGAGCTATCTTCTGAGTGCATTCTTTTCATGTTTTCCCAGAGCTCTTTTGTTTTTCTTAACTCCTTAACATTCTGCACCGTGTTACAACATTGTATTCCTTACACTATAGAATCCCTTTCACTCTATATAGGGCAAACACGGGGTAAGTGGCTCCACTGGAAGAAGGCTGTAAGATACTAAACACACATATTATGCTTGTGCTCCAAATCCCACCATTACGAGCGGCCGTGCGGACTACGTTGAACTCAGCACCAATTAGGTACAAAACAAAAAACATCTTTTACCCCCCCCCCCCCCATATATATTTTTTTAGAGATAAGATGTTAGTAGGGATTCATACGAATACCTTCTTCTGTATCATTAGAGAAGCTGTCGGAGGCTGTAGGTATGTATGCTACAGGTAGCTACGTGAACTGTCAGAGCTGGTCTCAGCTAAAGGTTTGCTTTGGCTTTTGGCCAGTGAGCTTACACTTCATGACCATACAATGGTGCCCATTTTTTTTTAAACAAGGTTTGGAATAGAGGGCAGGTATCTTTTTTGACTAGTCATTTTATATGCTAATTATATAATTAAATAATATGACTAAACTAACTAAATATGGTAATTATATACTGTATTAATAACCAATACCTCTAAACAGACAATATTTAATTGTTGGAATGCAACTTTTTTTTGTAGTTTAAATATTTCAGGTTCATTTATGTTCACAATATTCAGCTTTTTTTTTTATTTATTTTCAAATTTTTACCCCATTATTACAATCCAGCTTCTGTAATCACGGTAAGCATTTGCATAATTATACATCTGAATGCCATCCAATATTTAGCAGTCGTTCTAAAATATATTTTTAAATCCGTGTCACATGTTAGGTTGGCTTTATAACATATCTTTTCCTAGTTTGTCATTTGTTACCATTTGTTATCTAGAATTTAAGGTAAAACAATGCTAGAGGTTTTATTGTTTAATTAAACAGATACAAACCCTTTAGCAAAATAATAAAACGTTTTATGTTTACAGTACAAACAGCTAAAAATATTCTTGGATGCATGAAACCATAAAACGATTGCAGTTTTGACATTCAGATGTCAAGAGATAAACTTGAGTAAATAATGAATTAGAATGTGACTTACTTAGGTTTTTGTTCAAAGCGATTTATTTACTTTAACCGTTTAGATAGCGCTGGCTTTCTGCACAGCTCATTCCTCTTGTTACCTATGACTATAAAAGGTTTAGTCATTCATATAAGGCAGTTAACGTCTCGCAATATCTGGGCCCATAATAGGAAATGGAGGCAAGAGTCCCACGTCTCCAAATATATGAATTATTTCAGATTTCACATGATAACCACTACAGCACCCTTCAAGAGATCAACTTCAAATGTATTCCCACTATATAACAGATCAATATATGGTTGGCTGTAGGACCTCTTCTAACACAGGATTACTCAGTAAAGTGTATTTTTTTTCCAGTTCACTGTGAATTGAAAGTGACTTAAATTTCAGGCCAAAATAGATGAATTTGAAAAATTCTCCAAAACTTGTGTTTTCAGTTCAGCTATTGTAGTCTAAAAATAAAAAAAAGTCTTGCTGTGACCATGGCTGGTTTGGTGCATTTGTGACATTTGAAGTACGGCATTTTTTTGTTAGCAACCCAATTCACTGTTGGTGCACACATACGCAGTTTTGTCGCTTCCTGTATCCCTGTGGTGGATCGGGCTTTGCTTACACCTGGTCACAGATTTCAGTAAAATATACTGTAAGCATTGTCTTGAGAAAGGCCCAAGAGGCCAAAACATTGACAATATATGTGGTAAACCGGTTTTGAATATAATTGAAGATTATGCTAGCTTTAGTGTACTAATAATTTTAATTCTAATAATGACAGGAGGCGAGTATTTTGCATAATCTCTCTTTACTAACTCCACACAGCAGCAAAGAAACACATAGAAAAACGAACCAATCACAAGAGAGTAGGATGTACATAAGTCAATGTGACCTAATCATTTCCTCTTTCATAAAGCGACATCAAGCAGAAGTAAAGATATAAGCAGTAACAATAACTCTTAAATCCAACATCCGAAGGAACAAACTTCCCCGTGAATTCTACACAAACAACGAAAATGTGTTCAGGGACGAATCAAATCCGAATTATTAAAATTCTAGAGCATTTCACACAAACAATCAAATGTCTTCAGAGCCGAATCAGACTGAAAAGAGAATGTGTGACAGGTTTAGACACAGTCATCAACATCTCAATCCAAATAACGTACCGTATAAATCATCCCATAAAAGGAAATTGTAAATTACAATCTGATAACTGAATAACTATAATGTAAAACTCCAATGAGAATTCCAGATTAACGGAAATACAATCATCAATGTAAGTACAAAACATGAGAGGCAAACCTACTTTAGACCTGTGATACATACAAAGAAAATGAACAGAAAGGGTGGGTTAGTGAAGCAGGGAGGGAAAATACTCGACTCCTGTCATTTATTAAAATTAAGATTATTAGTACACTAAAGCTAGTATAATCTTCAATTTTACAACATGACAGAAGGCTTTGTATTTTGGATTTTTTTAATGCTGAGAAAGTAATAGAAAATGAATGAAGAATCAGAGAGTGCGATGGGATACTTAGCACGTTTGGTCTAAGGGAGAAACCTCCCCGTCGAACGCCCGAACGTCCGGTACCTGAAGGAAAGCCACCAGTTCAAGCATAAAAGTCCTTCAGTAGATGCCCCAGTCCTGTAGAAAAAACAGAGAACGACCTCCACGTCCCATCAGCCGAAGGTGGATGTCACTGGGTAGCTGGTACATACGTTTTAGGAGCCTTGCCCATTGGGAGTCCCCAAACATGAGCCATTGAGCAGTCCAAATCACCACATAATGGTTCAAGGTACAGTTCTAAACAGGGCCGGCGCTACCTGTAAGGAGGACTAGGCAGCCGCCTAGGGAAGGGGCGCCGCCGGGAGTGCGGGTCCCCCTGATGCTGCAGCCGCCCGAGCGCTCTGCAGAGAGCCTCAGGCGGCTGCAGCTTTGCCAGGGCTGGTGCGTCCATGAGGGCGCACCGCCCGGGCGCAGCATGAGGAGAGGAGCTGACAGGAGGGAAGCGCTTAGCGCTCCCTCCTGTCACTCCCTCACTGTAGCGTGGCCGAGCCCTGTATGGTCTGCGGGTACAGGGAGCATCTGTCTCCTGTACCCGGCCGGACTAACAGGAAGGGAACACTGAGTGTTCACTTCCTTTTAGTCCGGCCGGGTACAGGAAACAAAAGCTCCCTGTACCCACGGACCATACAGGGCTCGGCCATGCTACAATAGAGGTAGGGGAGGGTGGGGGGATAAATTGTAAGGGGGGGGAGGGGATTAATTGACAGGGAGGGGGAATTGAAAAGGGGGGAATAAAGTGACAGGGAGGAGGGGGGGATAAATTGTGAAGGAGAGGGGGTTAATTGAAAGGGAGGGGGGAATTGAAAGGGGGGGGGAAATAAAGTGACAGGGAGGGTGGGGGGATAAATTGAAAGGGGGGGGTAAATTGAAAGGGAGGGGGGAATAAATTGACAGGGATGGTGGGGGGATACATTGAAAGGAAGGGGGGATACATTGAAAGGGGGGGAATTGAAAGGGAGGGGAGGAATAAATTGACAGGGAGGGTGGTGGGATACATTGAAAGGGATGGGGGATAAATTGAAAGGGGGGTATGAAATTGACAGGGAGGGGAATTGATGGGGGAGGAAGGGAGAATAAGAGTGGGGAGGGGAGAAGAGAGTGACAAGGGAGGGGGGAGAAGAGAGGGACAAGGGAGGGGGAGAAGAGAGTGACAAGGGCGGGAGAGGGGGGGGAGAAGAGAGTGACAAGGGAGATGGGAGAGATTGACACCCATCACACACACACACAATGCACCCCTTACACACAGAACAACACACAATGCATTACACACACAGACACACACACACACACACACAAGCAATGCATCCCTTACACACACAGAAACACACAATGCATTCCTTACACAGACTCAATGCACCCCTTACAGACGCACACACTGCATCCCGTACATACACAGAAACACACCTTGCAGCCCTTACACATACAAACACAGATTCACACAATGCATTCCTTACACATATCAGGACATCCCCTACACACTCCACCCCCTGTGAACAAACTCATTGGTGGAACATGAAGGTGGACCCTGGGACACAGACCTTGAGCGGTGTAAAGGACCCCCCAAAAAATGGAGCTGCTTCCCGTTCTCCCAGAACATTGATTTTTGTGACCACAGTTACAAACAGCCTCCAGAGAGCCTGTTCTACACCAGACCAGTGGAGCCAGACTGCAGCCAGAGCCCATCACCATCCTCATCTGATTGTAAGTAGGCAATCTAGCACATTATTCGTGGCACTTATCTCTAATTTACCTCACATTAAGTAAACACTATAGTCCCCAGAACCACTGCAGCTTAATGTAGTGGTTCTGGTGTCTATAGCCTGTCCCTGCAGGCCTTTTAATGTAAACACGGCGGCACTGCAGCACTGGCGTTAGTTTACACGGCAGATCATATGGGTTTACTTACATACTTTACTTTTGCCTAGGGCGGCAAAAATCCTTGCACCGGCCCTGGTTCTAAACATCAATCAGACCGGGAATGTCCATATGGAGAGGTAGCATCGTCACGTCCGGAATACCGGAGGGAAGGGGAACAGCGACCCGGGGTAGGTAAAATCCGCAGAAGGGTAGGGTTGAAGCCCCAGAAAGACCCAAAGAAGTAAAAGACCCCTAAAATAAAATATTAAGAGTTAGCATGGATGTAGGACATCAAATATAAATGCATAAAGTCAATTATTTAAACAGACTGAAAGGAACTTTACAAACATGGATAATAGCTTAATATCTACAGAGAAGGAGGGGAGGGGGGCAAGCACCCAGATTAAGGTCAAATGTCAAAACAATATAAACGAAACCTCTAAATGCCCATAGAAAAGATGCACAGCAAAACAAATAGCAGAGCCTATGCCAATACAATCCCCAAAACAGTCCCAAAAAGGCAATAGAAATACAATAATGGAGAAGAGTAATACTCTGACCTGTCTGCTTAAAGGAGCAGCAAAGAAAGAGGAAGTGATGAGGTTACCTTACTCTCTTGTGATTGGTTCTTTTTTCTATGTGTTTCCTTGCTGCTGTGGAGCTAGTAAAGAGAGATTATGCAAAATACGAAGCCTCCTGTCATGTTATAAAATTTACTTGCACATATCTATGCGTGCTCTTGTTTTTTGGTTGCCTTTGAGAAACTTTTGCAGACTAACAGTTTTTAATGTTTTTGTGTTTTAATGCTAAACAAGAGTCCCAGTCTCATAATGAGGAAGAATTAGCCTAGGCAGCAATGGGCAGCTGTGATTTACTGAGAGTATCAGCTGACTGCTTTTAGCCTATGAGTGCTCCAACTGACAATATGAAGGGTATGACTACAAGGGAGTGTGTATTCTCTGTCCAGAAGGGGCCGGACTGTGTGAGGCCAGAGACCCTTATTTAGTGTTAAACTGCTCGAAAATGGTTTAACACTAAACAAAGGGACAGTGTCCAGGGACTCCAGGCAGGCACTATAACCAATTCAAAGAAATGAAATGGATAAAGTGACTACAGTGTCCCTTTAACGCTTTAAAACTCTCTTTACTACAGCCCTGTTAGGATCGTGGTCCTTCTAAAGTTAGAAATCCTAAAAAAAAAGAGAAACGTATGTAAAAACAGAAATAGCCACAGTGCTGACATAAATCATAATATAAAACATTTCCATACATTTACCAGGATCAAGCCCTTCTAGCACCTGCAGATTTAATTATAATATCCGTTTCTCCCAATATGATTCTTATGGGCTTTTTTTTTTTTTTTTTTAATTCTTTATTTTTGGTTTGTCAGAAAATGCGAGAACACGTCTTGTGCAGTTTAATCGGTTTGCGCAGAAACCGTCCATTGCTTATACAGTATTGTTGTTACATGGCAAAGTTCCATTGCTTACGCAGAAGCCAAATATAGATAGTTAGTATTGGTGTCTGTATAGTCGGTTAGTGTGGATGCCGACCAGCACTCCCATCAGCTGACATTTTTATCATTTATTAGTTCAACTCATATTAAACTTTTGCTCCTTACATGTTTGTTGATCATCTTTCAGGAAAGGAAGAAAAAAAAAAGAAAAAAGAGAGAGAGAAGGTTAAAGACGTAGCTGGGTAGGAGAGGAGAAAAGGAAGGAGATTAAGGTGGGAGGGGGGGGGGGGGTGACGGGGTGAGACCCTCCCTGGCCCCACACATTACTGGGATATTTAGCGCCTGTATCCAACTTGCTGTTGGGTATGTGGGTCTGCGCGCTGAGTTTTTGCCACGGGGGGTTTACTACTAGAGGTACGAGTATAGTCTTGGGCCGTTGTTGATATGGGAGGCCTAATCATGGGCTGCTAGAGGCGCGCTCCTTTCGTGGTGTGGTGGGCTCTGCTGCTGGGGGGGGAGGGGGTTCAAGTCCCTCTTTGTAGGTCTGAGTATTCTTCCCACGGTTCCCAAACTTTGAGGAAGCGTGGGTATGTGTCCCGGACCTGAGCTGTCAGCCTGTCCATGAGACATGCTTCTTTAATGTTTTGTATTACCTTTTCCATGTGTGGGGTGTCTGCCTGGAGCCACACCAGTGCCAAAGCCCTCCTGGCTGCTAGAGTTATTTTGTTTAGGAGCTTTTGGTCTTTGTTGGGTAGTGTGTCTATCGGTTTGGCTATTAGAAATGTCCATGGATCTGGTCTTATTGGTCGTTTAAGGATTGTTGTCAAGAGTTTGGCCACCTCATCCCAATACCGGGTAAGTCTCGGGCATGTCCACCACATGTGCAGATAGGTCCCCTTTTCCCCACACCCTCTCCAGCATGTGTCTGTAGGTGTCTTACCCATTCTGTTCAGTTGCACAGGGGTCGTGTACCATCTCATGAGTGTCTTGTAACACTGTTCCTGGTGTACCACACAGATGGAGGACTTGGCTGCCGCCTCCCAGATGTCCTGCCATTCCCCTGCTTCCAGTGTTTGATTGAGGTCTGCTTCCCACTGCAGGATGTAGGAAGGTGTGTGTGTGTTCTTTGTGGGTGCGCTTAATTGGACATAGAGACGTGTGATAAGGCCGGTACGCGATTCATCAGACACACAGAGCGTTTCAAAGAAGGTGGGCCGGAGGTTGGCTGCTTGTGCCACTGCAGGTGTTTTGGCAAAGTCCCTAAGCTGCATATATCTAAAGTAATCTTTTGTGGTTAGCGGTGCCAGGGTTGTCAGGTTTTCGTATGTGCGGAATACATTAGCCTGAAATAGTTGGCAGTAGCGTTGGATTCCCGTGTCTTCCAGGCCTCGGAAGTCCCTTGGGGACATTCCTGGGGGGAACGCTTTGTTTCGGAGGTATGGGGTCAGGGGTGATGTGGGGTATGTGAGTGCATATTTATGAGCCGTGGCGTTCCAGATTCTGATGGAGTTTAAGATAGCCGGGCAAGTAGTGTGCAAGTCGGGTCGGTCAGCTTTTGGTACCCATATCCAGAATTGCGGCAAGTCTGTTCTCATTAGGAGCGTTTCTATGTCTACCCATCTGTGTCTGTCAGGTGGTGAGTGCCATTCGATTATCTGTGCTAGGTGAGCCGAAAGGTAGTACAGATGGAGGTTAGGCAGGCCTAGACCTCCTTTGCTCTTGGGAGTGTGCATTGTATGTCTTGCTACTCGGTGTCTTTTCCCTGCCCATACGAAGTTGTCTACTGCTGTTTGGAGTGGTTGTAGGTTGTTTTTTGAGACTGCCACTGGCAACGCCTGGAAAAGGAACAGCAGTCTCGGCATGAGATTCATTTTGATAGTGTGCAGCCTACCCAACCATGAAATGGGTCTATCCTGCCACCTATCTAGGTCCTGTCTTAGGGTGTTTAGCAACTTTTGGTGGTTCTCGGCATATAGGTCTGCGTAGTTTGGTGTGAGTTTGACTCCCAGGTATTTGATGGCTTGTGTACTGATGTTTAGGTTAGTCGTTTGTCGCAGCCACCGGATCTCCTCGTCGGAGAGGCCCAGGGGCATACCCACCGACTTCTCCATGTTTATTTTAAAGCCGGACACTAGTTGGTACGCATTCAAGATGCGGATAAGATGTGGGATCGATTTTGTGGGGTCTGTGATTGTAAGCAGCACGTCATCCGCATATGCCGAGATTTTAAATTCCTCAGCCTCGATTTTGACGCCCTCAATTCCCCTCTCTGTTCTGATCATATGCAGTAGGGGTTCAAGTGCAAGTATGAACAAGAGGGGGGAGAGGGGGCAGCCCTGACGGGTACCGTTTTTAAGATCGAAGGGCCGAGGGGCTGTACCGGGGAGAGAGATTTGGGCTCTGGGGGCCGCGTAAAGCGCTCGGGTGGCCTGTATGAATCTAGGGGGTAGCTGTAGCCTCTCCAGTACTGCGAACATGTAGGGCCATTGGATTCTGTCGAAGGCCTTCTCCGCGTCCAGAGAAAGAATCAGAGAAGGCCTTCGAGTCTCGTTTGCCCACCATATCAGGTCCACTGCGCGTCTTGTGTTTTCGTAAAGTTGCCTGGTCGGGACAAATCCCACCTGATCCGCGTGCACGAGTCCAGTCAGTACTGAGTTGAGTCTGATGGCCAGGATTTTTGCATACACTTTTAAGTCAAAGTTTATCAGGGATATGGGGCGGTAATTTGCTACATTGGTGTTGTCTCTGTCGGGTTTGGGGATGAGGGCTATGTCTGCTGTGGTTAGGTCTGCTTTGGGTGCGTCCCCCTCTGTCCAGTCTTTGTACATTGCGGCCATATATGGTATGAGTTGGTCCTGGAACGTTTTATAGTAGGAGCCATCAAAGCCATCCGGGCCTGGGGCTTTACCCCCTTTGAGGTCCGCTATGGCCCTGCTGATCTCGGCTATTTCGATAGGTTCCCCTAAATGAGCTGTGGCCTCTACCGGCAGGTGCGGTAGTTTGGCACTCTGTAAGAAGTCATTAATTTGCGCCATGTATGCGTTGTTGTCCCGTGTGAGTGCCGGGGAGTGGTTATAGATCTCTGTAAAGAATGTGGTGAATTCCCTATTAATGTCGGTGGGGCTGTTCAGAATTTGTCCCTGTGTGTCTTTGATGGATGTAATGTTGGTGACTGTCCTTTTTGGTCTGAGGGCTCTTGCCAGTAATGTGTCCATTTTATTTGCTTTTTCATAAAATAGACGTTTTGTATGGACCATGTCCCTGCTTACTTCATCCAGCATTAATTCTCTAATCTGTCTTCTTATGTCAGTGAGTTCCCCAGCGGTGTGAGGTGTCGCCTGTTGTTTGTGTTGCATCTCAGTTTTTCTAAGTGATTTTTGGAGGGCTAGAAGCTGTTTAGTTTTTTCCTTTTTTAGGAAAGTTGCCGTTCTGATCAATATCCCCCTAATCACTGGTTTATGGGCCGCCCACAACGTTGTGGGAGATATTTCTGGGGAGCAGTTTTCCTGAAAGTAGCGAGTTATCTCTTGGTGTATGGCTTCTTTAGTCTGGGGGTGTTTGAGTAAGGAGGCGTTTAGTCTCCATTTCCATGGGGCACGTGGGCCTGGCATCTTAAGTGTAAGTGCGATGTCCGCGTGGTCGGACCAGGAGATAAGATTTATCTCTGAGGTTTTGACGGTTGGCATGGCTAGTTGGTTAACTAAGAATAAATCTATTCTGGAGTAAGTGGCATGCGCCGCGGAATAAAAAGTATAATCTCGCTCGCTCGGGTGTTGGATCCTCCAGGGGTCCAGTAGGCCTGTCTGCGTCATGAAAGTGTGAAGGAGTTTATCCTGTCCCCCTCTATTCTGTGACCTGGGGAGGCTGCTCCCCCCTCCTCTATCTGAGGCAGGACACGGCGTTGCGTTGAGGTCCCCTCCTAAGATTAAAATCCCTCTAGGGAGCTGTTGGATTAATGTCTCTAGATTGGACCAGAATGTTTTGCACGGGGTGTTGGGTGCATATACATTAACTAGATGGTAGGTGTTCGTATGTAGCGTGCCTGACAGAATCACGTACCGGCCCTCTGTGTCACTCTGCACCTTCGTGACGTGTATCGGACATTTTTTGTGTATGAGAATGTCAACCCCGTTCTTTTTACATAGTGTTCTGGACGTATACGCTCTAGTGTATATGTGGTTAGTTAGCTGTGTCGTAGCTGTGCGGGGCAGGTGTGATTCCTGTATGAAGGCTATATCCGTTTTCTGTCGTCTAAGTTCGCGGAAGAGAAGCCTCCTTTTGTTTGGGCTATTAAGCCCGTTTACGTTAAGTGAGGTGATTTTTAGTTCCATGCTGGTGTTGTGGTGCTAGTGTACCTTGTGCGTCCGCTGAGTTACGTCCTCCTGTAAAGGGAAGGCGAGTCGGGAAGGATTGCGGTCCCCAGCAGCAGGCCCACCGGGTGTTTCACCTCGCAGTTGTGAGGTGGGGAGGGAGGGGGGGGGGGGGGAGTAGTAAGGCCAAAGGGAGGTCTCTGTTCCCCTTGAGAGGAGAGAAAAAGGTTAAGAGAGAGGTTAAGGAAGAGAATTGAGAGTCAATCAACAATTATATACACCAAATAAAGTACACAAAATAAAATAAAATAACGTAACAATTAACTGTACAGTAGTAAACTGGTACAAACACTTATATCTTGTTCGTACCTCAAGTCCTCCTGGTCTTACTGTTCGCCGGGAGATCTGGGGGTGGGCATCCACCGCACCGAGGGAATCACCTCTGGCGGGGGGGAAACTCAGCCGCAGAGCACCCCGGCAACACTCAAATATGGAGGCTTTACCAATCCCGAATTATTAGCTCACACCGGGGGGGGGGGGGGGGGGTGGGGGCATTGGCTGTCGTCAATATAACCTCCTAGTCAAGTCCTGAGGTGTCTTGTCTACTATTTCTGCCGTTTCTTCTCTAGGTGGTGTGGCTGTATGAGTTGTTGTAATACCTGAGTTAGCATGGTAAATGGTGACACTCTATACTGAGCACTGTATTCGGGCTTACTTTATATATCCCTGGTGATCTATGCGGTGCTGTCTACTGGGAGGAGGACTTTTATCGCAGAGGTCAAGCTATCACCTGAACTTTATAGGAAGATATTCATCCTCGTTATGTTCTCCAGTTTATGAGAAATCAAGGAGAATAATGTCAGGCATTATCTTATGGGCTTTTGACTGTGGAAAAATCAGCTGAAAAATACCACAGTCAGGGCCGGATTAAGAGCCCAGTGGGCCTGGTGCTGATAATTATGATGGGCCTAATTACAAAATCTTATTGACCAAAAACACTAAAACAGTCCTACCTCCTAAGCGTCATGTATCTGATGGAGATGATGCTGTAGGGAAACTCATAGGATGCAACTATGAGAAAACACATACCCTTTGCTAATCTCATGCTTTCATCTTTCAAGTAAACCCATACCCCCTAACAGCAGTGTCCAGTAAAGCAGGAAGTCTATAGATGCGGTAAAAGGGTGGGCTACTGACACAAATCACATAACCAGAACGGCCGAAAGGACGAACATACACAAAAAGGGGGAATGTCTGTGTCCCTATGTCTCCCAGTCCCTTAGTGTTTGTGTCCTCATGTCTCCCAGTGTCCCCATGTCACTAGGGGACATTGAGAGACATTGGGACACTGGGAGACATGGGGACACAGATACTAGGGAACACTGGGAGACCTGGGAAATCTGAGACTCTTGGGGGCACTGGGTGACAGACACGAGGGGACACGGGGAGACATGGGGCACTGAGACACTGTGATATATAGGGGACACTGGAGACTTGATAAAAACCTGGGTACAGGACAAAATGTTGCGGTGTCCAATAAACCTGCTTAAAGCTATCACAGTGAGTGCCTGAGATTTTTTTCTTTTATACTAGGGGACACAGAGACACTATGGGCACAGATACACTATGGGCACTGAGAGACATGGGGCACTGAGACACTGATACATAGGGGACACTGATACACAGGGGACATTGGAGACTTGATAAAGACCTGGGTACAGGTCTAAATGTTGCGGTGTCTAATAAACCTGTCTAAATCTATCACAGTGAGTGCCTGAGATTTTTTCTTTTATACTAGGGGACACTGAGACACTAGGAGACATGGGGACACAGAGACATTGGGAGACTAGGGGACTTTAGGAGTCTAGGGAACACTGAGACACTAGGGACACTGGCACACTACAGACACTGAGAGACACCAGGGACACATGGGGATACTGAGATACTAGGGACACTGGCTGGGAGACATGGGGACACTGCCATGTCTCCTATGTCTCAAAGTCGCCCAGTGTCCCCATGTCTCCCTGTGTCTCCATGCCTCTCAGTGTCCCCATGTCGCCCAGTGTCCCCTAGTGTTTGTATCCCCATGTCTCCCAGTGTCCCTTAGAGTCTGTGTCCTCATGTCTCCCAGTGTCCTGATGTCACTAGGACACTAGGGGACACTTAGAGACATGGGGACACTGGGAGACATGGGGCCACTGAGACACTAGGGACAGTTTATCCTTGCCTCTCTCTCATGACTGAAACCGCAGGGGAGCAGCACAGAGCAGGTAAGTGAGGGATGGGGGGTAGGGGAGACCGCATAGAGGAAGGTAAAGTAGAAGGAGCAGAAAGGTTCTGCAAGGGGCAGGAGGGGTCAGCAAGGAATAGAAAGGGGCAGCAAGAAGCAGGAAGGGGTCGAAAGGTTTTCAAGGAGCAGGAGGGTAAAGTAGAAGGAGCAGCAAGGACCAGGAGGGGTCAGCAAGGAGCAGGAGGGGTCAGCAAGGGGTAGAAAGGGTCTGCAAGAGGCAGGAGGGGTCAGCAAGGAATAGGAAGGGGCAGCAGGAATGGGAAGGGACGGTCTGCAAGGAGCAGGAGGGGTCACCAAGGAGTAGGAAGGGTCTGCGAGGAGCAAGAGGGGTCAGCAAGGAGTAGGAAGAGGCAGCAAGGAGTAGGAAGAGGCAGCAAGGAGCAGGAAGGGGCAGCAAGGAGTAGGAAGGGGCAGCAAGGAGTAGGAAGGGGCAGCAAGGAGTAGGAAGGGGGAGCAAGGAGCAGGAGGGGTCAGCAAGGAGTAGAAAGGGTCTGCAAGGGGCAGGAGGGGTCAGCAAGGAGTAGTAAGGGTCTGCTAGGAGTAGGAAGGGGCAGCAAGGAGAAAGAAGGGGCAGAAAGGAGTAGGAAGGGCCTGCAAAAAGCAGGAAGGGTCTGCAAGGAGCAGGAAGGGTCTGCAAGGAGCAGGAAGGGGCAGGAAGAATCAGAAGGAACAGAAAGGATCAGTAAGGGGCTGCAAGAAGCTGGAAGGGGCAGAAAGAAGCAGGAAGGGTCTGCCAGAAGCAGGAAGGGCCATCAAGGAGCAGGAAGAGCCATCAAGGAGCAGAAAGGGATCAAAAAGAGAAATGAGCAGAAGGGCGCAAAATAAGCAGAAAGTAGCAGAAAGGTAAAGGAGCAGAAGGAGCCTCAGAAGACAAAAAAGACTGTGTCAAATGAAGGAGAAGAAAATGAGATTGGAGCACTTCCTTCGGGACACCACATCATAAGGCGTTGGTACCTGGGCCTGGCAGGGAAACTTTGGACCTTCTCATCTCCCCAGGTAAAAACAAACAATATCAGTGTTAATGTGTTCACTTTTATTTACGGAGTGTCAGGAAACACAGAGGGCCGCTGGGTAGGGGTGCCGCTGATTGACTAGATGGGTCAACTAGCACTCTAAGCCAATCTGTAGCTCCCCATTCATAAAAACGTAAAACATTTTTATGAACCGGGAACTAGCGATTGGCTTAGAGTGTCAGCTGACCACTCTAGCCAATCAGCGGCACCCATGCCCAACGTCAATCTGCACTTCCTGACACTCTGTTTCAGAAGTCGAATACCACTGAGCGACCTGGAGATCTGGAGCTGAAGGAAGCCTTTGGGGGGTAAACCATTTGAGAGCGGTTTCACCCCTTCAAAGAAAGAGCACCCAGGGGCCTCCTTGCATCACAGCATTTTCATTTAGATAAAGTTGTTATGGTGACCAGAATGTTCCTGTAATTTGATGAAAGAAACACTATAGTGTCAGGAATACAAACATATATTCCTGACACCATAGTTGTGAAAACGCTATTCCTCCTTGCTTTATGTGAAAATGACTATGCTCCTTCCCTTTCATGACACTGTCAAAAAGGTGCCAAGCTTGGATGTCATTACAATTATGCAACCTCTCCCCGGAAAAATTCCTGCGGACGTCCATGCTCAGGGTCCCCATGTTCCCCAGTGTCCCAATGTCTCAGCGTCCCCATGTCTCGGAGCTGCTGTCTGGACTCTCTGTGCAGAGTTGCTCCCCCGCGGATCAGTGAGTAGAGAGAGGCAGGGAGGGAGATGCTGTAACTTCTTATCACTGCCTCTCTCCACACAAACAGCGACCCCTACTGGCCGGCGCTGCTATTGCAGAATAATCTATGTTTATACTGAGACAGACATTTGTATTGCCGGTATTACTGCAATACCGGCACCGGCTAGGCAGCCTCAAATACCTGAGAAATACTTCTGAGAAATACCTGGCAACCCTAAGAAATACATGAGAAATACCTGGCAACCCTAAGAGTAGTGTGTAAAAAAAAAAAAAAAAAAAAATTTAAAAAAAAATTATTATTTTTTTTTTTTTTTTTAAACCAATGGGCCTATTCCATGGGCCTGGGCCTGGAGTTGCAGCTCCATCAGCCCCTATGTTAATCCGGCCCTGACCACAGTCAGTAATCTGCTAATACTGTCTCTCATTATATTGGCTTTCTTAATACTCACTGATCTTCATTTAACCGTCACGGCCTACGCGAGCATCCATTTATAGTCACAACCCCTTTTTTATCTTGCTAATTCGAGAAGAACAATGCATGCATCATGTCGCAAAGCAAACCTCCTCCTCTGGCTGATTTCACAAACACTATAGTGATTCCAGTTTATTATAACTCTAACATGGTGATCCACTAAATGAGAATTGAAAGTGAATTTAAAGATAATTTCAAACTTAAGGCCAAAATAGGCAAACACGGAAATCTATGCTTCTAGTGAGCTTTTATTTCTTTAGAATTTCCAACAATTCTCCCTTTATTGAATAACCCTGTACCCATTCTGAAAATCAAAAAAGAAAACAAACACTTTTTCTAGCCAGCACTAGGCTAATATTGTTTGAGTGTGTGTAACTTGTATAAATTAGGCACATTGTTGTATATAGATTGTACCATTGAAATGCTATCTTAGACTTAATCTTATTTGAACAGGTTCCATGTCCTCTATGGCTGCAATTTAGTTTGCGGTCATTTGCATGTATGTTTTGTTTCCTGATTGTACAGCGATATATAATAAGGCAAAATTAATAATAATAATCCTAGCCATTGTGGCCATGGAAATAACTATACCCAGAGACATTAGTATCAAACATACTTTGATTTTAAAAAACAAAATTGATTTTCAAAAGGATAAAATATTATTTGTACTATGAAATAATTTAATAGGATATTCCCTGTCCCTTTAAACTGTCAGGTCTTTGAAGTCATGTTGTTTTAAATGCATGGTAACATTCACTAGCTCTGGTTTATAGCAAAAATTAAGTATCACATGTTACCTCTTAATCTCTTAAAATTATTATTATGCTCAATTTCTCACTTGTAAAAATTTCAGGTTCAAAGTTTCTCTTTATAACAAACATTAGCTATAAAGCTTTGTAAAAGTGCAGAAACTCAAAGAGAGAAATGTCAGCAGTTCAGTGTTTGTCATTGCTTTATAGCAGATAGGCATGTGCATGGGGAAATTTTTTGGTTCGGTTCGGCATTCCGAAATTCAGCACTTCAACACTTCGGAACTTCCGCAACTTCGGCAGTTCGACACTTCGGCACTAAAGCACTTCGGCACTTCGGAACTTCGGCAACTTCGGAACCTCGGCATTTCGGAACTTCGGCACTTCTATTGCAGCCGCTTAGTAGATAACGCCCTAATTCCCACGGTATTAGGGAGTTATCTACCAAAAGGCTGGAAGACCTAAATTGGTCTTTCAGACAAATTTACTAATACTAAGTAAAAATGACTTAGTATTAGTAAATTTTGCCCCTACTTGCTATACCGCGAGTAGGGGCATGTCTAGTAAACAGTGAGCAGCATGTGGCGGCGGGTGGGGGCCATAAAAAAATTTCCCCCCAGGTGACTAGGGGCCAGCAAACCCCTAGTCACCCCCCTCCCCCCCAAAAAAAATGATCCCCCCACCTACCCCCCTCACCCTAAAAATAATGAGGGTGGGACATTTAACTAAGAACCTGTAAAAAAAATAACTTACCATTCGATGTTTTCTTTCTTCTAAAATCTTTGACTCATAACTCTCTGATTGGTGGATTAAGTAACCAATCAGAGAGTTATGAGTCAAATTACACAGCATGGGGAAATTCCAAAGAGCTTTCCCACGCTGTGTAAAATGACACAGAGCACTCTGATTGGTGGATTTCAAACCAACCAATCAGAGTGCTGTGACAGGTAAATGTAGAGACTTACCTGTCAGTCTCTTCATTTACCTGTCAGAGCACTCTGATTGGATGGCTTAAACCCACCAATCAGAGTGCTCTGAGCCTAATCGCAGGGTGGGGCAAGGCTTTATAAGCCTTTCCCCGCCCTACAGAGCTCAGTCTGCGCGGAGCCCTCCATGGGTGAAGAAGGATTATTTTTTTTGGCGCTCTGTTTTTTTTTTTTGTTTTTTTTTTATTGCGTCGGTTATTATGGGTTTTTATTTGGCCTATTTTGTGGCTGAAAAAAAAAGATTTTAGAAGAAAGAAAACATCAAATGGCAAGTTATTTTTTTTTTTTTACAGGTTCTTAGTTAAAGGTCCCCCCTCATTATTTTTAGGGTGAGGGGGGTAGGTAGGGGGATCATCTTTTTGCGGGGGAGAGGGGGTGACTAGGGGTTTGGGGACCCCTAGTCACCTGGGGGTGGCACGGGACATTGGTATTTAGGGCCCCCACCCGCCGCTCAGGGGTGGGGGCCAGGGGGGAGGACATTAGATTCCCCCCTTTTATTAGTATTTAGGGCCCCCACCCGCCGCTCAGGGGTGGGGGCCAGGGGGAGGACCTTAGGTCCCCCCCTTTTTAAGATTTAGGGCCCCCACCCGCCACTCAGGGGTGGGGGCCAGGGGGGAGGACATTAGGTCCCCCCCTTATTTTACTGTAGGGCCCCCACCCACTGCTCAGGGGTGGGGGCCAGGGGGAGGACATTAGGTCCCCACCCTATTACTATTTAGGGCCCCCACCCACCGCTCAGGGGTGGGGGCCAGGGGGAGGACATTAGGTCCCTCCCCTTATTAGTATTTAGGGCCCCCACCCGCCGCTCAGGGGTGGGGGCCAGGGGGGAGGTCCCCCCCTTATTAGTATTTAGGGCCCCCACCCACCGCTCAGGAGTGGGGGCCAGGGGGGAGGACATTAGGTCCCCCCCTTATTATAATTTAGGGCCCCCACCCACCGCTCAGGGATGGGGCCAGTGGGGAGGACATTAGGTCCCCCCCTTTTTAGTATTTAGGGCCCCCACCCGCCGCTCAGGGGTGGGGGCCATGGGGGAGGTCCCCCCCTTATTAGTATTTAGGGCCCCCACACACCGCTCAGGGGTGGGGGCCAGGGGGAGGACATTAGGTCCCCCCCCCTTATTTTACTGTAGGGCCCCCACCCACTGCTCAGGGGTGGGGGCCAGGGGGGAGGACATTAGGTCCCCACCCTATTACTATTTAGGGCCCCCACCCACCACTCAGGGGTGGGGGCCAGGGGGGGGACATTAGGTCCCCACCCTTATTAGTATTTAGGGCCCTCACCCGCCGCTCAGGGGTGGGGGCCAGGGGGGAGGTCCCCCCCTTATTAGTATTTAGGGCCCCCACCCACTGCTCAGGGGTTGGGGCCAGGGGGGAGGACATTAGGTGCCCCCCTATCATAATTTAGGGCCCCCACCCACCGCTTAGGGGTGGGGGCAAAGGGGAAGGACATTAGGTCCCCCCCCTTATTATAATTTAGGGCCCCCACTTGCCGCTCAGGAGTGGGGGCTTGGGAAGGGGGACCTTCACTGCTCACTGTTTAATAGACATGCCCCTACTCGCGGTATAGCGAGTAGGGGCATAATTTACTAATACTAAGTAATCTTTATTTAGTATTAGTAAATTTGACTGAAAGACCAATTTAGGTCTTTCAGCCTTTTAGTAGATAGCTCCCTAATGCCGTGGGAATTAGGGAGTTTTTTTACTTATTCATTCCTGTCATTACATTGACTGGCCAAGTAACTTACATTTTATATGAATGTATGTTACTTGATTGTTGTAAGTGTTGCAAATGCTTACAGGTGAATCCTGGCTATGTTTGTATACTTTTTTAATTTAAAATTGTATACAATGTAACATTTTTCTTCTTTTACTGGGTAAGTAAATTAGTACTTAGGCAATACTGTGCTTTGGAACTTCGGCACTTTGACACTTCGGCACTTCGGAAATTCGGTAATTTCTGAACTTCGGCAATTCGGCACTTCAGCAATTCGGACATTCGGAAGTACCCGAATGTCCGAATTGCCTGAAATTCATCCGAATTCATATTCGGACCGAAACGAATTGCACATGTCTAATAGCAGATAAATACACCAATCTCCAGAAACCCAGTCCTCAAATACCCCCTACCAGTCCAGGATTTAGGACTGGTAGGGGGTAGAAAAAGAAAAAAAAACAACAACAACTTTAGACACAACAGGGTAATCCCTAAATCCTGAACTAGTAGGAGGTACTTGAGGACTGGGTTGGGAACCACTGGTCTAGAGGACATAGTCTTAAATTAGAGGGGCAAAGGTTTAAAAATAATATCAGGAAGTACTTTACTGAGAGGGTAGTAGATGCATGGAATAGGCTTCCAGTTGAAGTGGTAGAGGTTAACACAGTAAAGGAGTTTAAGCATGTGTGGGATAGGCATAAGGCTATCATAACTATAAGATAAGGCCAGGGACTATTTAAAAGTATTTTGAAATATTGGGCAGACCAGATGGGCCGAAGGGTTCTTATCTGCCGTCACATTCTATGTTTCTATGTCTAGCTGTAGCACATTTTGAAAATGCTATTTTGGCACTATAATATTGGTGCCACTATTTTCTCATGGACAATGTCTATCCTCTACACTTTAGCTTAAGACTCACTAATTATTCTCAGGCAGAGCTAAATGACCATACCAAAAAAACACTCTCCTCCATGTATCTCCACCAAAACAGTGATAACAATCTGGAAGCCAAGCCACATGGCAGTCTCAGTAATTTGTGATAAGCCAGGTTATTGTTATCGACATGACCTCCAAAGATAATTTGTGTAGTGGCACATGCAAGTACCCATGAAAATCAAGAAGTGCAGTTGAGACTTACAGGTCCCTATAAAGGTAGTGTGAGACTTGCAGGTCTCGACAGGTATAGATTAGTACACACAGGTACCCATATAAAGCATGTAGAGCTGTAACCTGGCTATTATTGTGGCGAGGAGGAATATATTCCTTGGTTAACGGTAACACAAGTGGTGGAGTCAAACTGGGTGGGACCAAAGTGCATTAACCCAATGGCACCAGGATCGGGAAACCCCCATGAGGACCAATGACGTCATATCTCCACGCCAGGCCAGCCACATGGACTCTCCGTGAACCCATGCAAACAGATCAAGTCCATGGTGACAAACAACAAAAATAACCATAAAGTCGGGAAGACTTGCTTATCAAGCCAACAAGACAACCCCATTGTCACCTTTCTTCCGTTCCTGGGGTGGGGCATGTGCCAAGCCAGTTGGAATGAGGGGAGTAAATGAAGAGGGAGAGAGAGAGAAGAAGAAAGAGAGAGAGAAGAAAAGGGGGGTATGGGAAAGGAATTTTATAAGGTCAAAGGGGAGGGGGCGGGCGCAGAACAACAGTCTGCAAATTGGGGTATGGTTCGGGCCATAGGGTATACAACTTCCGGGGCCAGGCTTGTGTGCGGAAGCGCAAGAGTCTGTATGTGAAAATTTTGGTCAGGGTGCATAGTGTGTCGTATTGGTAAGGGGTGTTGCTGGTGTGTCGCATGTCGTCTGACTTGTTTCCTGGGCATTCGCTAGTTTGCAACATGTTTGCACTATATTCCATAGTTCTTCTACAACCAATCATATGGCACGCTGGTGGAGGGGCTATAAAACCTCAAAACCCTCTGCTTGATATTTTGTTGTGGATTAGCACACTCTCTCAGAACCTTTCATGCTGTGTGTTTGGAGATGAAGAATATAAAATGTAAATTTGTAGATTCTCCATGCTTCCTATCAGTGCTTATAGTGCCTTGGAACAACACTGAATAGTACTAATTTACTCTGAGGTCTCAAACTCTGCTAGATTGGTTGCAAATAAACAAAATGTTTGCTGAGGCCCACAGGCCAATGTCTGGATCCTGAAACAGTATATATCCTTTCCACCTGTGAGGGTGGCCCCTGTTCATCATCACTTTAATGTCAAGATATGAGGGGATCCTTACTAAGATATATGTTGTGAGCAGCTACCAAACGAGCAAGAAGAAAAGACTGGTAGGCGTCACACCAGTCCTTAGAGTGGCCAGACTTAACGCGTAGGCAAAAATAGTAAATGTCAGAACAAAAATACTAATGTATTTCAGGCCAGGATAAGCTATACCAAAAAGAACCAGTTAGGTATAGTACACTTTATACAGGATAAGTCAAAACTCAGGGTGAGGAACGTAGCTGAGTCTGATATACTGGACACAAGGACTGGACAAAGCTGAGGGTTGAGGAACATGTAGTCAATAAACATCAGTGTGACACGCTTGAGGACTATAAAACCATGAAAGGGCAGTGGTCCAAAGATGACAGGGGTTTAAATAGCCCCAGGCCCTTGCGTCATATTTGCCTCAGTTTTGCACAGGTGTACTGCATCAGACGAGACGCCAGCACAAAAGAATAAAAAGGTGCGAAGGTCGCAGCTAGCCTCATTTTAGGTTTGTTCAGAGCCCCGACCTACTGAAAATGACACTACATCGACAATGCTGGGACCGCAGCTGAATCGACCCAGATTTGTCAATATTGGAGAATGACCTTACATGCTGACGCAGTGGAAGAATAAATGCGGATTCGTCAATACTGGTGTGTAACCTTGCATTGAAGACCCAAAAAGTCTGGTTTTAAATCTCATAATGAACCAGGAGAGAAAGCTGCACACAGATCTACTGTATAACTTGTAAAAACAGCAACGAGGTGAAGCCTACGCCAAACAAGCATTACCTAATTTTATGCTAATGAAATTGCTGCTTTTGTCAACGCCCGGGAGAGTTATACATAACAACAAATATGACTCAGTGCTTATACATACTGCAGGAGCTGGGCTGAGTTGAAGATGTCCCATGTTACCACTGTATGGTTGTTTGCAGGTGGAGGGATACTCCTTGTCTAAATATTATTATTTTATTTTTTTTGCATAAATCCCAGAGTTATAAATTATAGATACAATTCTTCAAAAAGCAGACACTTAGAATGGAACAAAATCCCTTAAAGGGCACTATAAACATACTTACTATTATAGTTTATTGCAGTGGTTATGGTGCAAGGTGTTTTTGAGTGCTGCCCCCACATTTTCTGTTTAAGTTTTCAATGAGTTTGATAAAAACTAGGGCTTTTTTGTGCCCGATGCCCAGTCTCTTACCTGTCGCTCACATAATGCAGAGGTTTCATTTTCACATTATCTATCCAATTCTGTCCACTCTTTTACCTAATAATGCTTTTCAAGGTTGAATAGCTAAGGATGGCAGTGATAGCCTGCGAGTGCTGGGCTCACGGCTGGATGGCTTTAAACAGATAACAAGATAGTGAATGGCAAGCAAGATGCCAGGCTTTGGCATACCTCCTAAAAGACACCATCTGTAAATCGGGACAAGTGGGCAGAGTTTGGAGGTGGCATTGCCAGCGACGTGTGCTGCATCACTAGTGACGCCCACAGGGTGCAGGGCTGCTTTGAAGAGGGCAGTGTCCAAAAAGTGGTCAAGTGGTCAGTGGGCCAGTCAGAAAAAGGGGTGGGTCCTCAACTGACAAGCAGCTGGCTGGCCCTCAGCTGTCAGGACCATACAGGAAACCATAGAAACATAGAATGTGAAGGCAGATAAGAACCATTCAGCCCATCTAGTCTGCCCAATTTTCTAAATACTTTAATTCGTCCCAGGCCTTATTTTATAGCTAAGATAGCCTTATGCCTATCCCACGCATGCTTAAACTCCTTTACTGTGTTAACCTCTACCACTTCAGCTGGAAGGCTATTCCATGCACCCACTACCCTCTCAGTAAAGTAATACTTCCTGATATTATTTTTAAACCATTGTCCCTCTAATTTAAGACTATGTCCTATTGTTGTGGTAGTTTTTCTTCTTTTAAATATAGTCTCCTCCTTTACTGTGTTGATTCCCTTTATGTATTTAAATGTTTCTATCATATCCCCCCTGTCTCGTCTTTCCTCCAAGCTATACATGTTATGATCCTTTAACCTTTCCTGGTAAGTTTTATCCTGCAATCCATGAACCAGTTTAGTAGCCCTTCTTTGAACTCTCTCTAAGGTATCAATATCCTTCTGAAGATATGGTCTCCAGTACTGCGTACACTATTCCAAGTGAGGTCTCACCAGTGTTCTGTACAATGGCATGAGCACTTCCCTCTTTCTACTGCTAATACCTCTCCCTATACAACTAAACATGTGATTATGCGATTGAACAGCCACAGAAAGTCTGCGCAGGGTTTGAAGGGGAGAGCTTGCAAAGGCAACAGACAAGAGAACTGCAGGTTTTGCAAGCTGTTTTTAGATCTACCCCTAATGAAAGAAATGCATAATTAAGTTCATGCATATTTTAATTCAGGTTATGTTTACTAAACAGTGATTTTATTTTGTTTGTGCAATGGAGTGTCCCTTTAAATGGTTTGTCCTTTCACCACTCACTGTTATACTGCTGAGATCCTGATCTGAACCACAATATTCAATAGCCACAGCCAATTTAGCAAATGCTTCAAATGCCTTTTTTATTTTTTTATTATGCATTACAAATGTTGTCAAGCACTTAAACTTTAGACTGGGAGATTAGGGGGCTGATTGTTTCTGTTAATCGTTAACATTAATTGGACTATTTACCGGAGTGAGACTGGTGTAAAGGACAAGATTCTTGGACAGGTACGTGCGTGATTGCCCCTCTTTCTGGAGCAGACAGGTAGCCAGACTGGTCTGCTCAGGGCTTTATTCACTAAACCTCAAAATGTGGCCAACTGAAAACCAACAACATTCAGACTAAAATAGCTGATTTAGGACGATTCTCCAACCCAGCTACATTATCAGCTTGACTATTAAATTAAATGTTGGCAAAATGACAAGTTTTTTGTTTTTTTACTGAAGTGGGAATTATCAGAAAGTAAGTTGGAAAATATTTGTAATTTGACTTTTTCGGCCAAAAATTTAAAATTCTCGAACTTGTTCATTCATTTCCAAAGTGTGGACAACTAAATGCCTAACAGCAAAATGTAAGCTTATTTAGCGTGACTAAAGGGTTGCAGAATCTTTCCAAATCTGCTATTTTAGCATTCGTGGTTTTTGTTTTTTTTTTATTCGGTTTTTAATTTGGCAGAATTTGGAGTTTAGTGAATACGCCCCTTCGAATTCACAACAATCAAAACCTTTTAGTAAATAACCCCTGTGACAGCTCAGCCCAAGGTCAGGGCGTTACCATCCCAGTGGGTGACATCACTGGTGCCTTTACCTGCAACTCATAAATCAGGAAATAAAATGAAAAGCGTTCGTTCCAAACATCTCATTAATAAAACAGGTTCTGCAAACGTGCTTATGAAGAATATTCTGCCAAATTAAGCCCGAGACAGATGTCTCTTTTAGGTTTTATAAGGATATTTTTTTTAAATATACTTTTTGATTGCCAACAATAAATAGTTTGCATTGCCAGGAAAAGTTACATTGCAAGTTCAGCCCTTTCCCGTCAGATTTAATTGTGACCTACGAAGGATTTTCCTCTGCAGAGAAATGTTCATTAATTGTCTTGTGGCCAAGTTTCTCTTTGTAGATTCTTTCAGGATAACCCTTTAAATGCCACAATGTTTGCTGATTCTGTATTTCGTTCTCTGTTTGCCTGCACCAACACCCAGGTGACTGTAAAATATTGCTATTCACACCTTGATATTCTATTGGTCCGCTGAGCTGTGATAAGGTAGAGGGACGTGCCCTATGCACACCCTTTGCTGTTTAGGCTACTTCGTATACCTGTAAATGTGTCTCTCACCTTGTGGAGGTCCTCGCTCAGGTAAGCGTGACACACCTGCCTGTTTAATTATTCTGTTTGTATATTATTTAACTTGCATTAATAAACAACTTCACTATTTAATTTTGGTCAGTTTATGCACTCAACTGTGAATTCTGATGAATTAAAACATGCATTCAGAATCAGACTACAAGAACCAAGCTGTTATTAAGATTCATTTGAAGATTTTTTTTCATTTCTCTCCCCCATCAGTTATTTTGGTCTAAATTTTGCAATTTAATTAACGATCCATTTTATAGTTGATAAATTCAGATGGGGTTTCAATCACTAACTATCGAGTTATTTTCATTGACAACAATAATTCTCCAGATAATGTATTAATTGCATATCTATCTGTGCTACTGTAACTTGGTTCTCAAACCATGATTTGTGAGTATAAGGGTTTTTCTTTTTAGATTGGTCCTATTTCTGCAATGCACCTTTTTTTTTAACCCCTTCACTACCCAGTGGATAACTAAATGCCTAACCCGCAAAATGTAAGCTTATTTAGCCAAGCTGTGACTGACTAAAAGGTTGCAGACTTTTTCCAAATCTGCTATTTTAGGGGGAATTCAGCCAGCCAGTGAAATGTCTTCCTCTTCTATTGGCTCCACAGAGCTAATGGAAACAACAACAGTGTTGTGCTAGAGATTGATACCTTTTATATATTTTCCCAATTCAAAACAATAGACTTTGGCACTACAGAAAACTATGGCTCGTCCAAATATATTGGGACAAAAATAATCTCTTTTCATTCCTCTGAACCTACTGTATGTAGTGCTTTTGGTGCGGCTGCTGAATGTAAAGGTTGTTATAGTATGAGAGGAGAGACGGTGGGCCACAATAAAACATGTATTCCTAATGTGATGATATTAATCTAACTGTAGTAATGTTCCTCCCGTGCTGTGGGAGAGCCTGAAGGGTGAGATTTACTTACCTGTCAGCCCTCACCACACTGGTCTCTTTGTAATCTTGATGATTCTAGATGAAATCATTGGGAAGCTAGGGCGCATGCATGGATATATGCTGCACCAATCAGATGGTCTCTATAAAACCATCTGCTGTAGATAGCAGAGTTTCACACACTAGAATGGATTTAAAGCCTACAATGTAAACATTGTCGTTCTTGCAAAAAGGCAATGTAGCGGAGAGATAGTATAATCCACAGTATCTCCGCTGGGTAACAGGAACGGCAAAAAAATACAGCAGACAATAATCCTGGTAGCGTTGTAAGAATCCTTCCTTCCCAAGAACTAGACGACACATAGGCTGTGAGTCAACTGAGGTCTTTATTCACAGTTCCAGTATTTATGCAAGTCCCCATGCAAGGGGTTTCCATACTGACACAGTAGGGGACTACATGGGGCACTGCTGGACGAGAGGGATACTCCCACTAGAATATACAGTTAACAGAACCGACATTTTACATTAAAACATATAACTTTGACAATATTCCCTTTATTTAAATGAATGGATGTTCGGTAGACAGCTGGGGTCTGAGCGTACATTTCGTGAACATACCACTCAGATCGCAGCATAAATAACCGAACGCCGCACGAAACAAGTATTACATTCAAACTACCGATTGACTTTAGGGAACCACTTTACCGAAGGACCGGAGCTCCCGAATGGCTTGGAAGTCCAGCGGTATTCGTGCCGCCGAGTAGCCGATTTTTAGTTCCAGGCACTCGACGACAAAATACCGCTGGGCTAACAAAGGATCCAAGATGGCCGACCGCCGCGTGGTCGGTAGCCGAACGGCGGCCACCCTGAATCCTTCTAATTACCGATTGCAAAAATTTTGCAATCCTTAATGGGAGTCACACGACCTCCTGTGTGTGGTCTCCCTTCGGTAGTTTGGTTGTTTCACGAACAGTGTTGAAATTCACTGTTTGTGAAACGATTGTATGGATGCTGGTGGTTTTTCATGCTGCCAGCATACGAACGCTATTGTTCGCATGGAACCTATGCAGCATACACATACTTGGTTCTTAAAGGGATACACACATCATTAGGACAATACAGTAAATAGTGGCTAATTCGCCACAGGCAATGTTTTCAGTTTCAGGGTTAAAATAAATTTGAGATGAAGTGGTCTGGGTGTCTTTAGTGTCCCTTTTAATTTTGCATTTCTTTACAAAGAAATAGCCCACGGAGGCATGTTGTTGAGGGGGGTGGGGTAAGGATCAAGTGTTATTTAAAAATGATAAATCACAATTTTATAGAAGGAAAATGAATAAACAGACCCCATATATTGTCTTTCTTGTCTAAAATACAACCATTCTTTTTTTTTTTTTTTTTAGGTACCTCCAAATGTTTACCTTGAAGACAAAATAAACTTCTGCACATGAGAAAAGGCCTTGTCTTAAAATGTTGCCCACTCTGTTATCCTTTACCGTAGGGTGCCATGGCACAGGACGGTCCAGCAAGTTTATATTCTTTATGTTTGTTTTTGGAACGATGCTGTTCTGTGCTGGGTTTGTGCTTTCTATCTTTGGTTTCCAGACATGCCAGATGAACACCTTCTACACCTGCAGCATGACATTTAAAGTGATGGGACCCGCACTCTCCGTGATTGGCTTGGGATTGGTCTTGCTGGCCAGGTCGAAAGCCAGGCTGGAGCAAAGAAGGAGAGAATTAGAAGGAAACCAAACTGATCCGGACAGCTTCTTCCTCTGCGGTGAAAGTCGTCAGTTTATCCAGTTTCTCATATTTGGATTTCTGTTCGTGACCAGTGGAATACTTATAAGCGTGTTAGGGGTGTGGATACCTGGCTGTAACATAACATCCCCAAACGTTAATGGAACGGAAATAAGTTCCAGGAGCTGTGGATTTCTTTCCCTGCAAATTATGGGACCCCTGGTTGTCCTCATTGGGTTGTGTTTCTTTGCTGTTGCTCATATTAAGAAAAAACACCATCTCGCTGACAGTAATGACTCTATTGATGATGATGATGATATCCAGGCTCCCACTGATGAGCCATTTCACATAACTGTAGGTAAGAATACCTTTATAGCTCTACACAACTACCTCCCTCACAGAAACTAGTGTTCAGGTTAGTCTGTTCTACTTTGTTTGGACTTATTTAGATTTGTCTGTGTGTGTGTGTGTGTGTGTGTGTGTGTGTGTAATATTACATTTTCTTAATTACAACGGGGAGGTGTGTGTATGTATGTATGTTATATGATGTTTCTTTCTCTCACGTGTTCTTCCAGTACTGTTCTGTTTTTGCTCTGGAAATGTGGTTACCCTGCAGTATGGATGGTTATTGGGTGAACAAGGCATTTGTTATCTTCGCCTCTCCTCTAGTTTATCTGCTCAGTCTGGTTGAAAGTGCTGTCAGCCGTTGCTTAGCTGTTTCCAGTGCCTCTGGTATTGGCATACCTTTGCATTTCCTTGGTAGCCAGGATCTATGCTTGATTTTTCAACCTATGAAATTGATCCAGCTTACCAACTTCCTTACGTGTTGCCTTTTAACCTGGCTTTCAGTCTTCGTCTCCACGGTGGGCATTGTATCTCCTTCAGCCTGATCTTCTAGTCAAGCATCTGCAGGGCCACTAAAGCTTTGGCATATATGAGCTTGTTGGTCTATGTGATTGTGTTGGTTGGGATTGTGGACAAGGACAGTTAGCATACAATCTGGCAGCCTTCCAGTGATATTTAGAAACATAGAATGTGATGGCCGATAAGAACCATTCGGCCCATCTAGTCTGCCTAATTTTCTAAATGCTTTCATTAGTCCCTGGCCGTATCTTATAGCTAGGATAGCCTTATGCCTATCCCACGCATGCTTAAACTCCTTTACTGTATTAACCTCTACCACTTCGGCTGGAAGGCTATTCCATGCATCCACTACCATCTTAGTAAAGTAATACTTGATATTATTTTTAAACCTTTGTCCCTCTAATTTAAGACTATGTCCTATTGTTGTGGTAGTTTTTCTTCTTTTAAATATAGTCTCCTCCTTTACTGTGTTGATTCCCTTTATGTATTTAAATGTTTCTATCATATCCCCCCGTCTCGTCTTTCCTCCAAGCTATGTATGTTACGATCCTTTAACCTTTCCTGGTAAGTTTTAGTTTTTTTTTCATCCTGCAATCCATGTACCAGTTTAGTAGCCCTTCCCTGAACTCTCACTAAAGTATCAATATCCTTCTGGAGATACGGTCTCCAGTACTGCGTACGATACTCCAAGTGAGGTCTCACCAGTGTTCTGTACAATGGCATGAGCACTTCCCTCTTTCTACTGCTAATACCTCTCCCTATACAACGAAGCATTCTGCTAGCATTTCCTGCTGCTCTATTACATTGTCTGCCTACCTTTCAGTCATCAGAAATAATCACCCCTAAATCCCTTTCCTCAGATGTTGAGGTTAGGACTCAATCAAATATTCTGTACTCTGCCTTTGGGTTTTTACATCCAAGATGCATTATCTTGCACTTATCCACATTAAATGTAAGCTGACATAGCTCTAATCATTTTTCTAGTTTACCTAAATCATTTGGCTTATCCCTCCTGGAACATCAACCCTGTTACATATCTTGGTATCATCAGCAAAAAGACATAACTTTCCATCAAGATTTTCTGCAATATTACTATTAACATTTTTAAAGAGAATGGGCCCAAGTACAGATCCCTGAGGTACCCCACTGGTGACAAGCCCAAGCTTTGAATATACTCCATTGACTACAACCCTCTGTTGCCTGTCACTCAGCCACTGCCCTACCCTTTCAACAATATTGGAATCCAAACACATAGATTGCACCTTATTGATAAGCCTTCTATGTGCAACAGTGTCAAAAGCCTTACTGAAATCTAGGTAAGCAATATTGATTGCACTATTATTTTAGTTTCCCAATCATAAAAATCAATAGGATTAGTTTGGCATGGTCTCCCATTGTGGCAAAAGTGACCTCGCCACTGATTTTTGGAGGGGCCTGTTTGCCAGCCTCCTGCCCTGCGACTATGTCCCAGGGATGTATTGCCATTCTAGGAACTGATTTGGGCATATTGTATTTTATTATGCTGCAGCTGGCCCTTTAAGAACCATCTGGGGACATACTGTGGAGTTACTGGTTGGCCACCATTTCATGTATCAGAGGCACATGGTGAGAACAATGGATGGTGGCCATTTTAACTCACAGACACTGTTTTGGACTTTTCTACACGGTGCCATCTCGCTGGTATTTGGTGCACAAAGACATCGTTCAGTAGTTTTAAACTACAGAACAGGGGACACATTTAACAGTAATTATTTTTCATATAGCCTGTATATGTTCTGCAGAATCTGCATTAAACCGTATCTTCCAAACTACTGAACGGATCTGGGGTTTATGGGGTTATTGCATGTTTTGGGGTCCCTGTGATATGTTTTATAATACTGTATTTCTCTGCCTGGGATAATTATATTAACCATTGTGTTCAGTAATCATATCACAGGCAGAGCGGTGGATTTTGTGTGGGAGTGTCTGTGTGTATTGTACAGATTGATTGGTTGTATTTCAAAACCCTGTGGGCAGTACTATGTTTGTAGATTGTGAATAAAAGAGGCTGTATGTGCCAGTACAGCTAGTTCTACTTCACCCTCAATCTGAGTCCTGTCTCTTATTGGGGGAATCTGCTACAAGGGATTGCTATGCTCTGCATATTCCCTTGCTATAATCACTGAGCTCTTTTAAGATCTCTGAAGGAGTCTACGATGGTTATGGTGTCGGCTGGAGTGCTTGGAGCCCTCAGGAAGCGCTAGGAGCATCCTTCAACTGAGGTACCCAGTCGGGGTGCCAGGTGATCAGTTACACCCATGTTGTCTCTGATGTTGAAATCCATGTGATTTTAGATGCTCATCAATCCTATCCTTTAACATAGTTTACATTACGTACCCCACTGCTGAAGTAAGGATTATAGTTTCCAGACTCCTCCCTACTACCTTTCTTGTAAATGGGCACAACATTCGCTAACTTCCAATCTTCTGGGACTACTCCTGTTAACAATGATTGATTAAATAAATCCATTAATGATTTTGCTAGTACACCACTAAGCTCTTTTAATAGCTTTGGGTATATTTGGTAATCTTGTGTAGTGGTCAAGGACTGCAAGATTTTCTGTGAACATCTTATTGTTAACATCTTATGTTCTGCCATCTTGGGGCAGGTTGGCAATCCTCTGTGGCTGTGGGGAATTCTTTCTCCTCAAAGCTCATGTATGATTTTTTTGGTGTAGTCCATCTAATTCTAGTTGTTCCACTAGCTTTCTCTTGACAATGTTCAAACATTGTGTAACTATGTTTTGGTGTTTGGGGTAGATGAAGGTTATTCATCCATAGTTCCCACATTTCATGTAGGCCCTCTCATTGGGTTGAGCTGTTGTAGTAGCAGTTAAGGAGGTCTAGTTTCTCACATTCTTCGTTCCAGTAGATCACTTGTTGTCAGGTTGCCCTGGTTCCCTATCATCTCATGCGGACCTTGCTAAGCTCTGTGTCATCCAAGCCGGCATGACTCTTGGTTCATGTTACTCTTATATTTTGAGGTGGGTGGGGATATATCAATCGGAGTCCTTCCTGGGATTCTTACTGTTGAGGTTCTCTGACGGTATTCGAACCGGAGTGTGTGTAGATTATATACTGATCAGCCACAACCTTAAAACTGCCTGCCTCATATCGTGTAGACCCCCCCCCCCCCCCCCTCGTGCTGCCAAAACTGCTCTGATGCATCCAGGCATGGAACCCACAAGATCTCTGAACATGTTCTAATATGCTGCCAATGTCTTTGTGTGGCATCCTGCAGCAGATGCTTTAATTCCTGTAAACTGCGATGTGGGGCCTCCATGGATTGGACTCCTGCACATCCCACATATGCTCAATCGTATTGAGATCTGGGTAATTTGGAGGCCAAAGCAACACCTTTAACTCTTTGTCATGTTCCTCAAACCATTCCTGAACAATTATTAAAGGGTGCAATATCCTGATGAAAGTGGCCACTGCCATCAGGAAACATTGCCATGAATGGTTGTTTGTTTGTGATCTGCAGCAATCTCTAGGTATGTGGAATGTGTGGAAAAAAAACATCCACATAAATGCCAAGGTTTCACAGCAGAAAATTACCCAGAACATAATGCTGCCTCTGCCAGTCTGCCTTCCTCCCATAGAGCATCATGCTGCCATCTCCTTCCCAGGTAAATAACGCACATGCACCTGGTCAACGAAACCTGATTCATCAGACCTGGCACCCTTCTTCCGTTGATCCATGGTCCAGTTCTGATACTCACTTCCCATTCAAGGTACTTTCGTGGGTTGGACATTTGGTCATCGTAGGCACTCTGACCAGTTTGCGGATATGCTCTCCATATGCAGCAAATTGCTACACACTGTGTGTTCTGACACCTTTCTCTCATGGCCACCATTTAGTATATCAGCAATTTGAGCTACAGTTGCCATGGGTGCCAATGATCCTGATACCTGCTTTAAAAGTGTTCAGGATGAATTCATATGTCGTTAACCGTTTCTAATGTCTGTGAATTTCTAATGGGGTAGAGTTCCCTGTGAAGCTCAACCTTAAATTTTACGAACTATTTACATTTAAACACCACCCTCTCAATACCTGTTATTTCTTTGTACGATGCTTGTTATTAAACAGCTTTGGCCTCAGGGCACCTGTAATAGGAAATGTTCCCGGGATTTGCATGATTGAACATAGATCTGTTAGAATCACCGTTCCTTCCACTAAGACTCCACAGACTATCAACTGCCAAAATTTTCATTCATTCAAAAAAGTGTTTTTTTTGGTTTTTTTTTACTTTTATTTTTATATTTAATATCTTTGTAGATATCGATTAAACCCAATTTTAAATATTTTTTTTCACTTCTAGAACCCTGCCTGTTGTAGAATGTGTATATGTATTAAGCTTTATGTATGAACATAAATTTAAATTGTCCTGGGTGAGCTAAAGGCCTAAATTGTCATGAACTGTTATAAGCTTCAAAAACAGACCGTGCAAACTAGGATCATGGTGTGGAGCGGCTTATTACACAATTAGCAGTAAATTGTTCCCTGTGTAGTTTTTCCTAAATTGAGCTACCGTAACCATTTTCAGATTGTTTTGATGTAATCAATCTTGGACAGGTGAGGTGTTTTTATTTATTTATTTTTTAAATATTTGAAATCTGCAATATCAAAAACCAGCAACTCACTTAGACTTTAGAGAGTTCTAAGCCTTTCCACTTGAACACTTTAAATGCCATGATCTCGCACACCAGACACCGCTAGGGAAATATTAAAGTATTCTGTACTATAAAAATTGGGCAAACGCCAGGGGAATCAGTAGCCCTATTCTATTCGATAGCTCTCCTATCTTACATTGTTACTCTACTTGTTAGAGCGGAACTCTCTGATAAATACTCTCTGCTGACTGCAACTACTGATTCATTGGGGAAAAGAGTTATTCATGTCCCTTAATTAACCCCTTAAGGACCAAACTTCTGGAATAAAAGGGAATCATGACATGTCACACATGTCGTGTGTCCTTAAGGGGTTAAAGACAAAATGCTCATTTGCTTAAAAAAGCTGGTGTGTAGTAAAAAAAAAAGAGTATAAAAATGTTTTCTTAAAGATTACTTTTTTTTTTTAACTCTGCACTGTTTTCAGTGGGAAAATGTGTAGTTTTTATTATTGAGCAGAACAAATATTTAAACTGTTACTGTAAGGACATGAAATTGTCTTGCACAAACATGATTGCATTTTTTATGGGATCTCCTTGATGAAGGACTTGCTCTTCAAGATTACTGTGGGGTTTATCACGTGACACCAAGCTGACAACGCGTGGTTGGGCTTCCAAGGTGACGTATCTTGTATTTAAAAATGTCAACCCAAATAATCCAATTGCATGAAGTACAATTTAAAGGACTTGTGGCACTAAGACACCACTAATACAGCTTCCCCCGTCTCCCCTCCAATGGGGTTACTGTGCTGTCATTTTAGCCTTGCAATTACAAGGATGTGCTACAGAGGAGGTTGCTGGGAACTTGTGAGATAATCTGCATTATAAGTAATTGTTATGGCTATAAAATTATGACTAATATCATATGGGTCTTGGATAAGGCGTCTTGGGCAGAGTTATGGAAACTATATTTTTGTGTTTTACTACACTTCACATCCTAATTTTACAAAATCTGTATAAATAACAGGCTTTTTACAGAAACCAATAAATCCTGCACTACAACTATTGAACTCCGGGAAGGTGAACGCAAACCAGGGCTGGATTTCCGATTAGGTGCATGTCCCGTAGAGGGCATCTGTTTTCAGTACCTACAGTCTAATACACCTATTTGAGCTTAAATGAACATCCTCGTAATCGGAATACAAACCTTTTATTCCTGAGGCTAGATTATTATACTAACTGTTTAGATTCAGGGGCCCCCCTTAAATAAGTTAAAGCATTTTTTTTTTCTCCCCTTACTTTTTCCTCCCAAAGAGCCACCCAATGTCAGCCAATCCATTGCTTCATATAGATATGCAATCCGAAATGCGCATACACAGACATGGCTGCACTAAGTCAATCAGCATCTCATCATAGGAATGCATTGACTTAATGCATCTCTATGGGCAGTGATGCCCAATATAGGTCCTGCATTCATTGTGTAACAGCTACTACAGGTAACATTGGGTAGTGGCGTATACACTCCCTTTTTTTTTTTTCTTCTCTCTAAAAGCAGTGTTTACATTACTAAGCCTGCAGGGACAGGTTGTTTGCCCCTTGGTCACTACATATTTTTTTATATATATATATATATATATATATATATATATATATATATATATATATATATATATGTTACTTCTTTTTTTGAAACGAGAATCTTTATTCCTTTTTTTTTTTTTTTTTTTTATAAATTCTTTATTTTGAAAGATTTTTTTGTTTTGTTTAGGGGTAAGGGGTACAGAAAATAAGCGGGGGGTAAACATTTGGTAAACATGAAAAAGGAACATATATTGCTTGCACATAAAGTTATTTCAGTATTTCGAATATTTCGACAGTTGCAATATTCTTGTGATTATGGATCTCAGCGTTGTGTTACATATCATTATTCTATTCTTGCGTGATACATCCTGGTCTAGTGGTTTGGGTAGGGTACAGAAGATTAAAGGGTTGGGGGTAGGATGCCCTGTCCTATCATAGGTGTGCAGTTGTGGGGTACATTTTTTGCACATTGTGCTTTCGTGATCTTTCTGTTGTACCCTTTGTGTTTGCGTACTTCAGTGGTCAAGTCGTCCCGCTGGGTTTCGGGCTCCTCTGGGATGAGAGGGGTCGGGGTGGGAGATATCCTGAATTGTCAGCTTGTAGTGTCTGTCTCTGTTTCTTGTGCTCTTCCGTTCTAAGCGAGTTATTGTCCGTTATATGTCATCGGTATGGGTGTGGTTTGTGGGTCGTTTCGGCGTCATTTGTGGTGCGGTGTGGTGTGCGTTGTGGGTGCTGTATTGCTTTGTTAATCGTTAGTGTGAGTGTGTGTTTGCTGCGTATTGCTATTGTTTGGTCATGTGTGTCCTTTGTTTTTGTTCGCCATTGGTGCCGGCGTGTATCGTAGCTTGGTTGGTAGGAGAGTGTGGTTTGTGTAGGGGTGTTCTAGCGGTCTACTGACTCGGGGGGAGGGGGGCTGAGGGGGTTATGGGTGTGGGATATGTGTGGTTGACGCGTACTTGGGATGTGATCCCGTGTGGGTGCTCACTGGTGGTCTAGGCTGTTGGTGGGTATTCATAGAACCATGGGTCCCAAATTTTATTGAAATGTGTGGTCGTGTCGTGAACCAGTGCGGACAATTCATCCATTTTGATTGTGTCCTTAATTTTCCTTTTTACTGTGTCTAGCGTGGGTGTGTCTGGGCTTCCCCATTTCTCGGCGATGGCTCTCCTGGTTGCTAGTGCAATTTTGGCAATCAATTTGTTTTGGGATCTTGGTGTATTGGCCATGGGTTTGGATAGTAGCCATATCCATGGGTCGTGTGGTATGTTAGTGTGGAGGATCTGTGATACCATGGTTTCTATTTGGTTCCATAGTTGTGTTGTGTGTGTGCATTCCCACCACATGTGTATGTAAGTGCCTCTGTGTCCACAGCCTTTCCAGCATAGGTCATTGTCCGACCTGCCCATCTGTTTGAGTTTTAGTGGGGTGACGTACCATCTCAGTAGTGTCTTGTATGCTTGTTCCTTGTGGTTCACACATATAGATATGGATGCCGTGGCTTCCCATATGTCGGTCCAGTCTGTTGGATCCTCGGCTGGACCTATGTCCCTCTCCCAAGCCGACACATATGTAAGTGCTCCGTGTTTAACGTTTTGAATTAAATGGGTGTATAGCTTTGAGATCTGTCCTTTGTGTGTAGGGGTTTGTATGCATTGTTTTTCGAATCTTTATTCCTTTTTAAAGTTGCAAGCATTATATTTCAAATAAGAAAAACAAAATAGACCCCATTTTACCTTAAGTAAAGTAGCAAACCAAACTAAACAATATGGTTTTCTGCAAGGACCTCTAAAAATTTCATGACTTGTGTTTTAAAAAAAAAAAAATGAATGGAGGTTACAAATTTCGTAATTCGTACAACTTTTAAGTATAACATGTCTTGGATACACATTTTGATAATGGTTTACTCTGCGTATATAGGTTGCAAGTTTGCATAAAGTTGTATTTGGTCATATACATAACACACTTAGGTGAGATGTAGACCTACTTATGTATCTTTATTGATCGCAGTGTTCCCTGACGAGGGACTCTGGCAAGCTAATGAGTAGTATGGTGTGTTGCAAATGATAATTCTCCATTTAATCAAAACAAGGTATAAAAAAACTGAAATGCGAACCTTGAGTCTGTAGGTACATCTTGAGAACATATATTTTGTGGGGCACTAGTGTATTTATTATTGTTGGCATTTATACAGCGCCAACATGTTTATTATTTATTTATAGATCACATTATTAGAAATATTAAAAATCTAATATACAAAAATAAACAAATATATCGACTGTAGAACATATATTAGACTGTAAAAAATATTCTTATGTAAAAATAGTCCAACTTATCTTGAATGACAGATTTTAAAATCCATGCTAAGTACCCAGTGGGGTACCTCAGGGATCTGTACTTGGACCCATTCTCTTTAATATTTTTATTAGTGATATTGCAGAAGGTCTTGATGGTAAGGTGTGTCTTTTTGCGGATGATACGAAGATATGTAACAGGGTTGATGTTCCAGGAGGGATAAGCCAAATGGCAAATGATTTAGGTAAACTAGAAAAATGGTCAGAGTTGTGGCAACTGACATTTAATGTGGATAAGTGCAAGATAATGCATCTTGGACGTAAAAACCCAAGGGCAGAGTACAGAATATTTGATTGAGTCCTAACCTCAACATCTGAGGAAAGGGATTTAGGGGTGATTATTTCTGATGACTTAAAGGTAGGCAGACAATGTAATAGAGCAGCAGGAAATGCTAGCAGAATGCTTGGTTGTATAGGGAGAGGTATTAGCAGTAGAAAGAGGGAAGTGCTCATGCCATTGTACAGAACGCTGGTGAGACCTCACTTGGAGTACTGTACACAGTACTGGAGACCGTATCTCCAGATGGATATTGATACCTTAGAGAGAGTTCAAAGAAGGGCTACTAAACTGGTTCATGGATTGCAGGATAAAACTTACCAGGAAAGGTTAAAGGATCTTAACATGTATAGCATGGAGGAAAGACGAGACAGGGGGGATATGATAGAAACATTTAAATACATAAAGGGAATCAACACAGTAAAGGAGGAGACTATATTTAAAAGAAGAAAAACTACCACCACAAGAGGACATAGTCTTAAATTAGAGGGGCAAAGGTTTAAAAATAATATCAAGAAGTATTACTTTACTGAGAGGGTAGTGGATGCATGGAATAGCCTTCCAGCTGAAGTGGTAGAGGTTAACACAGTAAAGGAGTTTAAGCATGCGTGGGATAGGCATAAGGCTATCCTAACTATAAGATAAGGCCAGGGACTAATGAAAGTATTTAGAAAACTGGGCAGACTAGATGGGCCAAATGGTTCTTATCTGCCGTCACATTCTATGTTTCTATGTTTAACTTATAAATAAATCTAATTTATTCACTGCCTATTACCGTCTCGAAATCTCCGTCTCTTTTGGGTACATGGTTTTTAAAAAAAAGTCTTATTTTTTTTTTTTTAATTAAATTAATTTATTTAAAAATTTAACCTTTTTCTAGATTACTATTTTTTATTTTGAAATTTGATACATTGTGTTTTTTTCTTATTATTTGTATTATTATTATTATTATTATTATTATTATTAGGTTTTTTTTTAACTTGGGTTTTTACGTCCAAGATGCTTTTACTTATCCACATTAAATGTCAGTTGCCACAACTCTGACCATTTTTCTAGTTTACCTAAATCATCTGCCATTCGGCTTATACCTCCTGGAACATCAACCCTGTTACATATCTTAGTATCATCAGCAAAAAGACATACCTTACCATCAAGACCTTCTGCAATATCACTAATAAAAATATAAAAGAGAATGGGCCCAAGTACAGATCCCTGAGGTACCCCACTGGTGACAAGCCCAAGCTTCGAATATACTCCACCGACTACAACCCTCTGTTGCCTGTCACTCAGCAACTTCCTTACCAATTCAACAATATTGGAATCCTAACTTAAAGATTGCAGTTTATTGATAAGCCTTCTATGTGCAACAGTGTCAAAAGCTTTACTGAAATCTATGTAAGCAATGTCTACTGCACCACCATGATGTATTATTTTAGTTTTCCAATCATAAAAATCCATGTGATATTTAGATGCTCCTCATATTTTTTTTTTTTTGTCAATCTTTCTTTTATTGAGGCAGGAGTTAAATGGGGTACAGAATAGAGAAGAGGGGATGCACGGTATTTGTACAGAGTGGGATCTCTTCAACACAATAGTACATCTCATTCGAATGGCAGCGTCATTTTATATTAAGCAAGCTTTTCAAAAAGTTAATAACACGCATAAAGTAGCAGTTATGAAGGTAGTTTTAAACTATACGATTGTATCGTCAAGAGGTAAATTAAGTAAGCAAGTGTAAAACCAATGAAAAACAATCTGTGCTTGTCGTTGCTAGACTAGTTATGGTAAGTAGTGAGATCTAAATGTGTAGGTACATACTAGCTGGCTCATTGCTGTAGTCGCTTTAGTAACTGTAATGTGTGTACTCAGTAAGCCTATCCTTATAACAAGGCATTTAACATTCGCTTATAACATTTGCTTATATCATCAGCAAGAGAAATGGTGAGAATATATGTAGGTGCATCTAGTAATTCACTGCTGCGTAAAAATTGACGTTTGTAGTATCACTAGTAGGTTGAGCGTGAGCGTAGTGAGAGTAGCAAGACATATAGTAGGTTAGGTAAGGCATGGCTTACAGTACATGCGTTAAAGTCCGCCAGTTCATCCTGGCTCCGTCAGGTGGCAACCAGTTAAAGATGCATGTAGGTACGTGATATGCAACATGGGCAGTCCCAATGGTGTTCCCTACTGGGTGCAGCTTACAGTCGGGAGTATCTGCGAGCTGGTCTGTTCATCCGTTTTCAACCGATCCCTCTGCGGGGTGGTGTTGTAGCCTGTAGTTGCAGTATTTGGGGAGTAGAGTGGTACGGGCTTGTGTGGGCCGCCATCCAGCCCCAGGTCGGAGTGAAGGCCTGTACCTGCGGTTCGCAGACTCGGTGTCTCAGTGAGGCCGGGTCTCCCCTTCGTCGGGCGCTGCGTGAAGCCTGGGTGTTACGTCGCCGCCAGCGGCGGTCAGGCTTCCGGCGATGCGGTAGGTACCTTGGAGGCTTACTCCTTGTGGCCTTCGGCCTGGGAAGGTTTTTGGCGCGGTCTGTGTAGCTGGTTCCGTGAGGCTTGCCACGTGGTGACCCCCTCTCCTTTCCCCCACTGACATCTTGTGCCACTGTCCCGTGCTGCATCTGCTCATGTCTGTTACAGCTTTCTAGGCATTCCCAGAACCTCTGGAAGAGCCTGTCAAGCCGTGCCATAAGGTGGTCCACAGGGTTAGTGCCCTGGAGAAGGGCTTGTGTGCATGCTGATTGCTGCCGCTCGGGCGCCATTTTGTGAGGCCGTCTGGCCGTGTCGCTTCGTTTGTGGAGAGGTCCGCCAGCCTGCTGAGCTGTGGGTCGGGGGCTGGTGGGGACCGGGATAACCCCCACCGGTCCAAAGGGGGGGGGGGGGAGTTACAGGGGGCCTTGCCAGAGTGTGAGCGTGTTGCGACCGAGAGAGAGCGGCCGTCCCTCCCCCGGCCATTCCACTTGCCATGCTGCAGGCCAGATCACGTCGCCGGGCTCCGGTTCCCGCTGGTCGATCGGGATGATTCAGGTATCGGTAGGCATCTCGTCGAGTGCCGGACAATACCCGGTGTCGGGCTGCTCGTTTCCAGCTTAGGTAGACCCGGGTGGGTCGGAGATTATGCCCGCTGCCGCCGGAGCTAAGAGCAGACGCGTCCGGCCATCTTGGCTGCCAGGCCCGCCCCCCTCCTCATATTCTTTAACATGGTTTACATTACGTACTCCAGGTACTGTTATAAAAACTTCTGTTTTTTGGGCTTTGCAGTCTGTTGATGCCTGACTTGAAAAATGTGCGCTAAAAGATTTAAGGAATTAAACATTTGAAGAATTTCTCCAACCCTTCTTGGCCACAATTTTAAATTGAGTGCTGGCAAGTTCAAACTACAAGTAGACATGATGTTTAGTTTTGCCCCTCTATAGGCTATAAAGAAAGCTGAATATTAGCAGATTTTATTTTTATTTGGTATCTTTTTGTATCTTAAGTATGTACTCTTAACCCCTTAAGGACCAAACTTCTGGAATAAAAGGGAATCATGACATGTCACACATGTCATGTGTCATTAAGGGGTTAAAGAGCTAGATTTATATCTTGTTTTATATATTTTTTTGCCTCTTCTTCCTTTTTCAGGTGATACAGTCATAGTCTTCCCACCACCACCACCCCCATATTTTGCAGGAACTTCGTCAGCTACTCCGAGGCAGGGGTGCGGTACAACGCCTATGAATGAAAATCCACCTTCTTATAGCAGTATTTTCTTTCGAAGGTAAGCAAAAGAAAACAAAACCATGTAAAATGTTTTGATCTTGCATTTGAGTATGAGTTATTGATTTCATGCATTAGTGATAGGATCAGAAGACCGACATCATTCACAGGACTGACAATGTGTTTTAAAAGGACACTTCTTCTGAAGATAATGTATTAAAAATATCCAAAAACAAATCTATTTTTTTTAAATAAATAAAAAGTGAAGAGGACTATACTTTATGCTTTTAAAGTTACTGCAGCATTTGTACAGACAAGGCACAGAAGCAGATGACTAGTGAATCTGGTCTATAGGGTCTGATATCCAATACACCCTTGCCCAGCAGGACACAGTGTGACTATAACTGCTAAAAAAAGCTGATAGCAGTCATCTGTTGGCCAGTTAAGAGCCCTATTAGGTGTTTTGTAAAAGGGACTGACAGGGCTGTGGGTACTGTGGTGGACTGCCTGGCACCCCGACTGGGTACCTCCGCCAATCGTGCTTCCTACTAGTCGCAGAGTACCATAAGCACCACACCAGACTCGATAAACACTGTAGCCTCCTTTAACCGCTGCAGCTTGTCTGGGGTCTCGCCATCCCTTCCTACCCTGGACCAACACCTGGATCCAGTTGCCAGTGGGAAGACCTCTCCACCAAGAGAGTATAACAGTGATTATATCAGCATAGCTGTCCCACCCTCTCCCCCCCCTCCCCCCCCCCCCCCCCACAAATGATTTGAGGTTTAATGCTGGGAGTAGTCTGGTTTATTGGAGGCCACACACTGCCTTTTTATGCAAAAGCCCCTGCAAGGAGTTTCCAATCCAACATTACAGGGAAGTCCCTCCGGGATCCTCTGTGCCTGAGAGATAATTACCTGAGCAAACAAGTATAATTATCTCACAGGGACAGACAATATAACTATTTATAAAACACCCCAAAATACACAAAAACCCTGCAAACATCACATCCCCAGATAGCCTCAATCTGGGTGACCAACACATCCAAAAATCACCCAGATTGGTTCAGAGGTTTGGGTTTTTCCATGGAAGTCCAATTGTTGTCTGACCGCACATGTGGCTTTAGTTCAAAATAGTTCCATGAAATCAGTACTAGCGGTCGGTCAACTTGGGTAACAAAAAAATGAATAAAATAGCGGACATAATCCATAATTACAATGTGTAGCTTGTTCACATCATCCATGCGAACGATTCCACCAAACCTTTACCCTTTACCTTTACCTTGATTATGGAAGTCCAGCAGTGTTCAGGAGTTTCAGTGTCCAATTTTTTAGTTCCATGAGCTCGACGCCCAAACACAGCTGCCTGCGTTCGCGGGAACAAGATGGCCGCCATCTCGTGGTCCTTCATACGAACTGCAGCTATCCAGACAAACAATTAGAACACTGAGTTGGAAATCTTTTACAAGGTGTCAATTAGGCTTAACAAGCACACGGGTGGTCTCTGGTTTGTACGGTTGTTCGGAAAATTACACGAATCAAACCTTTTAAACTGTCTATTAGAGGTTTCCCTGCAGGGCACATAGTCTGTGGGCAGGAGGCTGGCAAGCAGGCTCTTCCAGGAGCCCGTGGCGAGGTCACGTTCGCCACAGGTATGGTCTTGCACAGAGTACAATGGGCTTCAGGCAAGAAAACTGAAAAACAGGACTGCTATAAGAATCCCTATTGATGTTGAAATGTCAAAAAAATATTAAGCTAAATGTAGTCTTTTAGAATTGGATGTGGTACTTAAAGGGACACTTAATGTAGCTGTTCTGGTATCTATAGCCTGTCCCTGCAGTCTTTTGAATGTAAATGCTTTACTTTTCTGCCTAGTAATACCTTTAGTGGCTGTCACTCGGAGAGCAACTAGAGGGACTTCCTGGGTGAGGTCATGCAATCTGTGCAGGTCTATGTTCAGCACCTCCATGCTCTGTATGGAGACTCCAAACTATCTCCATAGAGATGCATTGATTCAATTTAAAATCTCTTCATTATTGAAATGCATTCTATTTAACTGTTCATTTAAAAAAAACCAAAAAAAAAACTGTTGCTGTCCCCATTACACTCACTATCCCTGATATATGTACCAGTGGTTTGTGTTTATTTTTGTTCAGAATTTATGGTATTTTCTTTCTCTAACATACTTTTAAAAATAGATTACAAAATCTGTTCCTTTTATATATTCTATTTGTTCAATGTGCAAGTTATGATGCCATGTTGTCTTTACAGAACTCCTCATGAAGGTCGCAGTAGTGTTCGAGAAACTATATACACTATTCCTCTACCTAGTCATTCTGCGGATTCCAATGCATTTTGTCCATTGGACCCACCACCAAAGTATGAAGAAAAAGATCCTTCGAAGCCTGATAATGAAGAACCTTCATCCTCTGAGCCAGATGCACCATCACAGGGTTCTTCTCATATAGGCCAAATAGACTAACTGAATAACAATTCCATTTTGAATGTGTGGTTTTTATTTGATTCAAGTCGAGTGGTTGGACTTTCCTGGAATTTTTTTCTTTGCCTCTAAGGTATTATGACATTTCACATTGGAGGCATTAACCCCTTAAGGACACATGACATGTGTGACATGTCATGATTCCCTTTTATTCCAGAAGTTTGGTCCTTAAGGGGTTAAAATACTTTTTTTTTTTTTTTTTTGTGTGTGCTTGAAATAGGTAGTTACATTTTGTTTGAAGAAACTGTTTGGAAGCCTATGAGTTGAACTAGGCACAACCATACTAGTTTACAAATGGCCAACTAACCATTTTCACCAATGCACTAAGAATTTCAGAAGGGTTAATATTTAGTTAAAGGGACACTATAGGCATTATAACCATTTAATTGAATTGGTTATAATGTCTACAGTCCCCTAGCACTGTCCCTTCATTCAGTGTTAAACTTTTTTTTAGACTTCCTATAACCCCACCCCCACTGGAGGTTTGGCTAAGGCAGACATTACACACTTCCTTGTAATTGTATCGATTTTCATACCTGCAGTGAGCATTGTGATAGGATGATAGCTGTCAGCTGACACACTCAGCCAATCACAGCTGCCCCTTGCTGCTCAGGCTAATGCTTACTTCGTTACCCTGAACAGCACAGGGGTATGGCTACTGAGGACTCTCATTTAGCATTAAAATGTTAAAAACCATTTAACACTGACTGGGAAAAACTGTTCCAGGGGACTTTGGGCATTGTAGCCAATTCAATGAGACAAAGCAATTACAGTACTTAAAGTGTTGCCTTAATAAAAGGAAGTCCTGTATGAGTCCTGGTCAGGTCTGGATGAGGACTAAGCTGAGCGCACACATTAAGTAACTGTTTTAAACCATTTTGATTCAAGCTTAAATCTGTCTATGATATGAGAGATGTTCCATGTCCAGTATCTGGGCTGTTGATGTATATAATAATGTATTCCCTTTAATTCCCATGTTTTTGATGATGCAGAACATGTCTTTAAAAGTATATACAGAAATGTTTCCATTGGTAAATGTATGCCTTCATTCCATAGATTTGAAGACCTGACTGCATCACAATTTTTTTTTTTTTTTATCCAAATAATAAATTAATATTATAAAATAAAAATCTCGACATATGTGTAGAATTATTGTGTAAGATAAGCTGTTTTTTTAAAATTACTCATTTATACCCTTTCCTTAATAATTTAATAAAACCCATACTTTTGAATCCGTGCCAATTTAGGTGTTAATTTTAATATCTTTGGATAAACATTTCAAATGACTTATCTACAAAAACGTCCCTAGACTTATTTTTATTGGTGACTTCAGAAAATAAATTCTTTGAAAAGTTTATCTAAAAGTTTTAAAGGAACACTCTGCTATCCAAACAAGTAAACCTAAATCTACATCATTCGAGATCCAGAGCACACACTCACTAAACAGCAGCTTCAAAGCTCACAAGATTTTTTTTTTTTTCACTTAGGCAAACATAATGGGGGTTTAATTAAAGTATGTGATCATACATTGCATAAACCTGTCATAACGCCAATGTATTCTATTTTTGGCAGGTTCTGTTCTAGCAACCTAATGCCTGCTCTTAGGAGATTATAGTTAAGTAGGCTGAAAAGAGACATGTGTCCATTAAGTTCAGACTTTCTCACATCTATTTTTGCTGTTGGTCCAAAAGAAGGCAAAAAAACCCAGTCTGAAGCACTTTCCAATTTTGCAACAAACTAGGGGGGGGGGGAATCTTTCTTGACCCCAGAATGGTTGGTCAGATTTATCCTTTTTGTCAAGAAGCTATTATCCCACAAATTAAAAATGTAATGTTATGTTTTTGCAAGTATTTGCCCAGTTGCTGTTTAAACACATGTACAGACTCTGATAGAAACCATTTCTTCAAGCAGATTATTGTTCTTACTGGCTAAATCTCCTTTCTTCCAGTCTAAATGCATGACTTTGTGTCCTATGTATAGTCCTGTTTATGAATAGGTTTGCAGACAATGGTTTCTATTGGCACCAAATATATTTATATAATGCTATCATATACCATCAGAGATGATGTTTTTTCTAAACTAAAGGAGGTATAAATTTGTAAATTTTTCTTCATAACTGAAATGTTCCATCCCTTTTACTAATTTTGTACAGCATATTCAAGGAGTGGTCTTACCAATGATTTATAAAAAGGCACAATCATATTCTGATCCTGAGACCTAATGCCCCTTTTTATACATGACAATACCTTACTGGCCTTAGCCATTGCTTATTGGCATTGCATTGAGACTAACCCATATCGATCACAAGTGAATAGATATACCCAATAAAACATCCATGCAGTGGCATACTGGCCAGCCCTGGGGCCACCCGCCCCGGGTGCCACAAGGTAGGGGGGGTGCCCCCAGTGCTGGCCAGTATGCCACTTACTATGCCACTGCATGGATGTTTTTATTGGGTATATCTACTCACTTGGCTGGCCAGTGGCCATGGCAGCAGAGGCGCCGTGCAGCTGACACAGCTCACACACACAGGGGCTGGCAGGAGAGCTTCACGGATTGTTGGGGACGGAGCCAAACCAGATGGGGGGGGGGGCGGAGCATCCACTCACTGCTCTTACTGCAGCGCACTGAGTGAAAACTGGAAGGAGTCCCTGCTTCCCAAACAACTGCACACCAGGCACTTCACTAACTCCACTCCTCCTCCAGCCCATACTGTCAGTGATAGTGTGTTTATAACTAGGAGTGTGCCTGTCTACCTGTGACTGTGTGTGTGTGTGTGTGACTGTCTGCCTGTGACTGCGTCTGTGACTGTCTTTATCCACTTGAGAAAGCCCTAAGGGTAAAAATGTGTTGTGGAAGTTTTAACGAACTGTATTTTAATAAAGGTATTTTGGCCACTTTCTTTGTTGTGAGTTAGCCATTTTATCTTTTTTTTTTTTTTACCATTTTTTATTATTTTACTACTGAGTTTTACTTGTTCCAGAGAGATACTACTCCAAAGCATCCTTGGTGGGGATTATACCACTTACGCCCTATCATTGAGCAGTGCATCTGCCCAATTAAATGTGAGTAACCATTTGGTATTTTTATACACACTCCTGGTTTTATCACAATGAGCACTATTGTTTTTTATGTTACATATGGTCCCCATATAATGAGATATCTACTTACAACACTCCCTCACGTATGCCATAAGTGGGGATTATACCACTATACGCTGTTTATACTAGAGCTAGATTTTAGCTCTCAAAAACGTGAGTAGGACCATATAGACCTTTTTTATTCTCTGCTACCTATTTGGGTTTTATTGCACTATTAGATTTTCTTTTTTCTTTCATACGGATGCCACGAAACCCCTTGATCCCACTACTCCATAGATGTCTCTACCTCAGATAGAACTGTTATTGTTCTCTCATCCCAAGGTTTTCCTGGACTGTTTTTGGACTGTTCTTTATATATTTTATTGTTTGTTTATTTCTATATTACCACTTGCTTATATTTAATTGTACATATTATCAGAGGCGGCTCTAGACTTTATGAGGCCCCACTAACAAAAAAAGTGTCACATATACACATTGATGCACTGTCTACATGTGTATGTGCCTGAGAGTGTGTCTGACAGAGAGTATCCTTGTGTGTGTGAATGTATGTCTCTGTGAGCATGTTTGTGTTTTTGTCTGAGACCCTATGTGTATGGGGTAGCTGATGGTGAGAGGGAGCAGAGGGTGTGATGGTGAGAGGGAGCAGAGGGTGTGATGGTGAGAGGGAGCAGAGGGTGTGATGGTGAAAGGGAGCGGGGGGTTGATGGTGAAAGGGAGCGGGGGGTTGATGGTGAAAGGGAGCGGGGGGTTGATGGTGAAAGGGAGCGGGGGGGTTGATGGTGAAAGGGAGCCGGGGGGTTGATGGTGAAAGGGAGCGGGGGGTTGATGGTGAAAGGGAGCGGGGGGTTGATGGTGAAAGGGAGCGGGGGGTTGATGGTGAAAGGGAGCGGGGGGTAGATGGTGAAAGGGAGCGGGGGTTGATGGTAATGTGAGAGGGAACGGGGGGTGATGGTAATGTGAGAGGGAGCGGGGGGTGATGGTAATGTGAGAAGGAACGGGGGTGATGGTAATGTGAGAGGGAGCGGGGGGTGATAGTAATGTGAGAGGGAGGGGGTAATGTGAGAGGGAGGGGGTAATGTGAGAGTGAGAGGGGGTAATGTGAGAGTGAGAGGGGGGTAATGTGAGAGTGAGAGGGGGGTAATGTGAGAGTGAGAGGGGGTAATGTGAGAGGGGGGTAATGTGAGAGGGGGGTAATGTGAGAGTGGGGGGGGCTAATGTGAGAGTGAGAGGGGGGTAATGTGAGAAGGAGGGGGTGATGGTGAGTGGGGTGAGGCTGAGGGTGGTGACGGAGGGTTATGCTGAGGGTGGTGGGGGGTAATGCTGAGGGTAGTGGGGGGTAATGCTGAGGGTGGTGAGGGGTGATGCTGAGGGTGGTGAGGCTGAGGGTGGTGGGGGTGAGGCTGAGGGTGGTGAGGGGTTAATGCTGAGGGTGGTGGGGGAGTGATTCTGAGGGTGGTGATGCTGAGGGTGGTATGGGGGTGAAGCTGAGGGTGGTGGTGGGTGGTGAAGCTGAGGGTGGTGAGGGGTGATGCTGAGGGTGGTGGGAGGTGAGGCTGAGGGTGGTGGGGGTTATGGGGATGGTGGGGCTGAGGGTGGTGGGGGTGAGGCTGAGGGTGGTGGGGGGTGAGGCTGAGGGTGGTGGGGGTGAGGCTGAGGGTGAAGGGGGGTGAGGCTGAGGGTGGTGGGGGTGGTGAGGCTGAGGGTGGGGGGTGAGGCTGAGGGTGGTGGGGGTGGTGAGGCTGAGGGTGGTGGGTGATGCTGAGGGTGGTGGGGGGGTGGTGAGGCTGAGGGTGGTGGGTGATGGTGAGGGTGGTGGGGGGTGAGGCTGAGGGTGGTGGGGGGTGAGGCTGAGGGTGGTGGGGGTGGTGAGGCTGAGGGTGGTGGGTTATGCTGAGGGTGGTGGGGGGTGGTGAGGCTGAGGGTGGTGGGTGATGGTGAGGTTGGTGGGGGGTGAGGCTGAGGGTGGTGGGGGGTGATGGTGAGGGTGGTGGGGGTGATGGTGATGGTGGTGGGGGGTAAGGCTGAGGGTGGTGGGGGTTATGGGGATGGTGAGGCTGAGGGTGGTGGGGGTAATGGTGAGGGTGGTGGGGGGTGAGGGTGGTGGTGGTGGTGGGGGGGGGAGATGGTGGTGGGGGGTGAGGCTGAGGGTGGTGGGGGGTGAGGCTGAGGGTGGTGGGGGGTGAGGCTGAGGGTGGTGGGGGGTGAGGCTGAGGGTGGTGGGGGGTGAGGCTGAGGGTGGTGGGGGTGAGGCTGAGGGTGGTGGGGGGTGAGGCTGAGGGTGGTGGGGGGTGATGGTGTGGGTGGTGGGGGTTATGGGGATGGTGAGGCTGAGGGTAGTGGGGTAATGGTGAGGGTGGTGGGGGGTGAGGCTGAGGGTGAAGGGGGGGTGAGGCTGAGGGTGGTGGTGGTGGGGGTGAGGCTGAGGGTGGTGAGGGTGGTGGGGGGTGATGGTGATGGTGGTGGGGGGTAAGGCTGAGGGTGGTGGGGGTTATGGGGATGGTGAGGCTGAGGGTAGTGGGGTAATGGTGAGGGTGGTGGGGGGTGAGGCTGAGGGTGAAGGGGGGGGTGAGGCTGAGGGTGGTGGTGGTGGGGGTGAGGCTGAGGGTGGTGGGGGGTGAGGCTGAGGGTGGTGGGGGTGAGGCTGTGGTGGGGGTGATGGTGGGGGGTGAGGGTGGTGGGGGGTGATGGTGAGGGTAGTGGGGTAATGGTGAGGGTGGTGGGGGGTGAGGCTGAGGGTGGTGGGGGTGATGATGGGGGGTGAGGCTGAGGGTGGTGGGGGGTGATGGTGATGGTGAGGGTAGTGGGGTAATGGTGAGGGTGGTGGGGGGTGAGGCTGATGGTGGTGGGGGTGAGGCTGAGGGTGGTGGGGGTGAGGCTGAGGGTGGTGGGGGGTGAGGCTGAGGGTGGTGGGGGGTGAGGCTGAGGGTGGTGGGGGGTGATGGTGATGGTGAGGGTGATGGTGGGGGGTGAGGCTGAGGGTGGTGGGGGGTGATGGTGATGGTGAGGGTGGTGGGGGGTAAGGCTGAGGGTGGTGGGGGGTAAGGCTGAGGGTGGTGGGGGGTAAGGCTGAGGGTGGTGGGGGTTATGGGGATGGGGAGGCTGATGGTGGTGGGGGTGATGGTGGTGGTGGGGGGTGATGGTGAGGAGGGGTGAAGGTAGTGGGGGGTGATGGTGAGGGTGGTGGGGGTGAGGCTGAGGGTGGTGGGGGGTAATGGTGAGGGTGGTGAGGCTGAGGGTGAAGGGGGGGTGAGGCTGAGGGTGGTGGGGGTGATGGTGGTGGGGGGCAGGCTGAGGGTGGTGGGGGTGATGGGGAGGGTGGGGAGGGGTGATGGTGGTGGGGGGTGAAGCTGGGGGTGAGCCTGAGTGTGGTTGGGGGTGATGGGGAGGGAGAGCCTACCTTTCCCTGGTGGTCCAGTGGGCTCCCTGGTGGTCCGGTGGCCACTGCTTCCGGTCTGCAGCTCCGCAGAGCTGCAGACCGTGTAATCTCGCGAGATTTCAGAGCGTTGCCGTGGTAACCCGCGGCAACGCTCTGATTGGCCAATTCTCGCGAGTCACATGGTCTGCAGCTCTGCACACTGCGGAGCTGCAGACCAGTATCTGCGATGGTGGCCGGGCAGCCAGGAGGGGCCTCGCACCCGGCGGCATACCGGCAAGCCGCTGGGCCCCCTCCTGGTGTCAGGTCCTTGGTCACTGACCGAGGACCTGACACACTCTGCCCACAGGCGGTTTAGGCAGCCGCGAGGCCCCAGCCAGCGCGAGGCCTTAGGCGGCCGCCTAAACCGCCTAATTAGAGAGCCGCCTCTGCATATTATATCTGTGGCGCCACCTTTTTCTATTTCCTTATACCTATAGGTCCCGTGAGGGAGCCCTGTCCTTTAGGTGTGCTGCCTTTATTAAAGTTTTTAAGCACTGATCCTTCTGTACACTATTCACTTAATTTTTGTGTGTGACTGTCTGCCTGTGTGTGTGTGTGTGTGTGTGTGACTGTCTGCCTGTGCATGTCACTAAGTGTGTGTGACTGTGTGATGCTGCCTGTACCTGTGTTACAGTCTGCCTGTAATTGTGTGTGTGTTTACCTACATATGGCACATCCAACAATCCTAATACTCTTTGGTGAGATCTAACTATTTTTTTTTTTCATTTCTAAAATGTTTTTCTACTGAAAATTAAATTTTTTACTCATCTGAAGAAAAAAAAAATATATAATATATATATATATAATTTTTTTTTTTTTACCTGTCTTGGAAATATAATTTTTGGGCTAATTAGACTGCTAGATATTTGCCTACTGAGCGAGTGTTTTCTATTTAATAGTAGAGTATAAATTGGTGGATCCACCAGGTTTAGCGATTATTAACTAAATTACAGAGACATACATGTGAAATTTATACATAAGATGAATTGTTGTTATAAGTAAGGGTTGTACCATATGATTGAGGATGTTTGCGGTTTTTTGAACCATTCTGTGTGTGACAATTCTGTATATATAATTTAAAAAAATTGAATGACCAATTAAATTTTGCATAATTCGGATACTTTTTGTCATCATTAGACACACTTTGTGTCAGAGTGCGGTATTCATATTTATTAGATAATGTGAATTATATGCAAATTTTCTGACTGATGCCAACGTGCATTGCATGCTGGCATTAGGCAGCCAATGGCAGCACGTTACTCCATCCCCTAGTGAAAGGTTTTAGTGCCACCCCCAGTTTTGTAGTGCCCTCCCCCTATATATTGTTCCTAGAGTTGCCACTGTGTCTGCATGTTTATTTGTATGTGTGTATGTGTGTATGAGCATACATCTCAGAATCTCACTAACACTACACACAAATACACCCCTGCATTTCAACGACACACTACACACAAACCCCACCATTATATATATAACCACACCACTGCATTCAAAAACCACACTACATAAAAATGAATGCATGCATTCAAATGCCAACACCACATACAAACACACACCCTACATTCACTTACACATACTCCATACAAAAACATGCTTACACTCACAAACACAGAAACACTGCTTAGTGCTAAATTAAAAAAGAACATTTAAAAAAATTTAAAGTTGGGAGGGAGGGGGGTGGTGGTAGGGGGTGCCAAAAATAGGACCTGCCCCGGGTGCCAATTGCTCTAGGTACGTCCCTTCATCCGTGTATTTATTTATTTATGATTTTTTTATTATTATTAAAGTATAACTTAAAACAGCTTGTAGACCTCTTGTCTGTAGCATTCAAAAGTCCTCCCTTTCTAACCCCGCCCAGACTTTCTGTGGCTGTCCAATCACAGACTTCCCAATGCAGCTCAATGAGAAGTCTTTGCAAGGCAGGTGCTCTGGGTAATTGCTGTCTCTTGAGTTTAGCTTCACTCAGCTAACCAAACCAGGAAGTAACAGGCCAGGTGTCTGACACTCAGAGGGTGTGACCAGGTTACTTTCTTAATCTGCCCTTTTTTTAAAATCTACAAAAGCTTGCTGAGGTGCTTTTATACGTGAAGTGTTTAGTGGTGTGGACTATTCCCTTACATAATTTGAAAGATATAAAAAAAAAAAAAGTAGCTATCACCGGAACACCACCAGCCTTCAGCCCCTATCTGCCGCAGCCCAGCTGGGGTCTCGCCATCCCTTCCCACCCTGGAACAGGGTCCTGGGTATAGCTTCTAGTGATCAAAGCTCTTCTGCAGAGTGTATAGCTGGTACACCCAAACACTAGTCGAGACTGAGTGAAGGAACTGGTTTATTGTGGCCAAGTTGCCTGCTTTTATACCCAACCCCCAGAATGGGGTCTACATTCAATGCAAAGCAAGCTCCTCCCATAAATCTCTGTGCCTGGGAGATAATAGCGTTAAAGACCGGTAAGCGAATTATCTCCCAGGAACAGAGAGACAAACATAAAAATAAAAAACATAAAAATACCCAAAAACCTAAAAAAAACCATAAAACAACCCCACAAATAATACATCCCCAAATAGTCCTGATCTGAGCGCCTAAGTTCTCCAAATAGCGCTCATATCCACGCAGTGTAGGGGAAACACCACCGTGTTAAAGTTCTAACCAGCCGCCCACGCGGTCCCATGCCCAAAACAGTTTCAGACCATTTGGTGCTTTGGCCAGTCAACTTTCAGGAGCTCCTGCATCCGAAATATAGGGTACTCCTGCTTGCTCCTACTTAGCGTTTGTGCCCCTTACTCTCAGGAACTTTCCCTCCAAAAAGTGCTCTCCTGGTGGGTTGCAAAGTCGTTCAAAACCCCGGAAGTTTTTTCGGGAGCCGCACGGTCACCTCATGCCGAAAACTGTTCCACAACATTTGCAGCTTACTCCAGCTAAGGTGACTGGGAACCCACAAAGTCTTCATGCTGAATTTAGTTCCATAATGATCCCGGGTAAGTACCGCTGAGGACAATTCGTAGGTTTCTTCATGCGAATGGCCGCCAAGGAGCTAGTGTTCGGTTCCAGTCAAATGAAGGGAAAGTGCCGAACCAGGCACCCAGGGAAAGCTCCTAATGGTGGCTGTGGAGGTTTAACTCCCGAACAGTGTCTTTGGATACGGTCCATAGTCATTGGGCAGGAGGCTAGCTTGCAGACTCCTCCAGGAGCTCGTAGCATAGGCACGTTTGCCACAGATACTATAAGTGCCAGAAATACAAAACTGTATTCTTGGTACTATAGCTCTCTCTACCTCCCCTCTCCCTCGCATCCTCCCGCTGTGGTCAATAAAGTTAAAATCCCTATATTTACTTACCTGATCCCAGCAATGCCCCTCAGTGCTGGGACGCAGCTCTGCCTCCTCCTCTGTCCTGCAACGAGCGGGAGCAAATCCGCATGCATGCAAATGCCTTCGAGTTGGTCGTGGTAGCCGTGTGGTCATGTTGCTTATAGGGTTAACGTCGAATCCTGGGTTAGTTTAGGTACCGCTCTAAGACTAAGTAGGGGTTGGTGTGTGTGTGTGTGTGTGGTGCCTAGTTGGGGCAATGCCTTTCCAATGCTATGTGCTATGGGCTTTGAAAGGGTTTTGTCATCTCTATTCAGTACGAGCGGTGGGGCGCCGCTCATGTGTTTTGCGTGTATTCCTGTACCCTGTGGTTGTAGGTGTTGCAGTGTTATGCGTCAGTATGCTTAGGAATGTGGTCATTGTGTCCTGCCTGCTGTACCCAAGTCCTTACGTATAAAACATATTAAGCAGTCCCTGGTAAGAGTGGCAGTAAAATTATAAAATTTTAACATCAACAGAAAAATATATAAAATGTTTGTGATGGGTAAGTACAAGCATGTCTCTGCAGGCATACAGGAGCCTTTCAAGTGGTGGCAGCCACATAGGCTTCTGGTTTTACCCCCCGGGATATGAATGGAAGCCCTGCTGCTGGATTTCATGTGTGGGTTGGGGAGGTGGTAGTGCGTGGTCGTACTATGGCCAGGGCAGGGCGTACATTGGCAGTGCCAGTGTTAGGAGAAGATCCTTTGCTTTCTGGAGATCCCGGACAGAATATGTTGCGGTGCCATGTTGAATTTACAACATGCACTGCATTTTCCATCTGTTTGTGATGCCTTTAGACTAGAGGAGAGACATGAAGGTCTGGAGTCGTCTTCTCCATGCCATTGTGTTCCCAGACAAGTCAGCGTAGAACGTGAGCGGCATACCTTCGAAGGTGTACTGTGAGTGGTTCCGGACTGCGTTCATGACAGCTGCTTTATCCATGCCGCTTTGGAATTGTACTAAGAGGTCTCTCGGTGCTGAGGTCGGTGCTTTCGCTGGTTTTTGCAGGCGGAATATCCCCTCCAGTCCCACCAATTTAGCTTGCTTGGGTGGTAGTAGTGATGTGAGGAATTGCTGTATAAGATGTGGTAGCTCTGTCCCTGGAGTGTCCTCCGATATACCCCTATCTTGAGGTTTAGTCTGCGCCTCTGATTCTCCAGCACCGCAAACCTTTGGTCTGTTTTCTCTTGTTGGATTTGCAGGTCTTGCACTGCCACTTGAAGTTGGGCTGTTTGCTGGGTGTTTTGGTGGGTGTTGCTCTCCAAAGCTCCCATGCGTCTCGTTAGGCCTTCTAGGTCTTTTCGGAGCTAGGCCATGTCAGCCTGGATGGTACGCTGGAGATCTGCAAGCAGAGTCTGAGTGAGAAGTGGTAGGCTTGAGAGCTATCCGCTCCGGTGTGTGTCCCTCTGCCATTCCTAGTGAAAGGTCGTCTGAGATCTCAGTGTCGTTGTCTGAGAAGTCGGCCATTTTAGGGTCCACCCTGCTCTGGGCCTGTCGCCATAAGTCACCGATATTCATGACCATTCCGGCTTATCGGGTCTAGATTTTTTGTTTTTCCGCCCCATATTGTGGGTGTCAGCTGCAGGTTTGATATGCAGGCTTCGGGAGTATGGAATAAAACCTTTAATCTTGTGTTGATTAGTTTGTCAGCACCAAGCTCATGCAACAGTCGGCCATCCAGATCAGTAGCTTGGCTCCACCCCCTTGTCTTTTTTTTAAACCCTTTCACCACCTAGAACCAAGTTGCAGGCACACTTGAAGTAGTGGTGTTCTTGATATCTACTGTCCTAAGTACCACATTTCTTGTTCGTTACATTTTATACATATTTGCTAGAGTTTTTGTAAACACTATTGTGACATTATTAGATTAAAGGAACACTGCATTAGCAATAAATATCTGTATTACTAACGCTACAGTCCTGATGTGGCTGTTTAGTTTATGACCCCCACAGCTATTGAAAAAATTAAAAGAATACTCAAAATAAATTGACATAAAATGAAATACTCCAGCGCCGAGTCTCTTGCTGTCTGACCTCTTCCTTGAGGATGATGATCAGGGCCGGTGCAAGGTTTTTTGCCGCCCTAACCAAACAAATTATTTGCAGCCTCCCCGTGTAGTGACATCACAATGTCCTACCCAAATGATCCATGACATCACATATGCCCAATCCCCCCCCGTGTAGTGACATCACAATGCCCAATCCCTGAAGGATTGCTTCTACAGCAGTCTGACCATCTGGCAAGTATTAACGCTCTTTTGCTGGGTCTGCCTGGGCAGCTCATTTGCCCAGACTCCAGTAAAGCCGCCACCCATTTTATTAGGGTTTGCACCAGGAAATTCTTCCCCTATGTTTTTTTTTTTTTATTGTTATGTAATGTGAATATTTTTTAAAATGTTGAGTGGATGTGCGGTGTGGGTGTTGTGTAGCTATGTATGAAGTGTATGTTGTGGCGTTCTGTGCGTGATGTATAAGGCTGTGTAATGTGTGTATATAGCGGTCAGTGTCTGCGTGTGAATAGCTGTGAGCGGTATCTGTGGCAGTGTGAGAAGCTGTGAGTGATACGTTTGGGCCGCTGTGAGGGTTATGTGCGGCAATGTGTGATGTGTGGGAAACTTATGTAGGAAATAGTGAAATTTCCATTTAGTACAAAGAGAGACAGCTCCTAACTCCTGACAGCCTCAGTCACCCTCCTGCACCCAAAAGTGAGGAAGCAAGAGGGTGGCTGAAACTGTCTACAGTTTGACCTATAAATGTGTGACCCGCGTGTGGGCCAGTGTGTGTATCTTTATGCATGTTAGTGTTTGTAACTGTGTCTATTTATCTGTGTGTGTAGGCGCATACATCCAGGGGTCAAGACCTGTGAAAAAAAATGTGGGAACTTACCCAAGATCCCCCACCCCCACCCAAAAACATCTTCACCTGTGTACCTCGTAACTCACCTTTTGTTGCTTATCCCTTTTATTAAATGTCTAACCTTCTTTAGTGTATCTTACCCCCTATTTTTCCCCATTGTGTGTCTTACACCTCCCTTGTGTATCTCTTACAACTCCCCTTTGTGTGTCTTACTCCCCCCAGTCCCTTTGTGTGTCTCCTTCTCTCCCAGCCCCTTTGTGTCTTTTACTTTTACCAGCTCCTGTGTTTCTCTTTTCCCACAAGCTGTCTATCTCTCCCAGCCCCTCTGTGTCTCTATTTCCTCTTCTCTAGACCTTCTGTGTCTCACCGCCAGCCCCTTTGTATTTCCACCTCCAGGCACTTCTGTATGTCGCTTTCAACCTCTGTGAACCCTCTGTGAACTTTCTCACCCCCAAGCCCATCTGTGTGTCTTTCTCCCTTCTCATGCCCCTCTGTGTATCTTTCTCCCCACTCAGGCCCACCTGTGTGCCACTCTCCCCTCCATGTCCCTTAGTGTTCCTCTCTCCTCCCCTCCAAGTCCATTAGTGTTCCTCTTCCCCCCCTTACCTGTCTTAGTACCCCCCATTCCCCTTAATGTTACTCTCCCTTCTCTTTTTGTGGTCCCCTCTATGCCAGTGTCCCTTTTCCCATCCCTCCCCTGTACCTTAGTGCCATCCCTTCCCTGTACCTTAGTGCCCCCACTTAGTGCTCCCCTTCCTCTTTTTTAGTGTTCTCCGCTCCCCCATAGTGTTCTTTCCCCCCTCCCCTGTCCCATAGTGTTCTATCCCCCCACCCCTGTCCCATAGTGTTCTTTCCCCCCTCCCCTGTCCCATAGTGTTCTTTCCCCACCCTCCCCTGTCCCATAGTGTTCTTTCCCCACCCTCCCCTGTCCCAAAGTGTTCTTTCGCCCTTCCCCTGTCCCATAGTGTTTTTCCACACCCCAATCTCATTGTGTCCCCCGTGGCCTCATTGCCAGTGCACCCTAAGGCAGTCGCTTGTGCCACCTTATGGCCACGCTGGCCCTGCCTTCAGGACTACTAACGGGAACGGCGTTCCTGTTGTGGAAAAAGTTCCCACACGTTCCTGCAAGACCTGAGCCCTGCATTCTTCTCAGCATCTCACCATCACTAAACACAAGTGCACCCCTGCATTCAAACGTTAACACTGCATACAAACACGCCTACATTCACTCACACATACTCCATACAAATACATGTTTATGTGCACACACTGCTCAGTGCTAAATACAACCCTATAAGGATGTGTAAATGGTCGATCCCCAGTTGGCAAAGCATTGTGGGTGTTGTAAGGGATTTACCTTTAGGCCGCACTTGAGATAATACTCTACATGTCAATGTAAAAAAGACTACTTGTTGGCATTATTTTAAAAATATATTTTCTACGGCAACACTCTGACGCATTTACCGAATACTGGCCCAAGAGCACTTACTGTGGTCTGCACCAGCCAGAGGTGCAGTCCACATGCAGGGATACTGTGGGAGCCCAAGCTGGACCTCCAGGGACTAATGCCTGAAAATAAGGTAAGCAAGTGCAGGTAAAAAAGGTGTTTTGTTTATTTATTTTTTTATTTAACCCCACACATATCATACTCAGCCAATTTCATACACACATATCAAGCTCCGCCAGCCACATACACATCACACTTTTCCAACCACCCTGCACATACATCACTTAGGGTTAAGATGGGATCCTTCATCAGTTCTAGCCTTGGAGCTTTCCAATTTCTACTTTCGCTTGCTTGACACTCTTTGTGGTGTCCCATGATGGTTTTTTTTTTGGTTTTTTTTTATGGAGCAACCTTATCTTTAAAAGATGATATAATGCTCAATAACCAATGATAGGGTTTTCATGATAAAAAAATGAAAATAATTAATTATAATAAGGATTTTTTTTTGCATTCTAGGAAATAATCTGTGTTGCACATAGCCACAATAAAATCGTATATATTGTGAAGCGGCAAGGTCTGCTAAAATATAACCAATGTGGCCCCTGACAGATACAATCATTAAATTTACATCTAAAAATACAAAAGTATAAAAGTGCCAGAAAGTGTATTTGTCTTCTATTTATTTTCAAGTAATAATTTTATCACTTATTTATTAAAACTCAGAATTAAGCATAATGGTGGAAAGCTAATTCAGCCCTGGCAGTATCGAAAAACACAATTATATAGGTCTATGTATATAATTAATCATTTGCAATAAAAGAAGGACATGAGTAATGTATTGAGTACTCCGAGGCAGTTAATCTTTCTAAAAGAAGAATATATTAATTTATTGTATATTCATATATATAAAATGTGTCCATTGCAGATACAAGACATTCACAGTATCTCAGCTCTATTGTTCTGACCTTTATACTTCCCTACCAAAGTCTAACTTTATATAAGTAATACTGCAGTAATTATTTGAGCAGGTTGTTCAGTCAAGCAAACTGAACCTTTACCCCTGTGAATTGCTAGGAAGCTCTTCTTAGGCATTAACGAGAGCCATTTGCTTCCTTATAATGGAGCAGACTAACAGCGTGCCAGTGGATGAGTTTTCCTCGAATGTCTTCTCTTTCACCCCACCTCAAAACAGCAGACCTGAGTCTCAGGTGTCAGATGGAAGTAAAGCAGGAGCCACCTTACTATTTTCAGGAATTTTTTTGGGACTGGTTGGAATTGCGTTCACGGTGATAGGGTCGATGAAACGTGAAGGTCAGAACAACTTTGAGTGGACTCAGTTGATTGGACCAATCATGTTAACAGTTGGCGTATTATTTGCACTAATTCCAGTGTGCAGGTTTAAGTTACATATATGTAAATCACGTAGAAGCAACGAAGAAACTACACCAGATGGGGAGATGCCTTCAAGCCCTCAGTCCTTTGTTTTCAGTGGGATCAACCAGCCCATTACCTTTCACGGTGCCACAGTGCTTCAGTACATTCCACCACCCTACACAACCCAAGATGTCTCAACGATGGGTGCTACCTCTACAACTCCTCTTCCCAATGCTATCTTGAGTAATGGGACAACATCGCCATTGTGTCCACCTCAGTATTACAGTGTTTATCCAATGGACAACCCAGCATTTGTAGGAGATGATACGTTTTTGACTTTACAATCCACAGGGGATGCATACGAGAGGTCTGTATGTTTCCTTACAGAAAAAATATACATTTTTTTTCTTTCAAAATGTTAATTTACACTGATACATAGTTGAAAACCTCTACAGTCTGTTTAGATTTGATGTTTGAAATAATGAAAAAATATATAATTCTGTTATTTACTACAGTAAGAATTGCTGGGAATTCAAAGTAAATAATTGTTGAGAATTTAAAGTGAATTTCAAATTTAGAAACATTGTAAAATTGGAAACATTCCCAGCTGTGATTCCAGTTAACCTATTTTAGTCAAAAGTAAGAATTCACTTTAAATTCCAGATGATTCTCACATTAATATATAACTCTGTAATGAATAGTCAACTTAATGTAGTGGTTTTGGTGTCAATGGCCTGTCCCTGCAGGCTCAGCAAGGTAAAGGTCTTTTCAGAAAAGACAGTGTTTACATTGTTGCCTAGTAACACCTCTAGCAGCTGCCACTCAGACGGCCACTAGAGGTGCTTCCTGTTTCAGTGCTGGATTGTGTGCAGCATCTACGTTCAGTGTCTCCACGCTCTGCATGGAGACACTGAACGCTTCCCATAGAGATGCATTGATTCATTGCATCTCTAAGAGGAGATGCCGATTGGCGCAGCACTGCGTTTTGCAGCGTATGCACAATAGCCTCCCTTCATGTTGGAAAACAATGAATTGGCTGTCATCAAGATTGATGATCTCAGCCATGGGGTTGTGACCAGCTGCTACAAGACCAGCATGGCAATGGTAAAAAGGTAAGTTTAAATAACTTAACACCATTCTAAGGGGGTCACCTACACATGAACTCCAGAACTAAAGTGTTAGGAATACTTGTTTGCATTCCTAACACTGTAGTGTTCCTTTAATAAGGTAAGTTAAAAAATAATGTGTGAGATGCTTCTATGCGAATATATTAAGTTTTGGATTGTAATTAAAGCTCACAAGTGTCAAATCAAATCTGTCTCAGTAGGTATTAAATTATGATAGCACTCCAATCTACACCATGGAATGTTAAATGGACACTATAGGCACCCAGACCAATTAATCTCATTGAAGTAGTCTGGGTGCACTGCCCCAGTCCCCTTAACCCAGAAACGTAAAACCATGCAGTTTCCGAGAAACGACAAAATTTTGCAGTGTTAAGTCCACCTCTACTGAGGAAGCTTTACTGCACGTGCGAAAAGCTTTGAACATTAGGTCCACCATCGACTTGACGTTGCGGGTGGAGGATAACTAGCCAGGACCAAGGGAGCCTTGGTGCTTTAAAAACAGGTACGTTAAAAAGGGTTTGTAACCCTTTATTTACCTAGGGCAGTTCTACAAAACAGGGACAGGGAAACTATAGCTTTAGAAATACAGGTTTGTATTTCTAACGCTATCGTGTTACTTTAATGGACTAATCCCTTTTGAGTGAATAATGCTCAGTTGACCTGCTCATCTTTGCAAACCTAATACTCATTCCACCAGATGCATTCAACCAAATTGATAATAAAATCGGTTTATTAATTTTGAGATTACTAGCATACTGTGTACAAAATAATTGTCAAGCACGTTGGGTTTGTTGACATTAGTCACAAAAAATTACTTTTTCCCTTTGTGGTCATTACTGAAGATTGGAAATACCAAGCTATTTCATAAACAGAACAGGTTATTCGTCAACTACGGAATGAGAAGAATTGACATGGGAATTTGAAAACTTTGGCAAAATTAGGTCTAATGCAAGTATTCTAGTCTAAAATGATTCTTGATTTTGTCATTAACATTGAAAGTGTAATATAAAATATTCCTACATATATACAGATTGGAAAAGCTGTCAGACTCGAACTTACACAAACAAAGAACAAAACTTATTAATGGAAAACATGTTTCCAGATGGCGACATACAGGGCAGACAGCTTCTACGAATGTTCACAAATGTATCCAAACTGAAATATGTTATCTAACAATATAAATGGTAAAATATGTAAGTGGGGGCCAGAGGGCTGCCTGGGAGACAAGTAAAAACTAACTGTCTTTTTGCACATGAAGCTTATGGCTGTCAGTGCGGATGGTCCAATTCACACGGTGCAAAAATATTTGTTGAAAGATGGAGGCTGCTGGAATCGCGAGGTGTGTAATTATGTATCCCTGCAACCTCCATCAGTGGGACCTGCTCTATGTAAGATGCAGACTTTGTTTTCCCCATATCTATTGTCACCAAAAAACAGCGACCTGTGTCTGGAATGTCTTGAGCACTGACTGATCTAACCCAAGGGTCATTCTCAAACACCTCCAGGGACTCAATACACATTTATCACAGGCCGGCAGCCTGCCCGGCGGCCCTTGATAGAAGAGCAGATCTGAAGAGCATTGAGATCATGCGACACCAGTCGAGTCACAAACTCATACAGTGCTGGAATAGCAAATAATGCACAGTATTCCTGCCTGGTGCCTCACCTCTGCCGTATTCTGCTAACAGACATCACAAATCACCAGTTATTAATATGCCAGAAGAATAGTGAGGATAGGGTGCAGCCCGCAACCTTATATACTTGCAGCCCAGAGGGCAATTGCCTCCTGCGACCTAGGCCAGCCCTCCCTTGAATAGAGTTATAATTGGAGGAGCTATAATTTAACTATAATTTTGAGTTACATATGTTTATATGGACAAGGCATAGCGTCCGTTGTTCTATATTTATTCCCATCGTCCTGTTGTGGTTGTGATGGCAGTTACAGTTCAATAACAACTTGAACGGGGGACACATTGTAACCCTAACCATATTGCAAATCATCAACATGCCAGAACAAATGAATGACATAATAAAATAACTGGATTTCAGAAGGATTTGAAAAACCTAGAGGTTTCTAATTATGCATTGCTACAATGTGCACAGAATCTAGATAATGTATCTGCAAGCGTTGTCCAGATAATGTACGTGCGCTGTCCAGATAATGTATGTGAATGCGTTATCCAGATAATGTACGTGCATGCGTTGTCCAGATAATGTACGTGAATACCTTGTCCAGATAATGTGTTTGCGTTGTACTTGACCTTTATTGACTGTTGCACAGAGTTAACTATTAGGTTGTTAAGAGTTCAGTGTTTATAATTAGCTGTAAATCAATGGCTCACATTGTATCCAGATAGGTTAAATGACTTTGACACCATATGGTGCCTTAAAATAATGTAAAAAGTTAATTAGTGGAAAATTATTATTGAGCAAAGTTTAAAGTACAGTTAGTTCTTATATCACACATACTATTTGTATCTTATTTTCCATTCTCAGCAGCTGAAACCGCTAAATTGCTTCTGTAGAAAATACATTATCAGTGAATTATGTTCCTTATTTGTCTCAAGCTGAACTTGATACAGAGCTACGGCACTAATTAGTTTACTGTATTTTAACGAATGGGATCTGAAATATCCTAGGCAGGTCATTAAAGGAACCAGTTTCACAAATATAAAACTAGGTAATTATGTTACAGTGGATATGGAAATACATATTTAAAATTATTGTTTGGTAATACTTCAGCCTATCAAGGTTATACACTAGTCCGAATGGCCCTTTACTGAATGGGGCAAAAACATTCGGCTGCAAACAGGGTCATTCAGAGTGCAAAATCTAGACGTTGTTGATCAATGTTTTTGTCATTCAGGACCGAGCTAATGAATTAAATCTGGGTCCTGAGGCTTCAACTAGGTAGCAGCCAGTGGGCAAATAGTTTTAAAAAAACAAAAACCCTCTGGTACAGGTAAATTATGTGACAGCTGGTCAGGATTTGCTAGCTAGGCCCCACATTAAAAAAGTTAAACAGGACTTCTGGTAAAGGAGCCAACAGCAGTGGGTGCAGGCAAGAAAGCTCTGTCTTAGCAGTGGCCATATTTGGGCCTGCTTTCATAGCAGCCTGCAGCCAGGTCCCCAATCACAACACTTGGTGAATGAAAGAGCACCTTGAGTCTGATATAGCCATGAGCGAGCGGACGCCATGTTGGCTACACAGAGAGGTGAGGGGAGAAGTCCAAAACCAGATGATCATGCACTCCTGAGTACCAGGTCAAGCACAATGAACAGATCCAAGAGCCACCAAAGAAACAAGTACTGGGCTGAAGGTAGGTCAAGCACTCACGCCATTACAGACACAAGGCCTAACATCATGTGAAGAAAGCTGTACATCACCACAAGCCTCCCAATCAGGAAGGGTCCCCCCATGCTCAAATGGATCTACACAATATGTCCAAACCAACCTACTACTACATTCAAGAGAAAATACTTGTAAATATCTTATTTTATTATTTTTTTCCCCAACCAAAATACCTGCTTGTCTGTTGACTTATCCTGTCTGTTGACTTAAAGACTGTTGACTTATCCTGCATCACAATAAAGGAAGTGGTCAGTCCAATATATTACACTAGAACCTGCTATGCTCATATCCAGGTCACCTACTCAACATAATATCTCTGCTGTGAAAAGTCTAGTAGGCTTAAGGGCTGTACATACTTTATTTTACTTTTGATACTTTACTTTCTCTTTTGAGACAAATATCACAGTTACATGGTATAATACTATCCAAACATTTAAAATATCTTTCAAAAACACTAGACATTTGTATAAAGGAAACATCTTCCACACCGCCAAGCCCAACAACATCTGACACTTTATTCATGCCAGACCTATCTAATAACAATGCCGCTTCACTAGCAGATGATAGTACGGCCTCACTGTGGCCTAAACTGGAGGCAAACTTAGACTTCATACAACATACTATTTGACGATCTGGTCGGCAAAATAGCTGCTAACTCATCCAGACTTCATAGCTCCGAAAAAGGGCATAGTGACCCGGAAGACTCCTCAATTACACTACAAACACAACTTTAACAACAATCTGATCTCATCTGATCTTATTTCAAGGCTCCAAATAAAAACAGGAGCAGAAGAAACAAGCTCCGCTTTATAGGACTTCCAGAGTCGATCAATGTCCTAACCTTACTCCCATTACTGCAAATTTGGATACTGGGAGTCCTGAATCTCCCCTATAATTCTGACACACTCCAACTAGCACACCCCTTAGGACCTGAAAAAAACTTGACGCCTGCAACGAAAAAACCAAGACCAGTAATCATCCACCTGCTGAACTTCTGTGACAAGGAAACCATACTAAGTCCTGTTTCTGGTATGCAATGGTTAGTACCTACCAAATGTGTGCAAGAAAGGGAAAATGGGCTCCCAGTGTCATGGGTGCCCAAAGCTCTTTAATGCATGTGGGGAGTGAAGGTTAGCCTGCCTGGCCTGATCACACAGAAGAGATACTATTGCACAAATTGCTAAAAACTTAATGCTGGCCATGATAGAAAGGTGTTAGAATGCACAATTGAAGTCAGAGTGCACATGATGACCACTTTTGACTGCCGAAAGGGGTCCATAACACGTCAATGGGGACATGAATGTCATGGAGCAATGGATGAAGGTTGCCTTGTCTTATGAATCACGTTTTCTTATAGACCAGGTGGATGGTCAGGCGCGTATTTTGTCATCTACCTGGGGAAGAGATGGCAGCAGGATGCACTACGGGAAGAAGGCAGGCCGGTAGAGATAGTGTTATGTTTTGGGCAATGTCTGGTAGGATACCTTGGATCTTTGCATTTATGAGGATGTTACTTTGACATGTACCACCTACCTAGAAATTTTTGCAGACTACGTATATCTCTTCAATACTGTTCCCTGGTGGCAGTGGCCTCTTTCAGCAAGATAATGCACTCTGCCACACTGCAACAATTGATGAAAAGGGAATGTTTGAGGAACATGACAAAGAGAAGTTCTTGTCTTGGCATCCAAATCTTAATCCAATTGAGCATCTGTGAGATTTGCTGGAACAACAAATACGATCCATGGAGGCCCCACCTCGCAACCTGCAGGACTTAAAAGATCTGTTGCTAATGCCTTTGTAGGGGACCTACACGATATTAGGGAGGTGGTTTGTGGCTGATCATTGTATATGTGCATGTTTGAATGTTTATCTATGTGTCTGTGATTCTGTGTATCTCTGTATCTAGGAGTGTGTATATTTCTTGTAGCGTATGTGTGCGTTTCCTGCTTTCAGTGTGTTGTTTCACTCTTGTGTGTTCACACAGTCAGTGGGGAGATCTTAAATTCCCTTACCAGCCTGAGCAATGACAGGGCATCCCTGCAAAATTGATATTCTTATTGTAGGGCTGGAGTTTCATGTCACAGACATAGACCAACCAGCACACTAATGACACCAGTTGCAAAGAAATTTGTTTGTAATAAATTAATTTCTTTGCACTTGGTAAATCGCGTATGATTCCGGGGTATAGGAGCATACACCGAAACCATACACAATTTCTGTAGTGGAGTGGCTGGTGAATTAAAAAATATTACATTTGTCAATAAATTCATAGACTGATACACCAATGTGTCTCCTGCATGACTTCCTCAGACTTTGATCCTTTTCCAGTGGTGTGTGCATCAATGAGGAAGTTGCTGGGACACCCTTCATTCCTAAAATCTCATTGATTTCTCTAAGACTTACAGCTGCTACACTGAGCATTCCCAACACCAAAAAGATGGCGCCTTACTGTTTTCAGTGGGAGTTTTTATCATAAACCTCTAAGTAGAAGGAAATAGAGTCCAGCATTTGGCAGCAGTTTAATTCATATAAAGACATGCCATGCAATATTTCCGCCATGATGTATTTGAGCCACGGCTCCAGGCAGCAATCTGACAGGGGCGGCATTTTGACGTGGGTGTGTGTATCTGTTTGTATGCGTGTAATGTGTGTGTATCTGTATGTAGTGTGGGTATCTGTGTGTTTTATGTGTGTGTATGTCTGTGTGTTTGTGTTTGTATGTGTATATGTGTAGTGTGTGTATATGTATGTAGTGTGGGTAGTGTGTGTGTGTGTGTGTGTTTGTATGTGTATGTGTAGTGTGTAGTGTGTGTATCTGTATGTGTATCTGTGTAGTGTGTATCTGTATGTAGTGTCGGTATCTATGTGTTTGTATATGTGTAATGTTTGTAGTGTGTGTTTGTATGTGTGTCTCTGTGTATGTGTACTGTGTGTATTTTGTGTGTGTGTTTGTGCAATGTGTATCTGTGCATGTGTAATGTGTGTTTGTGTCTGTATGTGTGTAGTGTGTAGCTTGTGTATACTGTATGTATGTAATGTATATCTGTGTGTGTATCTGTATGTCTGTGTATCTGTGTATGTCATGTGTGGCAGTGTGTGTATCTGTATGTGTCAGTGTCTGTATGTGTCTGTGTGTATGTCTGTGTATTTGCAGGCATCTCAGTGTGTCTGTACATCTGTACGTGTGCCAGTCCCTCATGTGTGTTAGTTTTTGACACACTAATACACATGCAGATTTACAGACACTCAAACACTGCCACTCATGCAGACACATAGACAAACAGATAAATCACTGACACACATACAGATACAGACACACAAATACAAACACTGATACACATGCATATACACAGACACAGTGTATAGGTATACATCCCCAGCATACACAGACATATACTACATCCCCAGCACGCACACAGACACACACTACATCCCCAGCACACACACAGACACACTACATCCCCAGCTCACGCACAGACACACACTTCATCCCCAGCACACACAGACACACTACATCTCCAGCACACACACACTTCATCCCCAGCACACACACACACTTCATCCCCAGCACACACACAGACACACACTACATCCCCAGCACACACACAGGCACACTACATCCCCAGCACACACAAAGACACACACTTCATTCCCAGGACACCCACATACAGACACTACTATTGCATAAGCATAGATGTTGTTTTTTTTGGGGTGGGGGGGGAGTAGCATTTCATACTTGGATCCAGGCAGCACAATGTCTTGGGCCGGCCCTGTGTGGGCCTAAAGCAATACTTTAGACATCGAAACCACTGTCAATGAAGTGGTCTGGGTACCATGTCCCCCATTTTAACCCTGCAAGTGAAAACATTGCCATTCATTGCAGGGCTCAGATGCCTCTAGAGGTGTGTACCTTTAAAGCTGCAGAAGCTTTTACAGATGATGCAGTTATAAGCAGCTGAGTGTAGGCAGACAGGGACATGGGGCCTCCTTGCATAACGCTTGTCGGTGAAGCATGTAGGTGACTGAGTTATGCAAGTTCAGGCTCCATAAAATCAAAACCAGATAAGATAAAGTGAAGGCTACAAGCAACCAAATCACTAAATAAAATGGAAAAAAATTTTTAATCTGGTTGGATGTCTCATTCTGTACATACAGAATTCAATGCAGAATCTCACATGGGGTTCAATCCGTAAACACTGCACTGTACCAAATTAAAATCAGAAAAAATATCCGATAACTTGGCTATTTTAGGATACATTTTGCAATTTTGTTTTATAGACACACACTCCAAGCACCATTACCACTACAGCCCTCTGCCGTAATTATGGTGCCAGGAATGCCCTGGCATTATCCCAAATTTAATATACAACTAATTTTAGCCTAGTATGGCAACTTACCTGGATCTTGTTGGGTGCCTGGTCTTCTTCAGCAGAGGAAACCAGGTGTCTCTGTAGAATAAAGCACAGCTGAACTACATGCACAGGCTGAGAAAGGGCAGTATTTACATTAAAAAAGCCCGCAGAGACAGGCTAAACACACAAGAACAACGAAATTAAGCTATAGTGGTTCTAGTGTCTATAGTGTTCTTTTAAAAGGGCACTATAGGCATCAGTGACCACTTCATCGGGGACGGATGGACACTAGTGTTAGGAGTACAGTTTTGTATTCCTAATACTATTAGAGTGTTCATTTAATTGTGTTTCTGGTCAGAAGGTTCATTTTGGCATGTGTTTAGGGTGAAGATCAAAATTAGATCTGGTGTTTGAAAGTCACACTATAAGGACAAGTCTCATTTCATGGCTACAGTTTTTTTTTTCCACTTGAGAAGTTTTAGTGATTTCACATGAAGATAAATTTGCGATCATACAGGTGATTAAGCAATGTTTCAGACAACTGTAATGAATACCGAGGATACTCACAGTTGTAAAGTATCAATATGCGGTCTATTGCCAAACTCAAATAGAACATAATTAGAAATCAACAAAACAAACTAGCCAGAGAACCAGTCATCTCCTCCTGCACTTTACCATGAGTACAGGGTCCAGGGTTTGCTAAGCACTATGTTCATCACCAGTCTCTCGAAGGTATAGCATATACCCTGTGTGACCATGGCTTTTTTTCGTCGTTATAAATAGATGGCATGGTACGTGAGATTTGGGCATGAAAGCTGGGTACATGTGATGCAGTGCCATTTGTGGATTTGGGCTGATATTGTAACCTGCAATGCTGGAAGGATTCCCTCTCACAAAGATCGAACCAGTGCACACTCAGTTCTGTAGTCTGGCTGGGACTATATACCATCTCATAACTATTTTGTATCCACATAGATCTCACCAATGCACACTCCCACCATATATGGGTGTACGTGTCCCTACAACCACTCTTCCTCCAACATGCCCCTGTCTCTACCCCCCCCCCCCCCCCCCATGTGTGTTCTGGTCTGGCTGGGACCATATACCATCTCATAGGTATTTCCTATACGAATTCTAAGTGGGATGTACACTGTGGGAGCCTCCTTAACATAGAAAAAGAGGAGGACGACTCCCCCTCGGATATGTTACATTGAAGGTCTCTGGCCCCATTTCTGTTTAAAGGAGCAGATACTTGGGTGATAGTATATCAAAATATGTTTAGGTATTAGTGGTTTTTAGAGGTTCTAGGTGGGGTTAGTGACAGCCCATTTGGGTAGTTGATCTGATGACTGTGATTTTTAACATTTGGTTTTTATTTTATTTTATTGTTGCAGGAACCCAGCTGGTACACCTTCATCTGAGAACACAGAGGAAACAATCACGTACAGAGACCCCCCTCCTTTATATCAAGATATATTTCCAGAAATTAAATGATTACAGTGGACTCATAAATGTCAGGGCTGAATCATGCAGATGATAAATCAACTTTGAATTTTTACATGCAGCCTCCTTCCATGGGCGCTTAGATAATGTATAAGGTAAAACCAGACAACAAATGATGGGAATAATTGTTTGAATATATACACATCCTGTCTGTGTCACTTTGTTCCCGTCAAATGCTTAGTCTTTTTATGCAAATATCTTCATATAAATAGAAATTTTTACATTTTAACACATTATGAAAGGTAACGTAGAATGTTTTCAGAAACAATTACATTATCAATAAAATCTGTGATGTATTGCCTTTGGCAGTATTGTAGGTGACGACAGGAGCTCTGATATAAAGAATTGAAATAGCTCTCGTTTTGGATCTTTGTGATAAAGTCCAGTTTAGGGTTAGTTATTAGACACGTGTTTGATTTTTTTTTTTTTGGAACCTAGTAACACATGAGCTTCTCTGTGTCGCAAAACATTAATGGGTTATTTACTAAACTGGCAATTTGGAGCAATTTCAAGAAATGTCCAATTTTCGGCCAAAATAACTAAGCTGCAAAAATGAACTAAGGTGGACGATACTGTCCTAAAATGTGCCTTTTCCTAGTGAATCCTCTACAATACCTTATTCAGTGGATACAATGTAAATGTATAAGACCGTTTTGTTTCTACATATATGAAAACATCTTAGATATTTTTTACATATAAGAAGTAAAGCAAACTTGGTGTGAATATGCTATGCACTGCCCCAGCTCTACCCTGTAAAGGAAGCTGAGTATTGGCTGCATAATCGTGCTTGGTAGCTCCATTAATAAAGTCATGAATGGAGTGGTACGTATGCTGACAGTAGTTATGGTGCAGCTACTTCAGATTTTGCAGCAGATTTTGCAGCCATACCATTCGTCATATTTGATGAATGGAATTGCTGTCAAGTGATGAACGACATGTGTAAGGAGTTTAATGGATACATGAGAGCTTATTGCAGAAGCCACAGCTGACTGAGGAAGCTCTACAAGAGTGAAACGCGTTTTGGCTTATCCAGGACTCTTATGTTTTAATATTTTATATCATATGTTATATGTTAATATTGTATTAATAAATTTAATTATTTTAAAATAAATCCTCTGGAGCCTACTGAATCTATTTAGGGGAAGTGCCATCCCCACAAATATTAGCACATAGCCACTACTCCTCAGAGCCAGGATACAAGGCTCTGAAAAAGGTGAGCATTCTACTTATTGTCACCACTGCATCTATTGAGACAGACTACACATGTGTTCCCTTATCTCTATGTTTTATCTTTGAGATACATCATAACGTGGATTGCAGGTGTGATGCTGCCTTCAAAGTATACAAGCCTGATTACGGAGCCAGTTTTTACAAACAGGCTCTTTTAAATGTGTGTTCCACTTCACGACCATTTTATCTGATTTTATTTATATGTACCATCTGCACTTTATTGCTTTGTCTGTTTTTTTCACATGTACTGCACATTAACTTGCTATCAAGTTATATGGGGTAAGTGTACCCCGCTATTCAGCGCTCCACTTATAGGTGTAGGTTTTGTTCTAGATTTTACAAACTATGGAGATCTGGAGAAAAAACAGATGATTTTAAATTATTTTGTTTATTTTTATATTTTTAAATGTATTATCAGTATAATGCATTACAATGTGTCTCGGCTCTGGCCTTGAGTGTAATTTTAATGATGCAACTCGGTATGATCTCAAGGTAGAGTCTCAGATGTTGTAGAACTACTCATGATGCTTTGCCTCCCCTTAGAAGGACAAAGCATCATGAAAAACTGCAATTTGTTGGCATCTCGGGTTCTACCTTTTGGATGCCTCTCGGTAACTTCTCATGAAAGAGAACCCTACATCAGATATTGATCTGGAACCATGCTACAGGCCTGGGTGTCAACTGTATGAGAGACCAGTAAGATGTCTGAACAATCACAAGCCCCTGCCCCCCGGGAAAGCATTGTGATCAAAAGGCAATCGGCCCAGGAACAATCCCATACAGAGCTGGACTAGCAAAGCTCTGAACAATTCCTACCTGCTGACTGACAACAGGCATCCCAACATACCTCCAGGTGTTTTTAATCAGCAGAATAATGGTGCAGTGAGACTCCAGACCACAGTCCCTGTATGCTAGTAGCCAGGTGGACAATAGCCTCTTTAAAGCCCTTTTTGGTTTTTGTTTCTCTGATCAGTTAGTATAGTTTTTGTTTTTCCTTTTCAGCCCACATTGTCTATAATACCTCCATGTGTTCTTTTTATTTTTTTTTTTTATTTTTTTTTTTCCAGTAGGCTGTGTATGAGCAGGACGGACTAAATGAAGAGAAATCACAATATATTGCAGTGTTAGATTAGTTTATAGTTAAAAAAAAAACAAGGTAGCTATTACAGTTGCATGTCAACGAGCACTTAAAAAGAGAAATGAGATGTAAAAACAAATCTTACATTACTGTTGTACAAAGACTAGGTTCATATTCAGGGTATCTGTGCTTCAACAAGTGCCTTGATCTAGTGATTCATAGCACATCTGTACAGAATATGTTCCTCTGTTATTACCCCCATATTGCATCGATTGTACAACGTGTTGCTTTATATATTTATATCAAATGCTCATTTTATATTGTGTGTATATGCTATGTTGTTCCAGGTTTGCGTGGTAGGACTAAGAGTAACAAAACCTTAAAACATGCATATATCATTACACTCTTATTTAACCATGAATCCCTTCCTTCCCAAAATATATATCCGGAGCTAACTTTCATTGTGCAACACAAAATTAGGCGCAAAACCCCCACTTTCCTTCGTCTGTACTCCAAAACTGGTTTTCATTGTCCAGCAAGAAAAAAAAAATCATCACCATTCTTTTCCTCTGCCTTTTTGCAGAGGGACTGTAAATGGCTACCTACCTCTATCCTGCTCCTCCAGCATTCTAGAAGTCATGGTTCTGTAGGTTACCATGAGTATATTCTGTTGGCAATTTTAGGAAGCTACATTTCCATAAATGCCAAAAGATAAGCTGGCTATTTCATGATTTCTCTTTTTATTGCATCTATTTATTGTATGTTACAAAAATAATATTTCTGCCCATGTTCTAATATTTTGGACTATATGGCCTCCATGTAATGTTTTTTTGGATAAGCTTTTTCAAATGATCTGTCTACAAAGATTTCAATAGACTTCAATCATGACTTATAAAGAAAATATGTGAAAAGTTTCTGTTACAGATTGAAGCTTATCCAAAAATATTAAAGGAACACTATACAAGCGTTCACCATGACGTCACAACAATAATAGAAGTTCTTCCGGGTGGCAATAACCGAAGAGTTCTCTGATGCCATGTACCGCGGCTTGCTCCTTCCACCATGCAATCTCCCCCCTCCCTGGCAAGGTAAGAAGCAGGGAGGGGGAAATAAACTATAAATCGTTTTGCATTATGCATGCAGGCTGGGGCTAGCATTGGTCTGTCGGTGTGCATGCCTTGCTGTAGGTGTGCGTGGCTGGAGTTTCAGGTCAGTGGAAGCCGCTCGCGTTCTGCCACCCGGAAGCATCTTGGCAGAAATGTTTACAAACATTCTGATAGCTCGTATAAGGTCAGGCATACAAACATATATTACTGACTCTAAATTGTTAAAAACAGCACATCTAGCAACCCTGCCCCCCTAAATATTGTAATATCTTACCTTTATTCCTGTCTGCTTATGCTGGCTCTGTCCCTGATCTGAAGTGGTGATATGAGCCAATCACAATGCTTTCTCAAAAGGAAAGCATTGGATTGGCTGAGACTGTCAAGGATGCAGATCGGGAGAAAAGCCAACACAAGCCAACCACAGCCCTGGCCAATCAGCATCTCCCCATGGAAATACATTGCATCAGTGTATCTCTATGAGGAAAGTTCAGTGTCTCCATGCAGAGGGTGGAGACACTGAATGTCATTGCTGAAAATTGTGAAATATTGCAGGAGAAGGAATTCTATAGAATCTGTACATAAAACTTTACCTCCCCCCGAATATATCTGCAAATTCTGAATATATAAATGAAAATGTAAGATTGTGTGTATTTTCATAACTTTTATCCCTGAACAATAATCAGTAACGTTCTGTTCTATTCTCCATGCATTACTGAAGTATCCTATGTTTTAAATAAATATGTGACTTGTTTTAATTAAACAAACTTGTAGTTGTAGGGGATAACATTTTCATTTCTTGTGACATCTTTGTTTAAAATGTGCTCTACCTCAGATAATCTATAAAATATTTTATATTAATAAAGTGAACAAAAAAACTAAATTTGTCTTCAGTGGGGGAGATTTATCTAACTGCCTGTAATCTCTCTGTGTGAATGATAAATTCTAATGGTTGTTCCATTTGGGACTCTTTTTTTTTTTTTTGTTTTCTTTATGAGTAGCTATCTCTATTAATTCATATTTTCCCTTTATTTTTTAACCAGAAAAGCATTTTATTTCCCAATGTTCTCTTACTGCACCTGGCTGTCTGGTAGAATATGCGTAGACTCTTTGCACAGTATCCTCAATTGTGAACAAACAAACACTTTCCAGACTACTTTTTTTTTTTTTTTTTTTCCATTTGAAACAAATAATAAACTGGTTTAGAACACCTCGATAAACTTCCCCAAATGTATCTGTAAAGCGGTTTAAAATAAAATAATTATGGGTGACCGTGCATCTATAAATTAACTTTGCCCTTGTTATTTCCTCTTTCAAATTTATTGTATTAATGTTCGCATATATTTTATACCAAATTATTTTATTTTATATTGGTTACATTTATATAATGGTTCAGATCTATATAAAATTATACCGGTCGGAGCTGGTGGAGCCGTGAAACTTCATCGTCACTGTTAACCATTAAATATATCGTATTTTTCATTTTTTGTGATTTCCTTATTTCAAAAGTAAACTGACACCCATTAAATAAACCTTTCTGTAATACAAATATAGATCACTGCTATACGGCATTTACATGTCTCCGAAGCTTTGCGTTTCCTATATCACAGTATGATCTACCTTGGGATGAGCCATTTAATGCCTGTTTAGGGATCTGATGCTGTGAAAATAAGAAATCATTCATTTTATATTTCACATTCCTACTTTGTCTCATGTACGTCTTCTGTCTGCGCTGGATTTTCAGTGACATTCCAACGCAGTATTTCAGTATTTGCAAGTTTTTTGTTTTTTTTATAGAAATTCTTTATGAAACACTCAAAACATTTCCACTTTCACACCCTCCCTTTTTGATATAATTACAGTCCTTACTTATGTATCTTGAAGGGTTACTCCAAGCACCATAACCACTTCAAACCACTGTATGTCATCAACATCATCAGCAATCCTGGAATGAGAGTACTGAGCTAACTAATGTCAATTCTGTGCATAATTTTTGCATAGCGGGTTTTTCATTGGCTGAGAGTGATCGTCTGCCAATGAATGAATGATTGGCAGGATTGGAATCTGGTTTCTGCAGCTCTCCAGAAGTCGGATGCATATTGTCACCCAGCATTAACCCTTTCCCACAGGTTTGAGTCGTACTTTCCTCTTCTCATTTTCTTGCCTGATTGGGTTAAATAACAAGGTGATGCAGACTAAGGAAGGGAACTTAGATTGATAGTTTTGATGTGACAGGGATTTGTATCTAGCTCATAGCTTTGTAGGGCGACCATTATGTTTCACGGAGTCACTAGAGGTCATTTTAAAATACGTACATGAGATAAGATCACCTAGAAATGGTGAAGTTGTTTGCGGTGTTATGGAGGGTATTTTTAGTTAGGCAGCTTTTTCCTGTTTTTTCACGACCCAGTAAATGTTAAGTGAATTATTTACTGGTGAAAATAGTGCAGCAGAGTGATATAAAAAAATATGTTTATGGTTTCTGCACCTCTGTGTTCAGAGCAACTTCACCGTCCCATAATGCTTTGGGCATCTACTGAGAAATGTCTAAATAGACCTATCGAAATAGTTCAAGCTGTAGCTATTACTCAATGATCAAGTTGTTCATAAATCTTACACATGTAGGCTTGTTTGGGCATGACCTCCGTCAACATTTTTCTTGTCTGTCAGTTACTTGTTGTGAAATAACCCCACTGTATAATTGTAAAGCACTGTAGAAAAGCCAATGTTTACTATACAGTACTATACGGTGGTTTGTCACACTTCACTTGCAACAATAACTGTCACCTGAGCTGTGGAGTTAGTGTGACCCAATGCTTTTGTTACCATGGAATCGGCAAAATGCCATAAAATGGATGGCAGCCATCTTGTGACTGCGTTCAGTGAGCTGTATCAGACAGAGGTTAACCTGCCTGAGTCTTTCCTCATAGCTATGTTCCACAAGCTATGACTCTTGTCCTATATTTTATCCTTGGTTCCTCATTCTCCCTGCTAGTTGCCTGGACCTGCAGGTTACAAATAAAGCTGTATTGGTCCGGGGCCAGTATAAGGCTGTCTGGGCAGCTCCATGGCCACCTCCATGATATCTGCAAATGTTTATGATTCACCTTGCAGAAACACATAGAGACTGGGTCTGTACCAACTACAAAAGAACAAACACAGCAGCTGGTGAGTGCCCAGAACTACAGGTGATTGAAAAGAAGATGTGGGCCTACTTTTGGTTTGTAACCTTATCTTACTATCCAGGTGTTAGATACACTAACACTAACCACTACCCACTGCATAAGCACTAAATAATAACCATACCTCTGTAGTTCCCGATCATGTCCTACAGTTGTTTAAGAACCTGCTCCACACTCACCAGCTGACTGACTGCTGGAGGGCCTTACACCCCGATGGCAGGGATTATTCCCATTATTCCATTCCTTATGACAGATACTCCAGACTGGACTACTTTTTTTGTTCCCTACTACTACCTCCACTTAGTACAGCAAGTAGATCTGGGCATGATACGGAAGCTGAGAAGGCCTTTGACAAAGTGGACTGGAGTTTTCACCTGCAGACCTTGCAGGCCATTGGAGTGGGACCGAACATGAACAGCTGGATTACGGCGCTCTATGACAACCCCGGGGCCAGAGTGTGCATCAATGGTGCCTATTCGGAGCCCTTCCAAATAAGATGTGGAACTAGATAGGGGTGTCCACTATCACCCCTGCTCTTTGTCCTTGTCCTCGAATCATTCCTTCAGGCAGTGAGACAGAACCTAGATGTTGGAGGACTACATATGGGAGCTAAAATGCATAAAGTCGCAGCCTACACTGACGACTTTTTATTTCTCATGGCCACACCCGAGACATCACTCCCAATCTCATGAAGCAGTTTGACAGATATGGCATCCTCTCTAACTTCAAAATCAATTACTCAAAATCGACCATAATGAATATCACCGTGCCAAAAGGGAGAACTGATGTGCTGCGCAAGAGCTTTCAGTTCCAATGGTCAGACAGAGCACTTAAGTATCTATGAGTGTGGCTCACAAGAGATCTCTCACAACTTTACCAGATGAACTCAGGAAGAACTTTGAAGCTTGGACTCTGCCCCATATATCCTGGATGGGGCATATTGAAGTTACGAAAATTAACATATTACCACAAATTTACTTGTTCCAAACGCTACCAATTAAGATCCCACAAGCATTCTTCACATCGCTCCGGATGCTAGTAATAAAGTATATTTGGGGCCCTCACAGACCCAGGATACGCTATCAGACTCTCTTGAGGCCGAAAGTAGAGGGGTGGGGGGTTGGCTGTCCCCGACTTCCTCCATTGTTACCGCTCCTCCCATATGCAGAGAGTACTGGAATGGGTTAAGGCACGGGTAGACAAGTTATGGAAGGAGGCCCAGGCCCAGACAGGCAGATTCTTAACTGCCCTGACATGGAAGGCAGGAAACTATTAAACCAACAACCGTGTGTAGGGGCCACCCTAGTCTTTTGGCACAGAATCGCTCCTAAGTTGGACCTTTCCTCTTTCCCTTCACCCCTTTTTCCCTTAATGAGTAACCCTGAATTCCCCCCTGGAATGGAGGGCAAGGCATTCACATGTTTTTTCGCTTTCAAGCAGGCTCGGATTAGGCACATGACAGAGGGAGACACTTAGATGCCTACCTGACCTCTTAAACGGAACACCAGACACGTTCCTACACAGACTAAAATATGAACAACTGAGACAGTTTACACCCTGTTCCAACTTATTATGCAAATTCTATTTAAGTGTCACAAAGATTAAATATTTGTTTTTCAGTTTAACTCATGGATGGCATTGTGTCTCAGGGCTCTTTTGATCACTTAAAACAATCTTGGACATCTGTGATAATTAGATTGTCAGGTGAGCCCAATTTAAGGAAAAACTACTAAAGGAGGGTGTTCCACATTATTAAGCAGAGCACCATTTTCATGCAATATGGGGATGAAAAAGGATCTCTCTGCTGCCGAAAAGAGTGAAATAGTTCAATGCCTTGGACGAGGTATGAAAACATTAGATGTTTCACGAAGACTTAAGCGTGATCATCGCACTATTAAGAGATTTGTGGCTGATTCAGAGCACAGGCGGGTTCGTGCAGATAAAGGCACATTGAGGAAGATTTCTGCTGGTGCCTCTGGAGTCCCACGGACCTCAAGGTGTAGAGTCCTCCAGAGTCTTGCAACTGTGCATAAACCTTCAATTCGGCCACCACTAACCAATGCTCACAAGCAGAAACGGTAGCATTAGGCAGAAAAATACATGAAGACTAATTTTCAAACAGTCCTGTTCACTGATGAGTGTCGTGCAACCCTGGATGGTCCAGATGGACACCCTGTTCCAACAAGGCTGCGACGTCAGCAAGGCGGTGGTGGAATCATGTTTTGGTCCGAAATCATGGGAAGAGAACTGGTCGGCCCCTTTAGGGTCCCCGAAGGTGTCTGACTGACCACTTTCTTCCCTGGTACAGAAGGAAGAACTATGCTTTCCGTAATAAAATCATCTTCATGCATGACAATGCACCATCTCATGCTGCAAAGAATACCTCTGCATCAATGGCTGCTATGGGGATAAAAGGAAAGAAAGTCATGGTGCGGCCTCCATCCTCCCCTGACCTCAATCCTATTGAGAAACTTTGGAGCAGCCTCAAGCAAAATATCTATGAGGGTGGGAGGCAGGTTACATCTAAACAGCAGCTCTGGGAGGCTATTCTGACATCTTGCAAACAAATTCAAGCAGAAATGGTCCAAAAACTCACAGGTTCAATGGATGCAAGACTTGTGAAGCTGCTATCAAGTAAGGGGTCCTATGTTAAAATGTAACGTGACCTGTTAAAATGTTTAAAAAGTTAAAATGTTGTTATAAGTTTGATTGAAATAGCTTTTGATTTCAGTAAATATGCTGCAAACACAACAAATTACAATTTTCAGTTCTTTACAACCTATAAAGTGTTTTGAAACTTACTGTGTGTAATAATTTGGAACAGTGCATTGTAAGTTTTTTATGTTTAAAAAAAATACTGTTATCATTAGGAGGTTTGTTCAATAAAATTTGAATTGTACTCTTAATAGTTGTATACTGACTGTTATTTACATCAATTATTTAGGTAAATGAAAAATATCATTTGCACAATAATTTGGAACAGGGTGTATACGCCAGATACCCCAACAACCAAATCTATTTAGAGCTTTAACCCCATTTGAGCGCATGTGTGTTGACCCAGACCCACAACCACATGCGATCTCCCTCCTATACTTATTACTACAACAAAACTTAAATCTCCCAGCGCAATCATACATGATCATCATACATGATAATATGGGAAATGGCAATCGGGGAGAGTTTTACACCACAGCAGTGGGGGGGAAGATATGTGATCTAGTACAGCATTGTGCCTTAGCTAGTAAAACCCAGGAAACCACATTTAAAGTATTATCTATGTGGTATCATTAAGTACAAAAACTTAAACAGGCAGACAAATGAGAGGAAAAAACTTTATTTTTAAAAAAGAAATTATTTATGTTGTGGAATTGTACAGATACGACAAGCAAACCCATATTTTCCACACAATTTTGGTAATAAATGATAGCAGTAATCCAACCATCAAATTTCACTATATCAAGGCTTAAAAAGAAACAAAACAGTTAACAGCTCAGAGATAATCACCATCATACATCCAGCCACTGGACCCATATTCCTGGTCCAAATGAAGGTCATCATTAGCCAGGACCATAACTTCAACAGGTGCCAAGGGCACTGTAGGGCACGCAGGTGTTCCGTTGGATCTTCCGTCACCGACAGACTTAGCACTGTATTTCCATGGGACACCACTAGGTTTCCCAATGTTCCCCACTGGGATTATGGGATCTAATGATGTTTTCCCTTAACAGTCTTGTGACCAGCATGAATCTGTGTCTCTCCACCAGGACAAAGAATGGTAAGTCATTGAAGACTCTAATATAAGACTTGTTCACGGGAACGGTGGGGTGGTTCCTCGATTGGACCTGAATAGCCGTTTTGACTGAAATGTCCTAAGTGACGGCATCCACAGGGGCAATTGGAACCATCCGGATTATAAATACTGAATAGATGATAGATGAAGTTCTGCCATCTCCTTTCACCTCCAATGCCCAAGCCAAGTTGTTTGTAAAGTCTGGTAATGTTTGGTAAGTCCATCATGCAGTTGCTCTGCATAGCCGGATGTTTCTTCTTAGGTGCCGCACAGTGCGGGTAAGTCGCTAGACCTGTTGTGAGAGAGACTCCACTTGTGATTAGGTCTCTGTGAGCCGGCCTTCTGGTTTCCTCTATCGGGTCTCCACTTTGTTAATGTGTCTAGGTAGTCCTCCCATCTCAGTCTGTATCCCAGTCAGGTCCGCCTTCCAGACCTCATGAAGGTCAAGTAGGAGCTCTTTAATATCCCCTTTATTGAAGGGGGCAGTGTCTGTTTCTGAGTCAGCCCTTTATGGCACACTCCGCTCCATGCCTGTGAAGCCGTAGGTCCCTCTTCATCTTGCGATACATGTAATTCACTGGAGCATCGTGGCCTACCAGACTGAGCATGCTGTTGTGGCCTAACAAATACCAGGCAAGTGGGAGCCTTCTGAATGGGTAAATTTGCGTTTTTTTTATGCCTCCTCTTTATTGTGGGTTCCAGAGTAATATTTGTTGAGCGAAGTTTCTCCAATTTTGTGGAAATTTTGTTTTTCAGTGTATGAAGCCAAAAGTCCACACCAAGAAGTCTAGTCGGTTGTACAGCTAGTCACACGCCCTGGGTGTCAAAACCTTTAAATTAATAAAAAGAAAGTATAAAACAGGGGAAAGAGAAAAAAAAAAGTAACATGGTTGGGATAGTCTAAAGTGCAAGCATGGCTGAAAACTGGGCAAGTTGATGCCACTGAGAGAGGAGAGAGAGAGTACGGGGCACCGATGAGTAAGAGAAAAGGGCGGAAGAGAACAACGAGAACTGAAAACTGTGTCTGGAAAATAAGTGCAAGAAACATAACTAGTTTGGTAAAACTGAAAGATCCAGGGTCCGAAGCTGGTAAGGGAGATAAAGCAAGAGAGATATGTATGAAGAGCCTTGTCCAATGTCCTTATTGGTCCAGACAGCCTTCTATGCTTGATGGCAGAGCTGCAACTCCGTTATTAAATGATCTTCAACTCTGTTATTAAATGATCTGCAACTCCGTTATTAAATGAACAAACAAATAATTTTGTACCCTGTTTTTCCTTGTTTTCTAATGTATTTATTTATTACATTTACCTCGTGTTTTTAGTTATACATAAGAAAAAGTGCTATACTATACCTAACTATAGTACAATACTATATTAAAAGTTCTATAAAAAGGGGCTAGTTTTTTCTAGTGGGGAGTGTGATCAGCATTTTTTAGCATTTTGTGGAGATTAAGTAAAGTTCACTTTCAGTTGTTAGTTTACCCACAATCTATCAGGCAAAAGCATCCCACGGAAGTTAAACTGCAGACATCATGAACATGGGAGAACAGACGGCTGTGCCCAGGTATTAAGATCTGGCACAATTAAGGAAAGATATTGAGTGTAAATAACGACAAGTGGCAAAAGGGAAAGTATAATCTTGAAAATACAAGGGGCATAACAAAAGCAAGTTTAAAAGAAAAAATAACAGTGCCACATTACCCTTAGGATGGGGTGTAAAAGGACGTGTACATGTATCCCTCGTTGAGAATTCCAGTATGGGTCCTCTATATATAATATTTATAATTTTACTTTGAAAAGGAGAGACAGATGAAAAGCTGTTTTTATTAACATCTTTTTTTAGTTGTTTCTTATTTATCTCTTGGAAACATGTGGCATTGTGTTTACCAGATAATAACCCATTTCAGATTCATAATTAAAGGGACTCTATATGCACCCAGATCTCTGTATTGAGATAAAGTGTTCTGGGTGCCATGCCCCTGTCTCTTTAACCCTGCAACTGAAAGCATTGCCATTTTGCAGGAACAACATTGTTTTCATTGCAGGGTTAGCATGCCTCTAGTGGCTGTGAAGTAGGCAGTCATTAAAGGAGCTTCTGCAGATTTAACTGAATTAATCTCAGCTATAGCTCAAATAACCCTCATTAAAAGCATTTGACTGGCACACAGCATTATGCCGCGCATGTGCACTTGCCTTCCAAAACTTCTCTATGGGGAAGCATTTGATTGGCTGAGATCATCTATCTTGATGACCTCAGCCAGTGAGACGGAGCAACAGGATGTAAGATAAGTAAAACCTACCTATTAAACCTTTATAAGACACCTACATAGTTACGAAAACTTGTTGGGTTTTTTTTTACTCCAAAAGCCAGAGTGTTCCTTAAATTAACACGTGAAGCACTAATATTGTTTAGAGCACATTTGCTAAACACTCACGAGAAGTAATTTCAAATGAGATCCACTTGAGCATTAATTAAATCCCGTGGATGCCTATGTGTGAATGGCAATAGATAGTTATTTATGAATGTCTTAATGCAAGTTTTAACTGCCCTAATTATAATGAAGCCTTACTATGTAATTATACATTTGGCCTTTATTGAAATGTATGGTTATTTGCAATTGCCAGATACACATCTGTTTCTCCCTGGCGTGTTTGTACAGCATGTTGATGCTATTTTGTTTTAGTAAATGTAAATGATTGTTATGCAATTAAATCCTGTCATCTGCCTATGCAACTTTGTAAACCCATTATGGATAATTAGAAAACGAATTCCATAACAATATTAAGAATCCTAAAAAATGATGTGCAGTAAGCTATACGAAATTTCTCCAGAGGGCACCAACCTTCCGTCATTGTCAAACTATGAATGTTTTCATATGTGCCAGATGGTTCTGTGTGCGTTCCACAAACTAGGTCTGATTTAGTAAATTGAATTGTAATTAGCCTTCCATAGGAGTGTGTAAATAACGTGGGTACAAATTAGATATACTATATTGGTTTATTTACCCGCTTTGGTGAACAATGTAACGTACTTTGGAATAAATAAATGAGCATTACGTAGGTATGTACTGCTTCATAATGGTCGACATCTGTTTATGTTTGAATCCATTTTTACTATTTATTTATGGCGACGAAAAAGAAATATTGCTGGTAAGTTTTCTAGAGGAAAAACTATGACGGTAAGCAAGCCTTTTATCAAGAATGTAAGATCTTGTGATCAGGCTGCTAAGTCTATTTACATTTTTTTTTTAAATATTGTTATTTATCAATTTATCAGGGAAACGAACCCTGCAGATTGCACTTCGGTGATAAATAGGTAGACAAGGTGGACAAGTAAAACAACACATATTGCACTTACAGATACAAAAGGTGCTGGTGAGTTTCTTCTCAAACAAGCTTACAGTCTAGAACAGGGGATTTTCAAAAGGTAGAACTATAGCTCCAGATGTGCTTATATACTCTCCTGTCGTACTTATACTTGTATATACAGTCTTATTTAAAGGGACACTCCACTGCCTAAATACAAAATAAATAAAATCAGTGTTTAGTAAATATATCCCAAATTAAAACTTGCATGCATTTAATTGTGTATTTTTTTTATTGGGGTAAATCTAAATTCAGTTTGCAAAACCTGAAGTTCTCTTGTCTGCTGCCTTTGCAAGCTCTCCCCTTCTAACCCCGCCCAGACTATCTGTGGCTGTCCAATCACAGACTTCCCAATATAGCTCAATGAGAAGTCTTTGTAAGTCTGGTGCTCTGGGCAATTGCTGCCTCTTGAGGTCAGCTGCATTGAGCCAAAGAAACCAGGAAGTAACATTACCTGTTGTCTGATTGAAAGCCATTTCTATTGAAATCTGCACTGTTTGCAAAATGAAAAAGAGAGCAAACTGAAGTGGTTTAGGGATCTGGAGTGACCCTTCAATAATGAAAATTCTACTTTACACCTTAGGTTAATACTCTTGGATAAAGCTGTGATCTACAACTGCGGGGTATAATAGTCACTAAACTTTGGATTGTGCTATGCTGAAAATGAATTTTAAAATGTAGGCAAAAAGTTCTGATTTGGCAAAATGCTCTAAATCTTACCAACAGTGACAGTTTGGATATTTAAGAGTACATGTTGCAATTCAGTACTCAGTAGGATTCTGAGTTTATTACTTGAATGTCAGTATGACACAGCACATCATTCTGGGATTGCTGAGTCATTAATATTGTGGGTTCTGGAGATTAGTAAGCAAACCAGGAAGCAAACCTCATGATTATTATCATTACTTTAATCTATACTGCTTGTAATTTAGATATATCATTGCAGAGATTATGTTTTATTACATACCTTGAAGTTGACCTTGCCATTCAGACATTTGCGGATAACAGATCCACTTTGAATAGACCACTACCTGCGACCCTTTACTCGTACATGATTATTGTGTTGTGAATAGCTTTTATGCTATATCTCCAGCTATACATAGAATGTTCGACTGATCTGCAGACTGTTTGGTAATACTTGGACCCTGGAGAATGACTGAAACAAATGTCCTTAGCTAGAGTGCCCCCTGCTGTTTCACATCATTACATTCTAACTAACTGACCAACTAAGTCATTTATTATATTTTGTTTCATGAATAAGTGTCAGTATGGTAAATAATAGCAAACAACATAAAACATGGTGCACTGATCTAGCTTGCATTAAAAATTGCAATGAGTCCTGTTCATGAAAGTATAAAATGAATATGACTATAAAGGTCAACATGTGTCTGCTATCATCATATATCATTGATACAGTAGTTTATCACAAAATGGTGGGTCGGGAAGTAATAAAAGGGGTTATGCATCACTGGTAAAGTTGGTACAAAGCTCTTTAACTTCTCCAATGCTCTGTTCATACACTGCAACACAAGATGATTAATTATACATGGCAGGGATGATATATGGAATACTGTGTATATGGAAAGTCTATACTAGAGAGTCTTAATCCACCCTAGCAAACATTTTGACCAATCAGCCTACCTCACTATGCATCGAGCACAACTAAACCCAACTGCCTTTACGGGTGAGCTCATTTTACTTTTGCAGGTACACCTTAATTGTGCCAGAGATTTTTCTAAATGTTTGAATAATCAGCTTGTTGGTGCCTCGTGGCTCTGCCCCCCATTTAAACTAGTTACTGTAGGCCATTCAATAACTTATGAGGTCACCATATGACCTGGCAGTAGTCCCTGTGAGTTAGTAAATCATTTAGTAAATAGAAAGACAGGGAGAGACAGAAGGCACTAAGTATTCATTAAACGAGTGTAGCCCAGACTGAGGATTGCCTAGTTACATAGTTACATAGTTAGATAGCTGAAAAGAGACTTGCGTCCATCAAGTTCAGCCTTCCTCACATTTGTTTTTTGCTGTTGATCCAATACGAGAGTGGACCTCTGCCATTGTTTGTGGCCATGAATCAAAATTCTAAACTTTGTGGAATTGGCTTTACTGTATTGTGTTCCCTTACAGTCCCCCCCTAACCCTCAGAACGTGCAATATTTGGGATCCTGTTACCCAGTTAGAACATTTCTGCAAGATTTCATTCAAGTAAAACTATAAAAGTTATAAATGTTGCTTTGTTGACTAGAGCAGGAACCAGGGGCGGACTGACCGGTCGGGCACTTCGGACATGGTCCGAGGGCCCGGCCGGGAGGGGGGCCCGCCATCAGGGGGCCCGCCCGCCCCTTTAAATGCTGCAGCCGCCCGAGCGCTCTCTTAAGAGCCTCAGGCGGCTGCAGCTTCTCACCTCCCCTCCCCTGTAGCTGTGCGGTCCGCGGTGCCCGGCCGGAGTGATAGGAAGGTGCTCAGTGTGCACCTTCCTGTCAGTCCGGCCGGGTACAGGAAACAGAAACTCCTGTTCCGCGCGGAACAGGAGTTTCTGTTTCCTGTACCCGGCCGGACTGACAGGAAGGTGCACAGTGTTTGTGCACCTTCCCATCACTCCGGCCGGGCACCGCGGACCGGAGTGCAGCTCGGTCACGCTACAGGTGGGGGGGGGCAAAAAGAGGAGGGGAGGGGTGGGCAAAAAGAGAAAGGGAGGGGAGGGGGGCAAAAAGAGAAAGGGAGGGGAGGGGGGCAAAAAGAGAAAGGGAGGGGAGGGGGGCAAAAAGAGAAAGGGTGGGGGGGCAAAAAGAGAAAGGGTGGGGTGGGGGGGCAAAAAGGGGTGGGGTGGGGGGGCAAAAAGGGGTGGGGTGGGGGGGCAAAAAGAGGTGGGGTGGGGGGGGCAAAAAGAGAAAGGGTGGGGTGGGGGGGCAAAAAGAGAAAGGGTGGGGAGGGGGCAAAAAGAGAAAGGGAGGGGAGGGGGGGCAAAAAGAGAAAGGGAGGGGAGGAGGGGCAAAAAGAGAAAGGGTGGGGAGGGGGGGCAAAAAGAGAAAGGGTGGGGAGGGGGACAAAAAGAGAAAGGGAGGGGAGGGGAGGGGAGGGGGGGCAAAAAGAGAAAGAGAGGGGAGGGGGGGCAAAAAGAGAAAGAGAGGGGAGGGGGGGCAAAAAGAGAGGGGAGGGGGGGCAAAAAGAGAAAGAGAGGGGAGGGGGGCAAAAAGAGAAAGAGAGGGGAGGGGGGCAAAAAGAGAAAGGGGAGGGGGGGCAAAAAGAGAAAGGGGGGCAAAAAGAAAAAGAAGAGGGGAGGGGGGGCAAAAAGAAAAAGGGAGGGAGGGGCAAAAAGAGAAAGGGGGGGCAAAAAGAGGAAGGGAGGGGCAAAAAGAGGAGGGGAGGGGGTAAAAAGAAAGGGGGGGGGGTAAAAAGAGAGGGGGTAAGGGGAGGGGGGTAAGAAGAGGGAGGGGGTAAGAAGAGGGAGGGGGGTAAGAAGAGAGAGGGGGGTAAGAAGAGAGAGGGGGGTAAGAAGAGAGAGGGAGGTAAGAAGAGAGAGGGAGGGGGGTAAGGAGAGGGAGGGGGGTAAGGAGAGAGAGGGGGTAAGAAGAGAGGAGGGGGTAAGAAGAGAGGAGGGGGAGAGTAAGAAGAGAGGGGGTAAGAAGAGGGGGAGGGAAGAGTAAGAAGAGGGGGGAGGGGGTAAGAAGAGAGGGGTAAGAAGAGGAGAGGGGGGTAAGAAGAGGGGGAGGGGGGTAAGAAGAGGGGAGGGGGTAAGAAGAGGGAAGGGGGAGGGGTGTAAGAAGAGGGGGGCGGGAGTAAGAAGGGGGTAAGAAGAGGGGGAGGGGGGAGTAAGAAGAGGGGGGAGTAAGAAGAGGGGGAGGGGGGAAAAGAAGAGGGGTAGGGGGGAGTAAGAGGAGGGCAATTGCCCCCTCCCCTGTCCGCAGGCACCGTGCGGGCAGCCGGCAGGGGAGGGAGGAAGAGAGGACCCGGGAGTTCAGCCTGCAGCTCCTCTGGGTCCTTCTTGCGCGAGCACCGATCGTTGCCGCGGTTACTACGGCAACGTTACGGCTCTGGCGAAAGTAAACTCTAGCCCTGGAGCTACGGGCTAGAGTTCACTCTCAACACTGACCACCAGGGATTCCTGGTGGTTGCAGTGGTGAGAGTGAACTCTAGCCCCTTAAACACACTACCCCCACACACCATACACATTCACACACTGCCCCCCATACACACACACTGCCCCCACACACACCATACACATTGCCTCACACACACACACATACACTGCCCACCCATGCACACACAGCCCCCCATACTAACATTGCCACACACATACACAGCCCCCTCATACACACATTGCCCCACACACCCTACACATTCACACACTACACCCCCTCACACACTGAACCTTTCACACACACTGCACCCCTTACACATTGCACCACTGCTCCTATACCCTACAACAGCCTCATATCCCAGCAGACCCCAGGTAAGTTGTCAAACTGTTCTTAAACGGTTTGACTACTTACTCCGGGAGGGGGGCCCGGCCCTCCTTGCACCATAACGACTACACAGAGCAGTAGTGGTGTTTGTGCATGGATTATTTCTTTAAATAAATAATCTCCAAGTGCCCCAGTAGCCAGCAAGCCAGCCAGCCCACAGGCCGGCCAGCCAGCCCACAGGCTGGCCGCTGGCCAGTAGCCAGCCAGACAGCCCACAGGCCACCAGTTAGGCTTACAGCCAGCAAGCCCACAGCCTGCCAACCGCAGCCAGCAAGCCACAGCCTGCCAGCCAGCAAGCCACAGCCAGCAAGCCAACAGCCTGCTAGCCGCAGCCAGCAAGCCCACAGCCTGCCGGCAGTAGCCAGCAAGCCCACAGCCTGCCAGCAAGCCCACAGCCTGCCAGCCGCAGCCAGTAAGCCCACAGCCTTCCAGCAAGCCCACAGCCTTCCAGCAAGCCCACAGACTGCCAGCCAACAACAGTAATTAAGGTAAGAGGAGCCAACTTGGCCTAGGTATCAGCGAGCTATGTTGTGTTGCTATATTGTGAATAGGAACCAGAGTGTTGGAGAGACCCCCCTCCAGGCCCCATTAGACTCCATTGTAGTCTCTAATGGGACCTGGAGGAAATTCTTTCTAACACACTCTCTAAAGGACACTGAGATAGCCTCTGCTAGAATGCTCCCCCCCTCCATGGCCCATTAGCCCTCAATTGTAGTCTCTACTGGGGCCTGGAGGCGACTGTTTCCAGCAGAGACACTGAGATGGCCTCTGTTAGAAAGACCCCCTTCCAAGCCTGTTAGACTCCATTGTAGTCTCTAATAGGGCCTGGAGGGGATTCTTTCTAACACACTCTCTAAAGGACACTGAGATAGCCTCTGCTAGAAAGACCCCCCTCCATGGCCCATTAGCCCTCAATTGTAGTCTGTACTGGGGCCTTGAAGGGATTATTGCACTTTTGTTCCTTGTGTCTAAAGATTGTGTAGGGTGTGGCTGGAGGCGGTGCATGGAGGCGGGACATGGGTGGCGCTTGCTGCGGAGTATGGGTGGGGCCTGTAAGGGGGCCCTTGATTTATTTTGCCCGTGGGCCCTGAGGGTTCTCAGTCCGCCCCTGGCAGGAACTACATCAGGGACTACATCTCCCATAATACTTTTACATTCATAATGCTTGGAAAGCATCAGGGGAGATGTGGTCAGCAACATCTGGGGTCCCAAAGGTTGCCTGCCCTATTTAATTTAATTTAATATATATATATATATATATTGGCAGGGATATTTTCTATAGTTACACAGGATGTCATACGGCCTAGATTTAATAACTTTCCAAATGATTTATCTACAGAAATCACCATTAACATCTCCAGGAATTTATGTTGATCAATCATTTGGAAAGTTTTTCCAGCAGCACCGGTTGGAAAGATTATTTAATTGAGGCCTCTTTTAGTAGGTTTATTTAAAAATGAAATAACTTGATCTTCAAAAAACAAACACAAAAAACTGGCTTGTCTTGTGATATAAACGGATGTACATATGGAAAAACAGTCAGCTAGACAGAAAAAGTAGATAGATAGATATATAGATAGTGATGTCCCGAACGGTTCGCTGGTGAATGGTTCCTGGTGAACATAGCTTGTTCGCGTTCGCCACGGACAGCGAACATATGTGATGTTCGGTCCGCCCCCTATTCGTCATCATTGAGTAAACTTTGACCCTGTACCCCACAGTCAGCAGACACATTCCAGCCAATCAGCAGCAGACCCTCCCTCCGAGACCCTCCCACCTCCTAGACAGCATACAATTTAGATTAATTCTGAAGCTGCATTATTTCTTTTTTGTATTATTATTATTGTTTTTTTTGTGTTTGTGTTTATTATACATTATCCCCCCATAGCCAGTAACCTGTGTTTATTATACATTTTCCCCCATAGCCAGTAACCTGTGTTTATTATACATTATCCCCCCATAGCCAGTAACCTGTGTTTATTATACATTTTCCCCCATAGCCAGTAACCTGTGTTTATTATACATTATCCCCCCATAGCCAGTAACCTGTGTTTATTATACATTTTCCCCCATAGCCAGTAACCTGTGTTTATTATACATTATCCTCCCATAGCCAGTAACCTGTGTTTATTATACATTATCCCCCCACAACCAGTAACCTGTGTTTATTATACATTATCCCCCACAACCAGTAACCTGTGTTTATTATACATTTAATGGGGACTGCTTTGCTTAGCTGTGGTGGAGCTTGTTGGGGCTGTGGTGGAGCTTGTTGGGGCTTCCTGCTTGTTATTTGCTTCCAAAATTGATTAAAGAGTCTGTCCAGCTTAGACTCAATATCCTGCCATGCTTTGCTGGTACCAGGAGGACACGCGGCTGCCACCATATTGGGAGAGTCGCAGATGAGTATGTCAGCCTGAGCGGCTGTGCTCTGTGCGTCCATTAGCTCCAGACAGCCTCTCAGGGGTGGACCGGGATAACCCCCACCGGTCTGGGGGGGGGGGGGGGGGGGGTGTAACAGAGCTCCTGCCGGGAAGTAGCTGCTCCTGGGCATCCCAGGATCGGGAGATCGGCCACCTCTCCCGCCCGGTGAGCACCAGGCCACACTTGCCACGCGGAGGAAAGTAAGACTCTGTCGAGTTGCTGACCGCTATTAAGCATGTCGGGTCGGTCAGGTAGGAGCAACATTGCTGGGTCATCCCCTTCTGGGGTGAAATTCGCTTGTTGATAGCTGCTTAAAGTGAGATATTGAGGGAGCTCACACGAAGTGCGTCTTTCCTCCATGACAGCTAGGCCCCGCCCCCCGGAAGCTGCATTCTTAGTGAGAGGAGGGACAGTGTAGCTGCTGCTGATTTAATAGGGAAATCGATAGCTAGGCTAGTGTATTCAGTGTCCACTACAGTCCTGAAGGACTGTCTTCATCTGATCTCTGCTGTAAGGACAGCACCCCAAAAAGCCCTTTTTAGGGCTAGAAGATCAGTCTGCTTTTTTTTTTTTTTTTATACCGCATACTGTGCCCACTTGCCCAGTGCCACCACTCATATCTGGTGTCACAATAGCTTGCATTTAAAAAACAAACAAACTTTTTTGACTCTAATATAATAGCAGTCTGTTTCCTTCACACGTGTGCGTTTCAGGGCCTGCCAGGGCACAGTGTCACACCAGTGCAACTCATATCTGGTGTAACAGTAGTGTACATTAAAAAAAAAAAACTAGAAATTTGACTGTGAAATAATAGCAGTCAGTTTCCTTCACACGTGTGTGTTTCAGGGCCTGCCAGGGCACAGTGTCACACCAGTGCAACTCATATCTGGTGTAACAGTAGTGTACATTTAAAAAAAAAAATACAGGGGGCTTGTTGTCACCTTTCGGGGACCCTTGGTGTTGTACGTGGCTGGGTGGAGGAAGAGACCTGCAATGACAGCAGTGAGGACAAGGAACGGGACATGGCTAGCTTGGTATCCAACCTTGTGCAAATGGGGAGTTTGCGGTTGTGCAAATGGACTGTTTGCAGTTGTTTGTGGTGCGTTAAACGGGGAGTTTGGTCAATCACTGTAAAGCGGGCGTAACCCTTACACTACCTGATCGATACAACATCATACCTGATGTTTTATTTAAATTCTTTATTTTGGTGTGCGCATGAAATAACAATACGCCTTGGTGTGCCACAACAGCGACATCAAGGTACATCAATGAACAGTTGCATTACATGTTGTGGCAATCGATTGTCAGGCATATTTTTCTTTTAGGTTGCAGATAACAAAATTGCAGTGGTTTAGGTTCTTAAGTAGCGTATACATTTGGGAGTTCAGTGCAACTTTAAAATATAACTGTAAACTAATAGAAAACATCAATGCTATTATAGAGAGAGCTCGATAGTTAATCACTTCATACATTTTTAGGTTAACTTGTGTAGTCACATACTTGTTCAATGTGTCTAAACAGTAATATAACAGGCTTATCAGACATGTCAGGAGCATATAAGAAAGTATCCTTTAGTGACTGCAGTAAGTAGGTTAGCATATAGTGTGTTTAGTCTGGGTGATGCTATGCAGCTCTCAGGTACAGGGTAGGTATTAACGTGTCTAGCTGTGTTTCCTGCGAGTTGTGCTAAGCCTGTTGTGATTGCGTCACTGTCAGCCTTGTGAGCTGCAATTGAGACCCCCTGTGATCCCCTGCATTAGCAAGACTAAAAACGTGAGACCAACAAGTAAAGAGAGAATGTTTGTCATCAAATAAAATACAGTACTTGTAAAAGTCCAGACCGGGTGGACACTGTGCCTGGCGGTATGTCTCAGCCACTACCGGTTCAGCCGATGCCCTGCTGGGGGCGAGTGCTTTCTCCCAGTGTTGTTTGTACTTGCCATCTCTCCTGTGTGTGGGAGCTCTGGGCCCCTGTGCTTTGCGGAGGTGTGTTTGCCTGCGGGTGTAATGTCCCTTTGGCTGGATGTTGCACGGACTTCTCCTGTGTTGGGCTGGGGCCGCGCTGCCTGTGCCGTCTTGATGTGGTCCCCTCCTCGGATCTTGCACCTTTCCGGGTCTCCTGTCCGTCTGGGCTTATCTTGCCCTTCTGGGGCTTAGTTCGCCGATTAGGGTGCCGTGGGAGTTTCCTTTTCGGCTTCTGTTGAATCTCTGGCCCCGATTTGCGCGGGTGTAGTCTCGGGAGGGCACCCCGGTGGAGCTCAGCTTTCGTGGGTACAAGTTTTGGAGGGGGTTTTGTGCCATGCTGCTGGATGCCTCATGGTGAGGTGTTTGGCCCGTCAGCTGTTGGAGCTGTGTTCACCTGGGGTTGTAAGTGAGCCTTCATCCGCTGCCAAAAGGTGGTGAATATTGCGTTTAGTCGGCATTCTATGTTCAGCCAGGCAGGTTGTGGACAGGCTGTGTGGGTAGTGTCTGCCATTTTGGGGAGCTTTATGGAGGCAAGGTCAGAGCTTGTCATGATGGCCTTTGTTCCACCGCTTTGCAGGGGTAATGTGTGGGGGTAGACCGGGATGACCCCCACCGGTCCAGAGGGGGGGGAATAGGGGTTCAGAGCAGCGGGAGAGCGGCCGTCTCTCCTGTGCCCGCCATTTTGCTAGGCCGCACCTTCATGTCGGGTATTTGGGGTCGCTTGTTTAGTATCCTCGTGTGTCCCTTAATGTCCCCACACTCTGGGTGGCTGTTAAGGCCTGATTAGTTGCCGTTTTTGGCGTGGTTCATCCGTTTTTTTGCTGCGTTTTGCAGGAGCTGCTATGATGAGCGTCTTCCTCGCTCCGCGGTCAGGCCCCGCCCCATACCTGATGTTTTAAAGCACGTTATTCCAAACAATTTAGGAATGTTAGGTGATTTATGCCCTTTATGGATTAAAACCAGACTCTGCATCAACTATGTTATTTTCCATGGGAGTTTTGCCATGGATCCCCCTCCGGCATGCCACAGTCCAGGTGTTAGTCCCCTTGAAACAACTTTTCCATCACTATTGTGGCCAGAAAGAGTCCCTGTGGGTTTTAAAATTCGCCTGCCTATTGAAGTCTATGGCAGTTCGCCGGGTTCGCCCATTCGCGAACATTTGCGGAAGTTCGTGATTGCCGTTCGCGAACGGAAAATTTTATGTTCGCAAACATCACTATATATAGATAGATAGACAGACGGACATTGATGGAGGAAGACAGATAGATAGACGGACAGACAGACAGAAAGATAAACAGACAGACAGACATAGATGGAGGCAGACAGACAGACAGGATGAAACGTAGTATGCAGTATACCAAAAAAAAAAAAAAAAACATAAAAAACGGTTTAGCCAGAATATTGTATTCAATTTTTTTGCAGGAAGGCACTAAAAGAGTTAAAAAGCCTCTAGCAAGGAATATGAGAGTTCATGTCTTGGAAAATGATTGTGTGCTGTAAGCAGATGCCATTTAGTAAACACACAATGTTTATCTTATCTATTCTAATTTTCCAAAATTTACTTGAAACAGACGAACATTTAAACAAACATTTAAATAGAAAAAAATGTGACTGTAACCATTTTTTTTTTATTATTGTAATTGTTCATCATTAAAAACCTGATAATTTTTTCCCAAATATTTTTGACTATTTACAGGACAATTATGACTTAGGTACAAAAAATGCATCTTTGTTACCCAGATCCCAATATAAAGAAATAGGGGTATCCTATCAGGGGGGAAAACGGTACAACATGTACTGTACAATAAAATAATGGTCTAATTTAGGAGCCAATTGTCCACTCACAATTTTAAAGTAATTTAAGAGCCAATTGGCCACTCACAATTTTAACCCAGATCCAAAAGAAGTCTATCATGCAATAAAAGTTGCAATTCAAAGATGTCTAATAACAGAACTGAATCCGGTTAATTCTTGCAGTTAAACATTCCTACAGTAGTATTTAAGGTGCCAATATGAAACCTTCATTAATGATAATGTCAGGCAGTCCTGAAATTCAGGAATTTGAACGACTGCTTTAAGAATATGCACCTAATATAATTTTAAAAATCATTTTATATAATACTATATGTAATTTTGTATATATTAAAATAATATTTTACAATAATTTTTTTTGTAAATTAGTTTTGTTTCTACAAAGCATAGAACATTATAACATTCAGAGTTCAGCAATATACTGTATACATACAGTATAAGTATCAAGTGTACAGTTATACTAATGTCATCACTCAATTATGCTCATAGATAGAGGGTCAAAACTAGTAAAATTCATAAACATTACAACTCCATGGGATCAACTATTTACAAATCACATACAGAACTGCCAGCACTGGAATTAAGGGCCATATGGGCCTGGATCTGAAAATAATGATGGGCCTAATGGCAGAAGTTGAATTTACATTGTCATTGCCTTGATGGGCATTATAGACTATGTGTGCGGCTAGCCTATCTTTGGTACACATGGGTCTTCAGAAACTTTCCCTGTGTGATTGAGATGTCACAACATCTGGTAATACAACATATAAATACATATAAAAGCTGTAGTGGAACATTAGCTTGTTTTGCTGTTGTGGCAATATAAGCGTGTATTGTTATTCTAAGCACAATAAAAATAAAGAATTAAAAAAAAAAAAAAAAAAAGCTGTAGTGGAAGACACCAACTTGATAATGAACAAATGAAAAGCCAAACTGAAGATATTGGTATTGAAACAGTTTTTGGACTTATTGCAAAGCATGGAGTTCCAACTCCAATAGCTCCTATCTTCATCTGGTCATGGAACTGCCTTATAGAAGAGAAGTAAATGAAGGAACAAAAAGCCAAGGAGAGGAGGGATGGGGGACATGGTGGTGATCAACCAGTAATTTTGCTCAGAGACCTCCCCCCCCCCCTCTATGGAGAATAAGTTCTAGGAGAGGTGGCGTGGGGGGACCAATCATATCATCATCATCATCATCGCCATCATCATCAGATTTTGTTCATATGTGGTTCATATTCCATCAATCAATCAAACCACGTTTAGGGAATCTGATATGTTTTGCATCATGTGTGCTACATAACACCATTTTATATACATTGCCTTTTAGTCGAACAAATGATAGGATCAAAGTCAATCCAACCCCCCCCCCCCCCCCACTCCCCCTCCCCGTCCCTGTCCCTGCCCAAACTCCCCAAAAACTACCAACAAGTTAAAGACATTTAATTCGCTCATGGCAAGGAGCTATGAAAATAGAAAATGCATGTGTCTTGGCAAGATATCTGTCATGAAGGAGCTAATAAAAGAGATAAATTAAAACTTGAATGTGCTATTAAAAGGATCCCAGAAACCTATAAAGTCGTATTAAAATGAATAGATAGTTTGAAATCATTAGTACTAAATATACACATTTTGCACTTTTAATTATTTTCATTATTTTTTCTCAAGTGCCAGTGCATACAATAGCAATATCTGTATTTACTGCAAGATGGCGCTGTCTGACCAATGCATTTATTAATAGCTTTATAACGCCACCTGGTGTTTATAGCATCGCATTATTATAATGTGTTGCTAATGTGAATTCATAAAAGGGACGGGCATTTTAAGGCCCTCTTTATCAAATATAATCACCAGCACATTCAAAAAGGGGCAGCACCAGGGCAACAAGGCAACCAGGCCACCAGAGAGTTTATAAATATAAACATAAAAAAGCACACACGGGTGGAAGACACACAAATCCTAAAAATTGTTCAAATATAACCTTTAAATCCATGAGTTAAGATGTATCACTTCTCAAATGTATCCTAACTGCAACAACAAATTGCAACCATGCATCCCTTGTAATAGGTTGTAGCATAGGAGTCCTGTGATCATTAGTCAGCAACCTGAAAGGAGGCTGTTCCTAAACTTATGAAAAGAAAGGTCTTAAATAAAAACCTGGAGCTCCTATAAATGTATTTGAAAGTTCTACTTCACCTTCCACAGACAGTCAATATATATATATATACACAATTATATATACAGTATCTCACAAAAGTGAGTACAATCCTCACATTTTTGTAAATATTTTATTATATATTTTCATGTGACAACATTGAATAAATAACACTCTGCTACAATGTAAAGTAGTAAGTGTACAGCCTGTATAACAGTGTGAATTTGTTGTCCCCTCAAAATAACTCAACACACAGCCATTATTGTCTAAACTGTTGGCAGCAAAAGGGAGTACACGCCTAAGTGGAAATGTCCAAATTGGGCCCAATTAGCTATTTTCCCTCCCCGGTGTTATGTGACTCGTTAGTGTTACAAGGTCTCAGGTGTGAATGGGGAGCAGGTGTGTTAAATTTGGTGTTATCACTCTCACACTCTTTCATACTGGTCACTGGAAGTTAAACATGGCACCTCATGGCAAAGAACTCTCTGATGATCTGAAAAATAGAATTGTTGCTCTCTATAAAGATGGCCTAGGCTAAAAGAAGATTGCCAAGACCCTGAAACTGAGCTGCAGCACGGTGGGCAAGACCATACAGCGGTTTCACAGAAGTGGTTCCACTCAGAACAGGCCTTGCCATGGCCGACCAAAGAAGTTGAGTGCACGTGCTCAGCATCATATCCAAAGGTTGTCTTTGGGAAATAGATGTATGAGTGCTGCCAGCATTGCTGCAGAGGTTGAAGGGGTGGGGGTGGGTGTGGGGGAAATCAGCCTGTCAGTACTCAGACCATACGCTGCACACTGCATCAAATTGGTCTGCTTGGAAGTTGTCCCAGAATGAAGCCTCTTCTAAAGATGATGAACAAGAAAGCCAGCAAACAGCAGACTAAGGACATGGATTACTGGAACCATGTCCTGTGGTCCGATGAGACCAAGATAAACTTATTTGGTTCAGATGGTGTCAATCGTGTGGGGTTGCAACAAGATGAGGAGTACAAAGACAAGTGTGTCTTGACTACAGTCAAGCATGGTGTTGGGAGTGTCATGGTCTGTGCCTGCATGAATGTACTGGCACTGGGGAGCTACAGTTCATTGAGGGAACCATAAATGCCAACATGTACTAGGACATACTGAAGCAGAGCATGATTCCCTCCCTTCGCAGACTGGACTGCAGGACAGTATTCCAACATGATAACGACCCCAAACACACATTCAAGACGACCACTTTCTTACTAAAGAAGCTTAAGGTAAAGGTGATGGACTGGCCTAGCATGTCTCCAGACCTAAACCCTATTAAGCATCTGTGGGGCAGATGCTCTGAAGCTCTGGTGAACTCCATGCCCACGAGGGTTAAGGCAGTGCTGGAAGATAATGATGGCCACACAAAATATTGACATGGGCCCAATTTGGACATTTCTATTTAGGGGTGTACTCATTTTTGTTGCCAACGATTTAGACATTAATGGCTGTGTGTTGAGTTATTTTGAGGGGACAAGAAATTTACACTGTTATACAGGCTGTACACTTTACATTGTTTGAGATGAGTGTCATTTCTTCAGTGTTGCCACATGAAAAGATATAATAAAATATTTACAAAAATGTGAGGGGTTTACTCACTTTTGTGAGATATTGTGTGTATATATATATATATATATATACGTATATATATATATATATATATATATATATATATATATATATAGCAAGAAGGAAAGAGATGCACTCTCAGGTCTTTGTAGAAAAAACTCGATATTATTTAATAACAGGTAACATACATCTGATCAACGTTTCGACCTCTTCAGGTCTGACCTCTTCAGATGTATGTTACCTGTTATTAAATAATATCGAGTTTTTTCTACAAAGACCTGAGAGTGCATATCTTTCCTTCTTGCTTTACATACCCAGCGTGGGATTGCACCAAGGCAGTTTTTTACTTATTCATTGAAAGGGTGAGTTCCACTACACTTGTGTATATATTTATATATATATATATATATATATATATATTTATATATATATATATATAGTCACGCAGGTCTAGGTTCTCGCTCCGTGTCCAGGAATGACCCAAGGTGCAGACTGTGCAAAGAGGCCACTGAGACAGTTCAGCACCTAGTAGCCGGATGTAAGATGTTAGCAAGGATAGCGTACACAGAGAGACGCAACCAAGTTGCTGGGATTGTGTACCGAAACATCTGCACAGAATATGGATTGGACCTGCCTAAGTCCAGATGGTAGATACCACAAAGGGTAGTTGAGAATGGCAGGGCTAAGATCCTGTGGGACTTCAAGATCCAGACAGACAAGCAAGTGCTGGCCAACTAACCCGACATCATGGTGGTAGACAAGGAATAAAAGACTGCAGTCGTGGTGAATGTGGCAATACACAGTGACTATAACAGGAAAAGGAACATGAGAAGGTGGACAAATACCAAGGAATGAAAGAGGAACTAGAAGGATTTGGAAAGTGAAGGCAGTAGTAGTCCCAGTTGTGATAGGAGCACTCAGGGCTGTGACTCCCAAGTTGGGGGAGTGGCTTCAACAGATTCCAGATGGGACATCTGAGATTGCTTAGGAACAGCTAAGATACTGCGCAGAACCCTCAAACTACCAGGCCTCTGGTAGAGGACCTGAGAATTAGGAATAAACAAGCATACCACCCAGGACGGGTGAGAAAATCAATTTATTTATATATATTATTGTGATGAGTATACACACAGGACACAGGTTAAATCCTGCAATGGGGAACCATGAGATCTCTGACCATAAGAGTGAAGCTCTAGGAACATCTAAGATACTGTGCAGAGCCATCAGACTCCATGGCTTCTGGTAGAGGATCCAAAAATTAGGAATACACAAAAATATACCACCCGGAGGGTGAGAAACGCAGACTTTTTAAAATGTATATCTTTCTGCCTGCCTGTTATGGTGGGCTTAACACAGTATGGCCATACGGTGGAACTGAAAATGTTAAAAAAAAAATTTACATTCATTATTTTGATAGTGCATTGTATAAGAAACATGAACATGGATACATTTCTAAAGAGTATAATTGACAATGCACAGGTGTAGAAATATCAAGAAATGTCAAAATACTGCAATTTTTTATACAAAATGAGAAACAAGAGAAGAAATATGTCAGTAAAGAAGTAACAGGAAACGTATCATACTGCTAACTGATGTTATGATTAATTGGGTTTAAAAATAGTACAAGAAACGAGAATAACATAAAGCTACTTAGAACTCGAGACACAAACATAACTCTCTGCGTTGACATCAGGAATATGTCACTCTGTGTGTCTAAATGCCTCAGTTTCAGATCACCCTATGTCGCAAACAGGCTCAACTCGAGGGGTTAGTTCCCTGCCAGGATTATAGGCCATCCCCTCCATCACCAAGCTGTACAGATTGGGCTGGGTGTCGCACTACATAAAAGGAGACAGTCCATATTCCAGTACAGCTTCCCCATAACTGCAGCTCAGGGCCTTAAAGGGGGCTAGTGCCCCATGTCCATAGATCTGCCATCTTCAAGTAGCAAAAGCTTGTGCCCACAGGGTTTCCAGAATGTGGTCGCCTCAATGGGTGTAAGAACGGCTGCTTGACTGTCTCTCCAAGCAGGCCCCCGGCCCAGAAGATGAATGGGTAGTGTGCTGAATTGATGACAGAGCTTCTGGCAGAGAGCATGAAATGTGCAATTAAATAGTTGTCTCCAACCCTGGACCATGAGGCCTATTTGGGCTGAAGTTCTGAAGTGGCAGCCTCTTGGCTATGCCACGCAGGTCTTCTGGCATCCGTGGAGGTAATCACTGCCTCAGAACCTCTGAACCCCAGTGGGGTCCAGAATATTCCTTCGGTCCAAAAAAGGGGGAGGGGGTTGCAAGAGAGTTGCTGCTTGACGTGCCCAAAGAGCCAGGAGATTGGCCACCTCACACCACTGTTGAGCGTTGTTCTTGGGATACTGGTGGTAAGATGCCTGCTAAGTGGCTCACTCTGTGTGTTCAATGAACCCCCTTTACCACAATATACCTGCCAGTTCGCTTGCGCAGGATGCCGGAGCTCCTCAGTAACATGTCTGACCATCTTGGAAGTCAAAGCCCGCCCCCTGTATTTTTATGTATACACTGTTCCTTAATCTGTATCAAGTATACATTTTGGTCTCTAGCAGCATGATTCCTGCAAAATGCATATTTCGGTTGTGCCCCCAATTCCTTTTTGTCTTTACTATGTAAGTTTGGAATTCACACCAGATTCCTTTTGGGTTGAGCACCCCATCTTGCCCCCCAGCTTTAGATGCCCATTTGGTAATGACCACAAGAAAATCTAAATTTGAGGAGTTTTTTTGTTAGTAATGCCACTTTAATTATAACTTTCATTTGGTATAGAGCAGATATATGACATGCATTGTAAGTATATACATCAAAGCACTATCACTTTAACGGTTTAGTTTTGACACAGCATTTTCTTTAATTGCGTTAACACATTAATTTTGCATTAAATATATTCACAATGCTCTTATAACAGATTATTAAAATACACTTTAGCTTATTAACCCCTTAAAGACACATGACATGTGTGACATGTCATGATTCCCTTTTATTCCAGAAGTTTTGTCCTTACGGGGTTAAGCAACAGCATTATTTAATTTGTCTCCCATATTGGAATTAGTGTAGGACACACCATTGAGTGTTTCAAGCTTAAACACTAAATATACAGATTCCTTCCTCAATGACCACTTCAAAAAGCAGAAGTGGTTATGGACATTGGAGTAACCATTTTATGGTGCATGAACTAATGATGCATGACCTATGGATATCCCACTTGTGACCCTATGGTAAAATCAATAAAATCGGTGCTGTTAGTGGTCATTTAAATTGGTTCGAAGTTCATAGTTGGCTAATGAGAATGTGGGAGAGATTTAGCAAAGTGTTCTTGATACCTTTAAATCTAATTTTCAGCAAATTTTTGGTGCAATTTATTGAATCATTACGTTTTTTGTTTGTTTTTTATCTTTTGCACCCTAAACATCATATTAAAATATACTCATATAACATATGACATGCCATGGATTTATATATCTTTTATCCCCCTTTTCTGACAGAAACTTGCACTCTAAATGTGTTGGTCTCCTGAAATGGAAATTACTGCAAAAAATTGTGGAGTTTACTATGAAGAAGACTTTTCGCTTTTTAGATAACTTTAAAAAAATTTCAATAAATACAATCGAAATAATGAATGTGACAGTCACTTTTCACAGCACTTTGCTGAATATAAGAGATCCTTAAATAAAATGATTTAGCCATAAAGTCTAATTGGTCTTTATCAACGTTCTGGAACACTTGCATCTCTGAACCAGAGTAACCATGAATGTTAGATAAGGACAGCTGGGAAAAATGAGTGTCTTACATTTGATGGAGCCACTGTATCGATGGCCACCGGCACCCTGTGGTCTTCTCAGTATACAATAGGTTGGGGGAATTACTCTACGGAAAAAATTCTACAAAGGAAACGGAAGAACAAGGGCAGATTAAAACACATATCTGTGGTTGTTGAGCATTTTAATCAGAACAAATCACACTTCAGTATTTCCTTTGATGATTTAGCCTTCCTTCAGAACAGCTTTATTTGATTTTCTACATGAAAGGTGGTTTCTGCACACTCCACTGAGTATGAAATTATCACTGAAACATGGTTCAAGTTCTTGTCCGGTGACTTTACAAACTAAATAAACAAATGTAGTAAGTGATCGCAGGCAGTAAGCATATTCACTTCTTGTCTTTCTGAGATCGGTGGGAAGGCCTCAGAATAATTCAGACTGGCTCGGTAATTTCTTCTGCATGGGAGCCTTCTCCTGACATGCGAGCTGGGAGTGACCAGTGCAAGGACACCCTGCTGAAATAACTCTGTCTGCATGCTAACATGACCTCTGACTGCACTTAGACCCCTTTCTTTACGCCTTCAGGGACAGAGGGCTCATCTAGTGCTAACAAAGGCGATGGCACGAAATATTGACTGTAGTATAAAAATGTAAAGTCCATTTATGTGGTCTAGTTAATCGGCAGTTTGGGGACAGAATTATTTGTCATATCGCATCTGTCACAATGAATTAATAAAGTGAGTATAGACGTTCTATAATTGAGAGGATGTCACAATTTCTCTCTTAAACCACCAAGTTCTTTTTGCTGTAAAAAACTATTACCATAATTTTTATAAGAAACATGGGATGTGCAAGTTGTACAAGAACATAAATAGGTTAAAACAGCAATTTTGTGTATAGATTGCATAGCAGTGATACTTCTCAAAATTGAATTACTTAAACTTACAGTTGCATTTTTTTTTTATTTAGACAGTCATACTTTTATTAGAGGGTTGAAGAATTTAAAAAATTATATATTATCCTTTAGCATACAATATTTCAGATCAACTTTGAAATTTTAGCACATAAGTAGAAATACAATTTCTGTTAAATAGATTAGACGTTTCATGGGTAAGCCATCTGCTGGAATTTCTGGGAATACAGCTTCCTAAAAATACCACCAGAACTTGAAAATACTTTTTTGTCATAATGCCCCGATATAATAAAAATAGTTATTCTAGTAGATGTATTATATAGGTATTACAAACTTTTTGTAGCCTGCAAAGAGTGTCATAGTAAATTCAGTGTTGTTCAAAGCCCTCCTCTCCACCTCACTGCCTGCTAGAATTCAGTCATTCAATTTTGCTCTTATAATCATCTTTATTATTATTAATATTGCCATTTATATAGACAGATTCTGTAGCGCTTTACAATTATTCAATTACAACAAAGCTTACAGGAACGATAGTTTGAAGAGGGCTCTGCTCAAACAAGCTTACAGCCTATGGGAGGTGGGGTATAAAACACATTAGGACAGGAAATAGCAATCAAATAGGGTGGGAGTGAAGCAGAGCTGGAGGAGAGAGTAGACTGCTGCCCTTTAGGAGAGAGCAAGAGACAGCTATGTGAGGTAGAGGTTACTCTGGGAGGCCATATTCTTTCCCAAAGAGATGGGTTTTAAGGCACTTCTTAAATGATTGAAGACTAGTCTGGTGGCAGTAGGGAGGCTATTCCAAAGGAAAGGAGCCGCCCGCGAGAAGTCCTGCAAGTGCGAGTTGGCCATACGGGTGTGAGCAGCGAACAGGAGAAGGTCATGGGCAGAGCAGAGAGACGGATAAGGGGCATACCTATGGATCTGTGATGAGATATAAGAGGGGCTAAAATTGTTCAGTGCTTTATAGGTATGGGTTAGCACTTTGAATTGACTCCTATAGGATACAGGAAGCCAATGTAAGGACTGACAGAGGGGTGAGGTGTAAGAGGACCAACTAGAGAGGAAAATCAGTCTGACGGCAGCATTCATTACAGACTGTAGCGGGGCAATATGGCTTTTTGGAAGACCAATTAGGAGAGGGTTACAATAATCCATGCTGGAAATTACTAGAGCATGGACAAGCTCCTTGGTAGCATATTGTGTAAGAAAGGGCCGGATGCGGGCTATGTTCTTAAGATGGAATCTACAGGATTTTGTAACATACTGGAAGTGAGGCTTAAAGGTGAGGCCAGAGTAAAGTATGACCCCAAGACAGCGAGCTTGCAAGGATGGACTTAAAAGGATACCACTAACTTGAAAGGAGAGTGTGACGGACCGCCTGGCACCCCGACCATGTACTTCCGTCAATCGCTGCTTTCTAGTATGGACGAGTACCATAAGCACTGCACTGGAACACCATAACTACTGCAAACCCCACTAACCAACGTAGTTTGGCTGGGGTCTCGCCGTCTCCTACCCACCCTGGACCTATGACCCGCATCCAGCTTCCAGTGGGTAGACCACTCTTAGTCCAGAGAGCGTAGCAGGAACAAGCTCTTACAAGAGCTTAGTGATTATACTCAGGGGAGTATAGTGATTATAGCGATCCCCCAGAGTGTAGTCCTCCAATCCCCCCAAACATGAGTTGAAACAGAAACAGAAACACAAAGGACACAAACCAATCAGAACAAACATACCGTCTGTGACACTCCCATGTACAGCACACAATCCCTCCCCTCTGCTTGGGAGATAATTGAGTAAAGTCAATTGGAATTGAGGAAGTGAGACACACGGGCAAAGACAAGTATTTCCAGAAGCTTTGAGGAAATAGGGAGCAGGAATATGGGACAATAGTTAGAGGGGGAGGACGGGTCAAGAGATGTTTTTTTCAGGATAGGTACTACAGTTGCATGTTTAAGGTCAGCAGAGACAACGCCAGAAGAGAGAGAGCAGTTGAAGATGTGTTAAGGAAAGTACAAGACAAGGGGAGAGAGATCTGATAAGGTGATATGGGACAAGATCGAGCGGGCAAGTGGTGGGGCGAGAGGAAAGGAGAAGCGCAGCCACCTCTTGGGGAGAAAGTCTGAAGGGTAAGAAAGGCATGATCTATGTGTGTTTGAAAAAGAGAACGGCAAGGTGGGGAGAATTCTTTCCTTAGCTGCTCAATCTTGACGGTAAAGTAGCATAGCAAAGCTATCGGCTGTAAGGTTAGTTTGAGGGGTGGCCACAGCAGGGCGAAGAAGATAGTTAAAGGTGTCAAAGAGATGCCTGGGATTGCGGGAGCATGAACTAATGAGAGAGGAAAAGTATGACTGTTTGGCGAGGGCAAGAGCTGCACTGTATGAACACAATATGAATATATAATGGAGAAAGTCTGACTGGGTGTGAGACTTCCTCCAGGAGCGTTCACCACAACGGGAGCAGCTTTGCAGGTAGCGTGTTGATTTAGTATGCCACGGTTGGGTGCGTGTCTTCGAGGTGCATGTTTGGATATGGGGTGCAGCGTTCAAGGCCGAGGTGAGGGTAGTGTTATATGTGGAGATGGCCAGTGAGGGACAGGAGAGAGAGGGATGGATAGCAGTTGTGAATCAATGTCAGCTGGAAGCTGCTGGAGGTAAATAGAATTAAGGTTCCTCCTGAGTTGATGGGGGGTTAGGCTGAGGTTGTTGGGTGAGGGGGTACTCGAGAGCAAGCGATAAGAGGTGGTGAGGAAATGGAGTGTTGCGGATATTAGATACTGTACATGCATAAGAGAAAATAAGATTGAGGGTATTGCCAGCTACATGGGTTGGAGAATAAGCCCACTGCGATAGCCCGATGGAGGAAGTAATTGAAAGGAGTTTAGAGGCTGCTGAGGTCAAAGGTGGGTAAATGGGAATATTGAAGTCCCCGAGAATTATGGAGGGAATATTAGAAGAGAGGAAGTAGGGTAGCCAGGCAGCAAAGTGGACAAGGAAGAGGAGAGGGGAACCAGGGGAACAAAAGGGATTGAAAAGGCGAATTTAATTAATTTCAAACGATAAACGATGGGAAAGAGAGGGGGGGGGGGTTTAAAGCAACTGTGGGGTGAAAGCAGAAATCCTACACCACCACCTTTACTCTCAGCTTGTCTTGGGTTGTGGGTAAAGTGAAGACCACCGACGGATAGTGAGGCAGGAGTAGCAGTATCAGAGGGAGAGAGCCATGTTTTTCCATTAGTGTAAGTAGGTTTAGGGAGTGTGAGATAAATAGGTCATGGATAGAAGTTGATTTAAGGGTGCTGCACACAGAGTGTGCATTACAGAGGGCAGCTTTAAAGGAGGAAGTATAGTGAGAGTTACATGGAATGGATATGAGATTGTTGTAGTTTCTGGTGTTAGTACCAGGTGGCTTAGTAGAGGAGGGACCAGCTGCCAGGAGCAGTAGGATGGAAAGGAAGAGAAGGTGGGAGTAAGATTTAAATGTTGGGGATGAGAGCTTGTATTTAGGGGATTTAGGAGGGGTTTGTGGAGAAAGGCTGGATAAATATGAGTAAAGTGCATGTGATGAATACGGAGATGAGGGAAGTAGAGAGGGAGCAATGAAGATGGTGTCAGCAGGAACAGGTAAGTAACAGGATAGAGAGATTTTAATAATGCTCCTCAAAAGTTACTTATAGTGTAAGAATAAATAGGAAGATAAATAGAGCTTAATAGACACCATTTGTTATACTTTGTTTTGTAAAGCAAGTTGTTGTAAGGGAAATGGTTACAATGATTTAAGAGATATAACTGAGTTTATTTAGTGTAAATGACACCTTTACAGCAGTCGCAACGGGACTATTAAGCTAGGAAGGCCCATCAGGTGGCTCACAAACTTAGCATCACCTAATGAGCAGGTTTGAAAAGAGGCCATAGGTATTTAACAGCATGACAAGACCTCTGTCAGATCTCCAGTGCTGTGAGGAAGTGAGTACAAGTTCCTTTCTCTAAATTACAGGGCGTCACACAGGGTGGCAGAGCCTTGTTCAGCTGGGCGCTGTTGTGAAATTTCCTGCTCTTGGCAATGCGTCCAATCCCACAGGCTGCTTCAGCCCAGTGAGAGGAGCACTGGGTTGGATTTATGCAAAAATATTTTGTTTGCAAGACAGTTATCACATTTCTACCATCACCATGTGTATTTATTTACCTATATTATCTTCCCTAACTCATACTTCTGTAGGGCATTCTGTAGTGGTCCTGCTGATAAAATTGTCCATCTGTCTCTTATTGGCTACCAATGTGTCAGAGGAGGAGAAAAGAGCCTAGACCAGTCATCAGCCTCAGCCAGCACCTGCTACTGCCAGATCCTACCGTAACCACGGAAGCCACCACCCTGCAACCAAAAAAAAACAGGATGGTGGCAAACATATGCAAATTATGACTTGCAAAAACATTTCTTGCACCTGGGCCCTCTCTACATTAGTTCTGCCACCACACCTTTATTGTTATTTATAAATTGCAATAAAGTTCATTCTTTCAAAATGGCTAAGGCCTTCTTTTGAGCAAAAATACAGCCGATCAAGTTATTTATAATAAAAAAAGCTCCTAGTGTCATGCAAACAGTCATTATACCTCAAAAAGGCTCAAGACAAACATAAACCCTTAAAAGTGCCCTTACCTTAATATAACTATTATTACCTTAATATCTCTAAAGCACATGTTATACAAAAACAAACAAGCAAACAAATCTATCAAAACAAGCAGACTAACAAAAAACACACGATCAACCAGCGGGCTAGTCGCTGAGTCAGATGGAAATGACTAGAAATGCTGGGAAATAATGAAGCACTTTCAATAGAAAAAAAAAAACGGCGTGTGCTCAATTAAACACAAAATAAACTTTTTTTTCTAAACTTTTTTTTTCTGGACTAGTTGCATTCTTACAGCTAGTCCGATACTTCCTGTGAAAGTTTCAACCAGTTTCCATCTAGGAACCAGGCTGAAGGAACAATCATGAAGTATATAATTCTCTCTGATCATCAGTTTTTTTTGCTCGGTCAAATGTCTAACTGGCAAAACGATCTACGGTCATATCAGACCGGTTGCCTGAGCTCTCCACGGCGCAGTGTGATGTTGGCAGAGGAAGCTGTGCTGAGCATTTAAATTCACTTCTGAAGAAATAATCTCTCTATACATGGGCGTACCGGATGGAGGTAGAGTAGTATGAGGAGGATGATGTCTAATGATGGTGCGCTGGGGGAGGGGCAATGCTGAGGGGGCAGACTTATCGTATTAAAATCTGCAAAATATTTTTTACATTTTTTCTTTAAAAAAAATAAAATAAAAATGTAAGCGTGCAAAATAAATACATTTAAAAAATAAATGTAAAACAGCTTATTATTGAGGCCAAAAGCAAATCAAATGCAAATCAAACAGTGATGTATGAGTACCCGTAATGTCTCTTTGAACTTTTATCATTAAAGATTTAGCAGTTCAGTATAGGCACAGCCAGAGCACAAACTGTAAACGAGGAGACATACAAACATTGTTTTGCTCATTTTCTGAGTGGGCTTTCTCCATGTTGAACACCAGGCACCAAGGACAGAGTGTGTAAGAATGTTTGACAGGGAGACAAGATGGAGGCACTCATTTGAGGGATAAAACATTGAATTTTACATGAAACTTTATTTTTCACATTAAACATTATAAAAAATTCTGAAAAGTGACAGTTCTCCTTTAATGTGTGTAGGAGGACGGATTAGAAGGTGTACTATATGTCTGGAGTCACAGTGTCTATCTGGCTCACACTGTAACTTCTCCAGTCTATCAGTTCGAAGCACTGGGTATCGATTTACTAATGCTCTCATTGTGGGTGGGAAAGTAAGAGTATTAATTTATCATGCATATAGAGCGTAACTCTGGCTAATTAAGCTTAGCATTTTGTATCCATGTTTCTCAGAGTAAAATCGTCATATTAAAAAGTGCACATTTTCAGGAATACACATTCTAAGGTTTCATCATTTCTGATCACCTATGTCTTCAATGTGTTGTCAATTCATTCTGCTTTGGAGGTACGATGATTAGTGACACCTGCTGGTAGGACAAAAAACACTTGTTTTCAATGATATGAAATAAGGTAATTTTATCCATGTATGGTCAGAATTCCATTCCCGTCTATTAACATTTTTGAAATTTGAAAGTGTGTCTGAAACTTTGCCACTAATTTTGTTAATGTGACCATTAGTTAGTCTGTCCCAAGAATTTTTGAATGGCTGCCTGTGCTTGAGATTGCTTCACGTGTTTTACTATAACTTTCTGATCCTTAAAGCTTTAAAATGTTAATAAACTGGTATTAAGACTTTTATTAGGGATTGTCTTCACTGAAATTGTCTGAGTTTCTTATAGAGGAAGTGGCATAGAGGAGTTGAGGGGAACCAGATTTTAAGTACACTCTGGTAGTTAGTATTAATAAGTTATTGCGGATTCTCGCTGGCTAGAGATTAGTTGGTCATTAAACCTATATTAACATAGTAAATCAATTTCACCAGTTACCTAAAAGCCAACATAATTAACAGAGAATAGATGTCCTATGATACATGGTTGGACAGTTAGTAGTGTGGCTGTAAATGATCACACACAAATTAAAAGGATATTATAAGCATCAAAACAACTTTAGCTTAATGAAGCAGTTTGGGGGTCTCACTGCTCAATTTTCTGCAAATTAGGAAGTAAATCACTTGTGTTTCTGTTTATGCAGCCTTGGCCACACCTCCCCTGGCTGTGACTGACACAGCCTGTATGAACAAAATGTTTTCATTTTCAATCAATGTAGTGTTCCTTTTAGAAGTTTTTTTATTTTTATTTTTGCTTTGTTGATTGAACTTTATTCACCCGCAGGCTCTAGCAGGCTATCAACAGAGCAGGCGATAAGAAATTCTAAGTTTAAACATTAGATCTCTCTTTACAGGAAATGTGTAGGGAGACTGTGTAAGTCACATGCAGGGAGGTGTGACTATTGCTGCATAAATAAAGTGAAGTAACTGCTAAATGGCAGAGAATTCAGCAGTGAGACTGCAGGGGCATGATCTATACACCAAAACCACTTAATTAAGCGAAAGTTGTTTTGGTGCTTGTAGTGTCCCTTTAAACCAAAATAAAAGACAAAATGTGAGTAGTGAACAATAAAAATCCCCACAAATATACCTTAATCTTTAAATCTTCCATCCTCAAGGAAAAAGCATAAAATCACAAAATTACAAAACAACAAAATTAATTAAGTAATTGCTATTCAGTAACCAGAGTAAACCCTTATACTGCTATGAGGATCCACCCATAAATTAGTTATTCAGTTTACGGTTCATAATAATATAATTTGTCTTGTGACAAAACCCCATATAGTAGAAGACCATTAAAAATATAAAAATCCATATTTGAGTTATAATTTATTCTCTTTTCCTGTTGTATAGTTTCTAATGAACATAAATTCAAATTATATATTGCGTATTACTTTTGTTGCACCCATAAACACTCTATAAAGTTTGTTAAATAGAAAATATATATGTATCTTGACTGTCATCAGGGTGGTCGTTTTTTCTCAGGGCTCTGTAAGATCAGACTTGCTCTACAATTATGGTGTAATTATTGCACATAGCCACCAAGAAACACCAGACATAATCACATACACTAACAAAAGTGTGATTGATATATTTAATGGTGAGCCATTCCTCACCAGGGTGCTTTCTTTTAGGTTTTTCAAACATGAGGAAGCAGCGTGGCTTTGTGGAATGATTTGTGTGTTATGCGTAAACAAGCTTGGTTTGAGGTCGGTGGTTGTAGTACTACAATAACAGTTTGCAAGTGTTGTGGCATTTGTCCGCAGTCGACTACAGAAACCGTGGCATTAACGAAACGTATGACCGATTTCTTGAACTGATCTTCATAAGTGATGACAATAAATGTTACTGTATCTCCCAGTGATGAAAAGCAAATTATACCCCAGAACAAAACTTTCGTACAACTACTGTCAGCAGTGATTACTTAGCTTATTTCCTGGATATTTTGTCATTCACAATTTAATACAGAACTACTAATTATTCACAGCTATTATTGCTTAATGCTTATTACTGGAAGTACCGCATCAAGTTACAAATATTCACATCTTATGAGTCCTGTAGACCTATAGTAGGCTATTGCTCAATTAAACCTCTGCATCATCACAGCCTTTTATTCAGGTTATTACAATCGGTCATGAAATTCCATTTAATCACAATGCTGGAGGGTGTCTGGAAGTGATATGGAGAGTGGAAGTAGTAGCTGGAAGTGACATGGAGAAGTGGAAATGACAAGGCAAGGGATGGTTGGAAGAAAATTAGAAAGACATTGACATGGTGCTGTATAGTAAAATGAGGAGGGGAACATGTTCACACAAAAACACAACTACATTCACAAACGCACAATACACTGACTCTACATACAAAATATATACCTGCACTCATATACAGAGTGACACAAACACATACATACTGACACACACACACACACTCGAACACACACCTTAACCCAGCATTTACACTGATTAAAAACACAAAAATGAATTCATGCATTAACACACATTGACAAGCCATGGACATCGCATTGCTAAGAAAAAACCTGAAGACTTTGAATTTGAAACCCTAATTCTTTTATACTCTATTAGAAACTAGAAATAAATCTATGGTTAAATCTAAAAACTTAAAAAAAAAATGTAAAGTGTCTCCACAGAAAAGACCAATACAGTTCTAACAATAGCAACAAATAACGAACAGAGTAAAACAGTATCTGTTTAACTGATCTAAGAGCCAATAGTGCTGAACATCAGATTTAATGTGGATACAGAGTCAGCTACTTGTAGTATATGTAAATACATTTTGAGCATTAAGGCTGATCATATAACCGCAAAGTCTTTTAACCGCTGTGAAAAAAATGCAGTGCTAAAGAGATCTGTTAGGGATGGGTACACCGAGAATATGGTGTGATAATGGGTATGTCATTTTCTCATTAACTCCTTAACCCCTTAAGGACCAAACTTCTGGAATAAAAGGGAATCATGATATGTCACACATGTCATGTGTCCTTAAGGGGTTAAGGACACATGACAGAAATTTTCCGTCATGCTAACGTTTTTATTTTAAAGCCGTGTCCTTAAGGGTTTGAATATGCTCAGTGACCCTTCTGGTATTTGTAAATATTGCTCCAATTACAAATTTGAGATGCATATAAGATGCCTGCGATTTTTCATTAGGAGAGCAATATTAACCCCTTCACGACCACCTGATATTTAAGGATCATATTTATTAAATGGCAACAAGGCTGAATAGAGATGGTGTATGAGTACAATATTTCCTTGTGTCTATGCTGGGGTAGCAGCATCATTCGTGATAAATAATGAGTGTGTTTGGCAGACTGGACAGTAGGTGGTGCTGTAGCAGACTAAAATATTTTTTGCTACTGTTGCAGAAAATACAGTTGAGTCTTCCTCTTGTCTGTGTGATTCTGACTGTGTTGTCGTTTATAATTGTGTGCTCTACTCTAATGTCTTTATTTACCAGTAAAGCTTAATGACTTTCATTAATTTGAATCTTGCAAAGTTCTTTTATTAAGGATATCTAACAGGGACAATCACAATGGAAAGAATGTCAATTGTACAACTCCTGAACCAAAACGAAACCTAGAATTTGAGCTATATGTTTGTTAAACCATAATTTACCTCTTTCATATTTAGTACACTCACACTTATTATATATCATTTTGTTCAAGAGAAATAGGACTTTCATGTCACATCACATATTTATATATAAAACATCATTTAAAAAAAATAATAACACTTGTTTTCAAGAGTTTGGGACACTGTAACGCTGTGATCTTCTCTCTCTGAGAAAAGAGAGTGTCAGAGAACAACGTATAATGAACATTGGAATAGTGATCATGGTGACAGGCTGTCACTGTGACCATGTGACACAGAACATCAGCATTGGCTGCAGTGGGAGCTTGCCTGGGTTTCCAGGTTGACCCCCCAAACCATGATCGGCATGCTCAGTATGTTGGCGGGCCAAAGAGAGGGCCAAATCATTAGGAAGTGCTATGCTGCTCCCTAACATCATTAAAGCCCTCCTTTTGAAGGAGGGCATAGCACGCCCTAACTTCGGGAAGGGGTTAAGGTGCTAAAGAGGTTAAATCATGATATCTGTAGAATATGATGAGCTTGTACTGCTGTTACTATTGTTACTGTGTCCCAACATGAAAATCCAATCTTTAGCCGGTGTTTACCAGATGCCCCTGAGGGTCCATATTATTATTATTATAATTATTATTATTTAAACCTCCTTTACCTAACAAGGGACACTATTAATTTATATGAGGGACCCAGATGGCTGGGCATATACTAGGTCCTACAGGTCTAAATTAGATAAGGGTCCAGGAGACTGGGTACCTGGACCCCAATTTAATACCCTTTACCCCGCTGCACATAGAGTGATGGATGAAGTAGGGGCCACTTGTAGGGCCCATACCCAATATTATGGGGGTCCAAGGAAAACATGCTTATTTTTGTCAAAAAAACGGGTGGGTGTACCAGCGCTAATATGAAGAGCCAAAGTTATTATATACCAAATGGTTAAAATTTAACACGAGGGGGCGGAGCCTGGACGCTGAGCCGAGCGGACGCGTCTGCCACGAGCTCCTGCTAGACGGGCCACAAAAGAGAAGAAAAACGGCTAAGATATGGCACAACGGACCTTACAGGTGCACCACCCATGCCGGGGACGCACCGCCGATCAGGTGGATACTACCCCGAGGCCTGCCGATGCCGGGAGCACGGGGATGCGGCTGCGGCCTACTGGGGCTGGAGCCGGGGGGAGACGGCCGCTCTCCTCGGCGACGGAGCCCGCAAGCGACATCACCGCAATCTACCCCCCCCCCCTATGGACCGGTGGGGGATATCCCGGTCCCCGCTGGACCACCATGTCTAAGCGGAACGCAGACAAGCGAGCCCCGCGGTACGCAGAGGCACCAGAAACTCAAGGCCCTCTTAAGATGGCCGCCCCACGCGGGCCCCAGCGGGGGGTAGCCCAACCCAAGCTACCCACTCCTCAGCGAGAACACCTTGACTGGCTCTGCACACGGCTTGGGGACATACTACACAGCAGAGGCATACCGTACCACAAGGCTGAAGCATTGGTGGCCTCGTGGATCCGACCGGCGGCAAGGCGCAGCCATTACAGGCGCATACCTCGAGCCTCCAGAGCTGCTGTTCGGCTATATAGGTTCCGGCGAGCCTTAAAGAGGGACGGAGCACTAGGTTTATCGCATGTAAGCTTCCACCTAAAGTCACACTGGGACAAACACACAAGCTACTCTAGTGGGGCACCCATTGGACCGGTCTCATACGAGCCAGCGCAACTCGAACCAGCACTCACCCGCCATCACTACGACACAGGGATACGTGCGGCTGCACACCCCCAAAGCTACCACCGGGCAGAGTGTGCACCTAACACATACAAAACCACCTCACACAAGCAGCGGGGTCCTGAACAGGCCTAAAGATATACCTCACGGTCCAGAGTTCTACCCACAACGACGGGGACGTGGTACTGAGGGCCGCCCACAATGCCTTCCCAGGCCGAAGACCACATGGAGTCAGACTCCAAGGCACCGACCACACCGCCGGAGGCTTGCCCGCCGCTGGCGGCGGCAGAACATCCGAGCCCCACATGGCGCCCGAAGAGGGAACGACCCGGCCTCTCCGAGCAACCGAGTTGGTGGAATACAGGTGAAGCCTTCATAGAGGCCTGGGGCTGGCAGACAGCTGCCACCAGTCTGCACCAAGTCGTACCCATGTGGAATTTACCAATCGCTGAGACCGTCTTTCCCACCCCTCAAACACGCACGACAACTCTACCCAGCAGCGGGATAGGCTGAACTACCCCGCTAACAGACTGTCTCACTACCACCACCCCTGGTTAGGGACTGCTGGGACATAGCCTGTTCGGCTACACGATCTCCCTTTGCTGGACTTCCGTTTGTAACCTCACTCCTAAGCTACCTCTTGGTTCTGTAATTAGCTATAGCATGCACACATATAAAACGACTAGACGAAGCGTAATGATGATTCCTTATGGCACAAACGGTAGATGAATGGTCAAGCTCTTTATTTTATTATCACTTACTATCTTTTAACGTATAGCAGACTTTCAAATTGTTCACATTAACCGCTCTGCCACCTGCTTAACTTGCTTTAATTGTTGAGTGTGTTTAGTCAGTCATGTAGGCCTCATTGTTTCTCCTAATTTGCTCCCCTTAGGTAACATACGTGTACCGCTATTTAACTAGTCAACCAGTTTTTGTGAATCTCGCATGCAGTGATATATATGTTTAGATCAATGTATATTGCCTGCCTTACTCACGTATGACTCATAACACTTGACTTGTATTTTGCTTTTCACTGCATGCTGAGTTCGCAAACTTAACATATCCGCTGTTGTCACACTTGCCTAGACTACGTATTAATGCTTAGCCGAGATTATTATCACTGTCTGGGATAATGTACCTGAGTTTGTGGAGCTTGATTTAGTTTTACTGTTTACTAACCCGGATCCTACGATCCTTAGCTTGTATTTGCAAATTGGAGCTTAACTACGTTACATAAAAAAAAAAAAAAAAAAATTAGGCATTGAAAATCTGGAAATGTACTTTAACTTTGTGTATTGTTGTACCAACCCTATAATGTAACTCGCTTAAACGTTTCCTCCGTCTTCTCTTCTGTTCCCCATACTATATGCCTTAATAAAAATCAGATTGACAAAAAAAAAAAAAAAAAAATTTAACACGAGAAGCTGCTAAAGCACCAAAATCTTATCTTAAAAACTAAGGAATGAAATACAGGGTGATGGTGAAGCGCTATATTTAACTAAAGATGTGGAAACAGGAGATAATCTTGAAGAAGTGTGAATGTACCTGAATAAAATCGTTTCCTTGAAACCTTAACCTTGACAAGGTTAAGGTTTCAAGGAAACGATTTTATTCAGGTACATTCACACTTCTTCAAGATTATCTCCTGTTTCCACATCTTGAGTTAAATATAGCGCTTCACCATCACCCTGTATTTCATGCTTATTTTTGTATTTATTACTATTTATGTGCCTTGGATCAGAGCTGCTCCCAGCTTTGGCTCTGAAGGGGTTACACTTGTCCTGGTTGTCCTTTTTTGTTTACAATAATAATCACTAGGCGACAATTGCTATCAGTTGCGGTGGCTGTTAATAGAGGTAGAATGAAAAAAAAATCCAACAAGGTTGGAAACTTGTCACTAACTTGCAGTTGCCAATATCTACCAGCTGGTGTTAATAACGACGGCCAATGGCAGATCATTGCTTGGAAGGTTTAAAATAAGCCCTTAGTCAGCGCACTAGCATTTAAAGGGTTAAATAAGTGTGAGTACTCACAGAGCAGGATGCCGAGCAAATGGATGACACAGATATTGGGTGACATTAATTGTTTCACATGCTGCGATAACTTTGTGGCAACTTCATAAAATGACTCTGTTGTAGCAACATTTCTTCAGCTTTAGTACATTTTGTTCTTGTGTACAAATAGGAGCATAAAATGCACTGATTTGCTTTTGTGAGCAATGAACTGTTATCTGCAGTTTGTTTTAGAGCAGTTTATCTTCCGATGATTAGAGATTAGTACATCTACCTGCTAACCTCCCTTATCTGTTCTTACACAGTTCACTGCTAAACTCTTATCACCTTGTAGTATGAATTAGAGATTTATTTTCTCCATCTTCTTCATCTGCTTTAATTTTAAATATACAGCTTATTCCCTAAAGACCGATTTCTGTCTATCGATAAAAATGACCAAGTTCTGACCGTAATGGAAATTCTCATATTTAGACAAATATGAATATAAAGACAAATAAAGTTGAAATTTGATGGGTCCAAGCAAATCTGTTGCAATCATCCACATACATTTGGTGTCTGGATTAAAATTGATGCTTGCACATCTGAATCCTATAAAAAAAAATATAGGATTTTGAATATTCACAAAGCTCCAGTTTTACTAAAATTCAGAACCAAACACATACGGTAGGATGCACATTTGCAAATTATAATTAATATAATTTTACTATTTTTTGCTGACAGTGCTAGCAGCCAGCAGAGAAATAGTTAAAAAAACACTTGGCAGAATGCAGATTAATTATGTGGCGGCTGGGTAGCAACTCACATAAAAAATAAAATAAAAAAAATAATTCAATAATAAAGGAAAAGCATATGAGGGTCAATAACACTCCCATATTCTTATAAGAGGGGTTTAAAACCTCCCCATCTCCTACCTATTGCCTATCTGGGTAGTCATTGTTGCCTAGTTGCTAAGTCACCAGTTAATGTAAATAAAGCTCCGGGGCCTGAAGGTATTCACCCACAAGTACTTAAGGAGCTAAGTGTGAAAATAAGTGAACCTCTGTATTTAATCTTTCAGGATTCTTTTCTTTCGGGAATTGTAGATTGGAGGATTGGAGGAAGGCAGATGTGGTTCCTACATTCAAAAAACTGTTCAAAATATTTTCCTGGAAATGATAGACCTGTGAGCTTAGCTTATGTCGCTGTGAAGGTATTTGAGGGATAATATTCAGGAATTTATTTGGAAGAATATTGTTATTAGCAATAATCAGCATGGTTTTATGAAATATGGGTCATTAGGTCACACTAACCTAATTGCATTCTATGAAGAAGTAAGCAGAAGTATAGATCAGGATGTTGCAATAGATGTGATCTACTTGGATTTAGATTTCGGAATAGGTTAGTGTTCAAACTGAAAGAAATTGGTCTAGATGAAAATTCTAATTTTTGGGTAGAACATTGCCTTAAAGATAGAGTCCAGAGAGTTGTCATTAATGGTACAGTTTCAAGCTGGAGAAAGTGGTAAGTGGTGTCCCTCGGTGTTCTGTTCTGGGACCGCTTTGTCATTGTAATAAAGCTCACAGCAGGGTTCTCTATTTCTTTCGTATCCATGTATCTAGTTATAGCCATCTATCTGTAAACAAACCAATGATTTTTTTTTTGCTTAATTTGTCAAGTGCTCTGCTATACACATGTAAAATAAATCAGAAAATGAATTGAAAAGCTAGAATGACTTCATTCAGAGAACCAACCAAACAGAATCACATCTTCGTTAAGGAAAAAACGTTACAGTGCAAGCCGGATCATTTCAAAACAAGCATCTCTTCTACAAAAAGAATTTCAATGTGGAAATATGAATGGTCATTAGTCAGACTGCCTTGGCCTTAATCTTCATAAAGCAGAGAAAAATATAAATGTGCAACATTATGCACCCAGAGTTTGAGAGTCTGTAATGTTCATCAGGTAAGCTGCCGAATAATAATTGTGATTCAGAGATTTATGACAGATAACAGTGTTACAATGTCACTATTAATACATTTTAAAAATATATCTTTTGAAACAGAAATGTCCTATTTGTACTTGTAGCCCTATAACTTGCAAAATAAAAGCTGAGAACATGTTAACATGGGGTATTTCTAAACTCAGGACAACATTTAGAAACTATTTAGCATGGGTGTTTTTTGGCGGTTGTAGATGCGTAACAGTTTTTGGGGGTCAAAGTGTCACATCCTGCTCTGTTCTGTGGAGATGTCTGGCCTTGGCTTCTGGTATCCAGTACTCTTTTTACAATTCTTGTTTAGTTTTTCTTGGTTTTTTGGTTTTCTATTCTATGTCTGGTTTTCTTTATGCTGGGATTTCTGGGTTCATTCCTATAGTCTGTCCCTGGATTTCCCAGTCTCTTGGATTCATTTAAATGTTTGTTTTATGTTGCCACACCCGTTTGTTTTCCATCTTTCCTTTTTGTTTCAGTGTTCCTGCAGGCAGCTCCTCATGGCTTCTGCCATTTCTTGCAGGTAAGTGCTATATATGTCTTCTTTGGATGTTTTAGCAAACATTAGGCAGAGTAGGACCTGCCAGATATGAGGTACATTGGCGTTGTTTGCAGGCTTATGCAATGTATGATCACATAGTGTGACTAAATCCCCATGATTTCCATATGTAGTACTTAGTTATTTCTCCTCTTGTTTTGCCTATGTTATCTTGTCTTGTTTTAGTTTGTATACCCAGTCCATGTACAGTCCTGTCCAGTCATGCCCATGTTATGTTCATGTTTCCCTCATGTCTTGTGTACATGTTCTGGGTTTAGCTTCCTATCCTTTGGTGTTTGGTGCTCTAGCCTTGTCTTGTTTCTGTACTGGATACACTCTTGCTGCAGAGCCTCCCTATTTAGCTCCTGGGAGGTCTGCTTAATTTCGTAGCTCCTAGTTCCTGGGATCCGCTTAAGCTGATTCAGGGTTCTGGTATGTGGCTGCACAAACGCTGGTGCTCAACACCAGGGGGCGCGCGGTTACCCTGCACCAGACCCTGCTAATCCACCTCCACACTGTGACTCCTACTCTGAACATCAGGGATACTGGGTCCCAGTCCTGCACCGCCGCCTGGATAGTGTCTGGGTCCCGGGCACCGGACCGCCACCCTGACACAAAGTGAGAAAAGGTGTGTTTTTAAAAAGATTTTCATCATATTTTATAATTTTTTATAGTAAATTATATGATATGGAGAAATGATACTGGTATATTTAGAAAGACCATTTAATGGCGAGAAAAACGGTATATAATATGTGTGGGTACAGCAAATGAGTAAGAGGACAATTACAGCTAAACACAAACACTGCAGAAATGTAAAAACAGCCCTGGTCCTTAATGGTAAGAAAATTGGAAAAGGGTCTGGTCACTGAGGGGTTAAAGATGGTGGGACACTGCACCCTAACTTGTTGTGTTCTTCCCATTTAACCCTATGTGGTGCCATGCCTTGTTTAATACCAGCAATATATCTATAATAGGAAGAATTGAACATGTATATTTAATGATAGACACAAGTCTTCTCTAACACATACTTATCAGTAGTCCCCACAATGTCAATAGATAGGATTTTTATGCAACAAAAAATAGTGAGGGGAAAGGGTGGTGCCCCACGTGCCGCTATGAACCAGCCTCCACTGGTCCGCCTGCCTAAAATTCTCATCGATTCTAAGCTTGTATGAGTAGGGTCTTTACCTTCAAGTAAAATCAAGTACCCCTCCCTTTTCTATGATTGTAAAGCTCTGTAGAATGTTGGCACTGTAGAAATGCTAATGTTAATAGTAGTAATATGCATGAAAGAATTGACATTAGTTAATGCACACTGGAAAAAATGTAGTGCATATATTTCTAAACTTCGCAACTTAGCGGTCTTTTCTCATCTAGTTAGATGTCATTGTCATTAAGTCACAGAGAAACACATAGATAAGGAATGCTACATTCACCCATAAATGTTAGATGTGTTGTGTAGGCAGATTTATTACTCTGGGTGGGTGGTCATATAAGACCATTTATCTGCATGTTATACGTTAGCATTCTTTACCAAATATAAGTTCTGGCTATGGAAAATGTTTTCTACAGAGCTGTGATAAATCTATATCACTTGGTAGTCTGCACTATCCATATGGAGAGAAACGTCTACCTGAGTCTAATCACCGCACTGCATGTTTTACACTGCGCTCCAAAAACACTGAAAACATACATTGAAAATGCATGTATTCCCCGTAGAAATGCATTGAATTGGTGACCTAGCTATTGCTGCACATGAGCCCCAATGCATTCCTAAGGTGAATCATTGGATTGGCTGAGACCATCGTTACCGACGATCTCAGCTGTGGCCGAATGGCAGCCATGGTGAGACCTGCTTGGCTTGAAGAGAAAGGTGAGCAGAAATGATTTAGTTAAGGCTTACAGGGGGGACAATGATCTAAGTAGGCAAGGAAAAACTCTCAAGTTAGAAATAGATGTTTGTCAACACGTTGTACCTGGAGCCAGCAAGATGCATTGCTGTAGAAGACAACTCCAGTCCAGGGGGAAAGAAAAAAAACTTTTATGGCACTTACTCGTAGACAAAATGCACTAAGTGGCCTAAAAGTTCTGTGTCTCACCCCCACTTTACGGTGTTATATTTATTAATAACCATGAAATAAATAGATTGAATATTCCTACTTTGGACCATACACCGTGTTCTTTGGATTTATTGTTTGGGCTCAGTCCAGTTTTGTTCTCCCTAACTGTAATGGCTTGGGTTAGCTGAATTTACATTATATATTGAACACAAATAGATTCAAGAGATTACAAACCCCTTTACAACTATGACGCCAAGTGGAAAAAAAAAGTGAAAATGTCTGGATGTAACCCAGGATGATCAAATTTGGCGTACATCACTATATCAACTCTGGGTTTAGTGTGCATACGGTATTGAACTGCAAAATCTATCATGCAAACTCTGCATATCCAATGATGGTGTTCCTTCATGCTTTCAAACTTTCAAACTCTATAAATTAGCAAAAAAAAATTTTTTTCGGTGTTGAAAAATACGATATTTTACAAAATCCTTTCCTATGCATGAAACAGATGCTCAGAAGATAATCGTTATTTTTCAGAATTGTATTCGTTGTACATTTTTCTCACTCCAAAAAAATCAGAAAAAGATGTAATATTCATATCAATTTGCTTTTGTAAAACATCTATATTTAATGAAAGAAATTTCTGCCAGACACAATATTTTTTTTTCCACTGGTGTGTCCTGATTTATACATGACCCTGAACAAATTAAACGTTTATATCATCTATAATTCATATGGTCTTAAAAACCCAGGTTACTGGCTATCATTCACCTATGGGGAGAGGAATGTTTTAAATTACTATGAAGTGCATTCAAATGAGGCATTTAAAATGATGTATAACACAGAGCAAAATCATCTGTAAAGTTAATGGTTTGACATAGTGATAATTCATATAAATTCTTAGCTTTGTGTGTGTTGCTTATATCTTGTACATATTCTCTAAACATACGCTAAAACAATTGGGTTTTAGGGGGAAAATGGAAGAAATGCGCCAGCTGCATAAACCACTTTTCACATTTGCCCACATGTTTCCAAATGTATAAAATGAATGTTTATAGAACTTGCTGTGGCTCTCGGAGAAAATCAGCAAGATCTATTATTGTGATCTATGTGTTGTTCTCTTGATAAATTATAAAAAATTATATCAATATGATGCATATATCATGGGTTAAACAGACTTCAGATCAGGTTTAAAGTGACTGCGTTAATATAAACTTGCTTTAAGTATAAATGAGTTTGATGGAACTTTTAAAATTTAGAGGGAGGTGAAATTTTGTGGAAAAAAAAAACTAGAGAAAATGGTTATTATAAGGATAAACAGCTAGAGGTCTACTTGTTATAAATCAGATCAACTAGTCTATTGTGGAGTCTATGTCACTTACATTATCGATTGGCGAATCCTACAAACAGAGGTTCTTAATATTACCGAGCCTTAGAGTGACTGGAGTTAATGTAAGAAAGATAAAGTGAGAAATATCCAAGGTCAGGATAATAGAGATACTGATAAACGAATATCAGAAGTACTCATAGTCAGATACAAGCCAGGTCAAAATGAAACTATCAAGAGAGACTTACAATAAGCACTAAACACATATCAAGGCAGAAACTACAATATGGAACTGAATAAGGGCCCAGATTAGCTTTATATAGGCTCATACCAGCATTTTCCAGTTGGTGTTCCACGGGAACAAAATTGGGGTTCCGCAGCATTTCGCCACATCCCAGATGGCCGCCGTTACCTGCTGTCAGAAACAGCAAAGATTGCACAACCGCGATCTCATAAGAGATCGCAGGAGAGCGATTTTAAGCCCCCCATGCCGTCAGCACACCTTGCTGTCAGCACGCCTTGCCATCAGAGCCTGCCCTAGCGCCTGTCCTGCCGCCAACCCTTCCATCAGCCAGTCACTTAGCTCGTGAGAGAATCCACCCAGCAGTCAACCAGCCCGCCCAGCAGTCTGCCAGCCAACCCTGCCGTCAGCCATTTTCTATCACTTGTGGTAGAGGAGTGATAGAGAGTGGAGTTGATAGTTAAAGCTCTGTTATTGTCATAGAAAGTTATATTAGGTAGAGACATGGAAAGCTTGGTTAGGTAGGGACATTGAAATTCTCTGTTAGGGACATTGAAAGACTCTGTCAGGAGCATTGAAAGACTCTGTCAGGGGCATTGAAATTATCTGTTAGGGACATTAAAAGGCTCTGTAAGGGACATTGAAAGGCTCTGTGAGGGGCATTGAAAGGCTCTGTCAGGGACAATAAAAAAAGGATCTGTTAGGGACATTAAAAGGCTCTGTCAGGGACATTGAAAGGCTCTGTCAGGTACAATAAAAAAAGGATCTGTTAGGGACATTAAAAGGCTCTGTCAGGGACATTGAAAGGCTCTGTAAGGGGCATTGAAAGACTATGTGAGGGGCATTGAAAGACTCTGTGAGGGGCATTGAAATTCCCTGCTATGGACATTAAAAGGCTCTGTGAGGGACATTGAAAGACTCTCTCAGGGGCATTGAAATTATCTGTTAGAGACTGTGACAAACTGCCTTTTGTCACTGGCTTTTGGAGGAGCCTGATTGCCATCCTCCTGCCTTATGACTATGGCTCTGGGGTGTATGGCCCTTTAAAAACATTATTTGGGCATATTGGATAGTAACACACTTTTTCTGCCCCTTTAATTCCATGAGAAAATGTGTCTCTTCCCCTCCCCCTTTTTCCTGTCTATTGTTTCTCCAGCAGAGCGTTGTCCCAGGGACACTGCCAGACCAGTTTAAACTGACTGCTTTGTCCCTCCTCAATCTCTCATCAGCCCTTGCTAAACTTTAACCCCATGGCAATTTTATACTGTTCATGGGATCTGAATGTGGGAGTTCTGTTCAGTATAATAGGAATTATGTATTTTATATATTTTTACTGTTGTTGTAAATGGAGATATTCCCTGTACCTGGAGATAATTAAGTTACCAAACCCACTTAAGCCAATTATCAACAGGATAGAGGAGAAGATAGACCGGCTGCACAGCCTAAATCTGTGGAACTGTTTTGGGCAGGAAAGCCATGCTTGCAGCCGGTCAAATAGGACTTCCACCTAACTTTTGAACCACTGGACCAATTTGTATGATTTTGATATATGTTTGTATACTGCTTATGCTGGTTCAGAAGATGTGACTTTTATGTGAATTGTATATATAGTTGGGACGTTATGAATATTGTATAAAACTGTATATTTTCCTGCCTTTCCACTGTGTCCTTCACAGACATGCACTGGTAGCTAAAAATATTTCAATCTCACTTAAAACTGTGCTAGACGAATCTGTGCAGATTATTAACTTAATAAATAGACAACCATTACAGTCACAACTATTTAAAATTATACTTGAAGATATGGGTAGTCACTAGAGATGCCCCGAATAGTTCGCTGGCGAATAGTTCCTGGCGAACATAGCTTGTTCGCCACGGCGGGCGAACATATGCGATGTTCGGTCCGCCCCCTATTCGTCATCATTGAGTAAACTTTGACCCTGTACCTCACAGTCAGCAGACACATTCCAGTCAATCAGCAGCAGACCCTCCCTCCCAGACCCTCCCACCTCCTGGACAGCATCCATTTTAGATTTATTCGGAAGCTGCATTCTTTTTTTTTTTTAGACAGAAGTGTGTTATATTTGAGCATGCTAGGCTGAACGTGCGTATATCATGGCTAGTTGCACTGAGGGTATGAGTATATAGCAGTACATTGTTGTGAAAGATGGCTGTCATGTTTAGGGTGCAGCTTGCATGTTATCAACTGTGTATTTATATCAGCAGCTCCACCACTAGTTATAAATCAAGTGTGAGTCCCCCCATGAGATGAGACTAGTGAATGACAGAATACATGAACGGTTAAGGTAAAGGCATGTAAGGAACTACGACAATAAACTCTTTAGGAGGTGAAATAATGACATGTTTAACCCCTTAAGGACACATGACATGTGTGACATGTCATGATTCCCTTTTATTCCAGAAGTTTGGTCCTTAAGGGGTTAAACGCTTGCTACTTTACGATTAGTTAATGTGCAGAGAGCAGTTCATGTGATCAAAGGCATAGTGTGGAGGATCGGCTATAGTGGGACATGCTTGGCAGGCTGCTGTTTACTGCTTGTGCTTATCCGATCCCTTCTGGGCGCCAGGTGCAGACCTTGGGAGTCCCTGATACCTGGAACAACAAAGGCAAGTCTCTGGCTGAGTGCCGGGTTCGTGGCTTGAGGTGGTGGAAGTTTGTTTTGTCGGGTGGTTGGATCTGTCCCGGTGGTGCTTCACGTCCGGTGCGGGATTGTGGTGGCTTAAGGTGGAGGCGAGTGCTTGACGTGGGGCAGGCTCTGCATTTCTGTTTGTGCCTCTGGTCCCATCTTCGACGCCTTTTGCGTTGGTGGATTTTAATGGGGACTGCTTCGCTTAGCTGTGGTGGAGCTTGTTGGGGGCTGTGGTGGAGCTTGTTGGGGCTTCCTGCTTGTTATTTGCTTCCAAAATTGATTAAAGAGTCTGTCCAGCTTAGACTCAATATCCTGCCATGCTTTGCTGGTACCAGGAGGACACGCGGCTGCCTTACGATTAGTTAATGTGCAGAGAGCAGTTCATGTGATCAAAGGCATGGTGTGGAGGATCGGCTATAGTGGGACATGCTTGGCAGGCTGCTGTTTACTGCTTGTGCTTATCCGATCCCTTCTGGGCGCCAGGTGCAGACCTTGGGAGTCCCTGATACCTGGAACAACAAAGGCAAGTCTCTGGCTGAGTGCCGGGTTCGCGGCTTGAAGTGGTGGAAGTTTGTTTTGTCGGGTGGTTGGATCTGTCCCAGTGGTGCTTCACGTCCGGTGCGGGATTGTGGTGGCTTAAGGTGGAGGCGAGTGCTTGACGTGGGGCAGGCTCTGCATTTCTGTTTGTGCCTCTGGTCCCATCTTCGACGCCTTTTGCGTTGGTGGATTTTAATGGGGACTGCTTCGCTTAGCTGTGGTGGAGCTTGTTGGGGCTGTGGTGGAGCTTGTTGGGGCTTCCTGCTTGTTATTTGCTTCCAAAATTGATTAAAGAGTCTGTCCAGCTTAGACTCAATATCCTGCCATGCTTTGCTGGTACCAGGAGGACACGCGGCTGCCGCCATATTGGGAGAGTCGCAGATGAGTATGTCAGCCTGGGCGGCTGTGCTCTGTGCATCCATTAGCTCCAGACAGCCTCTCGGGGTGGACCGGGATAACCCCCCAACGGTCCGAGGGGGGGGGTAACGGAGCTCCTGCCGGGAAGTAGCTGCTCCTGGGAATCCCAGGATCGGGAGATCGGCCAGCACTCCCGCCCGGTGAGCACCAGGCCACACTTGCCACGCGGAGGTAAGTAAGACTCTGTCGAGTTGCTGACCGCTATTAAGCATGTCAGGTCGGTCAGGTAGGAGCACCATTGCTGGGTCATCCCCTTCTGGGGTGAAATTCGCTTGTTGATAGCTGCTTAAAGGGAGATATTGAGGGAGCTCACACGAAGTGCGTCTTTCCTCCATGACAGCTAGGCCCCGCCCCCCGGAAGCTGCATTCTTAGTGAGAGGAGGGACAGTGTAGCTGCTGCTGATTTAATAGGGAAATCGATAGCTAGGCTAGTGTATTCAGTGTCCACTACAGTCCTGAATGACTCATCTGATCTCTGCTGTAAGGACAGCACCCCAAAAAGCCCTTTTTGGGCTAGAACATCAGTCTGCTTTTTTTTTCTGTGTAATCTAATTGCAGTTGCCTGCCTGCCAGCGTGTGTGTCAGGTTCACAGCGTATACTGTGCCCACTTGCCCAGTGCCACCACTCATATCTGGTGTCACAATAGCTTGCATTTAAAAAAAAAAACTAAAAAACTTTTTTGACTGTAATAGCAGTCAGTTTCCTTCACACGTGTGCGTTTCAGGGCCTGCCAGGGCACAGTGTCACATCAGTGCAACTCATATCTGGTGTAACAGTAGTGTACATTACAAAAAAAACTAGAAATTTGACTGTGAAATAATAGCAGTCAGTTTCCTTCACACGTGTGCGTTTCAGGGCCTGCAAGGGCACAGTGTCACACCAGTGCAACTCATATCTGGTGTAACAGTAGTGTACATTACAAAAAAAACTAGAAATTTGACTGTGAAATAATAGCAGTCAGTTTCCTTCACACGTGTGCGTTTCAGGGCCTGCCAGGGCACAGTGTCACACCAGTGCAACTCATATCTGGTGTAACAGTAGTGTACATTTAAAAAAAAAAAAAAAATACATGTGCTGTCTTGACAACAAGTATGACTTGAAATATTATGCAAATTGCCTGCAGATGCTGTCGTGGCTATGCACGCTTGATGTAAACTTTTTGCACATGAAAAATAAAGAATTATAAACTATGCTAAAAAAAAAATTACAAAAAAAATACAAATTTGACTATAATAGATTGAATAGTAGTTAGTTGTCTGCAAGCGTGTGTCAGGTCTACAGCGTCTACTCTGCCAACTTCTGCCAGTGCACAGTGCCACTCATATCTGTTGTCACAGTAGCTTGCATGCATAGTACCACTAATCGAAAAAAAAATGACAGGCAGAGGCAGGCCACCCCGCAGGGGCCGTCGTGGTCGTGGTGCTGTGATTCCCTTTGGCCCTAGAATAATGCCCAGTGTTCAGAGGCCACGTACCCTGAACTCGAAAAGTTCTGAGGATATAGTTGACAAGCTAACACAGGACAACCAATCTTCTACAGCTTCCGCTCGGAACCTTGACGCACCATCCTCCTCCAGCTTAGCTTTGGGCACCTCTCAAGTTACCACTCGCCTGCCTGCCGCCACCACCAACACTAGCACCACAGCCGCTTCACTTGATCTGTCAGAGGAGTTATTTACACATCAGTTGGAAGAAATGAGTGATGCGCAACCATTATTGCCAGAGGATGTAGATAACAGGGATATGTCTCAGTCAGGCAGCATTACACACATGGACGTACGGTGTGATGATGATGATGTTGTACCCGCTGCTGCTTGCTGAGTTGTCAGATACAAGTGAAGCGGTTGATGATGACGATGCGTCCGTGGATGTCACGTGGGTGCCCGCTAGAAGAGAAGAAGAACAGGGGAAAGTTCAGATGGGGAGACAGAGAGGAGGAGGAGACGAGTTGGAAGCAGGGGGAGGTCGTCGCAAGGAGCTAGTGGCACAGTCAGACAGCATCCATCGGCACCCGTGGTCAGCCAGACAGCACGCCAATCAACGCATGCTGTTGCCACCACCAGAATGCCGTCATTGCAGAGCTCAGCAGTGTGGCATTTTTTTGTGTGTCTGCCTCTGACAACAGCAATGCCATTTGCAACCTGTGCCAAAAGAAACGGAGTCGTGGGAAGTCCAACACCCACCTAAGTACAACTGCTTTGCGAAGGCACATGATCGCACATCACAAACACCAATGGGATCAACACATGAGTACAAGCAGCACACAAACTCAAAGCCGCCATCCTCCTCCTGGTCAAGCATCTTCAGCCACGTCAACCACTGCTGTCCTCCTTGCCCCCTCTCAACCATCCGTCACTCCGTCTCTCGCCTTGAGCAGTTCCTGCTCATCTGCCCACAGTCAGTTGTCTGTCAAGGACATGTTTGAGCGTAAGAAGCCAATGTCACAAAGTCACCCCCTTGCCCGGCATCTGACAGCTGGCTTGTCTGAACTCTTAGCCCGCCAGCTTTTACCATACAAGCTGGTGGAGTCTGAGGCATTCCAAAAATGTGTAGCTATTGGGACACCGCAGTGGAAGGTACCCGGCCGAAATTTCTTTGCACAAAAGGCAATCCCCAACCTGTACTCGATTGTGCAAGGAAGTAATGGCATGTCTGGCACACAGTGTTGGGGCAAGGGTCCATCTGACCACTGATACCTGGTATGCAAAGCATGGTCAGGGCAGGTATATCACCTACACTGCGCATTGGGTAAACCTGCTGATGGCTGCCAAGCATGGAATGCGTGGCTCTGCAGAGGAGTTGGTGACACCGCCACGACTTGCAGGCAGGCCTGCTGCCACTTCCTCTACTCCTCCTACTCCATCCTCTTGCATAACCTCCTCGGCTGAGTCCTCTTCTGCTGCTGCGTCTTGCTCCACATCAACGGCACCCCCCCAGCTCCCCAGGTACTATTCCACATCCTGGATACGGCAGTGTCACACCATCTTGGGGTTGATTTGCCTGAAAGCAGAGAGTCACATCGGACCAGCACTGCTGTCCGCCCTGAACGCACAGGTGGATCAGTGGCTGACTCCGCACCAACTGGAGATCGGCAAAGTGGTTTGTGACAACGGAAGAAATTTGTTTGCGGCATTGAATTTGGGCAAGTTGACACATGTGCCGTGCATGGCACATGTGTGTAATCTGATCATACAACGCTTTGTGCATAAGTACCCAGGCTTACAGGATGTCCTGAAGCAGGCCAGGAAGGTGTGTGGCCATTTCAGGCATTCCTACACGGCCATGGCGCACTTTTCAGATATCCAGCGGAGAAACAACATGCCAGTGAGGCGCTTGATTTGCGACAGCCCGACACGTTGGAATTCAACACTCCTAATGTTCGACCGCCTGCTCCAACAAGAAAAAGCCGTTAACGACTCTTTGTATGACCGGGGTGCTAGGACAGCCTCTGTGGAGCTGGGAATTTTTTTGCCACATTCCTGGACACTCATGCGCAATGCCTGTAGGCTCATGCGTCCTTTTGAGGAGGTGACAAACCTAGTCAGTCGCACCGAAGGCACCATCAGTGACATCATACCATTTGTTTTCTTCCTGGAGTGTGCCCTGCGAAGAGTGCTGGATCAGGCCGTAGATGAGCGTGAAGAGGAAGAGGAAGAGTTGTGGTCACCATCACCACCAGAAACAGCCTTATCAGCATCGCTTGCTGGACCTGCTGCAACGCTGGAAGAGGATTGTGAGGAAGAGGAGTCAGAGGAGGAATGTGGCTTTGAGGAGGAGGAGGAGGAAGACCAACCACAACAGGCATCCCAGGGTGCTCGTTGTCACCTATCTGGTACCCGTGGTGTTGTACGTGGCTGGGGGGAAGAACATACCTTCAGTGAGATCACTGAGGACGAGGAACGGGACATGAGTAGCTCGGCATCCAACCTTGTGCAAATGGGGTATTTCATGCTGTCGTGCCTGTTGAGGGACCCTCGTATAAAAAGGCTGAAGGAGAACGACCTGTACTGGGTGTCCGCGCTACTAGACCCCCGGTATAAGCAGAAAGTGCCTGAAATGTTACCGAATTACCGCAAGTCGGAAAGGATGCAGCAGTTCCAAAATAAATTAAAAAGTATGCTTTACACAGCGTCTAAGGGTGATGTCACAGCACAACGGGAATCTAACAGGGGAAGAGGTGAAAGTAATCCTCCTCCTCCCACGACCACGCCGGCAAGGACAGGACGCTTTACAAACGTATTGTTGATGGAGGACATGCATTGCTTTTTAAGTCCCACGCATCGCCACAGCCCTTCGGGGTCCACCCTCAGAGAACGACTCGACCGACAGGTAGCAGACTACCTCGCCTTAACTGCAGATATCGACACTCTGAGGAGCGATGAACCCCTTGACTACTCGGTGTGCAGGCTTGACCTGTGGCCTGAGCTATCCCGATTTGCGATAGAACTTCTGGCCTGCCCCGCTTCAAGTGTCCTGTCAGAAAGGACCTTAAGTGCAGTAGGAGGTATTGTCACTGAGAAGATAAGTCGCCTAGGTCAAAAAAGTCTAGATTACCTCACCTTTATTAAGATGAATGAGGGATGGATCCCGAAGGGACTGACACTGGGCGATACATTCGACTAAAAAAGGCCTGATGAGATGAGCTGCCTTGGGCTAAAAATGGTCCACACGCTGCTGTATTTTAGCTCTGAATGCCGGTTGACTTGTGTGACTTATCCGCCACCAACTAGGGTTCAAGCCGCAATGTTTTAGGGCACTTTCTGCCTGGGAAACAAACATCAATTTTTATGGCCGCTGCTACAGCAGCGGCTGCAACAATACCTATTTTTTCAGGCATGTGTAAATGCCTAATTTTTCGGCCCTCTGGTGCTGCACTGTGGCTTCAAAAACCAAACCAAAAAAAAGGCACATAACTGGGATTAAACTGATAGGAATAGTACTACTTAAGACACCACTCCTATCTGGTGGCACATTAGATTGCACGCGCAGTGCCCCAAATTTGAAGTAGGAGGACCGACCAAGCATCTTTTTCCATCTCTCGGTTCCTAAAATCGATGCCATATACACGTCCCCTGATAGGGCGCCAGCTCGTTATTCTCTTGGGCGCCAGCTCGTTATTCTCTTTTTCACTTCACTAGGGACACTTTACTGCACTATGGGCACTTAGACCCACTCTTTGTCTTGCACACTGTTATTCCTAGTCAGCATCTGTGATGGGAAATCAGGCAGTCATCTAAACGTTTAGATTGAGCTTTAGCTTAGAACACCCTTGAAGGTGTTTAAGGAGATTAGGGCTAGTTTAGAGGATTCTTCTTAGACCTCTCTGGGTCTTTATAGCCCTTCTACCTATCCAGCATTTCTGGAAACTAGCTAAGAGAAAGGGTGGCTGTGTGTCTGTGATACATTTAACTTTATATCACCTTATTGACACTTTCTGCCTATACCCATCTATTTAGAGGGAATTTCCTTGCCCCTGCCAATATTATATAATAGGTAATAGTATTACCATTATTACACAATTAGGTCTCTGAGGACAGGTGTCAATCCATATCTGCCAAGTGACCCTATGTAGGGGGAACAGTCCCTATTCTGCTCTGTGTCAGTGTGTATCAGGGATCATTAGGATAGGTGTCAATCCATATCTGCCAAGTGACCCTATGTAGGGGCAACCGTCCCTATTCTGCTCTGTGTCAGTGTATATCAGGGTCTCTGAGGACAGGTGTCAATCCATATCTGCCAAGTGACCCTATGTAGGGGGAACAGTCTCTATTCTGCTCTGTGTCAGTGTGTATCATGGTCTCTGAGGACAGGTGTCAATCCATATCTGCCAAGTGACCCTATGTAGGGGGAACAGTCTCTATTCTGCTCTGTGTCAGTGTGTATCAGGGGCTCTGAGGACAGGTGTCAATCCATATCTGCCAAGTGACCCTATGTAGGGGGAACAGTCTCTATTCTGCTCTGTGTCAGTGTGTATTAGGGGCTCTGAGGACAGGTGTCAATCCATATGTCAAGGTGTCAATATGTCATATGTCAGGTGTCAATCCATATCCATTGTGATTAAGGAATGTTAGGTGATTTATGCCCTTTATGGATTAAAACCAGACTCTGCATCAACTATGTAATTTTCCATGGGAGTTTTGCCATGGATCCCCCTCCGGCATGCCACAGTCCAGGTGTTAGTCCCCTTGAAACAACTTTTCCATCACTTTTGTGGCCAGAAAGAGTCCCTGTGGGTTTTAAAATTCGCCTGCCCATTGAAGTCAATGGCGGTTCGCCCGGTTCGCCGGTTCGCGAACGTTTGCGGAAGTTCCCGTTTCGTGTTCGCAACATCACTAATCATACACAATTACATTCAGTTGTAGCGGTTATAGTGCTCAGAGTGTCCCTTTAACCACATTGTATGCATGAACAATTCCCTAGCTAGTTAGTTGCTGTTTCTTAAGCAAACAATGCTTCTTATAAAAATCATCAGTCAATTTATTTCTGAGCCCAAAGCCATGAGAAATGTTACAAAATAAAAAAAATAAAAGTAGTAAATTATTATTATTTTTTTAAAAATAAGTCCTTCAGGGTTGGCAACTTAAGTGAGAGTTCTCATGGATTTTAAAGTGAATTTAAAGTGAATTTCACATTTTTAAAATAGTTTAATGGGAAAAATTCTGCAAGTCAGTTATGCTTCCAGTTACACTATTTTGGTCTAAAATTGGAAATTCACTTTGAATTGTTGACAATTCTCAGTAAATAGCACTATTTTTGTTTTTAAAGGAATTCAGCCTTTTTCTCATCACTGACCTTGGACGAGCACAGCATTACAGCCGACCTCTCCCCTCCACCGAGGCGGCGAACAGGGCCAAGGGCACTCACAGAGATAGAAGACTTAAGCCATAATGAAGGAGATCCAGGCAATGTTTAACGCGGACATGGCACCAGTGGAAGCAATGGAAGAAAGCATGGAAAGCTCAAAGCTAGCACAATCAGCTATAGATGCTGCCATAGGAGCATTGCAGAAGCAGTGTGCAGACCACTAGGCTCAGATAGCCAATATGGAGGACAAGGCCAGGACACTCAACCTGAGGATAAGGGGAGTGCCAGAAACTATTTCACTATTGGCAGAAGCTCTTAGCCACTCTCCTCATGCCTAAACAGACCAAGCAACTCGTGGTGGCCTCCTGCTTCCGGCTCAACAAGGCTACCAACGCAGCCCAAGAGGTACCCATGTCTTGCTAAAACTGGTGCGGGACTCTGACCGCAGAGTATTCATGGGGGTAGTCATGGGCACCACCACAATCTTTTTTGAGGGGGCACAGCTGGAATTTTACTGAGACTTTTCTAGGCATCCTTTGACATGGCAGAGATCCCTCAAGCAAATCACCAAGCTCCTCCAGGAGAATACAATCCCCTATAAATGGGGGCGACAAAGACAAATTGCCAACAAAGCGGGCAATACACACGCAATATCACACCTCAATGAAGCACCAGCCTTCCTGCAATCCCTCGGCCTGCCAGCTGAGAAGTTACGGCCACCAGACCGCCCAGCTTGGACTGTAGTGGAAATCACCCTATTTGTACCCAGAGGGGGGGCACCCGAGGCAACCGAACTGTCAACCTGATGCCTGCGGCTGCAGATACCTGTGCCCTCATTTACACAAAATGTCCCTCGTATGTGTACAGGTTTTCTGTGTTTTACTGTTTGTTGAGATCATATTTAATACCTCTGTTGTTCTTGCTCCGTAAGCTCTAGACTAAGCTCTAAGACAGCATATCTCTGTCCCCCCACACCACATAGTGATCGCAAGTGGTTCCCCTGTGACATTAGAGCTACCCACTGCACGCTCCGCTTAAGGCCACGGCCTTCTGTCTAAGCACCAGCATACTACAGCTCCACTTCCTAGATATAGACGTCTCTCCAGCTGCATAAACCTACTATAGGTGCCTTATTAGCTTTATGGCGCTATTCCACTTAGCCACAAGGTGCATGAAGCCCATTACTAGTATCCCCCCCCCCCAGTTGCACGCATATTCGCTGAACTAGAGGTCGCGTCTGGGTATCTTAGCTTACCACATTAAAAATGAGTAGGATTAGCAAGGTCATGTACGTCCTGCTTCAGTGTCAATGTTGGTTCTATGCCATTCACATAAAATGTTGTATTCAATGCAAAAACTCGCAAAAATAAAGAATTTCAAAAAAATTTAAAATATGTGAGTTTAATGCTACGGGGAACCATTGTAGTTCATCCTGTGTATACGGCTATTATGTAGAACAGATATGCACTATCAGACTGATATATAATTATGGCAGACTAGATGGGGTGATTGGTTCTTATCAGCTGCCTCAATCTATGTTACTATCTCTCTATTGCAAGTGTTGATAATTATTGTTTCAGAAGCTTTATGTGTGCTCAAAGATTTAGATTATTACTTAGATTATTGCATAGTAACATTTTCCCCTTCCTTTAAAACATAGTTCATTGAACCTATGGTTCTTCACCTATCGTACAGCCTGTAGGGTTGAGATACACAATAAAAGCTAGCAATGTATCTTAAATTACCTAACACAGGTCCATTCAGTATTTACCTTTTGACACTGCTTTCACCATATAAGGCGTGCTAACTTTCGGAACCTTGAGGCATATGTTGTTGGTGGCCTACTGGGTGTACCTCCTATTATATTACTCAGAGATAGAGATGTCGCGAACATAAAATTTTCCGTTCGCAAACGGCGAACTTCCGCAAATGTTCGCGAACCGCCATAGACTTCAATAGGCAGGCGAATTTTAAAACCCACAGGGACTCTTTCTGGCCACAATAGTGATGGAAAAGTTGTTTCAAGGGGACTAACACCTGGACTGTGGCATGCCGGAGGGGGATCCATGGCAAAACTCCCATGGAAAATTACATAGTTGATGCAGAGTCTGGTTTTAATCCATAAAGGGCATAAATCACCTAACATTCCTAAATTGTTTGGAATAACGTGCTTTAAAACATCAGGTATGATGTTGTATCGATCAGGTAGTGTAAGGGTTACGCCCGCTTCACAGTGACAGACCAAACTCCCAATTTAACGCACCGCAAACAACCGCAATCAGTCCATTTGCACAACCGCAAACTCCCCATTTGCACAAGGTTGGATACCAAGCTAGCCATGTCCCGTTCCTTGTCCTCACTGATGTCATTGAAGGTCTCTTCCTCCACCCAGCCACGTACAACACCAAGGGTCCCCGAAAGGTGACAACAAGCCCCCTGGGATGCCTGCTGTGTTTGGTCTTCCACCTCCTCAAAGCCACCTTCCTCCTCTGACTGCTCTTCTTCAGACTCCTCTCTCTGCGTTGCCTCTCTCTGCGTTATTTTAAGGTGTGTTAAGTAGTACAATTCCTATCAGTTTAATCCCTGTTACGTCCTCTATCAGGGGACGTGTATATGGCATCGATTTTAGGAACTGGGAGCATAGGCGTGCGCACGGGGTGTGCCGGGTGTGCCTGGGCACACCCTAATCCCTGCGGCACGCCTATGGATTAAGTCCTGCAGGAACAGAGTTTGCTGATGCCGGACAGCAGACAGCCTGCGCGGTGAGAGGGAGCAGAGAGCACACAGCTCCCTCGCCGCGGCTGAGATAAAGACAGGCGCCCGACCCACTGGACCCCAGGGACAAGTCCACGCCAGCACTCCAGGTAGGGAGGCTGGGTGGACATTTTTGAATAAAAAAATAATAATTTGTGTGTATGTGTGTATATGAATGTGTGTGTATATGTGTGTCTGAATGTATGTATGGGTGTCTGTGAATGTATGAGTGTGTGTCAGTGTATGTGTCTGTGAATGTGTGTGTGTATATGAATGTGTGTGTATATGTGTGTCTGTGAATGTATGTATGGGTGTCTGTGAATGTATGAGTGTGTGTCAGTGTATGTGAATGTGTGTGTGTGTATGTTTGTCTGTGAATGTATGAGTGTGTGTGTCTGAATGTGTGTGTGTCTGAGTATGCGTGTCAGTGTGTGTGTGTGCACATATATATATATATATATATATATATATATATATATACACACAAACACAAACACATTGGAGTGTATATTATTTTTTTTGGTGGGGGGAATCTTGGGAGAGTTCCCACACTTTATTCCCCAGGACTTTATTCTCCCCTGTCGGCTCACACAGAACCGGCGCTATCTGAGTGCCGGCTCTGCTCTAAGCCTCCATGGGCCGGCGGGGAGATCAAAGATCTACCTCACCGGCCCACAGCAGCATGGAGGGAGGCAGGAGAGGACCCGGGGAACTCCAGACAGCAGCTCCGCCAGGTTCCTCTCGCGATATCTTAGCGTTGCCATGGCAACGCTCAGATCTCGCGAGAGTTAACTCTAGCCCCGCAGGCTAGAGTTAACTCTCCACTGGACCACCAGGGATGGCACATGGCAGCAAGGATCCCCCCTCCCTACATAAGGTACGAAGGGAGGGGGGATATTTACTAATCTGCCCCCACCTCCACAATCCCTCCATACATACAGAACACACACACATACAGCACCCTCACACAAACAGCACACACACAGCACCCACACACATACAGTACACATACAGCACCCACACACAGCACGCTCACACACAGTACACTAACCACACTTTCACAAACACACAACACCCTCACACTACAGCACACTAACAGCACCCTCACAAATACACGACACCCACACACATCACACAAACAGCACCATCACACACACATCACACACACATCACACAAACAGCACCCTCACACACACACAGCACACTAACAGGACCCTAACAAACACACACACAGCAGCACCCTTACACACAGCACACTAACAGCACACACACACACACACAGCAGTGTGTGTATATATATATATATATACATCTTGAAAAAGACCCGGCAGGGTCGAAACGTCGATTGATTTTTTGGTACACTATTGATGAACGAATAAAGCACCAGTTTTTCTACTGACACAAAGACCTGTGAGTGCATTTTGATTTTTCATTTATTTGTATATATATATATATATATATATATATATACACACACATACACATGCGGCGTGTGTTTGTGCTTTAGGGTGCACACCCTAATGCAATAGGCTGCGCACGCCTATGACCGGGAGATGGAAAAAGATGCTTGGTCAGTCCTCCTACTTCAAATTTGGGGCACTGCGCGTGCAATCTAATAGGAGTGATGTGTTAAGTAGTACTATTCTTATCAGTTTAATCCCTGTTACGTCCCCCTCATCAGGCCTTTTTTAGTCGAATGTATCGCCCACTGTCAGTCCCTTCGGGATCCATCCCTCATTCATCTTAATAAAGGTGAGGTAATCTAGACTTTTTTGACCTAGGCGACTTCTCTTCTCAGTGACAATACCTCCTACTGCACTGAAGGTCCTTTCTGACAGGACACTTGAAGCGGGGCAGGCAGAAGTTCTATCGCAAATTGGGATAGCTCAGGCCACAGGTCAAGCCTGCACACCCAGTAGTCAAGGGATTCATCGCTCCTCAGAGTGTCGATATCTGCAGTTAAGGCGAGGTAGTCTGCTACCTGCCGGTCGAGTCGTTCTCTGAGGGTGGACCCCGAAGGGCTGTGGCGATGCGTAGGACTTAAAAAGCTCCGCATGTCCTCCATCAACAACACGTCTGTAAAGCGTCCTGTCCTTGCCGGCGTGCCGATGCATGCTGTCTGACTGTGCCACTAGCTCCTTGCGACGACCTCCCCCTGCTTCCAACTCGTCTCCTCCTCCTCTCTGTCTTCCCATCTGAACTTTCCCCCTGTTCTTCTTCTCTTCTAGCAGGCACCCACGTGACATCCACGGACGCATCGTCATCATCAACCGCTTCACTTGTATCTGACAACTCAGCAAAGGAAGCAGCAGCGGGTACAACATCATCATCATCATCACACCGTACGTCCATGTGTGTAATGCTGCCTGACTGAGACATATCCCTGTTATCTACATCCTCTGGCAATAATGGTTGCGCATCACTCATTTCTTCCAACTGATGTGTAAATAACTCCTCTGACAGATCAAGTGAAGCGGCTGTGGTGCTAGTGTTGGTGGTGGCGGCAGGCGGGCGAGTGGTAACTTGAGAAGGGCTTTTTGGGGTGCTGTCCTTACAGCAGAGATCAGATGAGTCCTTCAGGACTGTAGTGGACACTGAATACACTAGCCTAGCTATCGATTTCCCTATTAAATCAGCAGCAGCTACACTGTCCCTCCTCTCACTAAGAATGCAGCTTCCGGGGGGCGGAGCCTAGCTGTCATGGAGGAAAGACGCACTTTGTGTGAGCTCCCTCAATATCTCACTTTAAGCAGCTATCAACAAGTGAATTTCACCCCAGAAGGGGATGACCCAGCAATGTTGCTCCTACCTGACCGACCCGACATGCTTAATAGCGGTCAGCAACTCGACAGTCTTACTTACCTCCTCGTGGCAAGTGTGGCCTGGTGTTCACTGGGCGGGAGAGGCGGCCGATCTCCCGATCCTGGGATGCCCAGGAGCAGCTACTTCCCGGCAGGAGCTCCGTTACCTCCCCCCCTCGGACCGGTGGGGGTTATCCCGGTCGACCCCTGAGAGGCTGTCTGGAGCTAATGGACGCACAGAGCACAGCCGCCCAAGCTGACATACTCATCTGCGACTCTCCCAATATGGCGGCAGCCGCGTGTCCTCCTGGTACCAGCAAAGCATGGCAGGATATTGAGTCTAAGCTGGACAGACTTTAATCAATTTTGGAAGCAAATAACAAGAAGGAAGCCCCAACAAGCTCCACCACAGCCCCAACAAGCTCCACCACAGCTAAGCGAAGCAGTCCCCATTAAAATCCACCAACGCAAAAGGTGTCGAAGACGGGACCGGAGGCACAAACAGAAATGCAGAGCCTGCCCCACGTCAAGCACTCACCTCCACCTTAAGCCACCACAATCCCGCACCGGACGTGAAGCACCACCGGGACAGATCCGACCACCCGACAAAACAAGCTTCCGCCTCCTCTAGCTGCGAACCCGGCACTCAGCCAGAGACTTGCCTTTGTTGTTCCAGGTATGTGGAGGATCGGCTATAGTGGGACATGCTTAGCAGTAAACAGCAGCCTGCCAAGCATGTCCCACTATAGCCGATCCTCCACACCATGCCTTTGATCACATGAACGGCTCTCTGCACATTAACTAATCGTAAAGAAGCAAGCGTTTAAACATGTCATTATTTCACCTCCTAGAGTTTATTGTCGTAGTTCCTTACATGCCTTTACCTTAACCGTTCATGTATTATGTCATTCACTAGTCTCATCTCATGGGGCGACTCACACTTGATTTATAACTAGTGGTGGAGCTGGTGATATAAATACACAGTTGATAACGTGCAAGCTACACCCTAAACATGACAGCCATCTTTCACAACAATGTACTGCTATATACTCATACCCTCAGTGCAACTAGCCATGATATACGCACGTTCAGCCCAGCATGCTCAAATATAACACACTTCTGTCTAAAAAAAAAAAAAAAAATGCAGCTTCCGAATGAATCTAAAATGGATGCTGTCCAGGAGGTGGGAGGGTCTGGGAGGGAGGGTCTGCAGCTGATTGGCTGGAATGTGTCTCCTGACTGTGAGGTACAGGGTCAAAGTTTACTCAATGATGACAAATAGGGGGCGGACATCGCATTTGTTCGCCCACCGTGGCGAACGCGAACCAGCTATGTTCGCCAGGAACTATTCGCCAGCGAACTATTCGGGACATCTCTACTCAGAGATTGTGATATTTGCTCTCATTCAGCATTGAGCAAGAGAAGTGTAACTGGGGATATTGGGGTTAGACAAGGGCTTGGGCGCCTTGAAAATAGTTGTCTATGCTTGGTTCCACTCGCTATTACTACGTCAAATGGGGGGGGCACACTGGTAACCAGCATTGGGAGCTTGGAATCCTAATCTGTCTTTGGAGCAAGGTAGGGATTAAGGAGCGTTTGGTGCAAAGAAAATGTCTTCGACCTCATGTTAATGTTTTTCGTTAGGTTGGTGGAGATGCTAGCAAGCAAGAGGATTGAATAAAATAAATAGTAAACAGCAAGATGATGATAAAAGGAAACCTGGAGTTATGGAACAAGAGCAGGGCATGACTAAGGAACCAAATAAATGAGCAAGTACTGTATTATATACACAGATACTCATCATAGACATAGTTGCTGAGTGCTACATCACAAACAAAACAAAAAAAACTATATATACACACAAAACACGTTTTACCTTAAAATGGCTTCCTCGAGTGTATTAAGGTGAAATGCATTGTGTATATACAGTTTTTTGTTTTGTTTTTAATATAATCTAATAAAGTATTTTGGGTATTTATTCCATTGGTTTGAGCCATATATTTTTTAGATATTTTTATTATTCATTTTTACTTTTTCTAAGTAGCTTACACTTTTGTTTTTGGCACCCTCAGAAAATATTTGCTCAAAATTGATAATCTTAAAATCTCAAAAACAACTGCTCAAAACAGTGTGTGTAAAACTTAAATTTTATATTAGATGTTATACTTTAGGGAACACACTATGTTGCTCTTTTTAAATAGCATGTACCACCATGATTAAGGAGTTCAGCACCTACGTATATCCGCTTGGTGGGCAACATACCACCTGACACCTAAAACGTTGAGCTTGCGAAACAAGCTCTTTAATTGATCTGTGTGTCAATGATTGTAAACTATAAGAAATACTCAACATTTATTGGATACATTCCACCGCATGCGGTTAGTACTAGAGCTGGCTATAGCTCTAATAAATGTGAGTGAACATTCACTAGTTGCACTATGTATATTGTCCCTCTGGTACCCAGCAGTCTGCAGGATTGTTTATATTTTTGTTTCTCCATATGTACCTGAGGACTAAGCCCCATGCTACTGGAATTAAGAATACTGGACATAAGAAAGTTGTGGACTATATTCAGTTGGATTATTTTTTTTCTTTTTTTTTTTCTCTTGTATTTGGCACAACCCGTGTCTTTTTGTTGTGTTTGACTATACTTTTAAGAGGTTAAGGAAGTTTATCTTTACCATAAGTGTTTGCTGCCTTTTTATCCTGTGTTCAGTAGCTTAGCGCTATAAAGTTTTTAATATATATCTTTTTTGGTTCATATACACAGTGACTGAGTGCTGCATCTTAGGCACGGTGACCGAGTGCTGTATCATAGATACAATGACTAAGTGCTACATCATAAACACTGTTACTGGGTGCCACATCATAGGCACAGTGACTGAGTGCTGCATCATAGGCACAGTGACTGAGTGCTGCATCATAGGCACAGTGACTGAGTGCTGTATTATAGATACAATAAATAAGTGCTACATCATAGACACAGTTACTGAGTGCTACATCATAGACACAGTTACTGAGTGCTGCATCATAGGCACAGTTACTGAGTGCTGCATCATAGGCACAGTTACTGAGTGCTGCATCATAGGCACAGTGACTGAGTGCTACATCATAGGTACAGTTACTGAGTGCTGCATCATAGGCACAGTGACTGAGTGCTACATCATAGGTACAGTGACTGAGTGCTACATCATAGGTACAGTTACTGAGTGCTGCTTCATAGGCACAGTGACTGAGTGCTGTATTATAGATACAATAAATAAGTGCTACATCATAGACACAGTTACTGAGTGCTACATCATAGACACAGTTACTGAGTGCTACATCATAAACACTGTTACTGGGTGCCACATCATAGGCACAGTGGCTGAGTGCTGCATCATAGGCACAGTGACTGAGTGCTACATCATAGGTACAGTTACTGAGTGCTGCATCATAGGCACAGTGACTGAGTGCTACATCATAGGTACAGTGACTAAGGGCTACATCATAGGCACAGTGACTGAGTGCTACATCATAAGCACAATAAGTGGGTGCTGAATCATAAAATCATTGTTGGCGTGCTTTTTCATAGTTCATGGAAGATGCATAGAGACAAGCACTGCAAACATAGGACATACACACAAATGCACATTTCATGATTATTTAATTGAGATAGACCCATTGTTGTCCCATTTTGCTTTCTCAATGAACCTGCTACCTCCCCACTCCTTTGGATCCTGACATGTCATAGAGTTGATTTTCATAAATGTTTTATGATTCACGACAAAACAGAGATCTTTGACACGCAGTAACTCGAATACTGTAATACTTTCTATGGAAAAGTTTTACAACATATATACAGATTTTTATCACCTGTAAAACAATAAAAAGGGACAATTTGGATCCACTGTAAAAATACTATTTTCTATACATATTTCTCCCAAATGTGATTTTTTTCCCCGTTATTTTGTGTAGATAGACCATGCAAGAACAATTTTAAGAAAACACGTTTTTTGTTAAGTTAGTTCATGTCAACATTTAAATAAATTGCTTTTACATTTTAAAATCTACATTGATAATTTTAATTAGATTTAAGTCTTTGTATAAAGAAATTGGTGATCACTGGCATCCAATCTTATTAGATAGGATCATTCCAGCTATTCAGCCTTCCATATTCCGTGTGTTAGTTATATTAAACATAATCCTGTGTAACATGTTGCAATATTTAATTGTTACATCTGACGAAATCGAACATAATTTGGGTTTATAAACATATTTCCCAAGAAAGTGGATTCATCTCATAAGAGCAGATATTAGCTTGCTAGGATAGGACCTGCCAAGAATGGTGCACATTGACGTTGTGGCAGGCTAATGCAATGTATGATCATATAATGAGGGAAAAAAAGAAGAAAATTGTGTAATTACGCTTCATAAAAACTATTTGAGCCTTTCATTTAATTTTCAGGAAGCATGATGCATGAAAAAAAAAGGATTCAGCTTTTGTGCAATAAAGATTAAATGCAATACAACCTACAATAAAATATTTATTTATGATACTTGCCAATTATTATCTTGACATAATATTGTTTCAAGGCTATCTTCATAACTTAGCAGATTGTAGAATGTGGCTCGAGCTATACCCAGTGGCTTACACACCGGGGTCACAGCTGCGACCGGGCCCAGCCGCCCTGCGACCCGGTATGCACGCCAGTGTGGCCAGCCTCTTCTCCTGGGGGGCACTAGAGCTGGCCACCTCAGGGCCCCCCGAGGCTGGCCCTGGTGTCACCGGGCGGGCGGGTTGGCGGGCGCTCGAGGGAGCACTCTCCCCTGAGCACTCTCTGCCCAGCTCCCTCGCGTGAGCTTGGCAGAGAGCGCTCAGGGGAGAGTGCTCCCTCGCACGCCCACCAGACAGCCAGACAGACAGAAAGAAAGACAGTCTACCTGCCCGGAGACCAGCCGCCCAGCAGCACCACTGGACCCCAGGGAATCCCTCTCAGCTCTCCCAAAGTGTGAGTGTCAGTGTGTGTGTGTGTCAGTGAGTGTGTTACTGTGTGTCTGTTACGGAGTGTGTTTGTGTCTGTTAGTGAGTCTGTTTGATGTCTGTTAGTGAGTGTGTGTTTGTCAGTGAGAGTGTATGTTTTGTAAGTGAGTGTGTATGTGTGTCTGTCTGTCAGTGAGTATGTATGTATGTCGCTGAGTGTGTCTCTGTCAGTAAATGTGTGTGTCTGTTAGCTAGTGTGTATGCGAAAAACAAGGGGCTGGATGCACTCACCTAAACATGCTTAAATGGGGTGCTGCTGGGGGCCAATAAGTACAGTAAAAATAGAAATCCAGCGCACTCACTTATCAACTAAATAGCTACTTTGATGCTGACAGATTTGACTAGTTTTATTAAAAACACCTAATCTAGGCAAAAAATAATGGGGGTTTAGTTACACTATATGATCATCAGGGCCGGCGCTACCATAAGGCGGCCCAGGCGGTCGCCTTAGGGCGCACCGGCCCTGGGGGTGCAAAACCAGGCTGACCGGAAGGAGGGAAGCGCACTGCGCTCCCCTCCAACCGACGACCTATTGTAGCGTGGCCGAGCGCCCGGTTCTGCGGGCGCGCGAGGGAGCACTCTCCCATGTGTGCTTCCTCTTCAGCTCCCTCCCGCGCCGCATACTGATACCGGAGCTGAAAAATGACGTCATCTTCCGGCGCCGGCATCCCTACGCGGTGCACGAGGGAGCTGAAGAGGAAGCACACATGGGAGTGTGCTCCCTCGCGCGCGCGTGCCCGCCCGCCAGCCAGCCTGCCTACCCGCCCAGGAGCCCAGGAGCCCAGCAGCACCACTGGACCCCAGGGAATCCCTTCAGCACTCCAAAAGGTAAGGAGGCTGGGGGATTAAATAAAAAAAAAACATGTGTTAGTGTGAGTGTTAGTGTGTGTGTCTGCTAGTGAGTGTCAGTGTGTGTGTCTGCTAGTGAGTGTCAGTGAGTGTGTCTGCTAGTGAGTGTCAGTGTCTGTCTGCTAGTGAGTGTCAGTGTGTGTGTCTGCTAGTGAGTGTCAGTGTGTGTGTCTGCTAGTGAGTGTCAGTGAGTGTGTCTGCTAGTGAGTGTCAGTGAGTGTGTCTGCTAGTGAGTGTCAGTGTGTGTGTCTGCTAGTGAGTGTCAGTGAGTGTGTCTGCTAGTGAGTGTCAGTGTGTGTGTCTGCTAGTGAGTGTCAGTGAGCGTCAATGAGTGTCTGCTAGTGAGTGTCAGTGTGTGTGTCTGCTAGTGAGTGTCTGCTAGTGTCAGTGTGTGTGTCTGCTAGTGAGTGTCAGTGTGTGTGTCTGCTAGTGTGTCAGTGAGTGTGTCTGCTAGTGAGTGTCAGTGAGTGTGTTACTGTGTGTCTCTTACTGAGTGTGTTTGTGTGTGTATTAGTGAGTCTGTTTGATGTCTGTTAGTGAGTGTGTGTTTGTCAGTGAGAGTGTATGTTTTGTAAGTGAGTGTGTATGTCTGTCTGTCGCTGAGTGTGTCTGTCAGTAAATGTGTGTGTCTGTTAGCTGGTGTGTATGCATCTGTTCATGAGAGTGTGTGTGTGTCTTCAGCACTTACCTTTCTCTAGCGCCGGACTCCCTTGGCACTGGGGATCCCTCCGCCTCTCAGCTCCGAATGCTCTTGCCGCGCACGCATTCAAACCGCCCGTAGGAAAGCATTACTCAATGCTTTCCTATGGACGTTCAGTGTTTTAGAATAGCGGAAGCTCCTCTAGCGGCTGTCAGTGAGACATCCACTAGAGGCTGGATTAACCCTCGGTGAAACATAGCAGTTTCTCTGAAACTGCTATGTTTTCAGCTGCAGGGTTAAAACTAGAGGGACCTGACACCCAGACCACTTCATTGAGCTGATGTGATCTGGGTGTCTGTAGTGGTCCTTTAAGTGTGTGTGCATCTGCATGCACTGGCGTACATACCGCAGTCGCAGATTAAGCGCGAGGGGGGGATCAATTTGCGCACTGGGGCCCCATGGGTCATGTGTACGCCCCTGCACCTACCCTGGTGTCTGCCGCAGGCTGTGTGGAGGGGGCGAGGATATGAATGACATCATATCTCTGCTCCCTGTGTACCACACAGCGCGGCTGGTGCCCTGTGATGGGGCTGGACTGCAGGACAGGACTCCAAGGAGCCAGACAGCATGCATCCAGGGGACAAGATTGAACTGATGTAAGTATGTAATTGTGTCTCTGTATGTATGTATGTCTCTGTATGCCTGTATGTCTTTGTATGTATGTTTCTGTATGCCTGTATGTCTCTGTATGCCTGTTTGTCTCTGTACAAAATGTATGTGTCTGTATGTTTCTGTATGCCTGTATGTCTCTGTATGTACAAATGTATGTGTCCGTATGCCTGTATGTCTCTGTATGTACAAATGTATGTGTCTGTATGCCTGTATGTCTTTGTACGTATGTGTCTGTATGCCTGTATGTCTCTGTATACCTGTATATATGTATGTGTCTGTATGACGGTATGTCTCTGTATGACGGTATGTCTTTGTATGCCTGTATGTATGTATGTGTCTGTATGCCTGGATGTCTCTGTATGTATGTTTCTGTATGTCTATGTATGTATGTATGTATGTATGTATGTGTCTGTATGACGGTATGCCTCTGTATGTATGTCTTTATATGCCTGCATGTCTCTGTATGCATGTATGTCTCTGTCTTTGTCTGTATGTCTCTGTATGATTATTTCTGTGTTTGTATGAACCTTATTTTAAACGAGGGTGGGGGGCACCAAAATGCATCTTCGCCTGTGTAACTAAAAATCCTAGCACCGGTCCTGATGATCATACATTGCATAAGCATGCCACAAACGTCAATGTACCCCATCTTTGGCAGGTCCTACTCTCACTGTCTACTAAATGAGCTACTCACTTGGGGAAATCCTTCCATCTCGAGTTCTCTGCAGTACAAGGCTTAAATAGGGTCCTGAGATGAAGCACCTGTGACAGGGGGCGGTGCAAAACCAAGGAGCTGGCTATACTCCTAAATATACATGGGAAAACAAGGGGCTGGCTGCATTCACCTAAACATGCTTAAATGGGGTGCTGCTGGGGGCCAATAGTACAGTAAAAATAGAAATCCAGCGCACTCACTTATCAACTAAAAAAGCTAGTGTGTATGAGTCTGTTTGTGAGAGTGTGTGTGTTTAAAACCCCTTCAGCACTTACCTTTCTCCAGCGCCGGACTCCCTTGGCGCTGGGGATCCCTCCGACCCGATCTGCCTCTCAGCTCTGAATGTGCATGCGCAGCAAGAGCCGCACGCGCATTAAAACCGCCCATAGGAAAGCATTACTCAATGCTTTCCTATGGACATCCAGCGCCTTCTCACTGTGATTTTCACAGTGAGAATTGTGGACGCGCCTCTAGCGGCTGTCAGTGAGACAGCCACTAGAGGCTGGATTAACCCTTCAGCTGCAGGGTTAAAACTAGAGGGACCTGGCACCCAGACCACTTCATTGAGCTGATGTGATCTGGGTGTCTGTACTGGTCCTTTAAGTGTGTGTGCATACATACCGCGGTAGCAGGGGTCGCAGCCCTGCGACCAGGTGCCTGCAGCCATGTGTTGTGGCCCCGGCCTGCGCGGGGGGGGGGAGGGAGCCACAGATCAATTTTCGCACCGGGGCCCCATGGGCGTGTGTACGCCACTGGCTATACCCCACAATGTGGCGATATTGCTGTCATGTACCCACCCATACATGGATTTATTATCTACATTGCAAGGGCACTACAAACACCATAACCACTACAACTCACTGCCACAGAGTTGTTTCACCTCTTACATGGGGTGGGCCAGGTAAAACTCTGTCTCTGCAACTTCTGACATAGAGCTGTAAGCTTCCTGTCTGAGCTTAGACTTGAAGTTCAGGGCTTAGCTAATTGTCAGGGCTGTCAATGCATGGGCGCACTAGGCAGTTGCCCGGGGCCCCATGAGCATAGGAAAGCATATAATTTAAACTGTTAGCGGATTTTCATTCCCCCCAATGACTGCTCTCCTGCAACTGTCAAAAATAACTTTTTATAAATAAGTTCCCAGTGAATACTTTTCCAGCAGCCTATCAAATTTCCTCTACTTATACCCTTTGTGTCACTTTACCCCACTCCCTCTAGCATGAAAGCTCATTGAGCAGGGCCCTCAACCCCCTCTGTTCCTGTGCGTCCATTTGTCTGGTTACAATTACTTGTCTGTTAGTCCACCCATTGTACAGCGCTACAGAATCTGATGGCGCTATATAAATAATAAAATAATACTAATAGGGGCCCCATATGCTTGCCAACCTTTCAGTATATTATTCTGTGAGATTTATTTGGAACCTCTTTATTAATATGTTTATGTGGACTGATCACCTCAGCAGTGCTGGTGCAAAGATTAGTTGATGCTTCTTGCACCGGCCAGGGATTATGGGAGTATAAAGAGCAGAGGTGGGTGTTACTTAACGCGTAACACCCAGGAAGTGGCACTGGAGTGGAGGAAAGATGATGAATTAATCTCTATATTTTACATTGAATACGCCATGTATCTTCGTGATATGTGATGGATTTAATGTCTATCGAAGTGATTTCAGGTAAGCTTAGTTTTTCACAGCAGGTTCACTTGAATCGGTCATTGCCCTGTGAGTTGGCAACAGTCTTGCATATTCTGCACATTTTGGAGGGGGGTGGGGGGGGGGGGGTGGGGGGGGGGGTGGAGGACAGAAAACAAAACAAACACCAATACAATATAAAGCATCCAAAAGCAGCTTGAATATTTTACACACAGTTAAATCACCCCTCTAAATTACTGGGGACCTGTTAGAGGGGCCATCCTACCAGCAAGGCCCAAACTGCTCTGTAACATAAAGCCAATAAGAATAGGGAAGGGGTACCTTTAAACTACTTCTCACCAACAATTCTTTTGTAATTACTTTATTGTGCTGAACTAGTGAAAGCTCTGATGACAATTTCAGTTATTACCATTTACATTGATGTGTGGAACATGTGCCATTTACAGTAGAAGTTCATTCTAATGAAGATAATTTGTTGTACATTTGAGCCAAAATTCACATCTGTAGGTGATTTGTCCTTTACTTAAACTCCTCTCCTACTTTCCCATACTGAAGTTAAAACACACTGCAGATTTTTTTTTTTTTAAAGAAACAAGAAAGAGAAAAGAAAAATATAAATGAAGCGAAGGAGTGAACGAAAGTTCACGTTGCAAAAAATGTAGCCATTTGTCATTTTGTAAGAAAAATATATGACGCTGAAAGAAAAACTAGACATGTAGAAATGAATGTATAACCATCTAAATGAGATCAAGATATGTAGGCAGGGATGTATAGACAAGCAGACAGATAGACAGACAGATTGTGTGTTTATGTTTCTTCAATAGGAATACCCCACACATACACACACACACACACACACATTCCTAGAAAAGTAGGCACAGGAGGGATGGATGAGGGGTTGATGGAGGGATGGATGGATGGATGGATGGATGAAGGGAAGGATGGATTGATGCATGGAGGGAGTAAGGGATGGGTGAATAGAGGTATGGATGGATTGAGGGAGAGATGGATGGAGGGCTGGATGACTGAATAGAGGTATGGGTGGGTGGATGACTGTCTGGCTTGTGTTTATTTGAGTTATAAATATTTGTGTGGATAGGTAGATAGATAGATAGATAGATAGATAGATAGATAAAAATAGTAGACTTGCCGGCACTCCTGGATTTTCAGTGAAGAAATTTATTGTCACAAATGGTCGACGTTTCAGTTCCCAGTTGTGTCCTGATGAAAGTTCCAACTGGGAACTGAAACGTCGGCCATTTGTGACAATAAATATCTTCACTAAAAATCCAGGAGTGCCGGCAAGTCTACTATTTTTGTTGTTTAAGAGTGGGGCTAGGCACCCGGTGTCATTTGGCTGGAGGTAGGAGTGCAAAGGCATTATTTTAGATAGATAGATATTGCAAATACAGTCCTGCACTCCAGATTTTATTCAGAATATAATGTCCGGTGCTCAGCAACACTTTACATAGAAATTTACATCATACCAGCACTCGGGGACTCCACAGATCAATCTTCTTTATTACAACATGATTCCACATATATATGAATGTGTGTGTATATGTGTGTGTATTGATATTATATGTGATATGTGTGTGTGTGTGAATTTTACACGACATGCAATTCTAATTGTAAAATCAAGGCAAATATCTGGGAAAAATCCCCATTTTAGCTAAAGTTGCTGCTTAGCAATATATCCTTAAAATGTGCAATTCATTTTTTACACTATGGTTATTATACGCTTGGGCCCAGGGATTAGACAGGACCTGGCACCATGAACATGCCTGGCCAAGCTTGACCCCATTCACCGTCTTTATACTAATAGTGACAGGTATCCTGCCTAGGGCCTTGTGGGATCTTAATCGTCCTCTCCTGTACAGTGGTTATTGCATTCTAGCAGCACAGCTGACAATAAAATAACAGACAGCAGGACACATTGTTTGCCAGGACCCTCGCTGAACAATAAGACAAGGTTCAAGATCACTTTCAACTTTCTCCCATACAAGAATAGTGCCAGTCACAGCCAGGAATGGGAGGCCCTCATTGTCACTGCAGAATCGAACAGAGGGAACATTTCGAGGGTGTCTGAGGACACGCCAGAGGTGATTCTACCGTTAAATTTGGTGAGTACCCTGGACAATAGCCAAACTGGCATAACACTGGACTGCAATTCCTATCATGCTTACTAATCATTGCTTTTGTCGGTGCCTGTGTTTGATATGTGACAATGTAACAGTCTTAAATCAATTTGTTAACAAAATAGTTACCAGACAGCTGAGACCTAGTGACTGCTAAGCCTATCAAGCTCACTAATCATTGCCTGTGCCAGTCAATAATAAATAAGATGTGCTATAAAAATAAAATAAAATGTGCGGTTAATTGGCGGCCTCAGCCCTGATCTATTTGTAGACAAAGTTGAAATCCATAAAATATATCATGTGCAGCACCTTATAGTAAAAGCTCTCCCAGAAGTTACTGCCCTGTGCCCAGTGCCATTTTATTATAATCATTAATTTCACTCCAAACAAGGGAATGATCAATAAAAAGCTGATTCTAGTTGTTTGATGGTTAACTAGAATGACAAATGTTAGCACAGTTTAATTCTTTCAATACAAAGAAGTTTCTAGTATCTCTCTCTCTCTCTAATTTAAAGAATTGAACATTTCTGGCATGCTATACCTACGTTTTATAATTTATATAGGACAATTAATTTTATATTTTTTTCATGACACCATAAAACAGAGATTTATATAACTTCTCGTTTTGAAGAATTATTAATTTTATTTTTATTTTGGTATTTTGGGTTATTTCCCCCCAAAAGAAAATTCCCTTAATTTTAAATACAGCTCTTTTTAAAAATATTTTAAAAAGCATATTTTCGAAGAAAAATAAATTGTAAAAAATAATTACTACTTGTCATGCTGTACAAAATCCATTACAGTTATGTTATGTTGGACTATATTTTGTTCATTGCGTGATTGTACTACACCACTAATATTACACAATCATATTATAATCTGTGAACATTTCAGCATTAACATTACACAATCATATTGTAATTTATTTATGAATTTGTATAATATTTTACCGGAAGGACACAATAAGATTTCTCTTGTCTTCGGGTATGCCAACAAACACTGTTACAATAGGATACAATATAATAGTACAAAAACATACAATATATATATATAAACACGCACATATACATTTAAGCTGAGAATGTATCAGCACTAACACTATACAGTTTTATAATCTGAAGATATTGTAGCACTGACATTATCGCATGTAAACTCGTTGAGCAGGGCCCTCCACCCCTCTGTTCCTGTGCGTCCATTTGTCTGGTTACAATTACGTGTCTGTTAGTCCGCCCATTGTACAGCACTACGGAATTTGCTGGCGCTATATAAATAATAACATAATAATATCATCGTATTATAATAGCAGCACTGAAATGATATAGTTATTGTATTACAATGTGAGAACATTATAGATCATAATATAATATGAGACTAGCCACACTGACATGAAAGGGGATTTCCCCACATCCCAGAATTTTACATACTCTGCCTATTCTTATATTTACCTACTGAATATGCATTTGTAAGGTCTGAAAAATAAAATGCAATGTATGAATCCACACCTGGATATCCTGCAAATATCCCTGTTACATCCATTGTTACACCTGGCTGTCAGCATAGAGAGAGCATACAGGGAATAGGAGAAATGAAACACTATTTTTATATCTCCTCTTCATGTACAATGGCTGCCTTGGCTTTACCTTGTCTACCTCATCTCATGAATAAAGGTAACACAACTTATAGGTGACTTGTTTTTTTATTTAATGGGGTGAATTTCAGAGAAGTGACATTTCTCCATTCTCCATCTAACTGTAGAAGAATAGAGCATTGATACATTATATTATACATTATATACACAACCATTATATTATACATTATATACACAACCATTATATTATTCATTATATACACAACCATTATATTATACATTATATACACAACCATTATATTATTCATTATATACACAACCATTATATTATACATTATATACACAACCATTATATTATTCATTATATACACAACCATTATATTATACATTAAATACAGAACCATTATATTATACATTATATACACAACCATTATATTATTCATTATATACACAACCATTATATTATACATTATATACACAACCATTATATTATTCATTATATACACAACCATTATATTATACATTTAGGACATGGTGTCACTTCCATTCTGAAACCAATATGTACTAACACACCTGTAGGGTGACATGCTCAGAAAGCTCACCTGGCTGGATTTGATCAAAGGGGCACATTTGATTGACAGGTTTCCTTAAGGTCAGACTCAGGAGTCCTGGAGCTTCTGTGGTGTGGCATCATCTGATATAAATCACAAAGTACAGGTTTAGTATATGCACATTCTTTATATATGTATTGAAAGAATGTGCATATACGAGAGAGAGTCAATGTAATGAAAAAAGTACTCCCAACAATGTATGAAATAGAACAGCTAGCTCCTTTGTAATTCAGAAAACAATATATTAACACACCTATATAACATTATCTATATTTCTATATCTGCCTGCCTGTCTGTCTGCCTGTCTTCATGATTAACTCTTCATGTTCCTCACTGCTTCACTGATTGTGGGCTGAATTTTTCCAAACTGATTCCATAGGGATTCATTTTGCATATTTTAATGGTCGGTTTTACACCCTCAAAAACAAATTGTCTAATAAACTGTTTAGAAAATTCTCATATCTCCTGAGTTGTATAACCATCAGCCCCCCTTCCCCACCCCACCCAAAAACCTATATATTGCTTGAACAGTGTTTCCATATACACAGGCCTTGCTATAAGGAGTACTGTTCAATTAATATTCTATAGATCAGCGTATAGAATGTCATTTATTCTTACAGCACCCTTTTCTTTCAATAATCAGTTAATGTTTGTTTGTTTTTTAACACGTTGGAACACAATTTGATATAACTTAAAATAATTCTACATTATTGTTCCGCGATTACTTGATGAGGTTTGTTTAATTTTACAAAGTGCTCTATGATTTTGAAGTAATTACGATTAAATCGGTTTCTGTTAATTTTTAATGTTACTCATTGTTTATGAATTTTGATGTGAGTGATCTAATAAATACATATTCGATCATGCATTAGGTAGACATGGTGCATGCAAGACATTTGGAAACAAAGTGGGGAATATTTAATTAAACAATGTAACAACATATGTTTCGTTAAAATAGAGACGTTAGTTCAATCGCAGATTAATTGCCCCTTGTATTAGTCATGTATTAGCTCAATCTGCATTGCAGTTATGCTGTTAAATAATGTATAAATGATTTAGTACGCATTAAATAAAAAATATTATAATTTACAATGGCCTATGAAAAAATAGGCAGTTTGAGTTATAAGAGGCATTTTAAGATGGAATAGGGGAGATATAAAATAAATAAAATTCACCTTTTTAACAGGGTGCTCTGTTTTGATCTATATTTTGCAAAAAAAACAAAAAACAAAAAAAAAAAGGTTTTTAACTAACGATAGTACTATAGATCACTTATTATAAACTGATTTTATCAGAGTAAAACTAAATGAATACTGCACCTTGGCTGATGTAAAGAGGCAGTTCCTGGGAGCAGCATTGCAAGTCATTGACTGTATCTGACTTTGGGACATTAAATAAATTCTAAGAACAGAGGATTTCTATGTACTTTGCTCATAAGGGTGGCAAAAACGAATTCTACTTTCCAGGGGATTATTCGCTAAACAGTGGTCGGTGGCGAATTGAAAAATGATTTACACACCAAGTAAAAAAAAAAAATTCCAATATGAGAAAATCTCCAACCCAGACACTTAGATATTTATTTCTACATGGTTCATTTTTGCCATTTAAAAAAAAAAAAAAAAAAATGTTATCGCACCATAATTCTTTGTTTAATTTATAATCCTTTAGGAATTTATTCACTAAGAAGTAAATCGTAATGAATTTTAAAAAATCGTCTTGAAACATTCAGGCAAAAAAAAAAAAAAAAAAAAAAAAACCTTATTGGGAGGAAAAAAAACTCAAATTCAGCTTTTTTCAGAAACATTGCAATTTGATTCCAGTTTTTGCAAATCGGTTTTAACTAATATTTACTGTTTAGTGAATAAGCCACATTAGCCTATACCTATGGAAAAAGTGTGTTGTGTGTGAAATGTCAGGAATGTTATGTTATATTATGTTATTCTTTGCTATCTAGAAATGCCAAGAATTTATTGAACTCAAGAAATAAAAGTTTGTCATTGCCCAAAAGCTGCAAAGCCCTTAAATTGTTAAACAGGTGAAGCCTGAGATCTAATTTAGCTCACTAGAATATTGCATCATGTGTCAAAGATTAACAAGTAGGGTGGGAGAAACACCAGGGTCTGTAGGAAGAGGAGAACATTTTCTACTACAGTACACAGAACAAGAGGAATTCTTTGCAGGAATTGCCAAAAAATAAATTATATTGAACTCATATTTAATTATGTGAAATATACACATTGTATCAGCCAAACTATACACTGTGAAACATGTCATATTTTATTACATGGTATTTTTATTTTTTTCCTACATATTTATAATTTTCTTTATATATTTTATTAAAAAGTGTAGGTAGTAAGGATTATCGACGTGGGACCTCATTACTGAGCTGAATATAGAAGAAAACGGCAGAAAGGACTAGGAGTTCCCTGATTTAAATGTAATTCAATAGAGATTCTGATCCTCCTGAGATCCATCTTCAAACTATTTTAACAGTAAATTAAAGATTTTAACGAAAATCGCGATTACTAACTCGTTAGAACCTTGCAATTGTGTTTTATTTGAAAACTCTAAGAATGTGATATTTTTCTTTAAAGCTATGGATCGGATTAAATTAAAATCCACACAGTTAGGTTTTTCTGTGTTCTTAAAAAAAACAAAACCTAAATGTTAGATTGAAACTGATTTCCCAAATATGCAAGGCCCTCCTGAAAGGTATAGTATTAAACGGGGATTTATTCATTCAATAACGAGTTTTAGTGGGTCGAAAACCCAAATTGCACATTTTTGACCAAAAGTGCCAATCCGGAAAAAAATCTGTAAACTTTGCAAATTCGTTTTTCAATTCGTTTTAATCCAGTATTAAGGGAATATAATCCACACTAAGGGTTAATAGTAGAGATCAGTTCAGGGGCAACATTCTAAGAGTGAAGCAACAAGCGTGAAGAACAAGAGTGAAGCAACAAACATTCTGTTGGTTTCCATGGTGATTGCTCCACTCATAGAACGTTGCCAGAGAATTGATTTTTCATGTGATATTTTGACGCTTCAATATATGCATTTTTCTCTGATATCCAAATGAGCTTAATGAGATTTAAGAAATTTTTCTGTAATTGTAACTGTTTAGACCTGCTTTATAGTTCACTGCTAGATCGTTCTATTAAGTAACTAATAAAAAAATATAACGATACATGTAAAGCAAAACGTAACACGTGACATCTGATCCCATAACCCTGTTTAACCCTCTCCACGTCCATATCCCTGACATTGCGTTTAATGGCTGCTGCCTTGCTAATCTGTTTCCCATCTGTAAATGTAAAACTCTCTCAGGGAATGTACTAACAATAATTAATCACTGGGCTCAATGTACATCGAGGGTGGCCTGTAGGTAAATTCCCCTTCTTTCCGAACTACAACTCCCATAATGCATTGCCAGGCTTAAGCATAATAGGTGTTGTAGTTCTACAATGTATATATAATCCATTGGCATGCGGCAAGTTTTCTGATTCCTGTTCCAGTTCCACCCTTTGTACAGCGCTGCGGAACTTGTTGGCGCTATAGAAATAAATAACTAAAGAATAATAATAACTGGCCTGCAACTTTAACCCCTTACATCCCGAGTAAAAATTCCCTCATTCTTGCACTGCATATTGTTCACCATCATCTCTCGTCTGTTCACCTTCATTCCCTCTGTGTCTCACCAGAGTCCGCTTTCACTAGAAGTTTTACCTTGCTCTTTGGGTACCTGCCATAGGGAATAATGGTAGCTAACCTGTTGCATTCTTTGGTTCATAGACTACATTTCCCATAATGCTCAATCATCATGGGGAACATACCTACAGAGCCAGTGGTTGCCATGTGATATGAATTTGCATCATACATTTGGAATGTAAGTTTTTTCTCACAGCGAAATCTTAGTAAATATCTCTATATATGGTGTGTATTAGGTGTCTTATCATATTATAGGAAACACTGGCATTGTAAATCGGATATTTAGTTTTAGCGATCACCAAGGTGGCTCTCAGCTCAGTGACCGTTTAGCTCAGCATTGTGGGGTTTGCAGACTCTGGTTTGCTGCAGGTCCTGGTGTGGTGAGAAATGCAATGCCAAACTGAACAAAAAATACATTTATTCTCTCACAGTGCAGACTGATTAACATCAACCGGATCATTTCTCTGAGTTAACTTCACATCCACTTTATCTGCCACAAATTTCTATAGAAGGCACTGCAACGTCACTCACTCTCATGGCATACACTGCAACGTCACTGCAACGTCACGCACTCTCATGGCAGACACTGCAACGTCACAGACTCTTATGGCAGGCTCTGCAACGTCACTCACTCTCATGGGAGACACTGCAACGTCACACACTCCTGTGGCAGGCTCTGCAACGTCACTCAGTTTGATTGAAAGCAATGAAATGTCACGCACTCTCATGGAAGGAGCTGTGATGCCTCTCACTCTAATGAATGGCTCTATCTATAATGTCACTTCCATGGAAGGCGCCTCAATGTAACTCACTACCATGCAAGGCACTGTAATACAGTCCATTGTAGTGTCTTGAAACAAACCTTTCAGTAAATCATTTTTGGAAGCTGCACAACGTTTCCACTGACCATTCCCCAGCTGAGTGCTGAATTTAGCTGTCTGGGATAATGAACTCTGGGTTCATATATTTGTAGTCTGGAAAGTGTGGGGCTGGTTGTCACTCACTCCCTTATTATACCTTGTAATGAAGGCTTGCAGCATTGTGTGTATCTCTTCTCATTACAATGGACTCATTGCTACAAAATGATACTTTCTTTACTTTGCAGCAGGGGTCGGTTAAGCTCATTCAAGATCTGGGGCTTATGTCCATAAAATGCTTTCACAGACCTTTAATGACTCTTGTAAAACATGCCCAGTGTACACAACACACACAACACACACATACACACACACACACACACACACACACACACAAAACACACACACAACACACACATACACAACACACACACACACGCACACACACACACCACACACACTGGGGGTGGGGGGATTTATAGAACACAAGTATGTGAAAATGCTGAAAAATGAAACAATCAACAGGAACATTCTATTGGTTTCCATGGTGACTGCTCAACTTTTAGAACTTTGCTGTGTGCACAGGGAATTAAGAATGGAAACTTAAGAGTTATATAGATTAACAAAACTTGCGTGGACTGGCTGACCATTAAATCAGTTAAGCTAAAGCTGACTTTGCACATTGTGCAAATGCTCTTGCTGCTTCGGTCTCTCTAACACCATGCCATGTCCCCTTTTATTCTACACTCACTACCTTTGCTCTGTCCCATGAATACCAGGAGCGTCTGCCTGCTAGTAAGAAGGAAGGAGAGGAGTGGACAAGTGAGTGGGGGACAGTCCCTAGAAAGTGTAGAATGACCGAATAATTAGCATTAATGCCAGGCTCAGGGCAATGTCTGCATGGTACACCTTTGGTTAGCTGACAGCTAGCTGCCATTAGATGGTATAGATGTGCATTAGAGATGGAACCCTGGCATAGGGTAATTATTTTCCTATAGCTGCATCCTGTGAGTTTCCTTCCATCAGATAGACAACACTTGGCACATGACTGTTTTAGCATTTTCTGTCGATAATATTCTGTAATTAGGACAATTGTAATTTTACCACATGACAGGAGGCGAATATTTGCATATCTTTCTTTACTGAAAACTCCAGCAGCATAGAAACAGTAACAACCAATCAGAGAAAAGATATGCTCCCCATAAAAGGGTCTGTCTATGACATCATTTCCTCTTTCTTTGCTGCTCCAGCCATCAACAGGTCAGAGTAATTTTACCTCTCTGGTTTATGTATATTATTGTCTATTTTATTATATATTGGCTTTTTTATTATACATTGTCTATATTATTGTCTATATTATATTGTCTTTTATTGTATTATTGCTGTTTTTTCTTATTTTGTTATTGTAGTATTACTGTCTTTTTGCTTATTGTTATTATTGTATTATTTCTGGTTTTTTCTTATTCACCCCTATCTACCTATACCTGTCCCCCTCCTGTTTTTCTCTTACTCAGTCGCCCTGTTACTTTGCTTTTTCGGGCTGACAGTCCGCGGGCGTCACGGCTGTTCGTGCCGCGTTCGCCGCGCGGACCTGCCCTTATCGACACAGGGGGCTGGGTGGGGACGGGTGGAGGGTAGCCGGGGTTAGAATTTTGTTTGCCGCCTTTTTTCCCTCCCCGCTCGCAGCCGCGAGCGGGTAACTTTCACTCACGCGGCCGGCGGCCATCTTGGTTCTCGCGGCTCGCGAGACCCGCGACGGCCGCCTCTCCTTACACTCGGCGGTTCGGGAATCACCCGATCGCCGCAACGTAATTGGGGGACCCCCCCCTCAGGGACCCCCCCTCTTCTTAGTCGCAGCAGGGATGGTTTAGGTGACATGCTGTTTGCCTGCAAGCAAACAGAGCTATTTTAGCTATATGCAACTTCGAACCCCATTAGGGGCACACATGAAATACTCAATGGTTTTAATTAGAAGGCTTAAATGGGATTAAGTGAAACTATTTTTTAGATGCATCACCTGTTTCCCATAACCATCAAGGTCTTTTACAGGCAATATAGCAGGATACATATATAAGGACCTTTTTATCAAATATTTGTATATAACATTCATTATGTATGTTAAAATGTAATCAATTAGTTTAATAAGGTGTCCTATTTTACCTATATTCCAGTTTATAAGGTACATATTTAAGTTTGGGGCAGGCACAATTGAGTTTCTTTGGTATGAAGGCTGTACTATATATATATACATACCTTAACTGACATACTGCCTCGCTGGTCCCTGCAGGGACAGATGCAACGTTATTTCCCCTCAGGGGATCACATCCTGCTATACCCTTCAAAGGGAATATTATACTGATTACCCGGCACAGGGTTATATTACATTACTGTACCCAAGGGTGCAATCTTTATGTGGGTGTCCTCTGGGTACTTTTTCATGGCACACCACCTGGGGTGACCCCCCAGATATGCATGCAAGGGCGCTGACGGCCCATTTCAATTGATGTGGTTGTCCTCTGATTGCCACGGCACACCACCCGGGGTGAACCCCGTTGTTGTGCACAAGGGCCTGTATTTTTCAAGAGATAAACACATACAGCCCTGATTTCACTGACTACGTGCATATACAGCCCTCTCACTGCCTCTCAGTTTACTTTAAAGCAACAGTACCATGCTGGATGCGGTTTGACGGCAGGATCACTAAGGAAACTGAATGTACTGCGTAGCACCCTTCACAGGGAGACATATATGTATATTTACGGTGCCTAGTGTACATATTGAACGTGGGTGTCCTCTGGGTTATTTTTTACATGGCACACCACCTGGGGTGACCCCCAGATATGCATGCAATACTTGCAAGGTACCAATAATTATGATGTGGGTGTCCTCTGGGTACTTTTTCATGGCACACCACCTGGGGTGACCCCCCAGATATGCATGCGAGGTCACTGACAGACCATTACCTTGATGTGGGTGTCCTCTGGGTTACCATGGCACACCACCTGGGATGAACCCAACCGAACAGACGTGGGTCCTGCGGTTGCAGACCTTATGGAAACGGGCCCCACGCGCCTCTATAATCAGCCTGTATACTTTAATACCGTACATACAGCTCTGGCGTACATTTGTGGTGGACCCGGCTAACCCAAACACCACTACCAGTCAGTAGCGCCTGCCCCGCGGCTCTCAGGAGCCAGATTAAACTAATAGAGGTAAACCCTCTACCCGTGGCACAGGTATTCATACTCTCAAACCATTTTACCCGGGTGATGCCCAGTTCTACCAGGAGTCTAGCACCCCTACGTGCGGATCCTCAAACACTACTCCCACTGACTACCACTGTCTCCAAACAGGACGGGAATGAGCCATGGTGGACACTCGACCTTCCCAAGATTTCTAGACAATGACAAACGCCGCTGTAGCGGCCTCAGTGGAGAAGGTTCTGTTATGGGCTCTGCCCCACATCGCTTGATGGAGGACACTTCCTCGAAGTACGTTAAGGAAATCTGACTCTGTGACAGCGGCCGAGGCAGAGATAGCTATAGTGGCACTACACCAGAGTGGCCAAAGACGGACCGTTCCTGGATGAACACTATTGGCTGCGCAACCTTCTGGGGATGGAGGTATGCGCACGCTTCAAGGCCAAATACCCCAGACCACTGCTACCAGACAAAGTGGTAGTTGCGCCCGAGCTCAATAGATGACGTACTATGCGGCGACAGACACAATTCTGTTCTGGTGCGCGTCAACAACGCAGTATGGGACTTAGGAACGACAAGAATTCGGCCCAAAAGCACAAGGCCTACTATTTGGCGTATTGTTCATGGCAGAACTCAAGGAGCACATAAATCTATTCAAGTCTTCCCTACGGGGAAATAGGTTTTTGGGAGGACTGGTCGGTAGCGGAACCGAACCGCCAGCCGCTTCTGGGCGACAGGTTCCAGATCGTATACACAGTCCTCATATATTTTCTTACTCGCTTCTCTCTAGTGAGTCGACCTACGTAGCTAACTGTTTCCAATTTTACGACCGACAGCCTCTCTCTATTTTACGGAATTGGGAGACGATTACCAAAGTCACCGGGGTTCTCCAGACACTACAAGGCTATGTCAAAGAATTTGTTTATCACAGCCGTTCAGGTCGCCCTTTCGCCCCCATTACACATGCTGGCGGAACTGGAACGCCTCGTGGACCTAGAAATCCATGACCTTTTTTCAAGAAGGACGCACTCCAATATGCACCGGAGGGGAAGGCTTCCTCAGCTAATGTTTTCCTGGTCAAGCAGAAGCCAGGAGGCTACATCAATGGAACTCCTGCGTGGTATACAAACACTTCAAGATGGGGGATATTCATCTTCTACAAGACCTCCTAAGCGATAACTACTGGTTTACACATTGGGTAGTACACAAACAAAGATCGCTTCTCCATCTGAGTTGGGCAAATTCCTCGGTTTCGACATCGGCTTGGAGAACCACGTTCCGCGTCGGTCTAGGGCAAAGATCGCCTCTATAATGATAGAGGTCAGACTCACTCTAAGGTTGGATACGATTCCTCTCGGGATACTCGCCGGATTGAGGGATTCCTCTCCTCCTTCATACAAGCGATATTCCCTGGCCCACTACACTACAGGCCATGCAACGGCTGATGGCAAGATACGTACGCACCGGCCACTCTTACGATCACTGGATCTCACTGTCAGCAGAAATGAGGATGGAATTTCGATGGTGATTATTTCACATACAAACTTGAATTGGCTGAACGGTCCTTGACTCTTCCTCCGGATGCGAAGCGGTGGATGTACCCTACAAACGTGTCCCAGCCGTTCTCCACAATAGCAAGGATGCTTCGATACACACGTACCCACAAGACATCGCTCCTGCTCATGACACCCCTCGGGCAGATCAACCGCGGTTCCCGGATCGCCTGGGGATGTCTCGCGAAGACCATCTACTACTCCCTGACTTTCCTCTTCTTCCGACGGGACCGCGAGGGGAAGCTCACTCCCTTGTCAGGGAAGGACAACTAGCACTAGTGGCCTGGACGGTTTCAGGGGCTCCTGGTCAGTCCACGACCTATTGCATCAACTGAATCCTATGGGGCTCGTAGGCTCCCGACTCCAGGAAATGCTATATTTCTGCCTGGTCGGCCTGGAGTGATTGATGGGTGGAAAGGGATTCCGACCCCTTTACCGCACCTGTCACGCTGATCCTTACTATCTGTCACTCCTGGTCTCGTGGGGCAGTCATATGATCCCTCAACGTGATCGGATCCGCCATATCGGTGGCGCACGTTCCGGTACAGGGCGGACCAGTAGGTCAAGATCCACGGGGTTGTCGACTACTACGGGGTGCCGAATTATCGAGACCCGGCACCCAAGTATTCACACCTCTGGCAGGTGGACGTGGTGCTGTGATTCCTTGAGGGAATAACAGGACAATCCTTACTTGTCACGGAAACAACTTTCAGCCAAACTAGCTCTCTTGTTATGCCTCGTCTTATTTAGACGGGTGACGGACGTTAGGGCTTTCGATATGAATGGTTTTTCTCTATGGCACCTGAGGGGATTACCTTTACCATATCGAGACGAACTAAGTCCAGTTCATCTTCGGTGTCATACCCATACTTTGTGTCAGACACCAAACTAGGTGTGGTCGGAACGCTAATGGAGTATACCGAAATCATTCCCCCTTCGTATTCATGCAACGGGTCTACTCCTGACTTCTTACGTGGAACCTCATGGAGAGGTGCCTACCGCTACACTGGCCAGATGGAGCCGCTGGCTATTGCACCTGGCGGGCGTCGAACCTTTTTTCGGAGCCCACTCGGTCAAGGGAGCGGTGGCCCCACAAGTCCTTTTTTCGGCCGACGCTTCCCTAACCGACACTACACGATGCGCAGTTTGAGCGCGAGAGGATACGTTTAGAACGCTCTGTTTCAGCAAACATCTCATACTTCCTTCACACGGGTCAATTCTAAGCTTTAAAAATGCAAATATGAAGCCTCCTGTCATGTGGTAAAATTGAAGATTATACTAGCTTTAGTGTACTAATAATCTTAATTTTAGTAATGACAGGAGGCGAATATTTCCCGCCCTAGGGTTTTTTCTTTCCCCCCCCCAGATTACTTTGTTTTTCTTCAGGTTTAAGTCCTAGTGTTCAGGTAAGCATGCAGGTTATTACCGTATATGTTAGCATATGTTTTGTTTGCTTTGTTCATTGCTATGCATGGATTATATATATTATCAGTTTTTCCTTTGATTTAATGGTTATGCTTCTCACGTTCCGTTTGATGACCTAGGTTTAAGTATAATACTTTGGTGTCTTAGGTTTAAGTTTTCACATCTTAATTTACATTATGGCTCAATTATACATTTGGTTATGATATGCGGACACGTTGCCACGTCAGAAACCTTTCACCTTTTTCTTTTTCTTTCAGCGTGAATATCCAATTTATGGGACGAAGAATCGTCTTCCACTCCGTCACTTCATGGATCTACCAAAGTTCTTTATCGTTATATATTGTTGAATTGTTATCCGTATTGATATTTTATGTATTGACTGTTACCTTTTTTCGCCTCAAAGAAAGAGGAAATGATGTCATAGACAGACCCTTTTATGGGGAGCATATCTTTTCTCTGATTGGTTGTTACTGTTTCTATGCTGCTGGAGTTTTCAGTAAAGAAAGATATGCAAATATTCGCCTCCTGTCATTACTAAAATTAAGATTATTAGTACACTAAAGCTAGTATAATCTTCAATTGTCAGCACCAGGCCCAAATGGCTCTTAATCCGGCCCTGCTCCTCTCTACCCAATTACAGTGTGCTACTGATACCATTCAGGATCGCACAGCTGGAAAGATGCACAATGTACACAGCCACATATTAACGTGACCCCTCCCACATTACTAAAATAATAGAGGGGCATACAGAAATGTAGAATAATTCTAAAGTTTACTTTTTTTAATTGATGGCTTCTTTGAGAAACAGTTGCCTGACGAAAAATTAGAAACCTAAAAAATAAACACTAATATCCTCCACCCCCCCCCCACCAACTGAAGAGGTCCTAAACAGTCCCGCATTTGGGGCTACAGCCCCCAAAGCCCCACCCCTAGAAACCCATTTTGTCTTAAAGAGAAGCATTGAATGTACACCGAGCATTCAGGGAAGGTAGACTTTGCATGCCAACACCGTTTATAAAATGGATTCAATTACTGAATCCATTTTGGACTCTTAGTGGTCATCGGTTTGACAGTCACTAGAGGCATGGAATTTGTGAAATGAAAATCGTGCTGATTTTCAAAAATTGATATGTGTTTAAATGTAAAAGAGCAGGAGCCGCATATTTTCCCTAAAATAACTTCTTTAAAGGGACACTATAGTCACCAGAACAACTACAGCTTAATATAGCTTTTCTGGCGTCTATATCCTGCTCCTGCAGGCATTTTAATGTAAATACTGCCTTTTCAGAGAAAATGAGTATTTAGACTTATTGTGTCAGGGATACACATCTGTAAAGTGTTCCGTTAAGATTAAGTGATTTTGGTGCTTAGATTGTCCCTTTAACAGTAACACACAAACATTAAACATGAGTGTGCATGTTTTCACAGTATTTACAAAAAATCATAGTTAACAAGTTACCTTCATCTGTTCATTTCCAATAAAAAATCTGTGGTTTTAAATAAACGCCTGAATGGGGTAAGAGTAGTTATTTACTAAACATTGATCTGTGATTATTTAAAACCGGAATTGAAGAATTTTGTCCAAACATGAAAAGTATCTGCATTGTTTCCCCCCCCTCCCCCCTAATTCTTCTCGTTTGTCTTAAAATGTGCAATGCAATATTACATTTATCCTATTATGGGGTTTATTCTTTGAATTTTATTTACATTCCTGACAATTCACATTTTAGTAAATATTGCTCAATGTGATACATTTCGCCTACTGATTACTTAAAGTGAATTTTGTTATGTACATATGCTTTATTATAGACTAATATAAAAACAATAATAGGAGTGTTTATCGGCATACACTGTATGCAGCCGCAAAACAGATGTCCACAGACAGGTGGACGAGCAGACAAAGTAAACAAATGCTTAAGATAGTTCCACTTCCATTTGTCAAGCAGTGATGTGATGTGTGGGGTATGGCGGTTTTCTCTAATAGATCTCAATAAAAACGTAATAGCCGGCTGTGCGGGACATTTGCTGCTATTACAATATGGAGCTTGTCTGAGAAAAGAATACAGTTCTCTCCAGAGGATACATTTTCTTTAGCATTATCTTCGATGCTAAATAGATTGGTATTGTTACAGTTGGCTGTGTCATGCAAATCAGCATGTCACCTATTGTCTGTTACAGTAATTGTGTGTACCCCCTTCGAAGAGCCAGCTATACTTTCTCTTTCATATCCCATAATGAGTTCAAAAAAAGACGGGTGAGAATCCTGTGTGCTCACAAATTATAGTGTGGTGTCCAAAAAAAGACCAGCGTGTGCTGAATGTATGTATGACGACAGAGGAGGCATTATAATATGGGTACAATACATATGTATACATCGGAGTAGGAGGTCCCCCAAGAGCTCACAATCTAATTGGTAATGATGGTAATGGAATGGATACAGTTCCAAGAAAATGAGTAAATTCATTAATAACATTTCTGTCATTTGCGACGCTAAATTAGTTCGGGGTTATTCAATAAAGTAAGAATTCAAAGTGAATTCAAATCGAATTTCAAATTCAGGTCAAAATAGCTGCTAAAACAAAAGTCAGCTAAGTTCCAGTTTGGCTACTTTGGCCTTAAATTTGAAATTAGTTTTGAATTCACTTTGAATTGTCACATTATTGAATAACCCTGTTAGTGTAGGATTTAAAAGTTGCCGATTTAGTTTGGCTTTCGGATTGTATAGGGCTAATTAATATATAGCAAAGGTAGAGTAATAGGACATATTAAAGATTCAGGGCAGCAAAGGGGGAAGTATTTAATCATATCAACAGAGATAACCGAAGCAACAATTCCCCCCCCATAAGGCCACAGTGTGGTGAGCTTGCAGGTATGTGGTTACGTATCATGATGCAATGTATGATGGGAGGACAAAAGCCTGAATTCTCAATGTAATGCTTTTCTGTCAATCGAAAGGTAAAGAGACAATTTTTCTATTGATCCAAACCACATTTATCCAATACAGATTAAAAAATGTAGGCTAAAACAGCCAATCTGTGAGTACACCTGTGATGCAGAACTTTTCCAAATCAATTATTATAGTCCAAATGATGCAATATATATATATTTGAATGAACTATAATTTAGTCCTTTGTGAATAAGGCCCATGGTGTTTAATAGGAGCTAGTGAAAGTGGTACTAAATTTGTTTAAATGAAGTTATTAGCATAAAGATTAGTCTGCTGTAAAAGAACGAGTGTTGTAAAGAGTTTGGAAAAATCTAGATGTGAGTGCATACCTCTAAACATTACAAACAGACACAGATGTACTCTTTAAATTTAGGGGTGTGAGTGGGATTTGGCCAGGTGTGGGGTTTCTCTGAGAAATTGTAGGTTATATACTAATGACAATTTATGCGTTTAAAATGTAACTTACAACATGAGCAATCTTATTTAAGCGGACTAATTTATAAACCCATTTATTGTAGTTTAAAGACCCATCACTGTATTATTGCTGTGGAGCTCTGTTATACAGTCAGACACAATAACAATATGGAGTTCCTAGAAAAGAGGGGCAATGGGATTTCGGCCCATTATTGAGACTGTCCCTTTAGGCACATTAGGGACACTTGGGAGGTATGTATTAAGAGTGTGAGAGATTAGTGAAATGATGAAACCAGAGTTATTTAACAACTGAATGTTTCTTCTCCAAGTTTACAATTTAGGCCCAGGAACGACGGTTTATAAATGTTACCTTTTATTTTCAGTCAGGCACCATAATGTGCCATTGCAAAGTCATATGGAAAAATAAAATGTAGGCCCTAAATTAATTCACAGGCTCTAGGCCGACAACAAAGATGTAGAAAATTGTTCACGCGACATAAAATGGCACCTTTTTTCTCACTTATATCTGTCATTATTTGCTGGTAATTCCCTTTCCCCTTATATCCTCTGAGTGTCTCTCTTATCCTCCTTTTTACAGGGAACCCATCGTAATTAAACTCTTCTATGTTGTCCTATTCAACGTTTGATTGGTTTTTACCAGATTCCTTGTTTTGTTTTGCAAGCCGAGGCCTTAGCATTTCATTTGTACTGACTAGCTTAGGCAATGTGCAGACCTCTGTATTTCTAAACAGTCTATTGTTTTCTTTGAAACATGGAATAAAATAAAAGTGCAAACAAGCAACCCGCTGGCAGAACAAAGTATTTTTTTTTAATCTCATCCCTTTAATCTCGTCTATGTGACATCTCATATAATTTAAGGACAAAACATGTCATTAGTGAAATATAGCGGAGTTTAAACAAAGGAGTTTATTTGTTTAGTTCTAATTTATACACAAGTTACAAAATGAAATTAAAACAATTGAAATGGAGAAACCGAATAGGCAAGTCAGGTACAAGGTGACTGTTTTTCCCCCAGTTGTATATTTTTGATCCAGGAAAATTCAGGATTGTTGAAAAATGATAAGACCAATTGTAGTGATTTTGCTGTTGATGAATGGTTTGTAAATTAGTTTGCTGCTTGAATTTTGTCCATTTGTGAATAAGGTTTGTGCAATTCAGTTAAGTGGTTGGTTACATAATCTGTCAGAGGGGTAAAAAGTGATCAGGATTTACTATGATCCAACAAAAATAATAAGGAAACCAATACTGACTTTGTCACCTTCCCGAATCCCCCAGATGGTTAGGATTTAAAATACATGTGATATGCTGGCGTTGAAGAGGTATATCATTAATTGGGGAGGAGGTGGCAGTATGACTATCCTATTCACACACCCCATGTGCAGGGATGTGGAGGTCAATAATATGAGAGGGGTGGCACTAGCTAGCCCCTCCTTTGCCCACTCCATGCTTTGAGACGGGGAATATTTAATAAATATGGAAGTGAGCTGGCAATAATTAAAGCGTGTGCTTTTTGTGCTGCATTATTTGATAATATTGTGTGGGGTTTGACCGATAAAACATTTAAAAAAATGCTTAATTCAATGGGCAGGACACTTGACTTCCACACGTGGAAGAAAGAAGAGTGGGGCCCAGCCTAGATTCCATAAGGTTCCCAAGAACCTCATTAAACTGTCACATATTATTGGGTTAATTAGGAGGTGCTCAACTTAGGCCCCATGAGGCTTCCCAGCCCTAACACATGGGATGAAGGAAGGACCAAATCGAGGCTTCATGTGGCTGGTGTCTACTTCTCAGGTTCTTATGATTTTAATTATATTTGTATTTTCAAGGGGCTAGTTTGGTAATTAATCCCTGTGCAAGAACTATTTTTGGACCAATTCAAAAGGAGGTTTAGCATAGTTTCATTCTCCTTCAATGTATCTACATGCAAATATAAATAATTTACCCCTAAAGTTAAATTAATTAATGTGTCCAATTCTTTTCAGTTGAATGTGTTGCAGCAAATACGAAAACTGCATTTTATTAGCACGTCAAAAAATCTGATTAGTAACTGGCTAACAATTGAGTGAGCACTAGCCAACAAGTCACTTTCCAACTTGCCACAACTAGTTATAGAATAGACTCGGAGCTTTATTTTGCTTGTTACTATCTGTAAAAATATCTTGTGGGCCAACAAAAAAACAAAAACAAAAACAAAAAAATAAAAGTCACCCCATAATATAAGATAATGAAGTTTTAATGAAAAATTGCATGCTTTACAAATAATAGCCACTATTTCTACATCAGTACCGAGAATACAACTGATATGAAGCTAAAGAAATATTATGTTACTGCATTCTGCATAGTGTCCTCTAGGTGGAGTAAACATGTGCATTTTCTTAATGAATGAATGTGTGTGCTGGGTCTACTGTTGATGGTAGGAGACTCCTGAAATTATAACTAGATAGGAGAACAACAGAGAAAAGAGATACAGAGAGAATGATGAACACTTGACCCCACTTAAATCAATGGTCCTCAGAAAACACTCACTTTCTGCTGTAGGACTGCCTGGAGAGTATTCCGTGTTTGCGCATGTGGGGTGGTATCTGTGTGTATGTATAATCTGGAGAGTGTGAATGGTTGTATATGACAGAGTTTATGCGTGATGCATGTTGAAGTGTGCGTGCTAGGTTTGTCTGACAAATGTAGAAGGATTAAACTGTTATTAACCGTATATACTGTTTGGATCTCATATGTTGTAGAATTCATTTTTCAGCACGCTCAGCCAGAATTATGATGACAGGGGATTGTTAGCATTGTAGTTCTACCATTAACCATGATAATGTCGATATAAATGTAGTACAGCATACAGGAATACCACAATATGATGGTATTATCTATGTCTTTCTCTGCTTGGGAACCAGACAACATGAATGGACTCTTACTGTAAAGACGTCTATTCATAAAGGAGAGTGGGGCCATCATTGGCCACCAATTTGGACTTTGAAGAATAATCTCCAATGGGAATTCTCCCAGAACCAATAACCCAATTCCACCATAACAGCTCACCTCTGTTCAATGGTCTTCTCATTGTTAGCATGAATTTACGTTATACCAGTCTGGATACCATCACCATTTGCCCATCTACCCGCAACTTCCCATCATTGCAAATTATTGCATAGCTAACTCTGTTTACTCCCTAAAACCTCTCATATATATATATATACACACACACACACACACACACACACACACAACCAGTTTTATATATATAAATAAAATCATTTGTAAGGTAAAATTCTATGTTTCTTCTTATAATTTTTGTAAAACGTATACTGGTAGCACCGTAACTCTTGTATTGTGTGCTAACGAAATGACTTATTTATTACACCTTTGGTAAATCCATGTTACTAATGTTGATTTAAAAGAAGGGAAGTCTCAGTTTATAAAAAAAAAAAAAAAAAAATAAAAAAATAAAATAAAATTAAAACCTGGGGAAAACACGTGAAGATTATATGATTTGTCATTCTTAGCACACTATTCATGACGCCTTGCCATTTGTTATTACTTTTTTTCTTTATTGTCTATCTCTACCATGCATGGCTATCAATAAGTTGAACAGACATGTTGGTTTAACCCCTTCACGACCGACTGTCATGAAAATGGGGGGTTTACCTAACCCTGGCCATGAAGGGGTTAAGGGTGAATTTTGGAGACAGCATGTGAAGAGGAGATTCCTTTGCTTAACAAACATGCAAAAAGGTCTGCAAGTGATTATTGTCTTTTCTTCTGTATCAGATTCACTCTCCCTCGTTTGCTGTGTGTTCATCTTCCTTGGCTTTCTCACAGTGTCTCCTACATTCTCTATCCTCACCTCTGATTCCTTCACCTCCCCTTTCCTGTATCTCTTTTTTTCGCCATCTCACTCCTCCTCGCCCTCCTTCCAGCAGCTCTGGTGTTCTTCTGCTAATATTTAAGGACATCTCACTTCATCTGCCACCAATTCTGTTCGCCTCTCCAGCTGTCAAAACAGGGGGTGTCTTTTTCATTCTAGCTCACAAAGTACCAAAGGGGGTAAAGGCTTTAATGCCTGTGTTTGGACACAAGCAATTATCACTAATTATTGTTTTTCTTTTGAGCCTGCCTGTCTTGCTGGAGAGCCAGCAGATGAACATGCCATAATCCTTCCCAGTCGGTTGATCTCAGTAGGTTTTTTTGACCAGTCCTGGTGTGAGGCTTTGTGCCTTTCATCTCAATGCGAGTTAAGAGCTGATTCAAACTCATTGCGATGGCAGAATTAATCTCACAGTCCGGCCTTTCAATGGCCTCCTCTAACAGATTATATAGGCTGACGGTAGATCTTTTTACTTGGTAACATCGTTTAGAAGTACTAGAAGATGTTAAATTGAAGCATCCCTGAATCAGCAATTGTTTTCATTCCACCTCCCCAAACACATTCAGCAGCCCTGCTCAAGCCAGAGGAATCTATGGTTAAAGATACAATGGAGAAGAACCAAAGTAGCGTTCTGCTTCGTAAGCAATTCGCAACCTGTGATACGTATACCTTGCAGGGTATGACTGATCAGGCCAATGATGCTCTGGTTCCAGTTATGTTTCATACGTTAAAGGAATTTCATATATCTACATTCATTTAAGCAATACGTGTTGCTTGGAAGGTTAAACTTGTTTTTTTGGTGACTTTTTGGTGTGTTGTTTTTTTTCTGAGAAATTTATAAAATCTGTCAGAGTTTTTATCTTTCGCACCCTAAATATAATTTTTGAACGCATGCATTTTTTTAAAAGTGGTGCAACAGATTTATCAATGTTGCCGTCATTTTTTCCACCAGAAATGCTTTCTGTTTCACCTCTCTTTTACTTACTTTAAATTTGGCACTCTATTTTGAAATTGATCATTCTGTGCAAAAATTGGCTTATTTTAGAGAAAATTCAACAGTTTTAAGACCATTTAGAGAAGACTCTAATAAATACAAACTGATTAAAAACCAAAAAGAAGACATGTTTAGAACACAATGAAGAATCTCTCCCATTTACTGAAGCTCTGGATCAGTGGATTGTAGCAGAATATTATATTTAACATAACATAACTATAACGAGCCTGCCTTAATATACATGCATAAAATATACTATTTGTCTCAACTGGTGGCCCAGTGGTAGGCTGAGAGCGTCAGCTTCCACTCCAAGACTATAACCTGGCTAGAATGTATTCACACATTGGAGATATTTACTCCTTCTAATTGATTACAGCAGTTAATTACTTCAAACAGTTGTATGAAGTGTTTTGTTTTTAAAATAAACACACTCAGTTTTCAGGTTAAATTGCTGGCTTGGTTGGCTGGTTTCGTGTTGCAGTTTCTGTACTCGGGCTCAAAAAGGTTCGCCGTCACAACCCTAGGTGGTAAAAGCACATATTACAAACAGTACAAGAAAATAATTTAGTGCAAATAATTTCACTTGGTCTATTGGGGATTTATTTTAAAAAGGTTTAACCTGACTACTTCACCTACATCTTGTCTGCCTCTCTCTGCCGACATTCCACAGAGTTTTTGGGTTAGCAACACCAGATGTTAAGATACATATTATATGCATTACAAGATCACCCTTTGAAGTGATCGAAACAAATCCCCTCTATGTTTCAAGTGTGACCTTATTGCTAGAAGCATTTCAGACCAATATGCCTGGCTCAGTTTACACCCTGTATCTATCTACTCTAAAATTATTCACACACCTGTCCTCCAGAATCGATCATTTTTCCTCGATTATCATTTCTTATATTTGAATTTTTTTATTTTTTTTTTATTTACATTTTGACTGAGGTTAGTGATAAAATATTATCGTCACAGTGTTATATAATATTGATAACATAGTCGTGTGGCAGCCGCAAGAAATCCCGACATACAATACCACCTTTTTTAGATGTAAAGAGTTACAATGTTTAAACTGGGCCTATGCAGTAGTTAGGTATAATGAATCTGAAAAACTTAAATCGCACCAGCCATGATATGGGGGCCACCTGGTAAGTATAGCATAGAAAGTATTACTTGTATTCACTCACCTTATTGTTCTTCCCGTACGGAGTACGTTTTAAATAAACGATTCTAATGCTGAAAGTTATTACCCTGTATGTCGTGGGTCACCAACTAGCTAATGGCATTATAGAGGCACTTACTGCTAGGATAGATGGGCTTCCATGGCCTGATTGTTGTGTGATTGTGAACCTCGTTATTTATTGGTTGCAATCTTGCTAGTTTATCAATATTGCTCATTTCTGCTCTCCCTGACTTAGGTTGTTAAACCATATTTCTGTATTTTTTTGAGTTCTTGACTTTGGTTTTCCTTACAGTGACAGTATTTCTTAACCTCCTTAGAGGTCTGTGCCGTATCTTTAGCCTTTGTAAGCAGGACAGCCATCGGGGTGGAGGGGTGGGTACAGCCAGTACAGCTGTATGAGAACCAGGTTGCCCAGCCCTATACCCCTAATCTGCATGTATGTATATCAAGTGCCCATATATATATATATATATATATATATATTTACATATATATGTGTGCACTTGCAGCCTCTGCTGCCTTCTCTTGGACCAGGAGATTCCAAGTTTCACCTCCGGCAATTTCCTCCCGCAAGCCGCAAGGACTCGTGAGGGAAGGACTGGCTGCTAGAGGAAGAAGATGAGACTCCTGGGCCCCTTCTTCACTGTACAAGCATTCTGTGCTATTGGACAGGGCTGTCTTTAATCTTAAATGGACCCTGGGCAAGCATTTGCTTTGGCCCTCCTGGACTCTGACACCCGCCACTCCCTGGCATGCAACTACGCCCCCCACCCCAACATTGTGCAATAATTGTTTTGGGCCCCCCATTGCAAGGGTGGCCAAAAGGTAGACCCCTATCTGTCATGCAACTCCAATAATGCTTTGACACCTGGGGCTCTACCATTTTCCATACTTGCAGGGTTGTAATAGCACTGAGCAGTGTTTGTTTATTTAAATGTAAGTGTGCTTTTGTATGGAGTATGGAGTATGTTTGTGTGAATGCAGGGATATGTATGTATGTGGCGTTGGCGTTTGAATTCTGTTGGTGTTTGATTGCAAGCATGCATGTATGTGTAGTATTGTTTTTTGAACGCAGAAGTGTATTTATATATTATATATATATACAATGACTACGCACAGACACATACACTGACAGACATACTGACACAGACACACATGAAGACACATACACTGACAGACAAATATACTGACAGACATACATACACACACACACACACACACACAGAAAGACACATTTACATTTTGTAAACCTACCCTCCAGTTTCCTACCTTTTGCTGGAGGGTGGCTTCCCTGTGGTCCAGTGTGGTGCCTGAGGTTGTTGGGAGTAAGGGTCTGGCTGTCCAGCCCCCTTCTCGCTGTCTCATCATCCCTCCCGTGCAGCTCTGTGTTTTCTCTGGAAGGAAGTGATTTGCGGCTTTCTCTTCCTCCCAGCGCTACCGAAAAGCAAAGGAGCCCTGTCGAGCTGTTAAAAAGCCACAGCATCTGATCCCCTGCTGATACAAGCCCCCGTTTGGCCCTAAGTGTATGGGCCACTTGATGGGCCTCCTTAGTGCCCAACTGCACTGGCAAAACCATGGAGGATAAGGAGAGATAAGTGAGGACAGCTGCCCCGTTTGCTCAGCGTTAAAGACTGCTATCGGACCACCAGGGAATCTAGTGTTTCCCCTCCCTGGCCACCAGTAAGAGGTAGAGAGCGGGGAATAAACTTTATTATCAATAAAAAAACTGCTTACATCCCACAGCCTTATCCAATGCCACAAACACACACATTGCATCCACTACAGAAACACAGAAACTGTATACACTACACACACTGCATCCACCACCCAAACACACACTGCATCCACTACACACACTGCATTCACCACACAAACACACACTGCACCCAATATAAACACACAGTACATCGACTTTGCTTATCTTTATGAGCAGACCATTCCTTGAGCTGTGTAAGGGCAACAATTGTATTAATCTCTCCGACCAGCTTCATCCGTAATTACGGGACTTTAGCTTGTGGTTATTTCCTCTGTGTTCCTAAAAGGAACAAAGAGATACCAAGGAGACATCCCACATAAACAGCTATCATTATCTGCACATACTTAGATAACCTCCAATATTGTATCAATAATAGCCATCCATTCTAAGGAGCTAACTCACTTTTGAAAGTAAAATTCTTGGTTTGATTGTGGACTTTGAAGATACACAGCATGAAATTCTTTCATACTATTTCTGGGAGCCCAAAACTCAGATAGGGGATACTGTTCTATATTCGATTTGTAAGAAAACATAAATACAATAATAGAAGCTGGGGAACTCTGGGATTGTTGTGGAAACATGATTTCTCTAAGTTTCTGTGACCAAAGAAGACTTCTCAAAGTTCAACTGGAGATATGCAGCTGATGCACAACAGTAATTTTACCATACATACAAATATCCATCTATCCATCTATCCATCTATCCATCTATCCATCTATCCATCTATCCATCCATCTATCCATCCATCCATCCATCCATCTATCCATCTATCCATCCATCTATCCATCCATCCATCTATCCATCTATCCATCTATCCATCCATCCATCTATCCATCTATCCATCTATCCATCCATCCATCCATCCATCCATCCATCTATCCATCCATCTATCCATCCAGATAGGTAGGTACAAATATATATATACAGTATATATGTCCATGTGTATACATCTGTAAAAGACAGGCATAACTTTACCCCTTAAGAACACCGCTTCTGAAATGAAAGGGAATCATGACGGAATATTTCCGTCATGTGTCCTTAAGGAGTTAATGGGTTGGGGGAGTTAACTTTAGGAGAAGGTGAAATGACATCACCTCTCCCTGTAGTTTGTTAATGCCTACCCATCTCCCCTTTTACCGAAACCACCTCTGCAGACCACATGCAAAAGAAGCAAGAGACTCAGGTATATACCAAGTAGGCTTGACTTATCTTGACTATAATTGCTCACTGTCTGTGAAACGTCTATGCGATCACTCTATATTCTATAGGAGAGCTGCGTGATGGATCATTATCTATGATGTCCAAAGTATATTATGTCCCCTAAATGGATCTTGGGTCAAGTTCAAAATATCATTATCTATGATGTCCAAAGTATATTATGTCCCCTAAATGGATCTTGGGTCAAGTTTAAAATATTTAATAATCCAGGTATATATTCCAACATCTTTGGCATCAGCCCATTAAACCCACTCGCAGCAATGCCATTGATAAAACATCCTTAAAACCAAGAAACACTAAAATTAAAAACAAACAGTGAGATGTGATTAGTCATAGACATTAATGTTTTTTTGTGTGGTTTTTTTTGCATTATTTTTGCAGTGCGCAGGTAATACAAACAAGCTTGTATCGCCACAACAGCTGGTACGGGCTAAAGTAGTAGAATAAAAACAATAAGAACCAGTGTCGTGGTTTGCTGGAATGGCACAATTTTTGTTAAGATACGCTTGTTGAGTAATTATGTCTAAGAATAGTTGTAAATAGGTAATGATTATGCATGTTAATCAAGCACGTCTGTGGTCTAGATAATTCGAAATAGTCGTACAATATAAACTCCCCAGACTTAGGTTAGTTGTGTAGAAGCTGGGTGGACTATTGCATTGGAAGGCAGCTAAAATGAGTATATATATTACAAGCCGTATACTGTGCTCCTAGGAGCTCCTCTCGGGGGGTTATGCATTTATGTTAACATGTGATAAACTTTTAACGCAAATAGGAATAACTAGACAAAGAAAGATAAACAAAAGTACTTAAATTGCAGAATGTTCTATAGAGTATTGTGGAATTCTGCGTGCAGTTCATGACCCTGAGGGTGACGATGGGTTTCCTCGGAGGGCTGCGGGTACGAATGGGCGCACCTTTGCTGGGTCCCAGTGAGTGGTAGTGGAAGGTGTCGGCTGAGAGGGTGCTGCGACTGATTGCCCAGGTAGTCCAAGCGTCTGCACTATACCAGGTATTTCAGCGGCATCGGTAATTTTCAGGTCGCCATTTTCCTGTAGGATGATTAGGCTTCTGGGCGCTCCCCAGCGATACGGTATTTTATGGGCAGCGAGTTCCTTCGTTAGTGGGCGCAGTGTGCATCTCCAATCCAGGGTAGCTCTGGATAAGTCAGGAAAAAATGTTAATGAGTGTTCCTCAAATTGTAAGGGTGACCTGTTGCGGATGGGCGCCATGAAAGCCAATCGGTCTTGGCTCTGCTGGAATTGGACGATAGTGTCCCTGCTGGTGCTCTGGGTTCCTGTGGCTGGTTTGGGGATTCTGTACCATCCGTCTAGAGGCAACGCCTTGGCTTGTTTGGCGGGGAATAAAGCATTGAGCCTCCTGCGAAATAGGTGCGGGAATTCCGCCGGCTCTAGTGTGTCAGACAGGCCCCTGATTTTAATATTCTTCCATCGCCTTTTGTCTTCCAGTACTTCCAGAGTTTCTTTGGCTTGTGTCTGGTCTCGTTGTAGGGCCGCCACTTGTCTCTCCAGTGTTTGTATGCGGTTCTCGTGATCCACGGAGTTCAGTTCAGTGTGTTGCAAACATGCTGAAACTCCATTGATTTCCTCCCTGAACTGCCCGATATCGGTTGCAATGTTTCGGCGTAGCTCATCTAATAGGCTCCGCAACATGTCCTCCGTGACAGGAGGCTTCGCAGCCGGTGAGGGCTTGGGGGGTACAGGTCTGATAGGTACCTTAGTATAGTAGTCCACCCCATCTGCCGAGTTTTCGTCACTGGAGGATATTCCATCGGACATTGGCGCCATTTCTGGCCGTCCCGTGGCTTGCGGCCATCTCAGGAGTTCGCCGATATCAGCCATTGTCGGGGGGGTCGTTCAGCTTTGTATTTCTTGGTGCGTCGCTCCATGCCTTCAGTGTGGTAGGTAGCACCGTTCTGCAGGGTTTTGCGAGTGAATTCGTAATGTTTTTATACAACTTTGAAGTTTGACCTATCAATGTTGCTGTACAGTGTGTGAGACTGGGATACTAAGGTTGGAACTCCAATATAGAAAATGTTTACATGCAGGTTGAAAAGCAGTGCTACAATTTGTTCTAAAAATTTCATTGCAATTCTTGGTTTACATGAATACATGAATTTACAAGAATAAACTATTATAACAAGGATGGTATAAATGTAAATTATATATATATATATATATATATATATATATATATACACACACACACAAACACACAATATCTATAAATTTATATAAATTGCATAGAACGTACAGTAATAGTATCTGACTAAAACCCCTTAGTAGATTTGTATTCATTACACATAGCATCGGTATATCTAAAAGTAACCTTTAAAGTACACAATATCATTATTATGCAGCTAATGTGTGTCAATCTCTCCAGCAGTTAAAGACATTTACTGCACAATTTTATGAGACAAAGATTTAAAGTTAGAAAAACCTGGTACTGGTTTAAACAATTAAGAGGTCAGATAATAGGTTCTCTGTAATAAAAAGCAGGTGGTCTTACATGTATCTCTGTGTAAGTAACGCAAAACACAGAAAGGTCTGATTTCTATAAATCCTTGTCAAACCCAGTAGCATCTCAAGGAAGTTGTTATGGGGGAGTAACAATATTTGTCAGATACAAGAAACGACAATTCACTTAAAGGGACACTCCAGGCACCCAGACCACTTCAGCTCATTGGAGTGGTCTGGGTGCCAACTCCCACTACCCTTAACCCTGCAAGTGTAATTATTGCAGTTTTTTTAAAACTGCAATATTTACCTTGCAGGGTTAAGTCCTCCCCTAGTGGCTGTCTATTAGACAGCCACTAGAGGACACTTCCTGCTTCATAGCACAGGTTTTCTGTGCTAGAGCGTCGCTGGACGTCCTCACGCTGTGTGAGGACCTCCAGCGTCGCTCTATTCCCCATAGGGAAGCATTGAAATTCATTTTCAATGCTTTCCTATGGGGTGCGCTAATGCGCATGCGCGGCATTGCCGCGCATGCGCATTAGGTCTCCTCGGCCGGCGGGCGAGATCAGTCTCGCCCACCGGCCGACGTAACCAGAAGGAGGAGCGGCGGGGGAGGAGGAAGCAGCGACGTGGGACCTGTCGCTGCCCCTGGTAAGTGACTGAAGGGGTTTTCACCCCTTCAGTAACCGGGGATTGGTGGGTGGGAGGGAGAGGGACCCTCCAGTGCCAGAAAAACGGATCGTTTTTCTGGCACTGGAGTTTCCCTTTAAGCGTTAAAAAATACAAACAAAAAAACAACCAAACAATATTTTTGCATGATGAATATTTTTTTTTTTTTTAACTTTTGTTTTAAATATGTTTATTGGTTTCACAACATAAATGTCGATGCAAACGTATTCATATTTAACCCCTTAAGGACCAAACTTCTGGAATAAAATGGAATCATGACATGTCAGACATGTCATGTGTCCTTAAGGGGTTAAGCAGGTAAGTGCCTGCGCAGAGGCGTAATTACCAATACATGTGCGGGTACGCGGGCTGTCGCCTGCGCAGAGGCACATTAATGAGATCATTGGTTTGACAGCAAGTAGGTTCATCTTCAGTCATGTGTGCCTTGCAACCCTTGCTATGCTAGCTTCTCGTCTTGTGTCCATGTTATCTGGTGTGAGTCGAGGTTATGCTTGTGTAGTCATCTTGTGTTGGCTGGTTCATGTGGTTGCTTTATGTGAGCCGGTATGTGTTGTTGTGTTGTGTTAATTAGTTTGTGTAATTGCTGTGAGTGTGCTGGTTTGTACAAGTGTTTTGTGTTAGCTGGTTGTGTAGTTGCTTTGTGATAGCTGTTTGTTGTAAATATTTTTTTGATTCACTATATATACGCGGGTGTCAAGTAGTAACTATTAATGCAGTTAGTCGCCTACACAGAGGCGCGCGTTTTGTGGTTATGAGCAGCATGAGACATACATATTGCGGTATTGTCTGTATAACCTGTGGTTTCCTGCGCAGAGGCATATGGATTAATGTAAGCAAGTATTTAGATATTAGTTACGCCTAAGCTCTATGAAACTATTTAGGTCATTACACTATTAAGCGCTCCAGCGTTTTTATGGTTACTTTTAAACAAACGGACATGAGGTCTAATATATAGTGCTGTTAACCTGTGGAGAAGGCACACTTGTCCAATACCCTACATATCGCCCTTAAAGCAAATATAACGTCTGAAAGTGTAGGGCAGAAGATCGTGAGGGCGGAAGTGTATTTGGTATGTCAGGATGCGTATCCTGGGGCCGTGTCTAGTATGTATGCCATAAGGGCCTATAGTATGCTGGAGCTCATTCCTAGTGTGCGCGGCATGCTGTGGGAGCGTGGTGTGGAGTGATCTGGTCATTCATGAAAAACCTTAGGTGAACCGTTGTGGATGCAGTAATAATGACGAGTGGCTACATGTAAAATGTGCATCCTGTCAATTAACAGTAGACTTTAGCCAATAATCTTCGTCCACCAACATCAAATGTCCCTCATTTATAAAGAAAATAATTGCTATACTCTTACACCGTTAGTACAAATAATGGTCAACTTAATCTGACTCATTTGTAGGATAGTAGACCTACAAGCTGGCAGATATAGACAAATATAACCTAAACAGTTTAAAACAAGTAAACAGACTGTGAATAGTAGGGAAAAAAAAAAAAAAAGACACTTTACAGTCCTGTAATAGAATATTTTATTTTTCTAAGCATTGCCTTTCTATTCTAAATCCATCTTTTAGTTGATACGTTGCTCGGTTTGACACCTACTCGTCACTTTTTCCTAGTGTTTGGTAATGCTAAAAAAGACTTGGATCCATATGAGCTATGCAAGATTAGAATAATTTCTATATACGTATTTGTTCATTGATAGCAGAAATATTAGAGGAATTATAAATTAAAATAAACCCTACATGTCTTCTGTGAGTTTGGATGCATGTACAGGGCTGGAGGGGGCAGGATTTCATGATTTCATGTTGTTAAATACCCCCGGCACAAGACACATATAGCAGCACTGTCTGAGAGATCTGGTATTTGAATATCTCTATATTTAACATTATTGATTGAAAACAAAGTACAAGCAACATGTAGTTTCTCAAAATACATTTAATGAATCTATAGTCTGTGTGTGACAATTCCATTTTAACTTCTAGGAAAATATAGGCTTTGCTTTGTAGGGGCTACACCATGAACTTCTCATGGTTGCCTCAATTCTCCAAGGCTTTGGCAAACATGGTTTATATTAACAAAAGACCTCTCATCATCCGCATAAATCTACATGAATATTTTTTTAGAAGAGGATTATCATACTGGAAAATGTATAAATATACAAGGCGTAGTGTTTTATCACATTAGTGCGAGTGTGACAGATGCATACAAAGCATGACATGTACACTTCAAAATATAATTGTACAAACACTACATCGATCTCCCTGACACACTTGTCTTGAAATATTTTGGCTGACCTCTTTCAGCAAATATTCTCATAATATATATTAATGGTTTTAGCTTCATCTCCATGCTTGAGACAATGTGAGTTATGAATAATATAGATACATAAAAAAGATAGCACTGATCTAGTGGTCAATTCTCACTTGATCTGTGTTAAATCATCATTTAGTGGCTGTCCCCTAGCTATCATTCATATTTTCCCCCATAAATCAATATTTTGGGCATTATGGACCAAACTCTGAATTTCGAATGTTCGGTCATGGCGCTAGTCATTTGCTCAGGTATACATCGCTATGGCTCTTCAGCTAAACGAAACCCGAGTGAAAAAGTCGATCAACCCAAATTCAGCCAAATCGGAGTTAAAGTCTAGTTAATATGTCACAATACTGATTTTGTGATGCAAATTACTATGAAATTCCTTTAGGAACATATTCCTTTTGCTGTCATTAGAATTAAACTCCGAAGTGTAGAAAATAATATCTGAATGGCAAAAGTGAAGTTTAAACAACTGCTGTGAAAAAATTCTCCAACTCAGCCACAGTCACAGCTCGACTATTTTAGCCTCAGTTTTGTCATTTGGATGTTAATTTGCTAAAATTTCGGATTTGCTCAATAACCTTAGAGGGACCCTATAGTCCCCAAAACAACTTTAGCTCAATGAAGCAGTTTTGGTGTATAGATCATGCCCCTGCAGTCTCACTGCTCAATTCTCAGCCATTTAGGAGTTAAATCCCTTTGTTTATGAACCCTAGTCACACCTCCCTGCATGTGACTTGCACAGTCTTCCTAAACACTTCCTGTAAAGAGTCATTTAATGTTTATCCTTTCTTTATTGCAAGTTCTGTTTAATTTAGATTTTCTTATCTACTGTTATGTTAATAGCTTGCTAGACCCTACAAGAGCCTCCTGTATGTGATTAAAGTTCAATTTACAGAGAAAGAGATAACATTTTTAAAATAAATTACATCTGATTGAAAGTGAAACCAGTTTTTTTTTCATGCAGGCTCTGTCAATCATTGCCAGGGGAGGTGTGGCTAGGGCTGCATAAACAGAAACAAAGTGATTTAACTCCTAAATGGCAGAGAATTGAGCAGTGAAACCTGAGAAGCATGATCTATACACTAAAACTGCTTCATTAAGCTAAAGTTGTTTAGTGACTATAGTGTTCCTTTCATACAATTTATTCAATCCATTACATTAGTTAAACTTATAATAGTGAAATGTATTTATGTATGAGACAATTGATGTATGAAATAAATTTGTAACTATGCAAGATTAATTGTACTCTTCTTTATTCAATAATCTGACATTATATATTGATTTATTTATAAAATATTTTACCAGGAAGGATACATTGAGATTTCTCTCGTTTTCAAGTAAGTTTCTATAGCTCTATTTAACAAAAAGTTGGCGTTTGAGCGCAGGACTTAATTTTGTATATTTGTATTCACTTCTGTATCACACAGCTAGGTTACAATGCTACTGCCCACCCCATGTGTTCCCTATTAAGGGTTAATAAGCATGTACAAAACCTCATTTTGTCTAAATATGCACAAGGATTTGGGAAGTGCGCAGGTAACTTTTTTCTTTGTTTTTTTACTGTTTAACAAAAAGGCTGCATAGAGTGTACATTAAATGTTAATTTCAACAGCAGAAAAAGTAAAAATACAGAATAATCTATGTTTTGCCTCTAAAACGCACCCATGAAACTCAGGATTTTTGCTAATCCAGACTCTGGACGGAGCTACCACTGTCTACAATGGTCAATCCCCCAAGCCGTCACCAGGGATGGCTACAGGGAATTGGCTCTGTCTATGGAGGATCCAGCAGTCTCGCAGTTGTGTCTCCACCCTCTGCATTTCTATGAGGAGATACTGATTGGCCAGGGCTGTGTTTGGCTTGTGCTGGCTATACCCCTAATCTGCCTCCTTGACAATCTCAGCCAATCCAATGCTTTCCTATGTTAAACATTGTGATTGGCTGAGAGAATTACTTCTGATGATATCAGCCAAGCTGGCAGATCAGAGGCAGAGCCAGCAGCAGCAGACTGGAATAAAATTAAGATTTTGCTTGATTTAGGAGAACAAGAGGGGGCCTGGGGGGCTAGACGGGGGTTTAACACTATAGGGTCAGGAATACACGTTTTACATCTAAATGAAGCAGGTGTACTTTTTAATCAGATAAAGGCTAGTGGTAATATGTAATTTAGCATGGAAAACAGCTGTTTAGTGTCTCCTATTAATCTCTATGGCACATGTGAAAGCTTTCTTAAATACTAATTACCGATTAAGTTTTGTAGCCTGCAAACAGCCGGTAACCACCAATATCAGTAACGGCCATTTTAGCGGTTATCTACTAGTCAATAAATGATTCAGATATTAACAAACCTATAGTCCATTTGATCTGTACAATTTCTTCCATTATAAATTATATATTTTGTTCCTCATGCCCGTTTTTTTATTTTTGTCAAACAAATTGCAATTTTTAAGATTTATTTTTCTGTCATAGGAATCCCTTAGCCCCTTAAGAACGGCAGGCTTGGTATGCTTTCCTTGGGGTCTAAACGCCGAGGGCAGCATCCCAGGCAGTCCTTATCCGGCCCTCCTGGGCCATGGGATCGCATTTTTCACACACAAACAAATATTAACACTAACTTTGGCCAGTGTTTTTGACTAATTGGCTACTAAAAAAGTCTGGACATACCCCATTTGCAATACCTTGGGTTGTCTACTATTGCAAATGGTATGCCATCATGGGGGTAATTCTCATTCTTGGGCTACCACGCGGTCTCAAAGGCAACGTAACCAAACTGGCGAATTTCAGTGTGAAAAAACTGAAAAAGACAGCATGCTATATTTGACCCTGTAACGTCCCAAAACACCATAAAACCTGTACATAGGCAGCACTGTTTTATACGTGAGACATTGCTGAATACATATATGTGTATTTTATTGCAGTAAAAGCTAACAGTATTATGACATTCACAGTTAAAAGTAATGCAGAACTAAAAAAAAATAATAATTTCTTAATTTCTCAATTTGTTTTTAGATTTTATTCATATTAAATAATGTTTCATAGCTAAATATTTGATGTGACATGAATGCCCTATTTCTCCTGAATAAAATGATATATAATAAGTGTGGGTGCACTTAATATGAAAGAGGTTGAACAGACATATAGTCAAATTCCAAGTTTTGTTTACGTTTTATTTTGATTAAAATGTGTACATTTGGCTCAGTCCTTAAGGGGTTAAATTAGATTGTATTTTTTTTTTATATGTTTCTGTTGTTTTAGATAATTATTATATTTATTTATGAACGGTGAGGATGTTCATCTCAATGCTTTACGCACTTTCAAAGTGAACACCGGGGCCAACTGCTGCATGTAAAATATTCAGGAAATGCTACAACTTACATTGGAGGGAGAACCAGAACGCTGAATATGTTTTATATGGTTTTGTTATTACAACTTTGCATAGAAATATATTCTAATATATGTCACAACATGTCCAATGTTTATTTTTTTTTGTTAGTTCCACTTTTATAAGAAGATAAAATAATACTTTTGGAATTATCACTCTTAATGACTTAATAACGAATATTAATTGAAGAATATATATCAGAAATCTTGAAAGGGAAATGATAAGTGCGAGGAAGTAAATGTATTTGATATATTTTTTATATTTTTTTTATACATTGAAAACAGAGCAAATGAATAATTATTGTATATAGAAACTATTTTCAATAATAATGACTACTACAGGACGTTTAGAAAAAAATAAAAAATAAAAAATAAAATAAAATAGGCAAATGCTATTCTCTTTTTTTAAAGACAGGAAGATACGATGATTTTCTATGTGTCTGCTCTTCACAGCCTCTTTAATGTTAATAGATCAGAGTGTGAAATGTCACGCTCAGGACTTTCTCTGCTCTCATATAAATCTATGAAAAACACAGACCAGCTAGCTAGACAGACAGACACACAAACAGACAGACTTGTGCACAGCAACGTTTTGATGAATTAAAAAGGCACAAAAATGGGCCAATCGGTGAACTACAATATTCAAATATTATGTATACATTTTGCAGTACACTTACACTGATAGGTGCATATTTATGCCATTTGGTTCACAGATCATGTGAGAAGAAGCAACCAATATAAGGAAAAAGATGAGGAGCATTAGATATATAAATGTAGAGCTCTTGGACTGAGCTAAGCCTGGACTGCACTGCAGGGCTTAGCCCATGACAGCGAATGGAATCTTTACAATAGGAGCTTCCTGATGGAACTAGTGGAGGTGGGGAACGGTGCCCGGTGGACCTCAAGTAAAAAAACCAAACCTTTCTAAAACAGTTTGGCTATTTCCAACAGAGGGGATTTGGGCACTCTTTTTATCACAACCACTGCAGAGGGATTTAGTAGTTATGGTGCTTGGAGTCTTTCTTTTATCATTATTAGAATGTATGTCCTGATTTTCTTTGGATCCTAAGGATTCACTAATAATCTACATGAAATCTTATGCTGCTATGTGTTTTCATCACGGCAGTTATGAGGACCGTATTTATCTATCTTTTCTGTATTTTTTCTAGTTAACCTTTCAGGACCTAGAGCTGCACATGCAGTGTTTGTCACAATAATATGTTGATCTCAAAATGGCCGCTTCTTTTTCAAACAAATAGACCACCTGGGTAGGAGGTTGTCTAGCAGTAGTTTCTAAGCCTTGACATTCTGCAGTCCACAAAACGTGGAACACTACGAACCATGTTACTTTCATTAATGTCTCACACTTAATTAATGGATGTAACAGCTTCAAATCCAACCACAAATAGTACATATTCACCTCTGTAAAACAAATACATTATCTGAAGCTATCACATGTGAACCGAAGGTTTAACAGCTCTCCTCTCCTGCATGTATGGATTTATTGAGCAGTGGAATCTCCGGAGAAAAACACAACTGGATTACTTAGCCTTGAACATGGAGGGTTGACCACTAACCATTCAAAGCTTTATTAAGTTGTATCAGTTAGCATTTTTTTTTAACTTTAGACTTGAAACTGTGGGCAGATTTTGTGCAATATGCATTTTGCTATATCAGGTTACAGTGGAAATACAATATTTTATTTTATATATAATCAAGCTGTTTTCTTTTAAGTTAATAAATCTTTAAAGGGACACTTTAAGTTCTAAACAACTTTAAGGCATCTGATTTGGCCTTTGCTTATTTAATATGCTGTATTTTTTGCATGTCTAAGTGTTTGTATTTAAGAAAAACATATTGCAAAATTCTGTACCACAAGCCTTCTTTGGCTTGTTTGCCCATTCTAAAAAAGGCTTTATTGCACATACACACCCCAGTCACGGAGACAGGACTATCTGAGCTGAATGCTGAAGAAGACTCCCAGGCTGACACATAGTACATATATCCCTACATGATTGTTCTGTCTCTGTCTGCAGCTCAGCTATGGATTGAATGAAGCAGCTTCATTTTATATTACATTCAAGCATAATATAGCTGCTGAGGGGGCCAAACATTTCACCCCAAGGATAGTTAAATGCGATTCTAGTGTTCTAAGCCCGGTATTGTCTGGATGAGCTGAAGTAATGCAGCTTTGTAGGAAAGAAGATATTTATACACAGTTTTGTTAATGTAAATTATTCTGTTACTGCATCATATGAGTAGAGAGTGCCTTTAAGGCAATCACATCAAATGTGTTTTTGAGGATTTTCCCTATGATTTAAAAAACCAATATATATATATATATACACACACACACACACACACACACACATATATATATATGTATACTGAACAACATTATAAAACACAACACTTTTGATTTTGCCCCCATTTTTCATGAGTTGAACTCAAAGATCTAAGACTTTTTCTACATATACAAAAGGCCTATTTCTCTCAAATATTGTTCACAAATCTGTCTAAATCTGTGTTGGTGAGCACTTCTCCTTTGCCGAGATAATCCATCCACCTCACAGGTGTGGCATATCAAGATGCTGATTAGACAGCATGATTACTGCACAGGTGTGCCTTAGGATGCCCAAAATAAAAGGTCTTCGATCTTTGAGTTCAGCTAATGAAAAATGGGAGCAAAAACTAAAGTGTTGCGTTTATAATTTTGCTCAGTGTATATATATTTTCATATTTTTTCGTTTCGGAGCGATTTCCTCACACACTCTGCATTAGAGAAGCACAAGGAAGACATAAACACATCTTAGATGTTACACTGTTAATGATTTTGCTAGTGGAATCACATTCATGGAGTGCTTTGTAGACTATTTACTGTAGTTACTGACGGTCGTTTTGTACTATTATTGTAAGTCACTAATAGAAAAAGCTAAAGCTGCAGTTCCTATAGAGCCACAAATACCACAAATACTGACGCGCCGTCAGTCTAAAATAGCTGGGGATCTACCTTTTGGCCATCCCTAGTAGTAACTATCCGAAACAGGGTTGATGTTCCAGGAGGGATTCAAAATGGCACATTATTTAGGTAAACTAGAAAAATGGTCAGACCTGTGGCAACTGACATTTAATGTGGATTATTATTACTATTTTATTATATATATAGCACCAGCAAAATTCTGTAGCGCTGTACAATGGATAAGTGCAAGAGACAAAAAATGCCAGGAAAGAGTATTGTGCATGTGTTTGGAGCCTGCTTGTGGGATTGCGTGTGTGTAGAGTGAGCTGATTGTGGTGTGGTATTGTGTTAATAGGTTGGTTTCTGTAGTGTTATGTTTGTGGTGTAATGTAATGTACGTGTGTCTAGTTTGTGTGTATAGGGGATGTAGCGAGTGTGTGCATATGGGCTGTAGTGTGTGTGTGGGTGTGTATAGGTGATGTAGTATGTGTAGGGGTTGTAGACAATGGTGGAACTACTGTGGTTGCAGGGGTCGCAGCTGTAACTGGGCCCGTCACGCCATGTCTTGCGGCCCCTGCGGCGCGGTAGATCCACCGGGGTCGCACGTTATGGACCCATGGGCCCAAAGGCAATGAATATCCAGGGGGCCTGGTCAGCGCTGTGGCGCTTTAACATCGTGACCTGGTCCCCTGAGATGACATCAGAGGCTGGGAGGAAGTGACTGCCCCTGTCATTTCCTCCCAGCAACCACCGGGAGCCGTGAGGGAGGAAGAGAGGAGGAAGTCAGAGTGGGAACTCTGACTCCCATCAGGCTGAGCCATCCTTGGCCCATAGGGCAGTCACCCTCCTGCATTTAAAAGGTAAGAAAAACAGCCCTAAAGGCCCCCACCCCTGAGCGGTGGGTGGGGGGCCTAAATAAAGACAGGGGGGGAGACCTACTGTCCTCCCCCCGGCCCCCACCCCTGAGCAGTGTGTGGGGGCCCTAGATAATAATGGTGGGGGGGACCTACCGTCCTCCCCCCCGGCCCCTACCCCTGAGCGGTGGGTGGGGGCCCTTAGAAAACAAGAAGGGGGACCTACTGTCCCCCCCGGCCCCCACCCCTGAGCGGTGGGTGGGGGCCCTAAATAAAGAGAGGGGGGGACCTACTGTCCTTGAACTTAAAATAAAATAAAAAAGCCGAGCGCAAAAAAAAACCAGACGAAAAAGAAAAAACCCGAGCGCAAAAAAAGAATCCATCTTCACCCATGGAGGGCTCCGCGCAGACTAAGCTTTCTTAGGGCGGGGGAAGACTTATAAAGCCTTGCCCCGCCCTGCAATTAGGCTAAGAACACTCTGATTGGTGGGTTTAAGCCAATCAGAGTGCTCTTTGTCATTTTACACAGCGTGGGAAAGTTCTTTGGAATTTTCCCACGCTGTGTAAAATGACACAGAGCACTGTGATTGGATGGCTTGAAAACCATCCAATCACAGTGCTCTGTGTCATTTTACACAGCGTGGGAAAGTTCTTTGGAATTTTCCCACGCTGTGTAAAATGACAAAGAGCACTCTGATTGGTGGGCTTGAAATCCATCCAATCACAGTGCTCTGTGTAATTTTACACAGCGTGGGAAAGTTCTGTGGAATTTTCCCACGCTGTGTAAAATTACACAGAGCTCTGTGATTGGATGTATTTCAAGCCACCCAATCAGAGTGCTTTGTGTCATTTTTTTTTTTTCAATTTATAATTTTATTGAAGTTATATATATTTAAACATCATAATGCGTTACAAAGTTTCATTTGTGACAAGTAATATAAAACATCAATTATGCATATGGTTAGTATGTAGGCTTATAATATTAACGTAGAACTCTTAGTGTACATATACGTATTATATAGGTGGTTAGGTAGGGGGTTGATCTCTCGTTATGTAGCAGCAGTCCTGGGTAACAGACCCATTTCCAGTGCTATTCTTGAGTCACTTAGCAAATCTGCGTTCTGGCTCTCTCATGACTGCAGGTGTCAGCCTCTTTATTGCCATGGTGCTCGGTGCTTTGTGTTGCTTGCGCTCATGGTGGAGACATTGCTCCGGTTTTTCTACTGTGGCTTCTGGCAAAGGGGTCTCTTGTTGTTGCCTTGGGGCCAGTCCTGTGTGTTTGAGGAAGCTGTCTATGTCATCTGCTGAGGTGAGTGTACAGCTTTCACCTGCGACGACAGTGGTGAGGGATCCATCCATGCCCCAGCGGTACCTCAGGTTAGCGTCTCTCAGTTTCTTAGCCACAGGTGCCAGTTTCCTCTTTTCTGTGAGCGCTGAAAACGGCGTATCAGGGTATACTGCCACTTTATGGCCTTCGTGGGTCACTGTACCTAGTTCCCTTGATCGGGTCATAATTGCGGCCCATATGGAGATGTCCCTGGTGACAATGATGATGTCTCTGGGCGCTTCTGTGGGGGCTGCTGCAGATTTTCGCACCCTGAAAGCTGAGGTGATTTGTGTCTTGTCCGTGGGGTCTCTAATGCTCATGGCTATCATGAGGTTATGTATATAGGGCAGGAGCTGTGCGTCGTCTTTGTGTTCTGGGACTCCTCTAAGGCGCAGGTTTTTTCGTCTGTGCCTTGCCTCCATAATTGACATTGAGCGTCTCAGGTCTCGTACCTGTAGGTTGAGCTCCTGTAGGTTATGCTCGGTGGCAGAGATTTTTTTGTCTCTGGTTATCTCCCTTGTCTCCAGGTCGTGGACTTTGCGGCGTACGTCCTCCACTTCCGTCTGGACCTTCTGGAGGTCTTTTTTCCAGATCTGCCTTAGGTCGAGCAGGAGCCTCTTGATATCCCCTTTCGTGGCAGGGGTTTCGTCTGCCTCATGCTCCGGCGAGCTGTCTCTGGCCTCTGAACGGGACGAGGACAGGGAGTCTACTTCTTCTGCAGAGGCTTCTGGTGAGTAACAGGCCTCAGGCGCCATCTTGGGCCTTCGTGGAGGGTCAAAGGAGAGTCTGATGTCGGGCTGCCGGACCCATACCGAGCTCAGATTTTTTCGGTTTTTCTTCCCCATAGTCTCTGCTTGGGGGTTTTGTTTGTCTCGGGTGGATTTTTCTTAATTTTCCCAGTGTTTATGGCTTTAGTGTATATTGTGAAGAGCGGAGCTCCGTGGAGAGACGTCCGCTCAGTTCAGCCGCTGGCCACGCCCCGCTTTGTGTCATTTTACACAGCGTGGGAAAGTTATATGGAATTTGAACACTCTGATTGGCTTAAACCAGCCATTGTATAACAATTGTATAACAATGTTTGGTATTTAGTGAATATTCCCCTATATAACAATGTTTGGAATTTAGGGAATATTCCCCTATGTAACAATGTTTGGCATTTAGTGATTATTCCCCTATATAACAATGTTTGGCATTTAGTGAATATTCCCCTATATAACAATGTTTGGTATTTAGTGAATATTCCCCTATGTAACCATGTTTGGCATTTAGTGAATATTCCCCTGTATAATAATGTTTGGCATTTAGTGAATATTCCCCTATATAACAACGTTTGGTATTTAGTGAATATTCCCCTGTATAACAATGTTTGGCATTTAGTGAATATTCCCCTATATAACAATGTTTGGTGTTTAGTGAATATTCCCCTGTATAACAATGTTTGGCATTTAGTGAATATTCCCCTATATAACAATGTTTGGTATTTAGTGAATATTCCCCTGTATAACAATGTTTGGCATTTAGTGAATATTCCCCTGTATAACAATGTTTGGTATTTAGTGAATATTCCCCTGTATAACAATGTTTGGCATTTAGTGAATATTCCCCTATATAACAATGTTTGGTATTTAGTAAATATTCCCCTGTATAACAATGTTTGGCATTTAGTGAATATTCCCCTGTATAACAATGTTTGGTATTTAGTGAATATTCCCCTGTATAACAATGTTTGGTATTTAGTGAATATTCCCCTATATAACAATGTTTGGCATTTAGTGAATATTCCCCTGTATAACAATGTTTGGCATTTAGTGAATATTCCCCTATATAACAATGTTTGGTATTTAGTGAATATTCCCCTGTATAACAATGTTTGGTATTTAGTGAATATTCCCCTATGTAACCATGTTTGGCATTTAGTGAATATTCCCCTATATAACAATGTTTGGTATTTAGTGAATATTCCCCTGTATAACAATGTTTGGCATTTAGTGAATATTCCCCTGTATAACAATGTTTGGTATTTAGTGAATATTCCCCTGTATAACAATGTTTGGCATTTAGTGAATATTCCCCTGTATAACAATGTTTGGTATTTAGTGAATATTCCCCTATATAACAATGTTTGGTATTTAGTGAATATTCCCCTGTATAACAATGTTTGGCATTTAGTGAATATTCCCCTGTATAACAATGTTTGGTATTTAGTGAATATTCCCCCCCCCCCCCCCTGTATAACAATGTTTGGCATTTAGTGAATATTCCCCTGTATAACAATGTTTGGTGTTTAGTGGTTATTCCCCTGTATAACAATGTTTGGCATTTAGTGAATATTCCCCTGTATAACAATGTTTGGCATTTAGTGAATATTCCCCTGTATAACAATGTTTGGCATTTAGTGAATATTCCCCTGTATAACAATGTTTGGCATTTAGTGAATATTCCCCTGTATAACAATGTTTGGCATTTAGTGAATATCCCCCTATATAACAATGTTTGGCATTTAGTGAATATTCCCCTGTATAACAATGTTTGGCATTTAGTGAATATTCCCCTGTATAACAATGTTTGGCATTTAGTGAATATTCCCCTATATAACAATGTTTGGTATTTAGTGAATATTCCCCTGTATAACAATGTTTGGTATTTAGTGAATATTCCCCTATGTAACCATGTTTGGCATTTAGTGAATATTCCCCTATATAACAATGTTTGGTATTTAGTGAATATTCCCCTGTATAACAATGTTTGGCATTTAGTGAATATTCCCCTGTATAACAATGTTTGGTATTTAGTGAATATTCCCCTGTATAACAATGTTTGGCATTTAGTGAATATTCCCCTGTATAACAATGTTTGGTATTTAGTGAATATTCCCCTATATAACAATGTTTGGTATTTAGTGAATATTCCCCTGTATAACAATGTTTGGCATTTAGTGAATATTCCCCTGTATAACAATGTTTGGTATTTAGTGAATATCCCCCCCCCCCCCCCCCTGTATAACAATGTTTGGCATTTAGTGAATATTCCCCTGTATAACAATGTTTGGTGTTTAGTGGTTATTCCCCTGTATAACAATGTTTGGCATTTAGTGAATATTCCCCTGTATAACAATGTTTGGCATTTAGTGAATATTCCCCTGTATAACAATGTTTGGCATTTAGTGAATATTCCCCTGTATAACAATGTTTGGCATTTAGTGAATATTCCCCTGTATAACAATGTTTGGCATTTAGTGAATATCCCCCTATATAACAATGTTTGGCATTTAGTGAATATTCCCCTGTATAACAATGTTTGGCATTTAGTGAATATTCCCCTGTATAACAATGTTTGGCATTTAGTGAATATTCCCCTGTATAACAATGTTTGGCATTTAGTGAATATTACCCTGTATAACAATGTTTGGTATTTAGTGAATATTCCCCTGTATAACAATGTTTGGTATTTAGTGAATATTCCCCTATATAACAATGTTTGGTATTTAGTGAATATTCCCCTGTATAACAATGTTTGGTATTTAGTGAATATTCCCCAGTATAACAATGTTTGGTATTTAGTGAATATTCCCCTATATAACAATGTTTGGTATTTAGTGAATATTCCCCTGTATAACAATGTTTGGTATTTAGTGAATATTCCCCTATATAACAATGTTTGGCATTTAGTGAATATTCCCCTTTATAACAATGTTTGGTATTTAGTGAATATTCCCCTGTATAACAATGTTTGATATTTAGTGAATATTCCCCTGTATAACAATGTTTGGTATTTAGTGAATATTCCCCTGTATAACAATGTTTGGCATTTAGTAAATATTCCCCTGTATAACAATGTTTGGCATTTAGTGAATATTCCCCTGTATAACAATGTTTGGTATTTAGTGAATATTCCCCTGCATAACAATGTTTGGCATTTAGTGAATATTCCCCTGTATAACAATGTTTGGTATTTAGTGAATATTCCCCTATATATCAATGTTTGGTATTTAGTGAATATTCCCCTGTATAACCATGTTTGGCATTTAGTGAATATTCCCCTATATAACAATGTTTGGTATTTAGTGAATATTCCCCTATATAACAATGTTTGGTGTTTAGTGGTTATTCCCCTGTATAACAATGTTTGGCATTTAGTGAATATTCCCCTGTATAACAATGTTTGGCATTTAGTGAATATTCCCCTGTATAACAATGTTTGGTATTTAGTGAATATTCCCCTGTATAACAATGTTTGGTATTTAGTGAATATTCCCCTGTATAACAATGTTTGGTACTTAGTGAATATTCCCCTGTATAACAATGTTTGGTATTTAGTGAATATTCCCCTATATAACAATGTTTGTTATTTAGTGAATATTCCCCTGTATAACAATGTTTGGCATTTAGTGAATATTCCCCTGTATAACAATGTTTGGTATTTAGTGAATATTCCCCTGTATAACAATGTTTGGTATTTAGTGAATATTCCCCTGTATAACAATGTTTGGTATTTAGTGAATATTCCCCTATATAACAATGTTTGGTATTTAGTGAATATTCCCCTATATAACAATGTTTGGTATTTAGTGAATATTCCCCTGTATAACAATGTTTGGCATTTAGTGAATATTCCCCAGTATAACAATGTTTGGCATTTAGTGAATATTCCCCTGTATAACAATGTTTGGCATTTAGTGAATATTCCCCAGTATAACAATGTTTGGTATTTAGTGAATATTCCCCTGTATAACAATGTTTGGTATTTAGTGAATATTACCCTGTATAACAATGTTTGGTATTTAGTGAATATTCCCCTATATAACAATGTTTGGCATTTAGTGAATATTCCCCTATATAACAATGTTTGGTATTTAGTGAATATTCCCCTGTATAACAATGTTTGGTATTTAGTGAATATTCCCCTGCATAACAATGTTTGGTATTTAGTGAATATTCCCCTATATAACAATGTTTGGCATTTAGTGAATATTCCCCTATATAACAATGTTTGGCATTTAGTGAATATTCCCCTGTATAACAATGTTTGGTATTTAGTGAATATTCCCCTGTATAACAATGTTTGGCATTTAGTGAATATTCCCCTATATAACTGTTTGGTATTTAGTGAATATTCCCCTGTATAACAATGTTTGGTATTTAGTGAATATTCCCCTGTATAACAATGTTTGGCATTTAGTGAATATTCCCCTATATAACAATGTTTGGTATTTAGTGAATATTCCCCTGTATAACAATGTTTGGCATTTAGTGAATATTCCCCTATATAACAATGTTTGGCATTTAGTGAATATTCCCCTGTATAACAATGTTTGGCATTTAGTGAATATTCCCCTATATAACAATGTTTGGCATTTAGTGAATATTCCCCTATATAACAATGTTTGGCATTTAGTGAATATTCCCCTATATAACAATGTTTGGTATTTAGTGAATATTCCCCTGTATAACAATGTTTGGTATTTAGTGAATATTCCCCTGTATAACAATGTTTGGCATTTAGTGAATATTTCCCTATATAACTGTTTGGTATTTAGTGAATATTCCCCTGTATAACAATGTTTGGTATTTAGTGAATATTCCCCTATATAACAATGTTTGGCATTTAGTGAATATTCCCCTGTATAACAATGTTTGGCAATTAGTGAATATTCCCCTATATAACAATGTTTGGCATTTAGTGAATATTCCCCTGTATAACAATGTTTGGCAATTAGTGAATATTCCCCTATATAACAATGTTTGGCATTTAGTGAATATTCCCCTGTATAACAATGTTTGGCATTTAGTGAATATTCCCCTATATAACAATGTTTGGCATTTAGTGAATATTCCCCTGTATAACAATGTTTGGCAATTAGTGAATATTCCCCTATATAACAATGTTTGGCATTTAGTGAATATTCCCCTATATAACAATGTTTGGCATTTAGTGAATATTCCCCTATATAACAATGTTTGGCATTTAGTGAATATTCCCCTATATAACAATGTTTGGTATTTAGTGAATATTCCCCTGTATAACAATGTTTGGCATTTAGTGAATATTCCCCTGTATAACAATGTTTGGCATTTAGTGAATATTCCCCTATATAACAATGTTTGGCATTTAGTGAATATTCCCCTGTATAACAATGTTTGGTATTTAGTGAATATTCCCCTGTATAACAATGTTTGGCATTTAGTGAATATTCCCCTGTATAACAATGTTTGGTGTTTAGTGGTTATTCCCCTGTATAACAATGTTTGGCATTTAGTGAATATTCCCCTGTATAACAATGTTTGGCATTTAGTGAATATTCCCCTGTATAACAATGTTTGGTATTTAGTGAATATTCCCCTGTATAACAATGTTTGGTATTTAGTGAATATTCCCCTGTATAACAATGTTTGGCATTTAGTGAATATTCCCCTATATAACAATGTTTGGTATTTAGTGAATATTGCCCTTCATAACAATGTTTGGTATTTAGTGAATATTCCCCTATATAACAATGTTTGGCATTTAGTGAATATTCCCCAGTATAACAATGTTTGGTATTTAGTGAATATTCCCCTATATAACAATGTTTGGTATTTAGTGAATATTCCCCTGTATAACAATGTTTGATATTTAGTGAATATTCCCCTATGTAACCATGTTTGGCATTTAGTGAATATTCCCCTATATAACAATGTTTGGTATTTAGTGAATATTCCCCTGTATAACAATGTTTGGTATTTAGTGAATAGTCCCCTGTATAACAATGTTTGGCATTTAGTGAATATCCCCCTATATAACAATGTTTGGCATTTAGTGAATATTCCCCTGTATAACAATGTTTGGTATTTAGTGAATATTCCCCTTCATAACAATGTTTGGCATTTAGTGAATATTCCCCTGTATAACAATGTTTGGTATTTAGTGAATATTCCCCTATATAACAATGTTTGGTATTTAGTGAATATTCCCCTGTATAACAATGTTTGGTATTTAGTGAATATTCCCCTATGTAACCATGTTTGGCATTTAGTGAATATTCCCCCCCCCCCCCCCCGTATAACAATGTTTGGCATTTAGTGAATATTCCCCTGTATAACAATGTTTGGTGTTTAGTGGTTATTCCCCTGTATAACAATGTTTGGCATTTGGTGAATATTCCCCTGTATAACAATGTTTGGTATTTAGTGAATATTCCCCTGTATAACAATGTTTGGCATTTAGTGAATATTCCCCTGTATAACAATGTTTGGTATTTAGTGAATATTCCCCTGTATAACAATGTTTGGCATTTAGTGAATATTCCCCTGTATAACAATGTTTGGTATTTAGTGAATATTCCCCTGTATAACAATGTTTGGCATTTAGTGAATATTCCCCTGTATAACAATGTTTGGTATTTAGTGAATATTCCCCTATATAACAATGTTTGGCACTTAGTGAATATTCCCCTGTATAACAATGTTTGGCATTTAGTGAATATTCCCCTGTATAACAATGTTTGGCATTTAGTGAATATTCCCCTATATATTCCCCTGTATAACAATGTTTGGCATTTAGTGAATATTCCCCTGTATAACAATGTTTGGCATTTAGTGAATATTCCCCTGTATAACAATGTTTGGCATTTAGTGAATATTCCCCTGGATAACAATGTTTGGCATTTAGTGAATATTCCCCTATATAACAATGTTTGGCATTTAGTGAATATTCCCCTGTATAACAATGTTTGGTATTTAGTGAATATTACCCTGTATAACAATGTTTGGTATTTAGTGAATATTCCCCTGTATAACAATGTTTGGTATTTAGTGAATATTCCCCTGTATAACAATGTTTGGTATTTAGTGAATATTCCCCTATATAACAATGTTTGGTATTTAGTGAATATTCCCCTGTATAACAATGTTTGGCATTTAGTGAATATTCCCCAGTATAACAATGTTTGGTATTTAGTGAATATTCCCCTATATAACAATGTTTGGTATTTAGTGAATATTCCCCTGTATAACAATGTTTGGTATTTAGTGAATATTCCCCTATGTAACCATGTTTGGCATTTAGTGAATATTCCCCTATATAACAATGTTTGGTATTTAGTGAATATTCCCCTGTATAACAATGTTTGGTATTTAGTGAATATTCCCCTGTATAACAATGTTTGGCATTTAGTGAATATTCCACTATATAACAATGTTTGGCATTTAGTGAATATTCCCCTGTATAACAATGTTTGGTATTTAGTGAATATTCCCCTGCATAACAATGTTTGGCATTTAGTGAATATTCCCATTTATAACAATGTTTGGTATTTAGTGAATATACCACCATATAACAATGTTTGGTATTTAGTGAATATTCCCCTGTATAACAATGTTTGGTATTTAGTGAATATTCCCCTATGTAACCATGTTTGGCATTTAGTGAATATTCCCCTATATAACAATGTTTGGTATTTAGTGAATATCCCCCCTCCCTGTATAACAATGTTTGGCATTTAGTGAATATTCCCCTGTATAACAATGTTTGGTGTTTAGTGGTTATTCCCCTGTATAACAATGTTTGGCATTTAGTGAATATTCCCCTGTATAACAATGTTTGGTATTTAGTGAATATTCCCCTATATAACAATGTTTGGCATTTAGTGAATATTCCCCTGTATAACAATGTTTGGCATTTAGTGAATATTCCCCTGCATAACAATGTTTGGTATTTAGTGAATATTCCCCTGTATAACAATGTTTGGCATTTAGTGAATATTCCCCTGTATAACAATGTTTGGTATTTAGTGAATATTCCCCTATATAACAATGTTTGGCACTTAGTGAATATTCCCCTGTATAACAATGTTTGGCATTTAGTGAATATTCCCCTGTATAACAATGTTTGTCATTTAGTGAATATTCCCCTATATATTCCCCTGTATAACAATGTTTGGCATTTAGTGAATATTCCCCTGTATAACAATGTTTGGCATTTAGTGAATATTCCCCTGTATAACAATGTTTGGCATTTAGTGAATATTCCCCTGTATAACAATGTTTGGTATTTAGTGAATATTTCCCTGTATAACAATGTTTGGCATTTAGTGAATATTCCCCTATGTAACAATGTTTGGCATTTAGTGAATATTCCCCTGTATAACAATGTTTGGTACTTAGTGAATATTCTTAGTGTACTTAATCCACCAATCAGAGTGTTATGAGTCAAATTACACAGCGTGGGAAAATTCCACAGAACTTTCCCACGCTATGTAAAATGACACAGAGCACTCTGATTGGTGGATTTCAAACCAACCAATCAGAGTGTTGTGACATGTAAATGTAGAGACTTACCTGTCAGTCTCTTCATTTACCTGTCAGAGCATTCTGATTGGATGGCTTAAACCCACCAATCAGAGTGCTCTGAGCCTAATTGCAGGGCGGAGCAAGGCTTCATAAGCCTTCCTCCGCCCTGCAAAGCTTAGTCTGTGCAGAGCCCTCGCCGGGTGAAGATGGATTAATTTTTTTTGCGCTCGTTTTTTTTTTTTATTGCATCGGTTCTTAGTTAAATGTCCCCCCCCTCATTATTTTTAGGGTGAGGGGGGTAGGTAGGGGGATCATTTTTTTGGGGGGGAGGGGGAGACTAGGGGTTTGGGGACCCCTAGTCACCTGGGGGAGGACATTTGTTTTAGGGCCCCCACCTGCCACTCAGGGGTGGGGGCCGGGGGGAGGACAATAGGTCCCCCCCTATTGGTATTTAGGGCCCCCATCCACCGCTCAGGGGTGGGGGCCGGGGGGAGGACAATAGGTCCCCCCTATTGGTATTTAGAGCCCCCACCCGCCTCTCAGGGGTGGGGGCCAGGGGGAGGACAATAGGTCCCCCCCTATTGGTATTTAGGGCCCCCACCCGCCGCTCAGGGGTGAGGGCCGGGGGGAGGACAATAGGTCCCACCCCCCAATTTGTATTTAGGGCCCCCACCCACTGCTCAGGGGTGGGGGCCAGGGGTGAGGACATTGGGTCCCCCCCCCCAATTTGTGTTTAGGGCCCCCACCCACCACTCAGGGGTAGGGGCCACGGGGGAGGAAAATAGGTCCTCCCCACTTTTTTTACTTTAGGGCCCCCAACCGCTCAGGGAGGGGGGAACCTTTTTTTTTAAACAGTAATAGGGTGCGGACCGAACATCGCATATGTTCGCCGTCTGTGGCGAACACGAACACGCGATGTTCGCCAGGAACTATTCGCCAGCGAATCGTTCGGGAAATCACTACACAACATGACTAAAACCGACCTCATTACACAATACCACACCACAATCAAACACTCCAAACAGATGAACAATACTCTTTCCTGGCCCTTTTGTCTCCTGGTATCCCATTTATAGAGACACCAGAGACAAGTTGCAAAGAAACACAGCACAAACATGTTATTAAATTTGCTTGCGCTGTGCAGAACAAACACAGGCCCTTTTTCTCATGCTAGAGCTCTTCAGCAGAGCTATGTGCATGGTCTGCCCTGGAAGAGCATTGAACTAACATACTCACTTTCAGAGGGGGAGTGCTTGTCAGCGGGCCTCTGTGATTAAAAAAAAATGCCGGGGCCAAATTTTTTTTCCAGTACGGTCCTTCTAACATGTATAGCTTGGAGGAAAGACGACACAGGGGGGATATGATAGAAACATTTAAATACATAAGAGGAATCAACACAGTAAAGGAGGAGACTATATTTAAAAGAAGAAGAACTACCACAACAAGAGGACATAGTCTTAAATTAGAGGGACAATGGTTTAAAAATAATATCATGAAGCAGGGCCGTCTTTAAGGAGGGGCAAACGGGGCAGCTGCCCTGGGCCCAGTTACTCATGGGGGGCCCAAAGCAGCTGCCCCGTGGGCCCCGCCGCCTGCAATAAATTTTTTTTTATTTATTTTTTAATATTTCCCTACCTAATGGGCCAGCGGTGCTAGCAATGCGGCTGCACCGGGGCCCGCACACTAAGGGGGCTCACCGGGTGGCCCATACCCTTCGGGCCACCCAGTGAGCATGTTCCAGCAGGGGTCCGGTCGGCACTGTGGCCCTTTAACAGCACGACCGGGCCCTTGCTTAACGGCTGTATCTGCATTTGTCAGTTTATGTATCTGTGTGTCTGTATGTTGTCATTGTGTGTGTCTGTGTATCTGTATGTTGTCAGTGTATCTGTGTGTGTGTGCATCTGTGTGTCTGCATGTGTGCCAGGTTGTGTGTCTGTATGTGTGTGTGTCAGTGTGTGTAAATGTGTCTGTATAGCTGCATCTGTATGATTGTGTATAGCTCAGGGCTCGAGTCCTGCAGGAACGCGTGGGAACGGCGTTCCTGCACTTTTTTCACAGCAGGAACGCCGTTCCCCCTGCATGCACTCAGGGGGCGGCAAAAAATGCCGCCCCCAAATGCCCTCTGTTCCCCCTGTCATGGGGGGGCCACCTGATTGCCCCCCCTCCTCACCCCCGGCGGGCGGCTCTCTCCCTGTCACACGCGGCGAGGGAGCTGTGTCCTCTCTGCTCCCTCTCGCCGCGTGGGTTGTCTGCTGATGCAGGGAGCCGGAATATGACGTCATATTCCGGCTCCCTGCATCAGAAAACGGCTAGCGGCGAGAGGGAGCAGAGAGGACACAGCTCCCTCGCCGCGTGTGACAGGGAGAGAGCCGCCCGCCGGGGGTTAGGAGGGGGGGGCAATCAGGTGGCCCCCCCCATGCCAGCCTCACTGCAGCCCCACTGGACCCCAGGGACCCATCCATGCCAGCTTTCCTGATAGGTAGGGAGGCTGGGTGGGTGGGCAATGTTTATTTGAATAATTTGAATATATGTATGTCTGTTAGTGTATGTGTATGTATGTCTGTTAGTGTATGTGTGTGTATGTCTGTTAGTGTATGTATGTCTGTGTGTGTGCATGTCTGTTAGTGTATGTGTATGTATGTCTGTGTGTATGTCTGTTAGTGTATGTGTATGTATGCCTGTGTGTATGTCTGTTAGTGTATGTGTATGTATGTCTGTGTGTATGTCTGTTAGTGTATGTGTATGTATGTCTGTGTGTATGTCTGTTAGTGTATGTGTATGTATCTGTGTGTATGTCTGTTAGTGTATGTGTGTGTATGTCTGTGTGTATGTCTGTTAGTGTATGTGTATGTATGTTTGTGTATGTATGTCTGTGTGTATGTTTGTTAGTGTATGTGTATGTATGTATGTCTGTGTGTATGTCTGTTAGTGTATGTGTATGTATGTCTGTTAGTGTATGTGTATGTATGTGTGTGTGTATGTGTATGTCTGTTAGTGTATGTGTATGTGTGTTAGTCTATGAATGTGTGTGTATGTCTGTTAGTGTATGTGTATGTCTGTTAGTGTATGTGTGTGTCTGTTAGTGTATGTCTGTTAGTCTATGTATGTGTGTATTTCTGTTAGTGTATGTCTGTTAGTGTATGTGTATGTATGTGTGTGTGTATGTATGTATGTATGTGTGTGTGTGTATGTCTGTTAGTGTGTGTGTGTAGGTCTGTTAGTGTGTGTGTATGTCTGTTAGTGTATGTGTGTATGTCTGTTAGTGTGTGCGTGTGTGTGTATGTCTGTTTGTGTGTGTGTATGTCTGTTAGTCTATGTGTGTGTATGTTAGTTCATGTCTGTTGGTGTATGTATGTGTGTGTTTGTGTCAGTGTGTGTGTGTATGCGTGTATTTACGTCTGTTATCATATGTACGTGTGTGTGAGTGTATGTGCTTCTGTTAGTGTATGCATGTTTGCGTGTATGTGCTTCTGTTAGTGTACGCATGTGTGTGTGCTTCTGTTAGTGTATGCATGTTTGCGTGTATGTGCTTCTGTTAGTGTATGCTTCTGTTAGTGTATGCACATATTTGCCTGTATGTGCTTCTGTTAGTGTATGTTTGTAAGTGTCTGTCAAATCAGTGAGAGTCTGTTTGTCATTTAGTGTGTGTGACTATTAGTGTGTGTCTGTCAGTGTGTTTGTGTGTGTCTCTCTGTCAATGAATGAGTGTGTGTCAGTGAATGTGTGTGTGTGTCAAATCAGTGACGTCTGTGTGTTTGTCACGTAGTGTGTGTGTTACTGTCAGTGTGTATCTGCCAGTGTGGGTGTCTGTCAGAGAGTGTGCTTAGAGGGACACTATAGGCACCTAGACAATTTCAGCTCATTGAAGTGGTCTGGGTGCAGTGTCCCAGTCCCCTTAAACCTGCAAGTGTAATTATTGCGGTTTCTCAGAAACTGCAATAATTACCTTGAGGGGTAACTCCACCTCTAGTGGCTGTCTATCAGACACTAGAGGGACTTTCGGGTGGTTAGGTGACCAAAAGTCGCCTAACTGATGCTGGACGTCCTCACCCCTGTGCATGAGGACATCCAGCATCTGCTAAATACCCATATGATTTTAACCCCATCAGTGTCGAATGAGGGAGGGGGGCACTACAGGGAATTATAGTGCCAGGAAAACAGCTTTGTTTTCCTGGCACTATAGTATTTCTTTAAAAGGAGCAGGAAAAGGTGGAGTCTTAAGAGGAAGGGGTGGGTTCTTAATCAGGAAGCGGTGCGCCCTTGACAGGAAGGGGTGGTAAATTTAGATTAGGGGGTGCTCCGGTATAGTCATGCCTAGGGCAGCACAAAATTAAAATACACCACTGTGTGAGTGTCTGAGTATGTGTGTGCGTCTGTGAGTGTCTGAGTGCATGTGTGTGTCTGTGAGTGTATGTGTGTGCACGCGTTTATATATGCATACGAGTGGGTTTTTTTTTGGTGGGGGAGAGTTCCCACACTTTTTTCCCCAGGACTTGACCCCTGGTATAGCTGTGTATCTGCAAGTGTTTCTGTGTGTGTATGTGTATCACAGTGTGTGTGTGTGTGTGTGTTTGTGACAGTGCATGTGTATTTGTACATACATCTCAGCATTCAACACTACACGCAAATACACACCTGCATTCAAACTTCAACACTACATATAAACACACCTCTTTTTTTAAACAACAAAATTATATATAAACACACCAGTGTATTCATAAACCAACACTACACATAAATGCATACTTGCATTTAAATGCCATCTCCACATACAAACATACCCCTACATTCAAACAAACATACTCCATACAAAAACATGCTTACACTCAAACACACAAATACTGCTCAGTGCTAAATACAACCCTGCATGCATGGGAAAATGGTAGCGCCCCAGCTGTCAAAGCATTGTTGGAGTTGCATGACAGATGGGGATCTACCTTTCGCCCCCTCTTGCCCAAAATAATTCATGCACCAGAGCCCTCTCTACTTTACGTCCGCCTCTGCGTTGGGGTGGGGGGCATGATTGCATGCCAGGGAGGGGACGACAGGGTTCAGGGGGCCCAAGCAAATGTTTGCCCAGGGTCCAATCCATATTAAAGACGGCCCTGTCATGAAGTATTACTTTACTGAGAGGGTAGTGGATGCATGGAATAGCCTGAAGTGGTAGCGGTTAACACAGTAAGGGAGTTTAAGCATGCATGGGATAGGCATAAGGCTATCCTAACTACAAGATAAGGCCAGGGAATAATGAATGTATTTAGCAAATTTGGCAGACTAGATGGGCCGAATGGTTCTTATCTGCCGTCACATTATATTTTTCCATGTTTCTATGTTAAAGGTTGAGCCAAAAAAAAAAAAGAATGCATCACTTAATCGAACAAGGAGAAAAAATATAATGCCTGCCTATTGGATTATTTTAAAAATAAATATAGGAAATAACAGCAGCAAGACCCAACCCTGTCCTGTTACTCTGTGGTCTGCCGTTTAAACCGAGCACACGTTTTTATCGGAGAAACCACAAACGTAAGCCATAAGATAATTTTTCTAATTCTGCTTCCCGTTCGCAAGGGAGGGTAGGTCTGTGCCTCTCTGCTAATGCTTATTCATTAGCCGTTCTACTTTTAACAAGTTTAGAGAGTGCAAAGCGAAATTCATGAACTTTGCAGCATACCGTAGTATGATAATAAAATGAACAAGTCCAGCATAAAACAAGCAGTAGGCTGCCAGAAATACTACAGAACAGCATGAAAATAATTGACCCCGGTGGTACCTCTCCTATAAATCGTGTTCTAATACAGTAGGTAAAAACCTGCAATGTATTAAAGTGCTGTAAATATTGAACATAACATGACATGTATGACATACAGATCTTAAGTAAATCCCAAGGACCCATTTTTATGTTAAAGAATGTTCTTTTATTATTCTGGCGAACTTTCTTTTAAGATGTCAGCTTTACATCACCAGGGTTAGCAAGTGTTCCTTTGTGAATTTTTAAATACAGGGAAACGTTTAAAACCAGCAGTGTAATATTATATAAACACATGAACGTGTATTTATTTTTAGAACGTGGAATACGTTCAGGGATATTGCATGTGGATCATATAATATATGGGGTTTTTTTTTTAGCGCTTTCAATAAAACAAGTTAGTCTTTCTTTAAGCGAGCGGTGTGCAAACATTGTGTAATGAAACAATCTCAATGCATGTGATCACATGAAAAGATTACTCATAGGGATAATTTGTTTTCAAGGTGAAAATTTAGTTATTCATATAAAAAAAGAGAAAAAAATATCCATTGATGTGTCGTAGTGGTCATTATGTGACATGTATATATATATATAGTGCTATAAACCTTTTAAACCAGTGTCCTCTGGGGCAAAATTGGAAGTACCAGACCCCACGTGAGTTTCAAATGTCTTTATTTTTCCACACAAGTATTTACAGCAAATAAGAGTCCTTCCCATCCAAGTGCTCCGGCCCAAAACAGCAAATTCCTTTACCTCCAAAAAGCAAAACTTCTCGGCAAAGTATCAAAATGGCACCTTACCATCTTTAAATAGGCACTATATTTTTCCCCTCCCCAAAACAAAATATTCAGTCATGTCATCACACATGGGAGTGGGCATCATGCACCTGGATTGAGGGACACCCCCATCCTCCCTACTCCATGCTAGCACACAGCGTACACTGGGTACCACATGAAAGCAATAGGTGCAGGGATAGGCAACCTTCGGCACTCCAGAGGTTTTGGACTACATCCCCCATAATGCTCTTACACCAATAATGCTGACAAAGCATCATGGGAGGTATAGTCCAAAACATTTGGAGTGCCGAAGGTTGCCTATGCCTGCAATAGGGTGTTAAACACTGCAGGACAAAATGTGGTCACACGGTATTCACTGATCTTTACATGCACAGTCTTGTAACAACGATGTATGTTCATGATGATGATTCTGTAACTCAATAAAAAATTGTCAAATAAAAAAGAAATGTCAGCTTACCTTACCATTGTTTAACCAGCTAATACATCTACTAGCACTTTTCAATGGAAGGTTTGGTTATGTAGAGATGACCAAATGATGTACACATTTAAGAACTCTAAATCTAAATGTATATTTTTGTATTAATTATTATTCTGCTGTTTTCATATTGATAATGCATCGCCTATAATAAGATGTTACAGTGTGGGATCAGTTGCAGCTAATTATGTCTCTTTATTGCATCAAAATGCCAAGCCAATGCCATGTACATAATTTAGGTTACTCACAAAAAAGATTAATACCCAGTACTGTATAGACGGAGGAGACACTGCCATATTTCTGGGCATCAAACACCATTTAAAAGGCACCCCAGGGTAGAATTGACACATTCTTTGCATGCAATACACAGATAATGTACAAAAAAATATACAAAACAACCAATCCAAAATAATAAAAATATATAAAAGATGCTCAACTTCAAAATTCCTTACTTTTGTGCAAATTCCCACTTTGCCAGCGATGATCTTCGCCTGATTCAGGACTGTTCACCAACCGTGTTTCGCTAGTTCTTGTTATCCTTATTAACCATTAAAAGAACATGGACATAAGGTCACCGGCATCCTGAAAAATGAGTTGATTCACACTACAGAATATAACTACATTAACCATAAACACACACTGTAATAGGTTGTGTATTAAAAAAAATACCCGATAACTATATTTTACTGGAAAAGAATTAGCTCATTAGCTCCATAATTAAAAAAAAAAAATTGGTAAAAAAATAAATAATTGTTATCAAATACTAGGCCAGTGCTGATTAGGATTATCTCCCATCCAGTTATAGTCTTTACCTCCTTTCACCCAATTTTTATTCTTACTTATAATAAAATAATCTGAAAATATTTTATGCATTCAGTTTCACAGGACTGCTCCTGGTTTCAATTAAGGTTGCTTTCAGAGCCATTATAGTACAGTATGAACGAATGTTGTGCTTGGGAGCACTCGAGTAGCTAAGTATGAAGACCACCTTAAGGTGATGTGCATACATTTATAAATGAATCACGTTGGATACAATGATAGTTCCACATGCCATGAAATAGTTAAAATGAAGACCGTGCATGACTCAAAACTAAAATATTTTTTTCATATCCTTTAAATTAATGTTAAAGGATATTAATTTAAAAATTCACAATAAAATACCCAATTATGGAAAAGGTGGGATGTATTTTATATTTTTTATAATGTACAGTAATGTAAGATTTAACTTAGAAATAATAAATTAATGTTCATGTATTTCAGAAGGAAATCAGAGGGAAACAGCAGGAGAATACAGTATTCTAGACACCGAAAAGGTAACATTGGCACATTTTGTGCCTAACAGGTTGTTAAAGGGACACTATAGGCACTCAATGAAGAGGTCTGGGTTCCATTATTATTATTATTATTATCATTGGTATTTATATAGCACCAGCTTATTCTGCAGCGCTTTACAATAAAAGGGGAATTTACCAAATGAGACAATAAAAAAATGTAGCAGGAACGACAGGTAGCTGAGGACCCTGTCCAAACGAGCTTACAGTCTAGAGATGTGTCCCCCATTTTAACCCTGCAGGAACGGCAATGTTTACATTGCGGAGCTTAACCCCTTAAGGACACATGACGTGTGTGACATGTCATGATTCCCTTTTATTCCAGAAGTTTGGTCCTTAAGGGGTTAAATGCCTCTAGTGACAGTCACTAGTACAGGCACTAGAGGCACTTCTAGCAAAACAGCAAATGAAAACTTGGCTATTTCATTTAGATTATCTCAGAACGACCATCTGACAGTGTGGTGTTTTGTTGTGCATGCGCACTAGCCTCCCAATGCTTTCATATGGGAAGGCATTGGATTGGCTAAGATCATCGATCTCAATGACTGCAGACAAGGAGGCGGATGGCAGGACAGAGACTGACGCTGCAAGGGAGAAAAGGTAAGTAAAATACCTTTTTTTTCTCCTTACAGGTGGGGGCTGGTAGCGCAAATGCCACCAAGACATTAGATATAATTAGGATTACACATTTATATTCCTAACGCTATAGTAACCCATTAACAGGCAGAAGCTAACTTTACATTAAAAAGATGGCATTATAAATCATCAGACAAGCAACCTGAATGAACAAGCTTTGCTGCCAGTTGTATAGCAATGACATAAAACATGTAAATACTGAATAATGTTACTAGAGACAATGAATACAAGTACTCTTCCCAGAATTGCATGTCCTCTAGATGTCTTTTCTAGACTTGACAGAATGACAGAAAAAGTTGTTTTGGCCGAATTGCTTCATCCAAAAACTTAATTAAGTTTGGTAGTACAATAGTCGTCCATGTGGCATTTTGGCTTGTCCATATATCATCCATACTAAAATCTTCAGGACATTGACTCAGGCTAAAGAAATCAAGTGAAAATAGAACAAACAGTGTACTACAAATATATACGTAATATGAATATCAATTTATGTTATAGAACATTAATCGGCTAATTTCGTGCAAACCGCTTGTTCGGTTTAATGCCCATATGGTGCTTTGGAGTTACAGAAGTCAAACAACCTGCTAATCAGCCTAAATTTGGACAAATTGCAATTCAGACTAAAACAATGCGCAAGACTGGTCTTTTCTTCTTCTCTAGCTCTTCTTTCCCATTCTCTTCTTTACCCTTCTTTACCACTTAAAGGAAGACTATAGGGTCAGGAACACAAACATGTATTCCTGACCCTATAGTGTTAAAACCACTATCATGGCTCCCCTTGCCTCCCTAAATATAGTACAGTCTTACTTACATTCAAGTCTGCTGCTGCTGCATCTGCCCCTGATTTGCCTGCTTGCCTGACATAATCAGAAGTGATTCTGTGAGCCAATCACAATGCTCTCTGATAGGAATGGCTGAAACTGTCGAGGAGGCAGCTCAGGGGCAGAGCCAGCACAAGTTAAACACAGCCCTGGCCAATCGGCATCTCCTCATAGAGATGATTTGAATCAATGAATTCCTATGAGGAAAGTTCAGTGTCTCCTTGCAGAGGGCGGAGAAGCTGAATGGCAGTACTTCACACTGTGCAGCACTGCCCCAGGAAGCACCTCTAGTAGCCATCTGAGGAGTGGCCAGTAATGTAAATACTGAAGCCCATGGATCAGCGCAGTCAGGGGAATGGGCCTTGACAGAGCCAAGGAGTAGGCAGGTGGAGCTATAGATTCGGGGGTGGGGTTTAGGGTGGAGCATGCAAAAGGGTGTGGAAAAGTGCGAGTATATTAAGCGGCCATTTTAGCAAACGGCCATTTTAATTCAGAATCCGCACTTACCTGTTAATTGTTTTTGGCAGGTTGTGGGGTTTCTTTTCTTCTGTCTTTCAGATGGCTTCGCTTGAAGAGATCTTGGACGGTGTGAGAGCAGCAGTGAGAGACAGGGGGATGGCTTGGCTACAGCAGCAACTGGCGGCTCCTGGGACCAGCGGTAACCCCCCAGCGGCTGTGGAAAGGCGATCGGTGCGGAGGGCGAGACCGCCCCAGCGGCTGAGCCCGGGCGTGATGCCCGCAGCGCGTCGGAGACGGAGTCCTTCCAGAGAGGCGAGCGGATCATCAGTTAAGGAGGCTGGCCAGTCGGAGCCAACGCAAACGCCGCCGGCCCCGTCTGTGCGACGCGGTGCCGGTAAGGCAAGGGCGGAGAGTAGGCCTGGCACGGTGTCGCGGCCTACCACGAGGAGCGCTGCTCGCAGGACGGCGGGCGGCAAGGCGGCGAAAGTAGCGACGGCCTCCGAGGAGACCGGGACCGCAGAGGATATCGGAGGTGTGGATAGAGCCCAGACACATCCCGGTGAGTCTGCCGCTGGTTTAAATACCGGGCGGCAAGGAAAGGCGCTGGGGATTGGGAAGGACGGGCTGACACCACCTCAGAGGACAGCAAGGGATCCCAGCGGAGGGAGACCTGATCAGGCGGGCGAGACAAGGCCCAGGCAAGGCAGCGGGGGGACAGCAGGACAGGTCACCCAGCTAGGGCCGCAGGACCGACTCAGGGCGACAACGGAAGGGGCTTCTGTTTGTCAGGGCCAGCGCAGCGCTTCCCCAGTGGACGGAGGAGCGGACAGTGAGGGAATGTCCCAGGGGTACGACACACACTCTGATAGCGGGGCTAGGAGTGTACGGGAGGGCCATAAATGTTGCTCCCGGGGACGGCATGATTACAGAGACAACCCTAGGCCTATGGAATACAAGAGACGGCGCAGGACTAGCGCCAGGCAAGTCCGGGCAGGGTGTGTCAGGGAAAGGAGCCCGTCTACTGACGGGTGCAGTAGGCAAGGATCAGTCTACAGGGCCAGGAGGAGAGGGGAACGGCGCTGCGAGTCTGGGTCCTCCGACGGGAGCGCTCAAGGACGGCCGGACAGTTCGTACGGCCCAGAGGGCCTGGCTACTAGGCGAGAGAGGCGCAGGGGTGACGATAGGGAACGTATGGAGGAAGGGCGGGTAGAGGGGCACTCGAACAGACTACCCAGGTGTTCTTCTCCCTACAGGTCGCGGAGCGGTACACCTGCGGTCCCGCGGAGGGATCTGGCGGAAAGGAGTCGGCGTCAAAGGGACACCCCGGAGCCGCACGCGGCGGAGGGAAGGAAAACGACCCCGCGGCCTTCCGCGGCCGGAGGATCTGGCGGTGAGTTGCCTGTCATATCACATTCTGATTCCATGTTAACTTGCCTAAAATCATTATTAGACTCATGGGGCGGTGGGGAGGGGGCTTCACCGCAATTTTCGAAGGTATGGGTTCCGGAAGTAGGTTCCGGGACGCCGGGGCAGGCGAAGGGGGCGGTGAGTGGTGTCTCCGGACGGAGCACGCCCGAACCAGGCGACAAGACAGGCTTAAGTTCGGTGGGAGGAGGGGAGGTTTCTGACGCGGCGCGGCAGAATGTACATGTCTCTTTCGCGGGCCCCTTGGGATGTCACCTGAAGTCTGAGGTGAAGGACAGGATTTGGAAGGGTGAGTTCGTAGAGGTTTTTTCTCTCCTTCCTCTGGAGGAGTTCCTCGATCTAAAGGATGAGGATAAAAAGGATGCGAAGAAGGAGGAGGAAGAGAAGAAGCGTAGGTATCGGAAGATACCAAAGACGTTTGCGAACTGGTTGCGGGCTTTTTGCATACTGGCCAGCGTCATCGGGGAAAAGTTTCCCGATCGCTGTTCACAACTTTTTTGCTATTTGGACGGGATAGGGGACGCTTACCGGACGTATGGTGGGATTGCTTGGTGGAAATACGATGAGCAGTTCCGCCAACGTTTAGCAGCGAACCCGAACATGAGATGGGATCAGATGGATCTCCCCCTGTGGATGCGGCTCATGATGGCGCAGAAGGCTGCGCCCTTTCACGGGGCGGCCGGTGCAGCACCTGGAGGAGCGGCGCCGGCCGGACAAAAGAAGGGTTTCTGCTGGCTTTTCAACGAGGGCCAATGTAAATGGGGCTCGTCGTGCAGATTCAAACACGAGTGTTCCGGTTGCGGCGGTACACATGGAGTCAATAGGTGCTTCAAGAGAGGCAAATCGACTAGCGGGGGAGGTCCCAGTGGCGCCACGGCTCCTGCCGCTGCCACTGGGGGCAACTCCGGTGAGGGTAGGCGAGATGCTGCCATGGCTAAAGCGCTACGCTAATCGGGCTGACGCGGAATTTCTGAGGGAAGGATTCACGGAGGGGTTTAAGATACCGTTTAAAGGGACAGGGTCAGGGACTTTATGTTTGAATTTACGTTCCGTCCGGGATCACCCAGGGGTGGTGCGGGACAAATTGATGGCGGAGGTACGGCTTGGCAGGATGGCGGGACCCTATGCGGTCCCACCTTTGCCGAATTTGAGGGTGTCTCCGTTGGGGGTGGTCCCCAAGAAGGAACCAGGCAAATTTCGGTTGATACACCATTTGTCTTACCCAAAAGGGGCGTCCGTTAACGACGACATTGACGCGGCCCTGTGCTCTGTGTCATACGCGTCATTCGATCATGCGGTGGAGTTGGTACGGAGAGCGGGGCCGGGAGCATTGATGGCGAAGGTGGACGTGGAGGCGGCTTTCAGGTTGCTTCCTATTCACCCGACATGTCACCACTTACTGGGTTGTTTCTTTGATGAGGGTTTTTTCGTGGATCTGTGTTTGCCCATGGGCTGCTCTATTTCTTGCTCGTACTTTGAAAAGTTCAGCTCTTTCTTTGAATGGGTGGTGCGTCTGGAGTCGGCTGGGGGTGCAGTAGTGCACTATCTGGACGACTTTTTGTGTGTAGGTCCGGCAGGGTCCGATCGTTGTGGGCAAATACTAGGGGTGTTGCAATGGGTGGCACGGGTCTTTGGGATCCCGTTGGCGGCGGAGAAGACGGTAGGCCCGACGGTATGCTTGAGCTTCCTAGGGCTGGAAATAGATTCGGTGAAGGGTGAATGTAGGTTGCCTTTGGATAAACTGACAGCGCTCCGCCAGCGGGTGGGGGTAGTCAGGGGTTCGAAGAAGGTGACCTTGAGGCAGTTGCAGTCCCTGCTGGGGAGCTTGAACTTTGCTTGTAAAGTGATCCCTATGGGGAGGGTTTTTTGCAGGCAGATGGCTCGAGCAACCTGCGGGGCGCGATTGCCAGGTCATTATATCAGAGTCTCCGCGGCAATGAAGGCGGATCTGGATGTTTGGTTGTGTTTCTTACAGGAGTTCAATGGTCGGGTATATTTTAGGGAAGAGGCGACGTCTTCAGAAGCGATAGGCTTATATACGGACGCTTCCGGGAGCGTAGGTTTCGGGGCCTACTTGGCTGGGAGATGGTGCGCGGAAGAGTGGCCAGAGGCGTGGAAGGAAAACGCCTTGATCAGGAACCTGGCCTTCCTTGAACTCTTTCCCGTGGTAGTGGCGGTATCTTTATGGGGCGAAGAGCTCGCGAACAGGAAGGTGATCTTTCATTCTGATAACATGGCGGTGGTGCAGGCAATTAATAATATCTCGGCTTCTTCGCTGCCTGTGGTACGGTTGTTGAGGCGTTTGGTGCTGCTGTGCATGTCTTGGAATATTGTGTTTAGGGCGAAACACGTCCCGGGATTGTTGAATGTTATCGCTGACGCCTTATCTCGTTCGCAGTGGGAACGTTTTCGGGCAGCGGCGCCGGGTGCTCAGGAGACAGGTCAGTCATGCCCGGCGGAGATGTGGCGGCTCGGGACGTCTTGCTTGGGGGCTTTATAAGAAGTTCCCTGGCGCCCGGAACGTGGACTGCGTACACCAAGGTATGGTATGAATGGGAGGAGATGATGGGGCAGTCTGGAGTGGCGAATTCGCCGGCAGGTAGGTTGGACACGCTTTTGTGGTTGTTGTGTCGGTTATTCGCGGGAGGGGCTTCTCCCGCGAAGGTGGACCGTTACATGTCAGCACTGGCATTTTGGTTTAAATTCACGGGTAAGGAGGATATTACAAAAACTTTTTTGGTGAAGCAGGTGTTGAAAGGCTTTCGTAAAGGACGTAGGTCTGTAGACTCGAGACGGCCTGTGTCGTTTAACATTCTACAAGGCCTGGTTGACAGGCTGCATGACGTTTGCACATCTGCGTTTGAAGCGCTCTTGTTTACCGTGGCTTTTGTTTGGGCGTTTTTTGGGGCGTTCCGCATCGGCGAACTGGTCAGTTCTAATAAGTCCGGGGTGACTGGGATCAGGTTCGAGGATGTGTGGCTGGGACAGGACAAGGTCGAGATACGCCTGAGGCACTCCAAGACGGACGTCTTTGGGCGAGGTAAGACGATAAGTTTGTTTGCGTTGCCAGGGTCGGCAGTCTGCCCAGTAGCGTGTGGGCACAAATACTTGGGCGTGCGCCCTCAAAGCTCTGGGTGCTTCCTCGTTCACGAGGATGGTCTTGCGCTGTCGCGCTTCCAATTTGTCAGGGTATTCCGCATGGGGCTGCAACAACTGGGTTTGCATCCCATGCAATTTGGGACTCATTCATTTCGCATAGGGGCTGCAACGGAAGCAGCACGGCTCGGACTCGGGGATGACCGGATTAAACAGATAGGTCGGTGGGAGTCCGCGCGCTTTAGGACTTATGTGCGAACAGATAAGTTGGTTTGAAAAGGGTGTCTGGTTGGGTTTGAGTTGTGGTGTCGATGCTCTGCTAGTTTTTAACTTGTGTTTCTTTACAGGTCGGGTTGTATGGTTGGTGGGTCACTCCTACGTTTATTGGGCGCAGAAGAGGGCCGCAGTTCGGAGGAATGGAGCACAACTGGGCTTTCTTCAGGACACTGTGCAGTTACAATGGTTTGGTTTTCGTGGTTTCAGCTGGCAGAGCATTAGTGGAGTGATTTTTGGTAAATTGTTGGAAGGCAATTCTCCGGACGTAATACTAATACATGGTGGGGGTAACGATTTGGGGCTTATCCCTCAGAGGGAGCTAATTAGGAGAATGAAACGGGATTTGGATCGCATCCGGGAGCGGGTGCCGGGGGTGGTTATAGTGTGGTCTGAGATGGTGCCTAGATTTAATTGGAGACACGCCAGGGACACAGCGGCGGTGTCGAGATGCCGGGGGAAGGTTAATAAGGCCATGTCAGTTTTCGTTAGGAGGTCAGGCGGGGTCCCGGTAAGGCATTGGGAGCTAGAGGGTATGTTACCGGGGTATTATCGTAAGGATGGGGTGCACCTTTCGGAGGTAGGTTGTGACTTGCTAAACCTCGGTTTTCAGGAAGGGATCTCCCGGGCCCTATTTCTGTGTGGTGGGGGGCGCTCGAGACATTAAGGGATCAAGTCTCGGGCTGTGGCGGGATAGGGCTAGGGTAATTGGGATGGAAGTGGATTAGCAAGTGGCTAGGCTAAGCTTAAGTTGAATTAGGCCAGAGTTGGAAGTGGTCTGTTGGTTCGAGCTCATCGGTGGCTCCGAACCTGGTGGTGTAGGGGTGTCTCGGTACACCCCTACAGTTAATAAAGTTACAATTATGGGGCCTCTTTGGTAGGCCGTGTGTTATATATTTATGTGTTATTTATATTGTTATATATTGTTTATGGTATGGGGTCATTGTCTGGGTTAATGCTGTACGGATGGGGGTGGGGGTAAATTAATTTATTTGGCAATGACCCCAATTTGTTATCTTGTTTATGGAAAAATTTAAATAAAGCTGTGGACTTTTATTTTCCAACAGAAAATTGGTGTCTGTGTTTATTGGTGGGTTATGGGGAAGAAAATGCCACAAGCCGAATAACGACTGTGCGCATGTCATGAAGCCCATGGATCAGCGCAGTCAGGGGAATGGGCCTTGACAGAGCCAAGGAGTAGGCAGGTGGAGCTATAGATTCGGGGGTGGGGTTTAGGGTGGAGCATGCAAAAGGGTGTGGAAAAGTGCGAGTATATTAAGCGGCCATTTTAGCAAACGGCCATTTTAATTCAGAATCCGCACTTACCTGTTAATTGTCCCTCCCACCCTCCCTAGGTTTTTAGCAGGTCCCGTTTTGTCACAGCGGCGGGATAGGGCTAGGGTAATTGGGATGGAAGTGGATTAGCAAGTGGCTAGGCTAAGCTTAAGTTGAATTAGGCCAGAGTTGGAAGTGGTCTGTTGGTTCGAGCTCATCGGTGGCTCCGAACCTGGTGGTGTAGGGGTGTCTCGGTACACCCCTACAGTTAATAAAGTTACAATTATGGGGCCTCTTTGGTAGGCCGTGTGTTATATATTTATGTGTTATTTATATTGTTATATATTGTTTATGGTATGGGGTCATTGTCTGGGTTAATGCTGTACGGATGGGGGTGGGGGTAAATTAATTTATTTGGCAATGACCCCAATTTGTTATCTTGTTTATGGAAAAATTTAAATAAAGCTGTGGACTTTTATTTTCCAACAGAAAATTGGTGTCTGTGTTTATTGGTGGGTTATGGGGAAGAAAATGCCACAAGCCGAATAACGACTGTGCGCATGTCATGCATTTTCTCTGAAAAGACAGTGTTTACTGCAAAAAGCCTGACAGGAATGATTAAACTCACCAGAACAAATACAATAAGCTGTTGTTGTTCTGGTGACTATAGTGCCACTTTAAACTTATATTGAGAGGATACTTTATTAGTAAAGCTTTTTATGCTGTTTAAAAATGAAACACCAAAAGTACTCATGATTGTCCGTTATCAATATTATTTTGTCATTGTTCAACCTTAATTATATGGGGGGGGGGGGGGGGGGGGGGAAGTGATATAGGCCTTGCTTTAATATTTATGGATAAGCTGTTCAAAATTTTTCAAAAGTTTAATATTCCAAAACTTATTTTAATGTAGTAATATTTTAATATATTCATTTTGATTTATATTGTGCCTATTTTTGATATTTTAATATTTGGCAGAAATCATTTTAAAAATGTATCCAAAAATAAAAAAAATAATTTGAAAACCTTATGCCACAATATTAAATTAAGGCTATAGTTTTATAATGCCTAGCAAAATGCATATTGATAAATGTAATTTATTGTAAACATAATGGCAAGAAAATGGAAGAGATTGACTTAAAGTCTCATTTTGAGCCATTTTGGTCCTTATTATAGTCAACTGACTCTGAAGTGGGTACTGATAAAAATGCTTAGGTAAGTGTTAAATATGCATTTTAGGTTAAGTATTATAAGTAAATCAAGAATACAGTATATGTAAAAAAATATAATTCTAAAAGCGTAAAATAAAATAGAAAAATATAGAAAATGTGAAAAACACATTAACCTTTTTTTTTTTTTTTAATTCTTTATTTTTGGTGCGTGTTGCATAATACAGATCATTTGTGGTTGCCACTTCCATGTGGTCAAATAGTCAAAGTTATACAATTAACATGGCATTCAATACTTTGCACATTTTGTTTTGGTTGGACTGTGTGGTTATAACGAGGTGACCTATGTGTTTGTAGTGTATCCCCATAGTAAGTTTGTCTCCGTTGGGAGTTCCGAGTGAAGCTTGTCTGTGGGTATGCCCGCTACATTTGTTTGTGGTGTGTCATGGAGATGTTGCTCCTTCCTGACGCTCTACGTGTCTACTGCAGTGGTCTCCTATGTGGGGAGCAAGTACTGAGTCGAACGACTTAGGCTATGGTTGTGTGGGGTTATTGGTCTCCATTGGAGGTGTGACCCTTGCCTCAAAGGTCAGCGTGTAAGTGGTGTCCCGTGTGTGCCCCGGTGATTTCTATCCCTGTAACCTAGGGAACGGGGGGGGAGGGGAGGGTGCATTAAAGTGCATCCCGTCAGGTTTACCTAACCCATGTGTCTGGGTTCCGGGTCAGTGGAGGCTCTGACGCCCTACTGCGGTTGTATAAGTGGAGCGTGTCAGCAGGCGTAAACATAAAAGAACTGAGGAAAATTAAACGGTCAAATGAACATTGGTATAATAAAATGAGTTCAACTTATAAGTCCCAGCAGCCTTGGCTTGCAACAATAAACAGTGCGTGATGATCTTGGGGCTCTGCGATTGTCAACGCCTCTTCAGGTAGTGGGTCCCTGCTTCCTTCTCGGCGCTAGCGTAGATGACTTGGCATCCGGTCCAGGATGAGGGTGAGATGTTCCCGGTACTGGAGTTCCAGTAGCGGGTAATCCCAGCGCTGTCAGCAGGGCTGGTGCGTCTGTCGGGGCCGTAGCTTTGAAGGATTGTCCGTCCTTAGTGACCCATAGGGTGTTTGGTGTTGCCCACCTGTATGTCAGGTTTTCCCCTTGTAATGCCCTTGTGAGGGGTTGCATGCTCTTGCGCCATATTAAGGTAGCCCTGCTCAAGTCCTGAAAGAAGGAGATATGGCTGTTTTCAAAGTCATATGGGGATTTCCCCTTAAGCGCTGCAGTTAGACCTAGTTTGTCGGCAACATTTTGGCACCTGAGGATGATGTCTCTTGGTGCTGTGGCTGGGGCTTTAGGGGACTTAGCTATCCTATACACCCCATCAAACGTAAAGTACTTAGCTTGTTTCGCCAGCCGTCTCACAAAGTGCGGCAGTTCTTCCAGGGGTATGTTTTCTGGGACTCCCCTAATCTTTATATTTTTCCTCCTGCCTCTATCGTCTAGAGTGTTTACTTGTCTATTTGTGTCAGTCTGGGCTGTTTGTATTTGGAGTACCTTGTCTCTTAGTGCCTGGAAGTCCTGTTGCAGGGCCAGTACGTCTGCTGCTGTGGCTTGGGAGCGTGCTGCAACCGTTTGTACCTCTGTGGTTAGTGTCGCCAGGTCTGCTTTCCACATCGCTTTGAGGTTGGATTGGAGGCCTGTGAGCATCTCCTGTATGTCCTGCTTAGTGGCAGGAGCCAGTGGCCCCGATGTGCTGGCAGTCACTTGGGTGGTCTGGAGTGGGCTTTGGGGTGAATTCCCGCTCTCCGGTTGCTGGGATGTCGAGTCTCTCTCTCGAGAGGATTCTCTGGAGTCTCTTGCTGGTGGCTGAGACGTCCACATCTGGTCCAATTCGCGCTGCGTTTTCGCGGCATTTGCGGGTGTCCTTTGGGACTTTCTCCCCATTTCACTGCCCGGGAGGTAGGGTGGCAGCAGGTTTGTGAAGTCCAGGTCTCCCCAGTATTCTCCCGCGGACACTTGCGGCCGGCCGTCTGCGCGGTAGGCCTTAGAGCCTCGGTTGCCCGGGGCCAGAAAGAAAGGCATCGATCGAGTCCGGATGGTGCCCTGAGTATTATGCCGCCTTCAGGTACAATGTGGCTGGCGAGATGTTGCTGATATTTGCCGATTTGATTTGGGCACACAGGAGCTGCAGAATATACACATTAACCTTTTTATACCAGAAAATACTGTTTCTGTTTTCTAACTATGTGCATGGGTATCTGTTTGAACGTATATACAAGATATGTGCATGGTGCAAGTGCAGTGAGCCTTATAGCATATTAATAGTATTCATATAAGTATTAAGAGGAGTGTGGTTTATCAGATTGAAGCTAATTGTAAAAATGTTTATTTTAAACAACGGTTGGTTAAATGAAAGTGTGGCTATATGCAATCATATATTTTGCTTAGTATTATGTGTTAGATGGTGTAACCAAGAAATTGTATAAATTCTGTCCAAGCAGGGCCCTTATTCGGAGTATGTATTGCCTCTCCCTTGGAAGCCACAAATGTATGTTCTGCGATAAACCACTTAAACAGGTCTAGGTGTTTTCTCTTGGGCAGTGGGTAGAGAAAAGAAAATGATGGCCAGTTTCCTATGGTAAATTTATTCCACAAAATTTAAGCTAGAAAAATGAATCCCGAGATACAGTAAATGTATAGATGGAAAGAGGGACAGATGCACAGACAGACAATTTACACAAAATATCATCAAAATATATTTTTTGGACAAAGTGGATATGATATAGAACTCGGACACAAAGAAAAAAATTAAAAGATCACTATAGGGTCAGGAACACAAACATGTATTCCTGACCCTATAGTGCTAAACCCACCATTTAGGTGGCTTGCCCCCCTTAGAGCCCCTAAAAAAATGTTAAACTCACCTTATTTCCAGCGTAGCGCGGGTCTGCTGGCGCTGGCCCCGCCCCCTTTGTGACATCATCAAAATGGCAAATTTTTAGCCAATCCAATGCTTTCCCATAGTGAATGTATTGGATTGGCTAAAATAGGCACGGGAGTGGACCCAAATGCCATTTTGGCCAATCAGCACCTCCTCATAGAAAAGCATCGAATCAATGCATCTCTATGAGGAAAATTCAGCGTCTACATGCAGAGCGTGGGGACGCTGAACGGCAGGGCTGCTTACTGTGCAGCCCTGACCCAGAAAGCACCTACAGTGTCCATCTAAGGAGTGACCACTTGGAGGTGTACCTAGGGGCAATGTAAACACTGCCATTTCTCTAAAAAGGCAGTGTTTGCAAGAAAATGCCTGAAGGCAATAATTATACTGACCAGAACAACTACATTAAGCTGTAAGTTGCTCTGGTGACTATAGTGTCCCTTTAAGCAAAACCAATTTATACCTTTATGCAATTTGACATGTATTTTGATGTAAAACTCTTGTCCACAAAGTTACATTGTGCTCAATGTTAAAATTAATAATACAATTATGACTTCTATGATTTCTTTAACCTTTCCACCCCAAGAACATATAATCGCGGACACATCATCATTCTGTTCCTTTGGTATCAGTACCTACTCATTATTTGTCTATATTCCTTCTGTTGTTTCGGAACATGTTGGCGCTGTGTAAATAATGATATTTATTTCACTGTCATCAATCAATATTGTCAGTTTCTCATGAAATAATTCTGACTCTTTTTAATTATCTGGGTTCATCAGTGGATCAATGACCCGAACTCCTCTACTTCATTAGTTTAACCCCTTTAAGGACCAAACTTCTGGAATAATAGGGAATCATGACATGTCACCCATGTTATGTGTCTTTAAGGGGTTAAGCAGTGTCTACGGTTAAGGTCAGCTATTTTGGGGTAAGATCAGATTGGTATGAGATCAAATTCTGCTCTTGCCAGTAATATATTAGCTTATTTAAAAACATGCTACATTTCCCCCTATGGAATTAAATACAGTAAAGTACTACAGAGGATACCTATGAAGAATTCTGGGGAAAATTATAAAAAGTAGAACCGTCAGGAGGGATATTGTATTGGTTTCCATTGAGATTGATCCACTTTTATAACTTTGCACCAGGATTTATCTTTATACAAAACCTCCTCTGTGATCATAATAACATAAATCTTCTAATTCCTGCACCTAGTATCACACGATGCCCAAAGCAGCCTGTATATATATGAGGTTCTAAGTCACAAATTGACCTCATGGCATGGAAGAAGGGATTGGTGCATTTTTACTTTCGAGCACAATTCTAATAATGTAGATATTGAAGGAAGCGAAGAAGAAAGACACAGTAAGACCTTGTGATTTGTAATAATTAACCTGTCGCAAGCTTTCTTCAGCAATGACCTTGGAAGTGGTATTTATTGCCTGCAAAAGAATTCACGTACAGGTGTATGTGCTGCACAGATAGAACCTCCCGAAGTGTCTTTAAAGCTGGTTTAATAGGAAACTAGAAATGGCAGACACCTTATACATTTAACTTCAAAACTTGCACAAAACATCTGCCATCACTTTACTTTTCTCCCAGTCTATGTATTTATTTTACCTTCCAGATATTCAAACTAAAGAAACGCTGAATCTTTTATATTATTTTTACTATTGTTATTATTAGTATTCATTTAGTTTTTTTAATGCAGAGATCAATGTATCACATACCATTGATGACATTTTGTATTTAAAGGGACACTAAGTACCTGAACCAGTACAGGTTAATGTAGTGGTCTGCTGCAAAGTGGCAGGCCTTATAGTCTCTCAATTGTAAATACAGTTGGCCCTCCTAACCATATACTACCATTTCACCCCAAGTCAATCTCTAACCCTGGCCTTAATTCTCTAGTCCTTGTCCTAAACCCCCAATCACTACAGATACATCCCATTCTAAACCTAAGCTAAGTCCCTCTCTGATTGTACTAAATATTAATAACAATAAAAATGCATTGCTTAAGAAAGGAAAGTGGATTATAAAAGATGAGCAGCAAGCCCGCTCCTTTAGACCAGGCTTCCCCAAACTCCGGCCCCCCAGATGTTGCTGAACTACAACTCCCATGATTCTCAGCCTATCTATTTCATTCATAGAATCGTGGGAGGTGTATTTCAGCAACATCTGGAGGGCCGGAGTTTGGGGAAGCCAGCTTTTAGACAATTCAGAGGAACGGCTAACTGTGTCTAAATACAATTTGTATCATTGGAATTTGACAAATTGATCCGGAGTCATTAAACCAGCCATTTGTAAACTTTCACAACTTTATAAGGCAGTAACCCTTTGTATGCCAGAAGTAACATTACAATGCAATGCATACCCTCCTTACTCTTAAGGAGCAAAGTTAAGATACTAAATGTAATTGATAAAAATATATATATACCCACCACTTCTAGAGCCTAGAAAATAGCACCGATAATCTAAACATCCAACACAACAGAGCTATCTAGAATTATTCCAGGAGAGGAAAGCAGCACTCAGTTGTCATTCTAGAAATCATTAAATTACTTCTTAAAAAAAAGAAAAAAAAAAAAAGAAAAACAGGAGAACAAGTCCCTTAAGATAGACTATGAATCTGTAATTCAGGTTGCTTTGCTGAATGTGACAGAAGATGTGTGAATAAAGTGTAATTATAGCGCTGACTCTGTGTGGTCGAACGCACAAAATTCTTGTTGCCCAGGAATCTTCTTCAGCTCAACTAAATCGTTTGGACCACTTCATAAACTTGCCTCATTACTTTCCACCTTTTGTTTGTTCTTTTGAGGGCAGTTAACAAAAAACGAGTAGATCAAGACTTAAAGATAGAGGCAGACCACCCACACTCACAATGCACAGTGACTTACATGCTATTTATGTTGCATTTGCAACTCTTAGCCTTGATAACATATTGAGTCCTTTATAACCGTCCACATCACTTGCGTGGACTTAAACTAAGTTAAACTAATTGGATCCACATGCATATAACTTAAAACATGTTCCCATTTTCATACTGAACTATCATATTTTCCATGAAAAAAAATGTTTTGCTCGCTCTTTCTTCAAGAGTTTGTTTCATTTTGAAGAACAATATATATTTCATTTAAGCCCTTTATTTTTTAAACATTTTAGTAATGCTCATGATTCGTAAATCACCCAAATAATTAAAAAAAAATTTTTTTTTTAGTAAGTTTTGTCCGACAGGATCACTTAATTGAATTTATATTTAACCAACCTCTGGGGCTATGGTTACTTATTAATTATTTAAATTTTTAATACATTTTTAGATAATACTGGGATCTGCAGGTCATACCGACTGGTCCACAGCTCACACAGCACTGACTAATAGAGGGGACATAGTAGAGGGGACATGGAGCAGTTCTATATTTGGAGTGAGAGAGTTTTTTTTAAGCTATTGCATTATGATGAAGGTAGAATGATTACTGGGGAAGTCATATGGATTGACATGACATGTAGGTCAGAAGTCCACTGACCCATTTTAAGTGGAATAGAAGGACTCAGCAAAAAGACAATGTTGCAACACAATGTACATAAGAGTAAGTTAGAAATTCAGTCAGTTGTAAAGACTACAGGTACTTTGAACGTAGCAAATATTTCACTACTTCCTGGGAATGTTTAGTAAAAAAACCCAAACCATTCTATGTTATCTAATCAATTCCCTACGATGCTCTTTTTATTTGCCAGGATTAAAAATCCTCTTTAGGGGAAGGTGGTTGAAGAAGTGAGAAAACAAATGTGTAGGAAATACTGTATTAGACTCGATCGTAAAATGTTTTCATCAAATTACCATCATTAAATGAACAGTGAGGTCTTGATCTGATGGGACTCTACTCCATTTGTGTTTCAGATTTTAAAGAACTGCAAAAAAACAATCACCGTCTAACTGTTGGAGAATTTTTGGATTCTGTTTGTAAGATTAAGGAACATATTAAGGCAACTATAGAAAAAGTCTATTTCCGTTTTATTGCTATAATTTCTGTTTTTAAAAAGTGAAGTTATTTTCGGAACCCCAGTAACCACATGACGATAATGATGATGTGACCAAGTTATGATACATGCCTTCACCAGCAAAATATTTATTCTTCATTGCAAGAACAGCGCTCAAGGATTCAGGAATGTGATGAGTAATAGGAATCCAAGTCATAGGACAATTGGAAACCATGTAATACAGATGTAATATATGGATTTGTATAAATTGTATATAGCACAATCATATTTTGTGACGTTGAGCGGTATAACAGGGTTATACACAAGTAATTGTTTATCAGATACTACACAAATTGCCATAATATACAGATAGTTACATATTTTAACAGAATGATAGATGGCCCTGGAGACTTAATTTCCTAATATGAAGTGGGAGTGAAACAGTAGATAAGGGGATTGAATAGAAAATGTAGTCTCTAGATTACGGGCAATACAATGTAGTAAGTGATGGCTAAGGCAGGATTAGATGAGAAACATGCTGTTATGGTATATATATTACTCACAATATATGCTATAGGACCTCAAAAAGGGGAGAGGTGGTATGCTCCTCTGAATATGTGAGATTTTAGAGATTATTTAAAGCTGTGACATATGGTGAAGAGTCTGACAAATTGAAGCAAGGACAAGGAATTCTAGTGGATATTAGATATATGACAGATAATAGAGAGGATAGTCCTGAGTGCTGAAGGTGAGGCAGAGCAAAATTCCAGTTATCAAAGTTGTCTTAAAGGCCGATAACTCCACACGTGGTGGGAGTGCTCCCAAATACAAATATTTTGGAATGGATCTTTCATCGTAGACTGGACTTGAATCCATGGGTGCATTTGCTAAATAGACCAGGAGGGGTGGACCAAATTGGAAAAAAAAAACGTTTACATAAGCTCTCTCTGGTAGGGAGGCAGGCTTTGACTCAATCATGGCTAAAACCGGACACTCCCTCTATTCCTGTAGTCATAGCTAAAAATAAAAGACAACTGTTTTAATGGATATATTGATGGCTCAGGTTAGGGGTTCATTGAAGAGGTTTAAGAAGATCTGGGAGTCCTGGGTTACTTTTAAACTGGTAGACTAAATTGATAGTGGATAGGATTTGGAGCCACGTCTAAACGTCTCCTGCATGAGTGCTGGGCCGGCCAGTGTGGCCCCATCTCCCCCTACCCCAGGGATGACCTGCATAATTCTTGATAGTGGTATATGACAGCAATATCCACGGCTGCCCTAGACCTTCACTCTTCTATCTTTTTTCTATTATTCTCTTACTCTTCCTTCAATACTATGCTATATCGAAAGGAAAGCCTGCGAGCTGATCATGGATAACTTTGGCCTCACTTCTATATGTCTTAATAACCTGTATCGGTTATGTATATTAATGTATGCATTTATACATTTCTGCACGCCTCATAGTGTCTTCTTGTTTTCTCTTCTGTAATTATTGTGGAATTGACGTATCTTAGAGATGTTTTTTAAATGAACGTTGCATGATTTAGCCAGTGATTGAAGGGGGGCAGAATAGAATGTGACACTAAAGTATCGGCTTTGTACGCTGTTGAGAATTACTACTTCTACTACTAGGGATATGTCAGGTGTTAGTATTACTGGTGAAGGAGAAATCAATAACAATTCGGTTCTAAAGATATTAATCTTTAATTAATGGGATACCACCCAGGAACAGATTTGAGATGGACACAGACTAATACGAGATGGTGAGAGGACAACAGGTCAGGACCCAGTAGTAGCTGGGTGTGACGGTGACATACATACATAAAAACCAAAGATCAATTAGTAGAGAGTAAGTATAGAAGGAGCAATAATAGAATCCTGGGGAACTCCAGCAGAACTAGACAATTCTAGAGATACAGCTTGAACCAGGATAGCTAATGGCTGCACAAGCAACCAGCAAATTAATTAAGCCAAAATAGTGGTAATATTTTTTGGCATACACTAAATTAGTCCAAAACAGATTACATTACTCTGGTTAATTTTTTTTTATTTTACCCTTAATAATGTTTAGTTAATGCCAAAATAAACATTACAAGTTAAGATAATTAAAAAATTAAGCAATTCAGAGACACGTTAATAAATAGCCCTAAAATGTGCTTTAACATCATACTTCAATGCTAGTGTTTTTCATGTCACTTGTTCCACAATAATGCACATTTTCTTGGAGACTCACAGAGCAATGAAAATTACTCATTCAAATTTGAACAGACGGCCTGTTCTGTCTTTCTAGAGATAGTGATACAAGCCACGCTTATTGTGCGGGTTTTGGGGATATGTGTTTTTGTGGGATGTAAGCATTTCTTATACTAAGGTGTGTAGTGAGAAAATGATACTGCCTTTACTTATTGGAATAAAATCGTAAATGTTAAATCCTAGCTTAGCCATGTTATTCTCATATAATTAATTTCACAATATGTGCTTTGCTGGTTACAAATTTAGAGTTAAAAGGGATTCACTTAAAAAATGAGACATGGAAATAACCTCAAATTAAATATAGGAAAATGTAATTAGCCAGACAATGGAATTAGCTCAATGGTGGGTCTTCTTTGTCACTAAAAAGTCCAAGCAACTAAACTATTGTCACCACCTGAACCCAATTTGATCTCTGTCTGAGGACAGAACTACAACTGGTGCAACCGGTGGAGCTTCATTGGGGCCCAAACTCTCAGGGTGCCCATCGTGTGACCCTAAGTTCATGGGTATTCCTGAGCCGAACAGTGATTTGGTCGGGCGTCGCAAACTATTAACGGTGCAACCAGGACATGAGTGCTTCCTTCAGTGTAAGAGGGAGGGAGTAAGGAGAGACAAGAGCTTCTTCCTTGCATGCTCATATTTTATTCACAGTTGACATTGGGTAGCCCAGAACAGAGTTAGGAAGCCCAGAACCCTTTACAAAATATAGTTATGTGTCTCATACGCACAAATAAAATTAAAAAATAAAATATGTATGTATATATATATATAGCCCTTTCATACTCATCCTTACTTTTTTTTAACAATATGTTGCAAATGATTTATGCTATGTATTTTTTTGCCCTTTTCACCCACTAAAAAGTAACTACTTTTAAAATTGCATTTATGTTCCTTTTCTCTTGTATTTTTTCTTTGATGTGTTTCAAGGTACCGTATGAACTATTGCTCTCTATCAAGAAAATACAGAGGGTAAGCCTACTCTAAGAAAGGACAAAACCTTAAGAGCTTGCACTGTGGCTAGTTTTCAAGCAGATTTTAATTATTGACAAATCTGTGCCTTCACAAAGAGGTTCTTTGGCAATGGACTGTCAGACAGGTCACATTCACAGGGGCAATCTAGAAGAAAAAGTCCAAGCAGGTCCCTGCCAGGAGGTTGCACATTGAGCATATGTTCCATGGCTGGATTACATTAAAATTTAAGGAGACCCTAAGAATTTTGGGGTAAGCCACAAAACAAAGCCCATAAGAGGCGGAAACAAACATTTGGGGTTACTCCTTCTCTTATGCAGATTGGACTTGTCTGATATTTTTGTTCTGGACAGATTGCATATATCCATAGTGTCTTCATAAGTCTAAAGGGCAATGGAGATGTGATCCCCTTGCTTTTTGTGCCAAGGCACAACTGATTGTCTACTGTGTTACTGTATCTCTGGTGCAGTGGGAACCTGTTGGAAGTTTGGTTCTAGACTGCCTGGATGCCTGGGGTCAGTCTGGTATGCAAGTTGAATAGTTTTCCTTTGTAATGGAAAAAATGAAACATATTTGAGACGCCTGTTGAAATTAAATTGAGGGAAAGATATTAAGCTTCATAACACTGCTGTACAATGATGCTATCAATTATTCATTTTTAAATATGAAGAATTCAAAAAATATGTTTTCAACTCTGACTTTGCAGAATATATGTTCATTAGCCATTTGGTAAAATTTTATATGTAGAATTATACGTTCATTAGCCTTTTGGTAAAATTCGGTATATAGAAGATACGTTCATTAGACTTTTGGTAAATTTTGGTATGCTTTTTGTTTTGCGTTACGTAACAAAGTTCAACATACATTGGAAAAGAAGTATATAAACATTGATTACGAGGGTGTCCGTTCTGTTCCAATCTTAATTGTATCTGAAATGCTACATTAACCAACTCTAAATCCACATGGAGACCTCATGTATGTTTCTTAATTTTAGATCCCTTACAGCCTGTAAAATTATCTAATAACCCAGACACAGGGCGCTCTGTGTGTCTTCAAAAAACTCAATAATTCTGTTAGAAAACGTTGAAATCCAATCCCAAAGTATTCCGCCCAAATATTTAGTTTAAGTAACCCTGTGGGTTAATAAACTAAACAAAGACAAACCATGCAAAACTGAAGCAATGAAAACCAGGCTGTACAAACTATGGAGAGTTTATGAGATTCCTTATGGAGGAAGAGAGAGTTGGACTCAGATGGTACAGACAGCTAATGTGAAGCATGTGACTGGGGGTGGTCAGTGGGGGGTGTAAGTCTAACAGGTACATAGTCCCCAACGACACATTAAACAATTTTTATTTTTAACTTCCTTAATAAATAACATTTAGCCAGAAAAAAAAAATCTCAATGTAATTGATGAATGTTACATTGCATTTTGGAAAAGGAGTTTATTTACACAAAGAATAAAAAAAACGAAGAAAAATCCTAATTCCTTTTAAAAGGGAACTTGATTTACGACTTTTGTCCTAGAAATTATGAAGAATCTGACTTATGTTTGTGTAAAATTATAAAACAAATTATTATGACATAGATAATTTATATCTAATTGATAATTATATATAGATTGTCTTGATTAATAAAATACTGTAAATTCATTTAATGAAAACAAATTTTTAGAAACACAAAAACAACCTAAAAGCTGTTTTAATGTACAAAAGTATTACTGAAAATAAAGACACAAATAATTATTACAGTATAATTTATTTTGTTTCCATTGTTTTGTTTATTCTAGAGTAAGAATAATTTTTATATTTTTCAAAATGAAAATATAATTCTGGTGACGTATTTTCTATATATGTGGTTTCCAAAACATCATTTTTTTTTTCTTCTTCTTTCTTTTATTCTCGGGGACAACTGGGAAAGAAAGTAGAGTCTTAAATAAACAATCCTAAAAATAATAAAAGATTGTTTTAACTTCTCAAAATTGCTTTTCATTTTCCAGAGAAGCTGAATAAACAGCATTGGCCTCTTGTGACATGCAAATAGGACGGATGAGTTAAACAGAGAGATGGGGTCTGGAATCTGCTTTAAGAAATGCTTACACTTTTTAGCGAGCTGCTCTCTGAAGAACCAGAAATACATTACAATCAAATAAAATAAAACAATTGAACAAAAAAAAAAAACAAAAAAAAAAAACAACAAAACAAAACAGAAAGACCAAGCTCGGTTTATTGACGCTAAATCCGAACATTATGATGGCATGCGTTAAGTTAAAGTTTTATTGGAAGTATAAAAGACGAAAATGCATTTGTTCCTCAGGGAATATCAGTGTGTATGCCAGGTTCTGTACTGGCAACCAGAGAACATTGCGCGTTCACGCACTTCACAAATTCACAAGTCGTTATGCAGCTTTTAACTTCCAAAAGTTGTCTCACTTTGGATTTTTCTCCGTAAACTCTGAATTGCAACAAACTAAAATCCAAATGGCAAAATGGAAGCTAAAATAGCTGCTTTGGAAAAATTCTACAACTTAGGTATGATGACAACTTGGCTATTTTAGCCTCAATCCTGACATACAGTTTTTACAGGGACAATCCATTTTTTAAATCGGTATTTAACATGAATTATGCATTTTTTCATTGGGGGGTATATCTGCAGACAGCTTACAAAGCCTACAGTTCTCTTGTCTGCTGCATTTTCAAACCCACCCCATCTAACCCCGCCCAGACTTCTGTGTCTGTCCAATCACAGACTTCCCAATGCAGCTCAATGTGAAGTCTTTGTAAGGCAGGAGCTCTGGGCAATTGCTGTCTCTTGAGTTTAGCTCTACTGAGCTAACAAAAACAGGAAGTAAAATTCTAATTTTATAGCAAGTGGGTGTAAAAACTTTATTTTTTAAAAGTGTACATTTCTATTGAAATCTGCACTTTTTTTAAAATAAAAAAAAACAGGACACACTTTTCACACATAAAGCCATTTCGCAAGTTAAATTGCTTTAGGTGTTTTGGAGAGTCCCTTTAATTTTTTACAATTTAGAGTTTTGTAAACAATTACTTTTGAGGTTCCAGGCATTAAAGGGTTATAGAGCTTTTCCAATGATGAATGAGGCTATGCATTATCCCAGGTGCTGACAGTTACTCAGTGCAACTTGTAATGAGCGCCTTTGTTTTTTGATATTCAATGGTCTTTTTACTGGTTGTAACCAAAGGTGGATTTCACTGCATTCACACTAAAAGATCTGCTGACCGCACTCTTGCCAACAGTGGCCACTGACAATCTGGTCAAAAGCTGATTCTAATACAGAGTAACCCAAGTAGGATCTACATAAGAAGGGTTCATATGTAATTTAAACATATTTACAACTCCTAACATTTCTAAAAAGGATACACAAATACATCCAAAAAGTACTGTTACAAGTACATTATTTAGATGCTAGAAACAAATAAGATTGCATTTAAAATAAAATAAAACGTCACTCTTATTTTATGTATTTATTTTTTTTAAACAGAAACTATCTTGTACTTACCTGCCGCAGAATCCTCAGCAGCACCATCCTTTCAATCCCTCTGAAGTTGATAAAAAAGTTAATAACACTTCTATTAATCTGCTGTTTATTTATAATTGTAAAGTAAACGCTAAAAAGCACTCTGTCTATCAATTCATACACACACGCATAAACGTCAAACAGAATTCTTATAAATTCCAGATACATTCTAATATTCTAATATTCCAGATACATATTTTTGTATTTTTTTTTTCAAAAAATGTTTTTTTTTTTGCAAATATTCATTGAGATTTTTGACAGGATTACAATGACAGAAAATAAATAATAAAGCACAATAAAGAGAGATATGATTAAAGAATATAGGATATAAAAATAGTATCATTTATGAAAAATAATTACTAGTGATCTTTACAAAATAAACAATGGTATCTCGTCAAAAAATAATAAATGAGAAAACAAAAGAAAAAATTATAAAGATTGCAAGTTATCATACAAAAAAAAAAAACAATTAGAATTTTTTTTTTATCTGTCAAAAAAATATGGTAAAGTGTAGCTAGAAAAATATTTAAAAATGATTACATGGAAAGAATAGATCTGTTTGTGTGTATATGTATTTATTGTGTGTTTAGATTGACGTATCTTCTTTGGATTTAAATACCCAGAGATTCCTTTTGTAGATGTCAAAAAGTAATAGAGTAATTGGGAGCTAGGTGGCTTTTCAAAAGAGTAACTCACAAAGTACAACACATTTATCTCTCGGCCATCAGACAAGACAAAGAGAGCTTAACAACCATTTGAAAAGAATTGCCTGTGAATAGTTACCATTCAATTTGTGTTTTATTCCCGCTGGTCATGGAACTGAGATCAGACGGAAAAGTGAAAACACATGGTTGAGGTCAGCAAGATCAGAGAACCACCACATACAGAAAAGGGGGGGAGGATATCAATGGGAACTTATGTGAAGAAATGGATTATATAAACATAGCTTGCCGTCGCATACACCCCATTATATTATAATTTACACTGCATGGGCATCATGGCGGTGTATGAAATCAGTTATAGGATTTTATAGCTGCCTTACAAGTTTGTTCTGCCAATCAACCTGCAGATCTATGTATACATGCAGACTTTCAAATTTGGTTAGCGTTTTTTATGTTAAGTGTTTATTTGAAATATCACAGGCAAATTATTACATCACCTGCTTCGTCGGGCCTCCCCTGGCTTTTGAAGTCTGCAGCAGGCAAACGTGATTTCAATTTGATAACCACTTTGAAACTGCAATTATATAATAAAGAGTGACGATTGAAAGGGAAGTGTATGGCAAATTAAAAATTGCTTAGGTCCAAAAAAAACAAACAAAACACGCGGAAAGTAAAATATGTTACATCACGGTCTTTAAGCTGATAGATCTGTGCGGCCTCTTGTCCTAGATCAGGATAAAAATAATAATGATTTTTGTATTGTTTTAAGAAAGCTCAGTCCGTGTGAGTTTGTACAAGTCAGGATTTAGTCTTTAGAGAAATGTTTGAGTCAACTTAAGTTCAGTGGGAGCTCAGGAAAGGTTAGTTCATATTCTCCCTCTCTGCATGGGTGTTATATAGAAATAACATATATCATTACTCAATAAAAAGACAAAAAAGCTATTGTATTTGTGTTGTTGAAGGAAGGATATTAGATGCATACAATGTGTGGAACTAAAAATGTTTAATGTCCAGAGCATGTGCTGTGGATAAACCACAATTTTACAACTCACACCGCAAAACAGTGGGGGGCTCGTATGCCCCCCATCTGTCAAATAAAACCAGTACGCTACAATAATTTGTTTAAAAACAATATACATAGACTATATAACTCAAGACAGTCCATACACAATCCATATGTGAGCTGAAATATCTAGTAAAAAAAAAAAGGGCATTGAATGGATGTAATACGCAATCTGCATTCCACGGTCATTAGACTTCTCTGTAAAATTCAATACGACATATTTTTGAAAAACTAAAAGAGTTACACTGTCAAAGTATTGTGCCTTCTCCCAAATAGGCTCTGGATGTACAAGTATGGATATAATTTTACAGAAGACAAATATTTATAGTGTATTGTGCATAATGTAGGCAAAGCTGCTGCAGACATTGCTTTGCAAATAATCCTTTTGCAGATGGGGGGACGGGGACGGGGACGTGCTTCTCCACAGTGCCCAATGGGGCGGCTGGTTACATCTAGAGAGGGTTTTGATATTGAAAAGGAAATGAGAGTATCAATAGGAAATATGGATATTTTTGGGAAATCCTTATAAATCTTTTTCTTTATCTAAGCTGGTATGAAGAAGACACTGTATTACATTAGACATTTGTGTTAAAAATGCCTATAGGCATGCACCTACCGATACCTACCTTGCAAGCCTGTTAATAGACAGCTATGACATCCGTTTTTTCACTATGTTCATAATATGGCTGAAGCTGTAATCTGGAACTGACTAGCCCTGCTTCCTGAAAGCTTGAAGAATTCCTCTGGTCACAAGACAGCTTCTATGCCAAACTGTCCCCAACCAAACTCAAATAACAATTTGTTAGCTGTAATGTACAGACAATTAAAGGGACACTATAGCATTAGGAATACAAATATGTATTCCTAACGCTATAGAGCCCTAGTCACTAGTTACAATAAATGTCTAATTAACTATTTATTTGCTTGCCTTAATTTAGCGCGGGTTCCCTCAGCACTGGTGACCTCTCCTCCTCCATCAACGTCAGCTCCTGAGTGGAGCGTGAGCTTTCAGACACGCCCATAGGAAAGCATTACTCAATAGGCATGTGCATGGGGAAAATTTTCAGTTCGGTTCAGCATTCCGAAATTCGGAATTTTCGCAATTCGGGACTTCAGGAACTTCGGCACTTCAGCACTTCGGAACTTCGGCACTTCGGAACTTCGGCAATGTCAGCACTTCGACACTTCGGAACTTCGGCATTTCGGAACTTCGGAATTTCGGGACTTCGGCACTTCTATTGCAGCCGCTTAGTAGATAACTCCCTAATTCCCACGGTATTAGGGAGTTATCTACCAAAAGGCTGAAAGACCTAAATTGGTCTTTCAGACAAATTTACTAATACTAAGTAAAAATGACTTAGTATTAGTAAATTTTGCCCCTAGTCGCTATACCGCGAGTAGGGGCATGTCTAGTAACAGTGAGCAGCCATAGGCTGGGGCATAATTTATAGGCTGGGGCATAATTTACTAATACTAAGTAATCTTTACTTAGTATTAGTAAATTTGTCTGAAAGACCAATTTAGGTCTTTCAGCCTTTTAGTAGATAGCTCCCTAATACCGTGAGAATTAGGGAGTTATCTACTTATTCATTCCTGTCATTACACTGACTGGCTAAGTAACTTAAATTTTATATGAATGTATGTTACTTGATTGTTGTAAGTGTTGCAAATGCTTACAGCTGAATCCTGGCTATGTTTGTATACTTTTTATTTAAAATTGTATACAATGTAACATTTTTCTTCTTTCACTGGGTAAGTATATTAGTACTTAGGCAATACTGTGCTTCAGAACTTCGGCACTTCGGAACTTCGGCACTTCAGCACTTCGGCACTTCGACACTTTGGAAATTCGGTAATTTCGGAACTTCGGGACCTCGGCACTTCGGCACTTCAGCACTTCAGCAATTCGGACATTCGGAAGTACCCAAATGTCCGAATTGCCCGAAATTCGTCCGAATTCATATTCGGACCGAAACGAATTGCACATGTCTATTACTCAATGCTTTCCTATGGGCATCTTTTTTTACACTGGACTCCATGAGGACGTCCAACATCAAGTAAATGGCGGAAGCAGCCTCTAGTGGCTGTCAGGGAGACACTCACTAGAGGCTTGATTTCTCTGAAACTGCTATGTTTTTAGCTGCAGGGTTAAAACTAGGGGGACCTGGCACCTCATTGAGGGGGCACAAGGGAGGGGGGAACTATAGGCAGCTATAGAGACAGGAAAACAACATTGTTTTCCTGGCACTATAGTTTCCCTTTAAGTATTATCCTGTTCTCGGACTGAATTAAATATGTGGTGACCTTAGGCACTACATGATTCATAACACTCTTGGTGACTCATTATCAACATTGCGTCCTTTAGAATGCATATCCTAATCACACAAATATGTACAACTCTTTATTATAAATGTAGCGATTTATATAGCATATAATGTTTTTTTTACATCCTTGTTTCTTCCAGCTCACTATTTAGAGTTCTGGTTTGGACAGACTTCGTTACATTGCATGTAATACCTTCTAATCTTTGCTCGTTAATCCCGATTAGCTACACTCAGCTTGTTTGGCCTTACTCAGAATCAATGACACCAGCTAATGTCCACTGCCCACCTGTAAAGGAAAAGTGTTATAATCTACCATTATTACTTTAAAAAAATCTACTAAATATCATATGTCTGTTATATGCAAATAAATAAATAGCTAAATTAACGTGAAGTCATCTTTACATCCTCTCATCTCATTAGAGATTTTGCCTTTTAGCTAAAAGTTGCAAGTCAAATTATTAGTGTAGGATTCCCCCCTAAGATGTTTGCCTTGATTTGGCAGGTGAACTTGTATTTTAATGGCCATTAGAATGGTACTAAAACCCCCTGTTATTTACATGTGCACAGGTAACTTTTGTCTTTTGTTCTATATATTTTGGCTTTTGAATATTGTAGTCATTGCTGCCACCCAGGAGTAGTGGGAGTTAAAATGCAGGGCTTCATTTTGTATGTTTTTATTTGCTTTTGTATTACACATCCATGTTACATGTGTGCCCTTTTAATGGTTATTTATATGTAGGGGTTCATAAAAATACCCCTTTCTATCTCATTACAGATTTTGCTTTTTAATTGAAAGCAGCAAGGTGAATTTTTAGTTAGGACTCACTTAAGAGAACTGCCTTGACTAGGCAGGAGAGCTTGCACTTTAATGGCCTTTGTAGTGATCGTAAAAATGTCCAGTTATTTAAATGTGTCTAGTGATTTGGGATAGTGCACAGGTAACTTTTTTTTATCTTGAGCATACTCTCTTAATACCTAAATGGTTACTCCAACCACCATGACCACTTCAGAGATATTTGTAATTGTGTGCTGGGGGCTAGTTGCACCTGACATTGGCAGCCCAGCAGTTCCAGGCTGCCTAATGTCAGTTCTGTGCATAATTCACGTCTGTTGTCAGCGGACAAAGCACAGGACGTTAAAATCTACCTGCAGGGGGAAGATAGCTCTCCACCCCCACTCTCACTTCCTGTGCATGCTCACGCCTGCATCCTTTCATCACCCCCACCCTGCTTCCTCCCCTTTCTAGAGCACGTGCATGTGTTCTGAGCCAGAGCAATGATAAAATCCCAGGATTTCTTCACAGTGCCAAATAGGGCATTTTACATGGGAAAGGTCCCCCCTGTCTTAAAAGGGTTATAGTAACCCTTTAATATATCTGATTTACCAGCGAATTTACACATCTTTAGTAAGATGGTCTAATGACCCTTTGTGCTCTGTAGAAAGATTATCCTACATCTTTGGCTTTAGCAAAATTCCATGATAGGATGCTCTTCATGATATACTACCAAACAATTATGGAATCAGCATAGATGTGCAAAGGGTTCATGTCATGTTTGAGAAAACTTACTGTGATGCCCATTTCAGTTGTCCGCACTGCCCCTTTTTTGTGGAAGGCACCCACAGTCACTCAAAACATAGTCAAAATCAGTCATCCGAAAGCAACATGGTGTGGTCAAATAAAGTCACGGCTACCAACAGGGGGGTACAGCCGACACGACAATATGGTGTCAGGGCCCAACATTCCAAATGTGCAAATACATATAGTGATTTTAGCTATATATATATATATATATATATATATATATATATATATATATATATAAATATATATATGTTTATTACTTAATAACGTTATTCCATCCTCTCTGCCTCTTACCTGGTGCTTGTGAGAGTTGGAGAGAGGAGCTGCCAACATTTTAAGATCACATTTGCTGGGCCCCCTATGTGTGTGTGTGCCCTGCAGGCCCCAGCTGCCTGTATAGTGAAGAGGGGGCCCAGCAAATGTGATCTTAAAATTTTGGCAGCTCCTCTCTCCAACTCTCACAAGCACCAGGTAAGAGGCAGAGAGGATGGAATAACGTTATTAAGTAATACAAAAAATTAAGAAAACAAACAAAACTAAACTTTTTGCCCACAGAATGCAGCCCCTATTGTATCCCATATATATATACACACACTGCATCCACTACACATACTGCATTCACTAAACACACATTGCATCCACTACACATACTGCATTCACTAAACACACATTGCATCCACTACACATACTGCATTCACTAAACACACATTGCATCCACTACACATACTGCATTCACTAAACACACATTGCATTCACTAAACACACGCTGCATTCACTAAACACATATTGCATCCACTATACATACTGCATTCACTAAACACATGCTGCATTCACTAAACACACGCTGCATTCACTAAACACACACTGCATCCACTACACATACTGCATTCACTAAACACACACTGCATCCACTACACATACTGCATTCACTAAACACACGCTGCATTCACTACACATACTGCATTCACTAAACACACGCTGCATTCACTAGACACACATTGCATCCACTACACATACTGCATTCACTAAACACACTGCATCCACTAAACACACACTGCATCCACTACACATACTGCATTCACCAAACACACTGCATTCACTAAACACACATTGCATCCACTACACATACTACATTCATTTCAAAAACACCAACACTGCATCTACTACAGGCACACTACATCCACTATACACACTGCTCCACTACACATACTGCATCCACTGTACACACACACTCTGCATTCATTATACACACCACATCTCTTACACACACTGCATCCACTACACACACAGCATCAACTTTACACGCTCTGCATTCACTATACAAACACACTGCCTTCACTATACACATTGCATCCTTGTAGGCACACTCAGGGTGTGGACTAGGGGTGGGCTCCAGCTGCCCAGACCTTGAGCTGTGTAAGGGACCCCAAAATTTACTAAGGCAACCCTGAATAAAGCAGAGGTTTATATGCACCAAAAGAGCAAAATTGCATACAATGTTCTGGCCTCAAGCCAAAACGTTGTATGTGATTATGTTCTTTTGATCCAAGTAAACCTCACCTTTATTGCACCACACCATGATACCTACGGATTATTGATTTAGAAAAAAATATTTAGCTAAGTTTTACCCTGTCTGATGATTAGAATTAACCCTTAGTCGAGCAAAAATTTCAAACATTAACACTAAATTGTATATTTAGTATTAGCATTGTGTTGCAACTACTGAATGAGAATCCATTAGGGTTTTCAGAGCACTTGCCTTTTCAGAACCCAATAGATGATTTTCCTAAAATTGTCACCAAAATCTCTATTGGTTTGAATGGAATCAACACGATATGGGAAGGTTCTTAGAGACATCTCAAATTAGGCACACTGAACTCCCTTGGAAAAGAAAAATTGTGTGCGGTCAGGGTTTCTTAATTTGACTATTGTGTTTATCCTTGTTGGAAGTATTTGAGTGACATATTTGAGTCCACTCGAAGCAGCGAGTTACAATGGTACGAGTCACAATGTTTGGGCTCGTTTCTCGCTTTTGGGAGGTATATTGTGACATCGCTTGTCACTGAATGTGCTAATCCATAACTATTGTGTGCCTCACCCTTGGTGGCTACTATCAGATTAAGTTCCTCTTTGATGAGGGTATTTTGCACGTACCTGAAGTATATTTTTATTGAAGTACACACTAAGGCGCGTGGCTCATATCATTATGGTGTGCAACCATGGATTTTTTTATATAAATATTTTTTATTCACCCTATACTGCTCACAACCTCTTAAATGTAGGAAATTCATCTTGATACAAAAACATCAGCGTTGTCAGAGTATCAAGACGGAAGCTGGTACTGATATTCTTGACTGTAAGGAATACTGCAACTGATGGGCAATATTATCTGCTTCATCATAAAATATGATTGTGGGGAAGCATTTTCATGCAATATAATATTAGAAATTATTATTATTTACCTCTATTCTTTATAGTTGGATACAAGATGAAGTATGCTTGTGTGTCCAGTTTTCAAGGTTTTTAATATGTAGTTAGTATTCTCTGTTAATCTATTGACTTCTGATATGTATATACAGTGTATCAACAAAAAGTTATTAAACAGATGAGATATAGTTTTACTGATAAAAAAAAATAATACAACACAAACTACCCAATTTTAAATGGTTTTTCACAAAGGTTTCACTATTCAACACTTGATACTCATGACAGAGGCAAATCCAGTTCTACCACCCAAATAAAAAGTTCCTTTTCTTTAGTCAATGTCTTTTCTCCGAAGATAAACTAATGAGTTGTTTATGGTTCTGTATGTCTCATCGGATAGTTCGTTTGTATCATGTTTTAGATGATCATCACCAATATTTTGTCTCTATGTCATATTCTAAAATTAGCAAAGATTTCTAGCATAGAAGATGCAACAAACAGACCAAAAATAGCCAAGTTAAAAAAAATCAGGCAATTAATTCATGCTTTAATTAAACCAGATGTTTTATGACCCCACCATGTAGTCTTCATGCAGTTCTGCTACTATAGTGGTAATAGAAATTGGATAGTGTGATGGAGCTTTCAAAAGAGCAGAAAATAGAGCCAATGGTGAAAAACAGTAATATATATTTTTTTGAGAATTCTAGTAAACAATTTAATACATTTGTAAAAGTCTCAAGGTAAACAACTTAATTTATTTTCCATGGGGTGGTGTCTTATTATAGGATTTTATTTGGTATGGACTGAACCTTCGTCTGACCATTGAGATTTTGCACTCTGGTCTTTAGAAAGAAAACATGTAGAAGACTTTGATATAACTCGATCGTCTAAGCTTGACAATCTGCCACCACTGTTAAGCAGAACATATTTTTTCACTTTCATTGTAAAACCAAAGCAGTAGAACATCACCGACAATGGCATCTGTTTAACTTTTGCAATCTTGTTTGTGAAACACAGAGGTTGCGGAATCCTAAGTTGTGTTCAGTATACAGTTTCATAAATGTTAATATTTTAAAAAAAGAAAAAGAAGAAAAAAATTTCTTGAGGGTTACATCAACTTCCAACAGACCATCAACACAAAATCAAAAGATAAATAGTCCTTTCATGTTCGAGTCTTTACCCTTAACGTGGTTAGCATTTGCTCTTGACAGTTCAGGGATAAAGTATGTTCATTACAGTGAAATAAAAACAGAAATCGAATCCAGTACAGAAGTTAAACAACGTACAACAACATACGACACACTATACTAAACAAAAGAGTCATTTACATCCAGATTTATTAGTTAAATGAAAACTATAGTGTCAGGAATCCAAAACTGTGTTCCTAACACTAAAGTGTCCTCCGCTCTGGTCCCCACTACCTCGTGGCCCCTGGTGGCAAATAAAGGTTAAAAATGATTTTCATATTTACCCAATTCTGGCAACGATGCCTCACGATGCTGGGTCGTGCACCTTCACCGACATCAGTCGTTCGGGGAAACCTAATGCGCATGCGGGGCGAGCAAGCATTAGACCTTCCCAATAGGAAAGCATTACCTCCATGCTTTCCTATGCAGATTCTCAACATGCTGGCCAACCTCATGCAAAGCGTGAGGATATCCAGGATCGTTTCATGGAGTTAAACTCAATGCAATGCCAGGATGCACCTCTAGTGGCTGTCTGGTAGACTGCAACTAGAGTCAGTCTTATCCCTTAAGGTGAACATTACCGTTCCTCAAAACCTAATGTTTTACATTGCAGGGTAAAGAGAACAGACCGGTTCAGTGAGATTTAACATATATTTCAAAACATATTACATATATCATGTTTTATTAGTTACATCGCTATATCATTTATCGTGTATAGTTAGGAAAAAATGATTATTTCGGGAATATATGCTGAGCTTGAGCTTACTGTGCATTTCAGAAATATTTACAACTGATGTTGGCTACATGATATTTAATACATACGGGTAACGAAACAATGTAAACATTTTGATATGTATTATGTTTATTTAATTTATGCAGTAGATTGTGTTTAAAGTCTTAACTATTCGTAGCTAGCACTCATCACACATTTAAAAAGGCACAGGACTGTTGAAAATCAAATATGTTGCCAAATATGCTTGTGTCTACAGTATACTTACAGTACAGCAAACAAAATGATTTACATGAAATATATAGAAGAACCATGTACTACAGAAAAGTCAGTAAAGGTGAGGCAGTCACTAAACATGAACTAAATTGTAATATTAATTATAAATACATCATTTTAACTATATGTTAAATGATACACAATGTATTAAACACACACACATGCGCACACCCACAAGCACAAATGAAATAAAATAACATCTAACTTTAGTTCAAATTCATAAATCCTTGGACCATGAAAAGATTCATTGCTTAGAATGCTACAGCGAAATATATAAATGTAGCTTTTCCTAATTGGATTAAACATTGGTATATAAATCATTTAAATGCAGCTGAATTGCATAGAAGTATTTAAAAAAAAAAAAAACATTAGCTAAAACAATTCGGTATGCTTTAAATACCAGGTTTACAAGCGGCAGTAATTTATATTACAATTAAAGGCTTTGTTGGATAATTGATCCTGAATAAATAGTAATACGTAATAAATATTAATAAGGCAGTTGTTGATGTTTTTGGTGCCTTTATAAAAGGGTTACTCCAAGCTTAACACTATTTAATGCTCGTTTTGTTCTATATATTAATGTATCACTGGTATTTACTGTGCCTTGTTTTTCTCATTTAAAAATGAAACTAAAATCACAACCACAACAGATTCCAATAGCGACACCGACGCCACTCAACCACCTCTCTCTCCCCTCCATCCCTTCTCCTCTTCACCAGCTCCTCCTCTTTCCCATCACTAATTAGGACATGGAAAAGGTCCGCTATAGCATGTCTATAGCATGTCCCTGCAGGCTTTTTAATGTAAATACAGTGTTTACATTGAAAACCCTGAAGGGACATACTATAGACACCAGAACAACTACATTAAGAGAGCAATACACAATATAAAAAGAGGAAGAGAAAATGATCTATTTTAAAAAAGTAATTAATAAAATATATACTAGTACATATTTACATTAATAATGTATAGGGGGCACATGGGTGAGGATATATAAACTAACATGGTATCCATACTTTATTGTATATAGAAATGTAATGGAGATATATTGTGCTTTGTATATAAGTAAGAAGTTGTTGGTTGAACTTTTGGGAGCAGTATTGTCTTCACTTTAAAGTACTTTTACTATTTTATAAAGTGGCAAACCTCAAAATCGGAATTTAAACCATAAGAAATCAAAGTTTTAAAATTAAATATAAATGTAATCACCACTGTGCCAAATTTTTTCACATAGTTTCCTCCTCTACAATCTTTTTTCCCCTCTTTGATAGCACAAAAAAGTAGGGATGTGCATGGAAAAAATTCGGTTCGGCATTCCGAAATTTGGAACTTCGCGACTTCGGCACTTGTGGTAAGTGTAGGGTTAGGGTTAGGGTAAGGTTAAGTTAGGGGTAGGGTTAGGTTAGGGTTAGGGTAGGGTAAAGGGTTATGGTAGGGTTAGGGCTAGTGGTAGGGTTAGGGGTAGGGTTGAGTTAGGAGCAGGGTTAAGGATAGGAGTAGGGCTATGGTAGGATTAGCATAGGGTTATGGGTAGGGTTATGGGTAGGGTTAGGAATAGGGTTACCCTACTCTAACCCTACCCCTAACCCTATTCCAACCACTAACCCTAACCCTACCCCAACCCTATCCCAACCACTAACGCTACCCCAAACCCTACCCTAACCCCAAGCCCCAACCCTCTCCTGTTTTGCCACTTTTCAGAAATCTGAAGCACTTCGGAACTTCCGCAATTCGGCACTTCAGAAGCATCCAAATGTCCAAATGTCCAAAATTCGTCCAAATTTGCATTCGGAACGAAACAAATTGCACATGTCTAAAAAAAAGTAGACCTTCAGGGTTCTGATTGTGCATTTGTTAAACTGTCTAATAGTTCTGCCTACATACAGCAGGTTACACAGGCATTTTAACATATATACCACCCCTCTTGAGTGGCATGTCAGGTGATCTTTAATAATGTATGGTTACTTAACGATATTACTTATTTGAAAATTTCAGACTGAACATTTACTTGAAGCTCTAGACTTGTGCACAGCATAAAATTACTTCTGCCCAAAAAAAAAACAAATTTCAGAATGTACGAATTTCGCTTATGTGGAGGTATGGCTCGGCCGAATTTCGTTAACAAAGATTAGAGCTGATCAATGTACTGCTAAATATATACATAATATAAATATGTGTATATATTTTGCGGTACACTGATAGTAACTGCCCCTAGCTATCAATCAACTCTTTTTTTGTTTGTGTGCAAAAAGCAGAATTCAGACTATTTTATTAAATCGAAAATGCTCAGCCATTGTGTGTTGCGTATTATTTGTGATTCGGCAACATTTTGGCTCAGAGTTTGGAAATTCGAATTACCAAACGATCGGCCAAGATTTGGACAAATTGCAGTTTTGTAAAGAAACAAATATTTAAGTCTATTAAATACCTTCTTGCATGTGAAGAAGCTTTTTAGCTGTATATGTACTGCAGTATGAGATCTGACTGAGCATTAAATATACTCGCAGCTCCTCTTTGCAACGATACCTACATTATAATGTTACAGACGTTATTATGGTTATAGACTACTATAGGGTGATACAAGTCCATCATGTTCAGTGTTTTTTAACCTCCATGTATCTGATTAAAACAAAAGGCAAAAAAACAAAAATAATTAGGAAACTTCTAGTAATGTCCCAAAAATCTTTACAAAAAATAAAAATATTTTTTTAGTATTTAAGTGAAATTCAGATACAATTGCGAGTAAAGGGAGTAAAAGTGAATCCTTCTATCAGACTCATTTGCGCTAAGGTGTTACGTTTATATATCCAGTACACTCTTACATGTTAAGGGAGCAGATCCAAATCTCCTCTCCTTTGACCCAGGGAAACTCTCTTAATCTCAACAAACCTAAGGCCTCCTAATGAATTTTGATGGTAGACTTTAAGATGACGAGCAACAGGGATGTCCCTGTGTGAGGAAACAGAGTGAACATGCTCCATTATACGGTTTTTAAAAGGGGGGAACATCTTGCCTGTGTATTTGATCCCACATGAGCAAGTTATAAGGTAGACCACCCCTACTGTTCTACAGTTAAAAAACTGTTTGACATTGAAACTGAAGAGGCCACTACTGTCCCAAATTATTTTGGAGTCCTTTGAGAACTTGCAGGCAACACAGTGTTCAAACGGATATGTGCCTGTAAGAGCCAAGTGCTTGCTTTGATTGGAAAGGTGGCTTGGAATGAACAGGTATTTTAGATTTTTACCCTTTCTAACTATCAGTGACACCCATGGAGAAATAGCTTCCTTAAGAGTCAAGAGAGTCAAGAATCCACCTAGTATTTTCTTTGACTCATCCCAGCCTGAAGCAAAGTTGGTTATACATCTTGTAGTGATTGGAGCATGCTCCCTCTTAGAGTTCTCAAGGAGTACTCCTCTGTCACATTCAAATACCCTTTTGTACGCTCTTTTTAAGCAGCAGTTTGAGTAACCCCTCTCTCTAAATCTCTGTCTCAGTTTTGCCACCTTGATATGAAAATCTTCTGCAATTTCTCTTGATCCTGAGATATTGTCCCACTGAGATTCCCCTTTTTAGTGGGAGTTGATGGTGACTCTCCCACTTAAGCATGATGTTAGTTGCTGTTGGTTTACGAAAAAGGGTTGTATTTGTACTCAGTCGTTTATGGATAACGCATAGTCCAAAAAATTGAGAGAGGTTACCCACTTCCCTAGTAAACCATAGAGTCAGGTCGTTGTTGTTAAAGTATTGAATGAACTAAAGGAAAATGCCCCTTGTATCATTTCAGACAACAAGGACATCATCAATATATCGCTTCCAAAAGAAATTGAAGCAGTATTGAAAAATACCTCATATCTTTCCCACCAACTAAGGTACAGATTAGTATATGACTGTGCACAAGATGTCCCCACAGCAGCCCCCTGCACCTGATGGTAGATAATATTTCTAAACAGAAAGAATTGTGGGTATGTATGAACTTAAGAAGTGCAATGACAAAGTCAGTATGCTTCTGCTAGGCAGAGACTCTAGAATCTAGAAAGGTTGACACATCCTTCACATCCAGCTCATGAGGAATAGAGGCTTCAACATTCAGGCTGCAGAGGATTGAATCCTCGGGTACTTCAAGAGACCACAAACCCCCTCAATTATCCATGTATACACTAGCCTTATATGTATATTTGAACCAAACACAATTGGTATTCCTGTAGAGGTTGGGTAGTTCTTAATTTTAGAAAGCCAGGGAAAGTGGATACTGTCAGACACCTAATGTTCATAAAGGCATACTCGTCTTTCGTGATGACCTTATCATCAAAGACCTTGTCTAGAAATGCCTTAAATTCCCTTAGGCATTGGGATGGTGGATCTCTTGTTAAAACATAATACGTTTTGTTGTCCCTTAGTATGTTCTCGCCAACCTGGATGTAATGTGACTTATTGGGTACCACTATGTTCCCACCCTTGTTTGTTGGTTTTAGGATGATGTCCTCGTTGTCCTGCAGTTCTTGAGAGAAAGAGAAAGGCAGAAACCCTATAATTCAGAACACAGGATCTCCTAACATTGGCACACAGTAAGGACGATGGCCAAGAATATAGTCACCCAGCAGCAGAGGTATTTCCTTGGTTGCTCAATCTTTTCATGCTCATTCACATATTACTACATTATATACCAAGGCTGAAACTACAAGTAGGTCCATTGAAGAGAGGCACATCGCTCCTGCTCCTTCTCCCTTCAGCTTATAAAGGATTAATATTCATGCATGGGACTTTTCCGTGAAGAATATATTGGTATATATTATGATTGCAGGTTTATACAATTGGTTTGATTCAAATATAGACTGAAAACTATTTGCTAAGCCACTTGGCTGCCATTTTGATGCAGAGCACAATGTTACAACTCTACTACCAATTGTGCAACATTCTTTGCATTCATTGGTAAGACACAAGCTCAATTCCCCTTCATATAATGATACCAGGTGATATATAAGACTTTTATGTTGCTTTGACAATCCCGCAATGCTTGAAGTTCAGTGTCCTGTACCAGTAAACATTGAACCTTTTACAAACGCAGACCGTTTCCCCTGTTATATTGACGACTAGATTTCTAACCCCTGGACTGAATGCTCATTTGCAAAATTTAGAACACCCGCTCTGACATTAGGCAAGGACCACAACTCCCTGAACCCAGTTCCATGTTTTTTTGTTTGTTTTTTTGCTTTTTATACAATAACGAGTGTAATGGTGCTTCGACAAAATATATAAATAGCAACACCAAAACTATATTGAGTATACTTGGGTATATTTTTGTAATTGTTCTGTATATTATTGGGTTTGTATTTTGTTTGTGTCAAATGCTTGTCTATTTGATTCCTCCCAAAATATCAAATGAACAAAGAGGGACACTTTAATTTTAGGGGTGTGAGTGTGGGTGTGGCTAGGGGCAGGTTATTCTGAGTAATTGTAAGTGACTTACTAGTAAAAATGTAAGCAACTAAAATGTAATTTGGAGCAGAAACAATGTATCTTTACACAGACTGATTTCTAAACACATTTATTGTAGTTTAAAGACACATTAATGCGAGTATTATTGCTGGGGAGCTCTGTTATACACTCAGACACACTAACAATGTAAAACTCCACGAAAAGAGGGATATTAGTATAAAAAGGGGGGCGGAGGAATTAACATATTCGTAACAACTTTAAAAAAGCACAACATGTGTAATGTTTTTGTGAGATTTCAACATTTGTTCTTATTTTAGTAGAATTGAATTTAATAAACACACAAAGTAAACACACCATAATGTCTGCTTGTCCAAGAGCACCTTTCTAAATATAATGCTAAAACAATACCGCTGTTTTCCTTTTTTTCTTACGGCATTTCCTGTTTATTTCCCATGAAAACAAATTATATTTATTTGTAACAAATGACCAGCATGTTTCTGATGGCTGACTGTCAGATTTTAAATAGAAAACTCATTTTCTTCCCTTTTTTTTTTAATTCAAGAGACTAAAGACTGGAAATAAAGGTAATTAAAAAAAAATAAAAAACAACCTAAAGGAAAATCATTGATACATACTTTTTCAAAACTTTTTTGAGCCAATGGGACCATTGACTGACTGCATGAAGAAATTCGTAAGTTCATATTTACCCATATACAGCCTTCTTGGGGATAAATATTTAAGGTCAACTCATCACTAAAAGTAAGTTGGATGTAAAATCATGTTCTCATATCGTCCAGTTTTGTCCAATTTTTGGATCATGTCAAGACAGGGTACAGAATAAAAGTACGCTGGTATAGTGTGGTGATACTGACCCAATGTGCTGGCTAATTCATGCTTAAAAGTACACATTCTAAAGCACTGAAAAACATGTGAAGTGGACATTTATGTAAATCTAGTCATATATTACATAGACATCAAACAAAAAAGAAAAAAAATATAATTATAAAACATTATGAACACATTTTTATAAACATAAAAGGGAATTGCAGCTTCCCTGGATTTTTGATACTATGTTTTCTAATACCCGATATTTAAACAGTATGTACTGCGGAGGTCAGAAAAATAAAATGATATGTAAAATCCACACTGCTGTGTGTCCCCATCTTGGCTCCTGTCATCAAGTTAAACGTTTTGTCCTTTACTGCAGCAACGTGCATGCCTCCCTATTTCCCACGCAATACATGGTGGTGGATATCACAGGAGAAATGGTGGGGGAACCTTCAATTTTGTCACATTTCAACACCCTCTGAACCCTCAAATTTCGTATTAAAATGAGCAGCTAATCACACGGAGTAAAAGTGTTGGGAATTAAAGTTCATAATAGAATTAGTGCTCACAAGAGATAAGTGGTCCCTCTCTGTGTCCCTTTTCAGCATCAATGTGGGGATACAGACTGGGGTGTACCACTGCGTGCTCTGTTTAACTAGTTCTGCTTTCAATCGTTAACATAGAATTGATGGATGACCTTGGCACTAAAGATATTAATGGGATAAACAGTGGATTTTGCTCACAGGTTTCATATTAAAGAACATTAAATTGGCTATAAGAACAGTAATAACTGTCAGCATGAGAAAGGTCTGGTTATGCCAATAAACAATAACCTGAAGAATGATTGTTGTGTCTGTAGAATATGTCTCTCAATATCATGCAGGTAATTCTCTTTATTCCCTATACATTAGAGTATACATGCGCGCTAGAGATCCTTAGCCATGCAGACTTGTGTAACGTTGTTGGACTGAGCCATGACTTGCATTGTGCATGTGTTGCTTAGAATTCTATGCACAGCTCTATTTAGTGACATCACGCATTACTACAGTGAAAGCCACGCAGGGCTGTCTGTAGACCTCCGTGCAGCTCGACACTCTGGAGTGGTGAAGAGAAGAGGATGACAGCAGGTTGATGCCCATTATTTGAGAAATTAACGCGACAGTTTGGTATAGTGCACGTGTTGGACCTGGAAGTCCAGCGGGTCGTAGGTTGCTAGTCAATGATTTAGTTGATAAATACACAAAGAAAACATGCATGTGTTTTTTTCTACATGTTTTCTTTGGGGCATATAAAAAAAAAAAGCAACTTGCAAAGGCTGTAGAATGCTCCCTCTCTCCACAGTCCAGACTTTCTGTCTTTACCAGGGATTACACTGATCAGAGAACTGTGTGACAGCCAGAGAAACGTCTAGGCGTGGATTTAAAAAAGTGACAATAGCTAGTGAAATCAGCACCTTTATTAACTGCCAAACTATTACGGACTCCAAACACATAAAACACTTCAGTGTTGCTTTAAATCAAAACTGCATATTGCATTCTGATCTAGAACTACACTTTTCTGTAACTAATCTGTATTTTAAAAGATCAACAAAGATATTGTGATGTGTCATCAAAGGACCACTATAGTGCCAGGAAAACATACTTGTTTTCCTGGCACTATAGTGCCCTGAGGGTGTCCCCACCCGTAGGGTCCCACTCCCGACGGGCTGGGTGGAGAGGAAGGGGTTAAACACTTACCTTTCTCCAGCACCGGGCTCCCTCGGTGCTGGAGACTCTCCTCCTCCTTTCCCCGTCATCGGCTGAACGCGCATGCGCGGCATGAGTCAGTCCATAGGAAAGCATTCTCAATGCTTTCCTATGGACACTGGCGTCTTCTCACTGTGAAAATCACAGTGAGAAGCACGGAAGCCCTCTAGCGGCTGTCAGTGAGACAGCCACTAGAGGCTGGATTAACCCATTTGTAAACATAGCAGTTTCTCTAAAAAAAAATGGGTTAATCCTAGGTGGACCTGGCACCCAGACCACTTAATTGAGCTGAAGTGGTCTAGGTGCCTATAGTGGTCCTTTAAATACTGAGCTATTTATGAATGATAGAAAATGAATGAACATAACATAAACAATGTATAGGGGTGTCTAAAAGAAAAAAAAATACCCCTTTCTGTCTCAGTAGAGATTTTTGCCAGAGGCTCAAGGAAGCAAGGTGAATGGTTAGAGTTAGGACCCACCTAGGGGGGTCTGCCTTGACGTTGGCAGGTGGGCTCATCCTCTCATGGCCATTGGAGGTAACTAAGAAACCTCCATTTGTTTAAAAATACATAGGGATTAAGGAGAGAGCGCAGGTAACTTGTTTTTCTTTGGTTTTTACTATATGTTGGGGCTGATGTGTACTGTAGTCATTTGCAGCCGCCCAGTGATGGGAGTGAGCGCAGGACTTATCTTTCTGCATTTTTATCCATTTTTTGTATTACTCAGCCTTGTTACAATACAGCCGCCCATCCCATGTGTTCCCTATTAAGGGTTAATAATGTATAGGGGTGTATAAAAAAAAAATACCCCTTTCTGTCTCAGTAGAGATTTTTGCCAGAGGCTCAAGGAAGCAAGGTGAATGGTTAGAGTTAGGACCCACCTACGGGGCTCTGCCTTGATGTTGGCAGGTGGGCTCATCCTCTCAGGGCCATTGGAGGTAACTAAAAAACCTCCATTTGTTTAAAAATACATAGGGATTAAGGAGCGCAGGTAACTTGTTTTTCTTTGGTTTTTATAACACAAACAATGGTAATAGTTTTTTTTTTTTTTGCAAATAACTTGGTGACACGGGGGTTAATCTGTCTGTTGCTAATTGTTAATGTAGATCATTAAATCTCTCTTTCCTCCTATAATAATCCCTGTTGTGATTACCTCCACCGACATCCCTGCGCATTTCTCCCTTTCTAGAAAAAGCAACAAAGAAAACCTTCACCCATCCTTATCAGTATTCAAACAAGTTACACTCAATTCAGGTGGAAGAGTTTTTTATTTAGTGCATATTATGCATGAGACAGCATGATTTCCTCTGCATGCTGATATAGTGGGGCAGCGGGATTTTCTCTGAATGGTGATAGGATAAAGTGGGAAAGCCTGATTTTCTCTGAATGGTGATAGGCTAAAGTGGGAAAGCGGGATTTTCTCTGAATGGTGATAGGCTAAAGTGGGAAAGCGAGATTTTCTCTGAACGGTGATAGGATAAAGTGGGAAAGCCTGATTTTCTCTGAATGGTGATAGGCTAAAGTGGGAAAGCCTGATTTTCTCTGAATGGCGATAGGCTAAAGTGGGAAAGCCTGATTTTCTCTGAATGGTGATAGGATAAAGTGGGAAAGCGGGATTTTCTCTGAATGGTGATAGGCTAAAGTGGGAAAGCGAGATTTTCTCTGAACGGTGATAGGATAAAGTGGGAAAGCCTGATTTTCTCTGAATGGTGATAGGCTAAAGTGGGAAAGCCTGATTTTCTCTGAATGGTGATAGGATAAAGTGGGAAAGCCTGATTTTCTCTGAATGGTGATAGGCTAAAGTGGGAAAGCGGGATTATCTCTGAATGGTGATAGGCTAAACTGTGAAAGAAGGATTTTCTCTGAACGGTGATAGGATAAAGTAGGAAAGCAGGATTTTCTCTGAATGGTGATAGGCTAAAGTGGGAAAGTGGGATTTTCTCTGAATGGTGATAGGCTAAAGTGGGAAAGTGGGATTTTCTCTGAACGGTGATAGGATAAAGTGGGAAAGTGGGATTTTCTCTGAACGGTGATAGGCTAAAGTGGGAAAGTGGGATTTTCTCTGAATGGTGATAGGCTAAAGTGGGAAAGTGGGATTTTCTCTGAACGGTGATAGGATAAAGTGGGAAAGTGGGATTTTCTCTGAACGGTGATAGGCTAAACTGTGAAAGAAGGATTTTCTCTGAACGGTGATAGGCTGAAGTGGGAAAGCAAGATTTTATCTGAATGGTGATATCTGCTAAACTGTGAAAGAAGGATTTTCTCTGAACGGTGATAGGCTGAAGTGGGAAAGCAGGATTTTCTCTGAACGGTGATAGGCTGAAGTGGGAAAGCGGGATTGTCTCTGAATGGTGATAGGATAAAGTAGGAAAGCAGGATTTTCTCTGAATGGTGATAGGCTAAAGTGGGAAAGTGGGATTTTCTCTGAACGGTGATAGGATAAAGTGGGATTTTCTCTGAACGGTGATAGGCTAAAGTGGGGCAGCAGTATTTTCTTTGCATGCTGATAGGCTAAATTGGGGGAAGCAGAATTCTCTTTGCAAACTAGCAGATTATGTTTGCTCTATAGAATATGGAATAAAGCACAATAATGACATATCGTAAATAGAATAAGATTGTAGAAAATGTAAGCAAAGTCTTCCTAACATATTACAAGTAAATCTCAAATTATTTTACATTTTTCTCCAGTTTTTGCGTATTTTATTTAACGAGTGTTAGTAGAGATATCACTAAGATATTACTGTCAAATAGAAAAGCATCATCTTGTGCAATTATTAAATGTTTAGGCATTGTGTGACATTTTTAGGGAAGTATTATTAATTTCATAGCACGTTCCATGTTAAAATTGTTAGGTGCTGTAGCATATGATGGCGCCATATAAACAGCAAATATAATAATTGTATGCACCTTTTTTTACAAAGCAAAAAAAAAATCAAAAAAACAAAGGAATGCTTATTTTCACTCATCCACATTCCAGGGCTTCCCGGTAATTATGTCTAATTGCCGAATTAATGCACATTTAATGTTTGGCCTGTGTTTTGTGATCTGTGTCTAGGTAATATTTATTTATGTGTTTGTATGTGATTTGTGCAATCTAATCCCTGGCACATATTGTGTTAATATTCTACTGTCTTCAACCTAGCCTCTAATCCTTTGGGGACAGTTTGAGTCTAACCTTAGGTAAAGAAATTCACTTCAGACCCAGACGGTGTCCTTGTCCTTCGCACGTCTTTAAAGTACAAGGTTCGAAGAGGGACGCCCTTAAGTTCTGATGAACAGATAAGGAGGAATTACAATGAGGATAATTATCTGATGTTTGCACTGGTGTGTTCAAGAATCTCAAGGAGGTTCATTTGATTACTCTGCAATCCTGTACTTGTTCAGGTAATTTCCCCATTTGTAGGAAGGCTTGGATTCAATGAACTGATAAACCAAAAATGTTTGTATCATGTTATGTTGTGTTATCTTTACTATAATAAACAGAGATTTGGGACCCAGATAAAAAATAAATAAAAGTTAGGCCAGAATATAAACTCACCTATTTTTTATTCCTGGACCAATAACATAGTATTAATACCAATATCAATAATAAAATATCATTTTGTACCCAAATCGTTATTCCTCTGTCCTGTCGCTCCTTCTTTGTAAAACTCTACGGGGTCTATTCAGTAAACACCAAATATTATTGTATTGAAAACCAAATTGTAAAAGAAAAATTTTTCATTTTTGCTACATTTTGACCTAAATTTGGCTACAAATTGGTGTTTGTAACAGAAACAAAAAATAGGAGAGGAACAGTGCTACAGTACTGATCTCAGGGGAGAATAGAGTTGCACACCTGAGTGGAAGGGTAACCCTCAAACCCTTCAAAGAATGGAGAGAACAAGATACAACAAATACAGGGTGCGCTAAATAAAAGTAAGTGTGCAAATTACTTTTATTGGATTCTTATAAGCAACAAATAAAAGTAAGTGTGCAAATTCTTATAAGAATCCAATAAAAGTCATTTGCACACTTACTTTTATTTGTTGCTGTTTTATCCTGGCTGATTTTATTATAATTTTAAAGATCCAGTAAACACTATGGGCCCTCTCTTGTGATTTTATTTTCATAAGACATGTGGGGAGTTTAAATACCACTGTATGCTGTTTTACTCAGAGCTGGTTATAGCTCTCCCAATTGTAAGTTGGCACTCTTAGGACCTCAGTGTTGTCTGCAGTTGCAGTTAACCTACGTTATTGCACCATTGGGTTTTCCCCCTTTTATGTATTTTATATGCTGACGCTTATCTGGAATGCTGTAAGAAGTCTTGAGGATATACACCTCCAAGTGTCCAGTTATATCCTACATGCGGGGAGTATTAAATACCACTGTATGCTGTTTTACCTAGAGCTGGGCATAGCTCTTTAAATTGTGAGTTGTCACTTCTCTACTTCTATGTTGTTCGTGATCCAGCTTTCCTAAAACGGTTTTGCACCATTGGTCTCTATTTCTGCTTTTGTATTTCATATTTACCACTGAGGATTCAAAGCAAGGACTGAATAATATACACTCCAGGTCTTCGCTGTACTTTAAGAGACTCTTTATATTATTGCTGATTTTTGTTTATTATCTCTCATTGTCCTACATAGCACACCCTGTACAAATTGGTGTTTAGTGAGTGTATCCCAGTGTGTTTTGTATGTATGTAAAGGTATGACAGATATTCTACGACTACGTCTTGGAGTGAACTAGGTGCAGATCTAATATCTGCAGCCTTTGCAAGCCCTTCCCTTGAAACTTGAGACTTTCTGTGGCTGTCCAATCATAGACCTCCCAATTCAGCTCAATGACAAGTCTTTACCAGACAAATGCTCTGGGTAATTGTCTGTCTCTTGAGTTTAGCTTAACTGAGCCAAACAAACCAGGAAGTAACAGGAGCTGTTGTCTGATTAACAGACAGGGATGTAACAAGGTTAATTTGTAAAAAGGTCAATTTATATTGAAATCTGCACTTTTATAAAATGAAAAAAAAAAGATGACACATACTTCACAATAAAGTAATTCGGCGGTGCTTTACTTGTTTGGAGTATCCCTTTAAATTTGCAGTTCCTTTGTCAATTCTCTGTAGTTTCCAGTGAATAACCCTATTAATTTTGCTGGAGTGATAAATTAAGCAGGTTTTTCCCCACGTATGTTTTGTGCATTATGTATTTAAACGTTTTATATTTTGCTACAGTAATATCTGAATAGAGGAGATAAAAAGTAAAGTTATTATTGTTCTAAATCAGTCGTCCCCACAGCTTAGATGGGGGAGCTGATCCCTAGCCAAAGTCACTGACCCCTGGCCTGTGGTAATATTTAATTACCGCAACAAGAGCTTTTGGAGTGTCAATACACCTGGAGGAAATCAGCACCTTCAGGAAACATGTCAAGCATCACAGGGTGGTTTTGGCACAATTGCAGCAGCATGTATAGAAGCTCAAACTGTGGAAATATATTAACATGCACTACCCCTCCTGTTGTTCAGTTAGTTGGTGTTTGCATGCAATCTCTTAAATTCGCAAAGTTGAATTACTGGCGTCATGTGTCCTTTGCTCTTTTCATAAATTGGAGACGTGTTCATTTTTTTTTTTTTAAAGTAAAACATTATTTGTAATTGCAATCATATTCAGCATCTTTTAAAAGTTTAACGCATATAGTAGTATCACATACCTGTTTACTGATAACGTGAACTTAGATCATGCATGTGACGGGGCTCCTATACTCCTACTGAGTGCCTCCGCCCAGTCCGCTTCCTAGCCGCCTGCAGGGACCCTGGAATGCTTCAGCCCCAGTTGCCGAAGCTTGACTCGGATCCTCCTGGAGCTTTTCCACCTGACCAGGCTGCAGCTCTCCTTCCAGGCAGGTATCGTCCCCTCTGTTTATTCCACCGCAGTCCTTCTTCCAAGCAGGTATTGTTCCCTCTGCCTATTCCACTGCAGCCCTTCTTCCAGGCAGGTATCCACATCTGCCTTCAATGATATGGATCTCAGGCCTAGCTCTCTTACTTTATCCCATGGCTAGAGGGATCCTGCAACCAGCAAACATGTTCGAAGACTCTGTCACTGGGATCTCTACAAATCCACACAGAACACAAGTTCCAAATATAATTGATATCCAAAACTTAATTTTTCTCGGGACTAGCCCATATGACTATTACATAAAGATTGCTGTGACAACTCAATAAAAATACAAATAGTCAAATCATAGCAGACAACATACAGCAATTTATTATACAATGACATAAATTGTGTATTTATTACACAATTACATATTTATAAAGGGGTGGGGAATACAAAAATTAACAGAAAATATCTATCGTGCCTGCAGAATTAGCCATATGCAAATCTACCCAAATATGCAAATTAACCAGCCTTGCTATTCAGGTAGTGCATATTGCTGTTGTTACCACCAGAGAACACTACACAGCCTGCATAGCCAAATCCACCTAGTTAGTAGCAATCCTCAGCAGTACAGGAGAGCAGGCAAAACATTTAACAGTATACACACACAATATAAACAATTACATTATGCACACACTGCACCTATAATGGGTACAGGGGGACTAAAACATAAGAAAAGTCCAGCAGCCTACAAAAATAGTTGTTATTTAGCGCTGTTCCATCTTCCTTTTCCCTTTTTTACCTACATAAATAGTCTGTCTGAAGGTCCAGGTGATGGTGACTACCGTCACAGTGCATTACAAAGCTCCTGTGTTCAGCTTTGCAAAGCCACCATTCTTTACTTGACATAGTCAATATCTGCACATGTTGTGCTCTATGATTCCTGAGAGGACGTATGTTGTCTTGTCTTTCTTCTCTTCCTCTCTCTTGCTATGCAGCCATTTTGCCTGTGAGATTTGCCCTGACTTCTACATGCTGCTACAATGCTGCTAAATTTCAATATGGGCTAATGGCCTGCAAATGAAGTATTCTGCTGCAGACTATGTAGCATTCATATTTTGCAGAAAGCAGATATATTAATTAAAGAAGGCTCTCAAAGCACATGTGTGCCTCAATTATCTAACTTCACCCTGCAGGATATGGAAGGCACATACTACAGGGCAGCGCTATTCAAGTGCTATCATTCATAATGAAGAACTGATAGGTGTTCAGAAAACATGGTGGACAATATGTTGCGTGGTGTGGCATTTGTTCCAGCAATAAGCTTGTTTCCTTGCTTGTTGTTAAAAAGCATCTGTGATTCATTGTACTGACGGGTTTCCATGATGGACACATATATTTTAGATCTGCATGTTATTGATGTCTGCCTCTACTGATACTGACCACTAATTAGAAGTTACCATTTTGAAAATTCTGCGAATATCAAAATAGTCATGTTTTCCAATTTATATATATATATATATATATATATATATATATATATATATATATATATATTATATTATATTATTTATAGAGCGCCGTCAAATTCCGCAGCACTTTACAATGGGTGAACGAACAGACATGTAATTGTAACCAGACACGTTGGACACACAGGAACAGATAGGATGAGGGCCCTGCTCAATCAATGAGCTTACATGCTAGAGGGAGTGGGGTAAAATGACACAAAAGGTAAGGATAGTATTAGACTAGTGACAGTTGCAGAAGAGGATTTATAGCAACTCCACCAGGACACTATAAAAAGTCCACTCGCCAGCGATTATCTGAGCAAGTTACCTTAAGTGTTTTACATGGACCCATCTTACCAAACTTCTCAGGTATTTGAATTTGCTATCATTCAGAGTTTTGTGCATAAACCCTGAGAGTTTGCAGTGGTAAACTTGTCTTTGCCTCTGGATACATAGATGATGTGAGAAAGTGTATTTTTTACAACAGGCGGTAATTTTTACTGTGTTGCATTGAAACCAGATGTTACTTTAGTTTAGTGTGTCCTCTTAATCTATATCCTAAAACTATATATATGTATATCCTATATCCTAAAACATTTTATTGATTACTAACATGCCGGAAAATGATCGTGATAACAAGCATGTAAACTCACCCAATGTCCGTTTTACTACCGTGAGCGGTAAGTAGTACAATGGTGTTGTGTGGAAGCACATCTTACTCACTAATGGTAAATTCACACCGCCCCCAACTGTCCTGGATCTAGCAGGACTATCCAGGTTTCTTCATTATACTTTTTCAGTTAGGGATTCATTGGGGTTGTATGTTCATTCAATTATTTGACTGTTATTATTTAGGTTTGAAAAGAAAATAAGCCAGGTTTTTAATCATGTACGAACCAAGTTTTCAGATTGAAGCCTTTCAGTCTATTTTTGCATGCTTTTGGATTTGGTGTAAATGTCATTAATTTGATAAATTTTTCAAATAAACTTTTACTCTTTTAATCTCAAAGCAGACGCATCATTTACTTTTCTGGAGATTTAAAGTTTTGGCTTCATAGTAGTTTAGTTTTTATTGGCCACTTTGTAGTCATTATTATCATTGTTTTTCGCTTTTATATAGCGCCAACAGATCCCGCAGTGCTTTACAATATTTTTAATACAAACTATTACAAATTTTGGCATGAGCAATAGGTGATGAGGACAATGCTAATGAGATGAGCCTACAGTCTAGAAGAAACTCTGTATAATTTACAATATGAATATGGTGTCCCAATCTGGAGATACAACAAAAATGTCCTTAGCAAAGAAAACATGGATACACTATTCGATATGCTCACATTTCACAGAGTGCTCTCAGGTAGTTGAGACCAATTACTTGGCTCTTCAGAGGAGCACTGGCTATGGAAAGCTCTGTGTAGGACTGGACCATCAGCCAAGTGTGACATTATGGAGGATACAAATCACTGCCTGACTCTACTGGTCCATCTACTCAAGTTCCGATGTCATACCTACCAGTTGGGAGGTATATTAATTTGGAGAGTAGAAGGGGGCTTTATAATAACCCTGACTTTGTTTACCAGCCTACAGACAATTCACTTGTAATTGTATTGCCGTCATTAATATAACAGATAACATAACAAGGGTCCCTAGGGTCTTGGTGTGAAATGGAAAATCTTTTCTAAGATGCTTAAGTTTAGTACTACACAGTTCACATTAGATAAACTACTATTTTTTTATACACATATGAATGTGCTATCATCAAACTAGAAGATGTTCTAAAAATGCTGAGATTGTGTTTGAGCAGTCAGTATAAGGATTGGGAAGATCACAATACCTTCATTTGGGGAACGGGATTTACTTGGAAGAGACCTGGAAAATGTAAATCTCAATGAGCTCAGGACTTGGCTAATGTATTTGTGTAGTCTGTTAAACCGGTTTATAGAAATAAATCAATACATGTGTTTCCTTATATTTACAGAGGAAATTGAATACATATGACTATTTAGTGAAGTAAAGAGTTTTAGAGAAGACAAAGCCAAAAGAAAGAAAACAAAAGAATTTAATGAAAATCTATTTATCATAACAAAGAGATAAAGGTAACGTAGGCTGAGTAAATCTAATGTTAGTGCAAAATACTCATAAAACTGTATTATGTGTCACTATTATCTTCTCTGAACATTGATTCTTTAATAGTTTCTGGCTATTACTTTAGTACTTTTTTTTTTTTGTATTTCATACCTCATTAAATGTTTCTTAAATCATTTAAACCTTTCCATATCGACATTGTATTTCACCCAGTAGAGAGAAAAATATTTCTAACAGTGACCCTGTCAGTAGATCAGTGCATATGGTATCAGATGAATTACAAGTGGTCCAAATTTTGGGCGATCAGTGAGTCACCTGAAATTACAAAGTCCAAAACGGCCAAGAGAGGAACAGAAATGGCAGCACTAGTCCTATTATTTACAAAACAAACAAAAATTGATTGAAAAGAAATAAAATAAATTACTCACCTTCTCTCCAGCACCGAGTCTCCTCAGAGAAGGGCTACTAAACTGGTTCATGGATTGCATGATAAAACTTACCAGGAAAGGTTAAAGGATCTTAACATGTATAGCTTGGAGGAAAGACGAGACAGGGGGGATATGATAGAAACATTTAAATACATAAAGGGAATCCACACAGTAAAGGAGGAGGCTATATTTAGAAGAAGAAAAACTACCACAAGAGGACATAGTCTTAAATTAGAGGGACAAAGGTTTAAAAAAAATATCAGGAAGTATTGCTTTACTGAGAGGGTAGTGGATGCATGGAATAGGCTTCCAGCTGAAGTGGTAGAGGTTAACACAGTAAAGGAGTTTAAGCATGCGTGAGATAGGCATTAGGCTATCCTAACTATAAGATAAGGCCAGGGACTAATGAAAGTATTTAGAAAATTGGGCAGACTAAATGGGCCGAATGGTTCATATATGCTGTCACATTCTGTGTTTCTATGTTTCTATGATGCTGTCACAGCCTCCTCCTTGGTTGACGCCATCCTTGAAGCATGCCTTTAGGATGGTGAGCCAACCCAATGCTCCTCATAGAGGGTGTGATGTGCCTATGATTCTGCAATAAAGAATCATTGAATACAGTGATTCTCTATGGCAGACCGCGACTACACTGCTCTTGCGCACTTGACATCATGACGTCTCTGTATCTTAGGGCATGAGAACCAGGAAGAGAGAGTCCCAGCTCTCATACCCAGATGGCTTGGAGGAGTAGCTTGAAGCCGCACTTCCAAACCTTCTAATTATTAAAATATGACTTTTTTGGGTGTAGTACAGGGGGAAATAGGACTGAAGGCACTACAACAATTGCAGTAAGATTAAGTTGTTATTGTGCCTACAGTGTTCCTTTAATAAATTCAACTCAATTAAGTTAATATGAGGTTAGAGTCCCTGGGCCCTTCTTACCTTTTTGTCCCTCAAGCTTCTGTCCACTCTACCTCCTCTGTCCTTCCTCGCAGCTATTCCACTGATCCTGGGGTTATTTTCTCGGGTGCCTGTCGGGTGCTGTTATTTTTAGCCTAGCACCGGCCTCCCATTGCGAGTAACAGTAATACTTCAGCCAAGAGGAAGGACAGAGGAGGCAGTGTCGACAAGCGCTATAGGGTCAAGTAGTCAAATGGTCTGAGTACAGTGTGACAACTTACCTCGGTCCCTAGAGCACCCGCAATGCATCTGGTCTTCTCCTGTAGGAGAAGCAGGATGTCACTACTGAGTAAAATCTATACAATGCAGGGCCATGCTCATTGGCTGAGAAATTCTGCTGACACACTCAGCCAATGAGCATGGTTCTTTCTCTACTTCGCTCTATAAGCTAACTGGATTCTTCTAATGGAGAAGACCAAAGCAGGGGCTGTGGGTGTCCGGCAAGAACCAGGTAAGTTGTCAAGCAATACTAAAACAGTTTGACTACTTAAAGGGACACTGTGACAGATCCCGCTGTCGGGCAATTACTTTTAATTTATTCCCCTTCGTCTGTTTGTTCGTGCAATTCCTTGTCCGTACGGGCCCTGTGTTATATTCTCCGTTTTTAACGAAAGACTTTCTTTTTGCCGAAAGACTTGCCGAACGGCCAGTCACTCTGCAGGGAAGTGTGCTGCTTGTTAACCTCTTGGCCCCATTAGAACATTGAGGTTAACCGCAGACACTTCCCCTTGTTAACGGTCAGCTGGGTGGTTGTCATTCGTATGACTGAACACGAGGTGGTGGCCATCTTGGACATACGAACGCTGAGCGGTGTTCTTCGACGATTCTATGGATCTAAAGCCGGTTACTATTTTCATACTAACACCGCTGAAAACCGCCGACCTCCCTGCTTCTATTTCATACGAACAATGAGACATTCGGAAAACTTTTCACACGGACAGAGTTCCCCTCAGATAGCTATCCCATGGAGCCCATTCGTATAACGAAAGGACTAGACGAAAGACTTGGGCTCCATGGCAATTGAACGGTGTACATAGGACCTGAGTGCTATTCGGTACAAGTGTGCGCTCAGTTTCCAGCTATCTGGGGATACGTTAAATGTGGGCATTTGGTTGGTACATTATAAAGTTATGCATTTTTATGTATTTGTGTCACTGTATATAAAATGGAGTTTAGCCTCTATCCTCTGAGATAATTGAGTTACTTCCCAATTATCTCCAGGATAGAGAGGAGGGTTACATTGCCAAAAGGGGAGTGTTTATAGCCAAACTGTTTCCATTGGCTACTGTATTATATTTGTCACAGTTTTCCACCAGGTCCCCTAGGGGAGTGTCCACCTGGTGGAAGACCTGCATAAATACCGGGCAGGTAGCCCAGATTAAACAGATTCCTGCTTGACCCTCAATACAGAGCCTCGTCTTGTATTTGGGGGGATTTATTCGTATGGTTTTCTCCCGTTTGGCTGTTTGGAGCACTCAGTACCTGCCTTCACCTTCGGAAAGGGAACCTCCTAAATGGTTTTAACCCCTTCGCTACCCAGGGGTGCCGTAACAGACACTATAGTCACCAGAACAACTACAGCTTATTAAATTTGTTCTGGTGAGTAGAATCATTACCTTCAGGCTGTTTGCTGTAAACACGGCCTTTTCAGAGAAAATGCAGTGTTTACATTACAGCCTAGTGATAACTTCACTGGCCACTCCTCAGATGGCTGTTAGAGATCCTTCCTGGGTCATGGCTGCCTAAAATGCATCCAAACATTCAGTATCTCCTCCCTCTGCATGCAGACACTGAACTTTCCTCATAGATATTCATTGATTCAATACATCGCTATGAGGAGATGCTGATTGACCAGGGCTGTGTTTGAATCATGCTGGCTCTGCCCCTGATCTGCCTCTTTGTCAGTCTCAGCCAATCCTGAGATCAGGCTACCAAATCTGCTGATGTAAGCAAGCAGTGGGCAGGTCTAAAGGAAACAGTGACAAAGCCAGACTTGAATACAAAATGTAGGAAGGCATGAGGGGACCAGGGTGACTAGATTGTGGTTTTAACCCTATAGGGTCAGGAATACATGTTTGTGTTCCTGACCCTGTAGTGCCCCTTTAATGTAGGATGGCAGCAGAGCACACCTGGCCCCAAAACCCTTACTAGTGGGCTGTAGTGGTTATGGTGCTTGGAGTATTAATTTAAGAATATTTCATAAATCCCTATATTTTAGGTAATCCTGCTAATTATTATCAAATAGCATTTCCAAAAATAGATTATCTTTTCCTTCTTAAAACATCAAACAAACGTCATATAAAACATTCCCTTTAGGGTTTTCTGAAAATGGATACTTTATTTTTTAAATAAATCTCATTGATAAATATAGAAGTGTTTAAAGATCTTCCACTGTAAAGTTATATCACTTACAAAAATCACATATATATACTTTTCAACTGAAACAGTTATAGGAACGTGTTTTGGTTCTGTGTAAATCGGTTATCCACTGAGAATAAGGTCAGATGAAGCATTTATCATCAGTAAAACCAGTTTATCAACAAGACCCGGTCACGCTGCATTCACTTTTCAAACACCATGACGGTGAGTTCCTAATCAAAACAGTGATTAATATTTGCAGCGCAGAGCGTAAACCATCCCTAAAAAAAATAATTGTTGAAGTTACTCAGATTTTTGCAAATAGCATTTACACCACCAGCTAGCTATCTGCTGTCAGACATTTAGGATGAAATCATTGGGTTAAATAAATAAACGTAGATTCATGGAGATCTCTGTTCTGGGAGTAACTAACAAAATCATTTTCGTCTGCTATTCGCAAGAATGAGTAGAGCGGCCATAGGAAAATATTATTTTTACTTTATTCTGTGAAATATCTTTTTGGAGGATCTGATGCGTTGAGTATTTAAGGAATTTTCTGCTGGCAGGTTCCTGACATCCATGTGAAATTTGGATTTGCCTTCCGGAATTATTAATGCCAACAATTTGTCTAACATTATCTTTTTTTTTTCTTTTTTTTTAAACTACGTACATTAAGATTCATAAATATAAGAATAATTTATTGTGATCCAATCTAAATAGTTTCCTGTGTAATGTTTAAAATAAATATGTAAAAAAGCACAATATAATATAATAAAAAATATTTAACATATTCCGTTTAAAATCTCATTATTATTATTGTAATTACCGTATTATTATAATTATTCACTAAACCTGGAATTTCAAATTTTAGTGTAAACTAGCAGAGCTTTTTACTGCTTACCTTCTTCATCTGGGGCCCAGGAGATAAAATTTTTAAAAAAAATGTAATCATGGGCTGTCTGTACTATCTTGTGCGCACAATTTAGTAGACGCAGGTGTTTTGATTATTTCGTGGGCGCAATATACTAAATCGTGCCCACAAGAGTCCAGCATGTGCATGATACAACTATGCAGTGGGCAGCATGGTTGGTGCTTCAATAAGCACCTACCTCCTTCCCGACTGTCTCAACCTGTCCAGTCCCTGGTTGGACTCCAACATGGCGGCATAATCGGCCAGAACATTTAATGGTGTCAGTGAAGAGGCTGGCCAGTTTCACCATCACATTGGAGTCCTGCCAGAAAGCAGGTCGAGGCAGCACAGAGTGAGGTAGGTGGATATTATATACTTATATCGTGGGCATGATTTAGTAAATCGTGTCCACAAAATTAAACGTGCACAGGCTCCAAGCATCTCCTAAAATTTTAACTTTTTTAGGACACCTATTATAGAACACCTACATGTGGAGAGGTGACGTGTTCGCCTAAAGCCTGGTCATTATTTGAAAAATGAATTTAAAAAGGTTCTGTGTTTGGGCCCTGAGACATACTTGTGTATCATGTATAAACCTTGCTTAGTCAGACTTCAACAGCATCCCGATTAAAAAAATCTATGATCTGGGAGTGCACCTAAACAATATGTTTTTTTTTTAAATAAATACTAACTCTTACTAGACTTGGGGTGGGAACACACTCCTGCACACACATGTGCACCATAAAGTAACATGAAAAATGCATAAATGTGTGGATTTAGAGGCATTAGATTTGGACAAACCATCCAAAACAAAGGCTAGTACCTTCACATTATACAAAGATATTCAGGGCCAATGCAAAGCGTCCTCTGGAAATCTATTCACGAACAGGACTATACAAAGGACACAAGGTCATGCATTTAGACTGGAAGAAAGGAGATTTAGTCTAAGGCAAAGAAAAATGTTTTTACAGTAAGAACAATAAGGATGTAAAATTCTCTTCCTGAAGAGGTAGTTTTATCTGAGTCGGTACAGAGATTTAAACAGCAACTGGATGAATACCTGCAAAAACAAAATATACAGGGATATGATTTTTAATTAGTGGGGTAATAGCTTCTTGATCCGAGGAGATATCTGACTTCCATTCTGGGGTCAAGAAGGATTTTCTTCCAAGTTTGTTGCAAAATTGGAAGCGCTTCATAGGGGTTTTTTTTGTCTTAATTTGGATCAACAGCAAGAACAGATGTGAGGAAGGCTGAACTTGATGGACACATCTCTTTTCAGCCTATGTAAGTATGTACTTACTATACATATTTACAAAATAAGAAATTAAAAAACTGTATGAGAGATCCATATCAGTGTATAGGTGTATGACTGGATATAAAATGTTTATAGACTTGACTAGACTACAAATATTCTAGACTCAGAAAAGCCGATGGAATATTCTTTGATCCATGTGGATGTAATTTATAGCAGTAGCAGAATTGATTTGGTTTAATTTTTGTAACCTTAGCTACTAATCTTGGCAGGGCTGTGAATTACCAAGCCCATAATAAATAAACTCAAAAAACTGCCTTCCTTTTCAATTATTTATGATGGGCTTGGCAATTCATAACTTTGCCAAGATTTCTAGGCAGGGTTAGAAACATCAAATCAAGTGAACTAAAATGTTAGCTACAGATGGTCCACAGGTTCTTTAAAGGATTTTTTTTTCAATTATTATTATTTTTTTATATCCCCAAAAAAGAGGTTACAGTGATCAGATAGGATCTAGATATGGGAATTAGCTTTGGTGTCAGTTAAAGACGCACTTGACCAACAAATTTGTCACGGACAGTTATACGAAAGAAAAAATACATTTGCAGTGTTATTCACTAATGTGAGAATTGTCTGGAATTTAAAGGAGAATTCACATTTAAGGCCAAAGTAGCCAACCTGGAAGCAGAGCTACCTGGGGGAATTTTTACTATACAGCTACTTTGGCCTTGAATTTAAAAGTCACTTCGAATTTTTGACAATTTTCAGTTTAGTAAATAACCCGTGCTTTTTGAGCATTAAATAACTGAGTAAATGTTCCAAAGAAGAAAAAAGAAAAACACCATACATTTTTCTGTCTCCTCCGTGTACACCAGTGGTAGTCAGGTACAGGGTAATTGGAATTGAAACAACTCTAAATATTTTAAGTAGCGTATGTTAGTTAGAAATCATTATATTTTACCCAAGAAATGCAGTGAAACGCTGCACATACAGACTACAGGCACCATGACCACTTCAAGTCACTATAAATAATAACATAGTAATAATAACAATGATGGTGATTGGACAAACCCTTTAAAAATGAATGCAATTCTTATGAACACAGCAAATTATCAGATAATGACAGCTGGCGTGGAAAACTCACCATTTACAACATTCATGATTATTTTAGATGCATACATCATGTTTTCTGCAATGTTCAAAGTTATTTTATTCCGATTGCCATTAGGTCTTATGCTCTCACCTGCATATTGTCCTCACCGTATTGCACTGACTCAGAGAAACCCGGTTGAGGAGAACGATGACAGGAATGTTGAATATGATAGGAGATCCTCTGTGAAGTTTTAATTTACTTGTCCATTTGAGTATCTTTCTTACCACCCATAGTTTATCAAGATGGCTACATTTATTTCATGTTCTAATTCATTCAACGAAAGCTGTGAATATTTGCCTTCAATGTTAGAGCCTGTGACTTTTATTCTCAAAGGTCTTCACAGCCTATGTAATTTAGGAAGAATAGTCAAGCTAATTCCGAAACACATTTACTGTTGTAAAAACATTATTTTGAGTTTTATTATTGTGGGTTCTGGGATATTCTAATCTTTTAGAAATTAGGGAAAACGTGTCAAAGGGGCTCTTCATGCACCCAGACAACCTAATTTCAGTGAAATGGTCTGTCTATGTAACCATGCATTAGTGTTTTGGCAGCATGGAGACCAGGATGCCACAGTAAGGTATGTAAATCTCACCTTTTTAACCCCTGCAGGGGGTTACACCTACATATATCCATATTTCCAACACTGTATTGTTTGATACACTGTAAAGTTTGATCTGGGTTTTAACATCTGTGGCCATTGGGTAATCACCAAAACATTGCTCATCTAGTGGTTGAGATATGATGGTAATATGGTTCACATACCTGTTAATGCGTGTGTTTATTTGTTAAATGTCACTGACCTGTGTGTCTAACTCTCAGCTGTTTATTTGTCTGTCTGCCTGTCTACTATTAACATAAGTAATCTAGCACTTCCTTCACTGCTCTGATCAGATGCTTCCTCTTGTTGTGTTTGGTTTAGTAAAAGCATTCACCTTGAAAGATTGTCGGACTGTTTGTTGACCTGTCTGTATTCTTGCATGCTTGTTTGTTTATCTTAGAACATACCTATTCTCAGACTATTGTCAATATGATAAATGAAATAAACCTCAGGCACTCAGGTCGATGTATTGGACACATGTTTCAATGTTTCGACCCGCTCTCAGGTCTTTATCAAGCTTGATAAAGACCTGGGTACAGATCGAAACATTGCGGTGTCCAATACATCGCCTGATTTATCAGTGAGTGCCTGAGATTTTTTCTTTTTTACTTGCTCTTATGGGATATGCTGACCCATGCTCAGTTACCACCCTGTGACTTTTATGATTGAGTGCAGTCCCTTTTCTTTTTTAAAACTCATTGTCCATAGGATGCCCTTGGATCTCCTTAGGTCTTGGTGAGCAGTTTACACAGTCCTATAGACTGTAAGCTCGTTTGAGCAGCGTTCTCTTAAACCTATCGTTCCTGTAAGTTTTCTTGTAATTGTCCTATTTATAGTTAAATACCCCCTCTCAAAATATTGTAAAGCGCTACAGAATATGTTGGCACTATTTAAATGGCAATAATAATAATAGTAATTTGCCAGTTACACTTCTCATATATCAACGACTCAGGCAGAGAACTGCATGAAATGGGGATGTATTCCTTTCTTGCAGTGCTATTTCTCATTCTTGATGAAATGATGCTTTGTCTGGTAACAGAGAATTAGACAACTGTAGTTATTTTATACTTTATAGGGCTTCCTAGAGTTTGATAAATGAGCATAGGAGTCCACTGGCAGAAAAAAATGCCATCTTTGATTTGTACCGAGCTCCCACTAACAGTTTGACTCTTCCTTGTGGATCTGCTTTTGATTTTCTCCTGCTGATAGTTAAGATATTGCCATTCTTAACGCCACAAGTCAATGTTTATATCAAGCGGTATCCTGAATACAGATGTACACAGATGTTGCACGCTTGCTACGTTTTGTGACCAGGTAGCAGTGTTTGAAGATGTGAGTGAGGTCACCGGCTGTAATTGTTGATGGACATCACGTCATCTGGTCATCAGATGTGAGCTGCAGGTCCAGGATTTTTGGTTAGCTGTGGACGGGAGCCACTGAGGACTGGAAATGTCAAATGGTATCACATGGCAAAAAAAATGCTAATCACTCACCACCCATGATTATGTCTGCAAATGGAGCCTAGACAATAATTCAGTCAATGAACCGTGAAATTGCAAGTTACAGCTATATTGGCTTGTTACGTTTCACATACAGACATGTTACTTTTTGATATGTAAATTGCCATGTCACAAGTCTTTCTCCTCTCGGTCATAACATAGAGACTGGTGTGTAACTGGAGAAATTGGTTTAGATTAGAATCCCCTAATCATCGCATTTACTGAGAAGGGGTCTGGCTCCAATCATCTCACATGTGTGCAAGGCATGAATTCTGGGTACTTTACCACTTTGGTGGTATTTTCCTCTAGGCTACTATAATATTCAGAGTGAAATAATAATTATATCATTATAAAGTTAATTTCTTTAATGTCCGAATCCACACTTTATGTGTTGTTTGCTCTTTAAAGAAACACAAATAACTTAAAGAGAGCAGATAAATTAAATAATACAATCGGGGTCTCAGTAAGTTGCAGTATCTATACTTTACATTATAAGAGGTAAAATAATAAGGGAAAAGGCTCCTGACGACGGTGTGCTGACAAGCCGAAACGCACTTCCAGCTCTCTCTTTTTTTTGCTCTCACTTCACATGGTAGCACTTTAATTTAGTATGCACTAGTTTATTTGTATTTAGTTTTAGGCAGGGAGACTGGTTCAGGTAGTCATTACTGGTTAGTCCACGGTGCCGAGGTAACACAGGGATAGATTTATTTCAGTAGCCTTTTTTGGTTTATGACTATTGAGGCTCAGTTCCTCCATTTTCCTCCCTGTGATTTTTACCTTCAGCTATACCTGCCGCTAGTATACACGCTGGGAGTGTGTGGAGCTAGGGGTTCCGACATTATTTGGATTTTTAGACACATTGTGTACATTTGTACATATACCTTACAAGCTGTGTAAGTGTAATTGTCCTGCTACACTAATTTTTTACCCGCTATTCTTTCATCCTTAGAAGTATTAAAGGTAGGGCATCCTCTCTTTTTCATTGTTACTCTCTCCTAAGGGCCTTCACTGGTCCAATATTTTATTTTTTTCAATTTGTACTTATTAATACAAATTAGCAGATCTACTGGTTTAGAATGCAGCTTGGGATCACTAAACTTAATTTAGACATTAACTCAGTGGCGGATCCAGAGCCTGATCTCGGGAGGGGCACTTGTAGATTATTTAAATAAATAATCCAGACACAATAACCACTACAGCTCAGTGTAGTGGTTATAGTGCCAATAATGCCAAGACCCCCTCCCAGAGTAAGTAGTCAAACTGTTTAAGAACTGTTTGACAACTTACCTGAGGTCCTCTGGGAAATGGGCAGAGGAGCAGTGGTATGTGTGAGTGGTGCAATGTGTGAGGGGTGCAGTGTGTGTGTGTGTGAGGGGGACAGTGTATTAGCAGTGTGTGTGTGTGAAGGTTGCAGTGTGTACGTGAGGGCGGCAGTATATGTCAGGGGTGCAGTGTGTGTGTGGGTCAGTATGGGTGTGTGACAGTTACAGTGTGTGTGTGGGGCAATGTATGTGTGTGGGGGCAGTGTGTTTATGGGGGGCAGTGTGTGTATGTGGGGCAGTGTGTGTATGTGGGGGCAATGTGTTTATGGTGGGCAGGGGCAATGTGTGTGTGTATGGGGGGCAGGGGCAATGTGTGTGTGTGTGTGTGTATGGGGGCAGGGGCAATGTGTGTGTGTATGGGGGGCAGGGGCAATGTGTGTGTGTGTATGGGGGGCAGGGGTAATGTGTGTGTGTATGGGGCAGGGGCAATGTGTGTGTGTGTATGGGGGCAGGGGCAATGTGTGTGTGTGTGTGTATGGGGGGCAGGGGCAATGTGTGTGTGTGTATGGGGGCAGGGGCAATGTGTGTGTGTATGGGGGGCAGGGGCAATGTGTGTGTGTGTATGGGGGGCAGGGGTAATGTGTGTGTGTATGGGGCAGGGGCAATGTGTGTGTGTGTATGGGGGCAGGGGCAATGTGTGTGTGTGTGTGTGTGTATGGGGGGCAGGGGCAATGTGTGTGTATGGGGGGCAGGGGCAATGTGTGTGTGTGTATGGGGGCAGGGGCAATGTGTGTGTGTGTATGGGGGGCAGGGGCAATGTGTGTGTGTGTATGGGGGGCAGGGGCAATGTGTGTGTGTGTGTGTATGGGGGACAGGGGCAATGTGTGTGTGTGTGTATGGGGGGCAGGGGCAATGTGTGTGTGTGTGTGTGTGTGTGTGTATGGGGGGCAGGGGCAATGTGTGTGTGTGTGTATGGGGGGCAGGGGCAATGTGTGTGTGTGTGTGTGTATGGGGGGCAGGGGAAATGTGTGTGTGTGTGTATGGGGGGCAGGGGCAATGTGTGTGTGTGTATGGGGGGCAGGGGCAATGTGTGTGTGTGTGGGGGGCAGGGGCAATGTGTGTGTATGTGTGTGTGTGTGTATGGGGGGGCAGGGGCAATGTGTGTGTATGGGGGGCAGGGGCAATGTGTGTGTATATGGGGGGCAGGGGAAATGTGTGTGTATGTGTGTGTGTGTGTGTGTGTGTATGGGGGGCAGGGGCAATGTGTGTGTATGGGGGGCAGGGGCAATGTGTGTGTATGTGTGTGTGTGTGTGTATATGGGGGGCAGGGGAAATGTGTGTGTATGTGTGTGTATGGGGGGCAGGGGCAATGTGTGTGTATGTGTGTGTGTGTGTATGGGGGGCAGGGGCAATGTGTGTGTATGTGTGTGTGTGTGTATGGGGGGCAGGGGCAATGTGTGTGTATATGGGGGGCAGGGGAAATGTGTGTGTATGTGTGTGTGTGTGTGTGTATATGGGGGGCAGGGGAAATGTGTGTGTATGTGTGTGTGTGTGTGTGTGTGTGTGTATGGGGGGCAGGGGCAATGTGTGTGTAGAAGAAGGATAGGGGGGAGGGGGGGGGCTTTTTTTTTGTTTAATGTGTGTGTGTGGTTTTTTTTTACATTTAATTTAAATTAATATATAATTTATGTCCCCCCTCCCTTCTTACCTTTACTGGGAGGAGGGGGGACATCTTTCTGTCCCTGGTGGTCCCAGTGGGGATTCCCTGGTGGTCCCAGTGGTAGGAATGAACTCTAGCCCGCGCTCCAGGGCTAGAGTTCACTCTCGCGAGATTTGGAGCGTTGCCGTGGTAACCGCGGCAACGCTCCAAATCTCGCGAGAGGAGGACCCGGAGGAGCTGCTGGTAACAGCTCCCGGGTCCTCTCTCCCTCCCCTGCCGGTCGGCTGTCAGTAATGTGCCCGCGGACCGGGGAGGGAGATCACTGATCTCCCTCCCCGGTCTGCAGGCACAATGCAGGGCTGGCACTTGGGCAATGTCAGCCCTGCATTAGCCGGCAGGGGAGAATCTCGGGGGGGGGGGGGCAATTGCCCCGTTGCCCCCCCCCTGGATCCGCCACTGCATTAACTTCACTGACCATAATACATTGTATGGTTGACAGTTAGCTGCAATCTCTTAAATCAAATGTTGTCAATGTCTTGTGTTCATATTGACTTTATGGTGCCTATGACATCAGCATAGTCATCTGAAAGCTCATTCGATGAAATCCAGAATAGAATAGAAACATTCAGTAATATAAACAATTTTCCAGAACAATCTCTTACAAGTCTGTTTTAGTAGTCCAGTCCAAAAGAGTGTACTTAAAAAAAAATCTTTTTATTTGGCAGAATTAATAAAACTCTTCCCTGCCAACACCATGTATATGTAAGCTACTTTCGAGCAGGGTCCTAATCAGCATTGTATAATTGTCTAATTTATTGTTAACACATATCTTTGCTTTATTTAGTGTTGCAAAGAAATGCACAACAACATAAGCCATAAAGGCCAATTTGCATTCTAAAAATAATTTTCACCTAGGAGAGAAAAATAAATCTCCCACACACACACTTTATTTTGACGTTGTAACAGTCAAGGAGGTTGAGGAGGGAGGGATCTGATGACAAGCAGAGCGGTATTGAGATTAAAGGAACACTCAAAATTTTAAAATAAATATATTTATGTTGGACTTAAACTTTGTTTACATTGCTATGGAATTGTTATTAAAAAAGGCTACAAATCTGCCAGTAATCGTGGCATGTACTGTATGTAATGGAGCCTATCCGTGGATGATGGGCATGGCTGTCACAGAGATCTCTTGTGTTTGGAGACCTCACTAGTGAGGCATCAAGAAATTTTGCCAGTTCTGGATGACACAAACTTGTATGACAGCAGTTTAAGTGGCTGCTGTACAGGCTGGTGTGAATTTAAGTGGCATGGTTAGATCTTGTGGGTGGTGCATGATAGAGATTTGGATGTCTACAAGGAAAATTGGGAGTGATAAGGAAAGCGGAAAGTTTGAAGAGCAACAATTTTTGGGAGAGTTTAAGACCTGGACCCCTTTGTGCCTGATGAAGATTGGAGTCTCGGCATGGAAACAGACAACCAGGGTTTGGTGCAGGGTAACTACACACCCCCTGGTGTTGAGCACCAGGGTTTTTGCGGCCACATACCAGAGCCCTGATGCAGCTTAAGCGGAAGCCAGGAGCTAGATGATATGCTGATATGTATCCAGTACTAGAAACAAGGCAAGACTAGAACAGGCACCAAACAAGATAACAAGACAAGACTAGGAAAACCCAGAGCCGGAGCAGGACAGAAAGGAGAAACCCAGAACATGTACACAATACATGAAGGAAACATGAACAGGACACGGACATGGCAGGACAGAACAGGACTGTACATGAACTGGGAATACAAGACAAAATAAAACAAGAAAAGAGATACAAGGCAAAACAAGAGGAGACATAACTAAGTACTATATATGTAATAAACATTGGAGATTTAGACATACATAAATTGCCAAGCTGTATGCAGTCCACCACTGAGTCAAAGTACTCCAAGTACGGTGAGTCCTAACTGCCTAGATATGCATGACTAAATACACAACAATAAAACACACAAACAAACCTGCAAAGAAAGGAGCCGAGGAAATGAGACCACTGCTTGCAGGAACAGACGAAACAAAAAGGATTAATGGCAAAGGAATGGGTGTGGCAACAAAAAACAAACATTTGAAAAAATCCAAGAGACTGGGAATTCCAGGAACAGAATAAAGGAATTAACCCAGAAAACCCAGCATAGAACTGAAAACCAGAAAAAACAAGAAAAACTAAACAAGAATTGTAAAAAGAGTACTGGATACCAGAAGCCAAAGCCAGACATCTGCGCAGAATTGAACAGGACATGACAGAAGGCAAAGAAATTATGGATTTAGATCTGAGAGGCAAAGGGTAGGATATATGAAGAAAAATGGGTAACCAAGTAGTAAATGGAGAGTTTTAAGGTTCTGGAAGGGTTTTAGGGTGTGGGATTTTTGACTATAGGGAATGTATCAAGGTCCTGCTTGCTGAGATTCTGTAAAGTATGTAACAATGTAAGCATAAATGTAAGGGTTCTGTAATAGGCAGCGAAAAATAGAAACAGGAGCTAAGCGGACATGGCCTGTAACTTTCAAATAGCTGCATTAAAAAAAGAATTCTCCAGACCAGCTCAGATTATCTGCCTGTTCGCTTGAAAATATGCAAATCAGCTGCAAAGTTTAGTGATAAAACATGTAAACATTCATAAATGTATTGAGAGATATTAAAGCAGAGATCAAAGTAAATTGACACAACTAGCATGAAGCGCTACTTGTTCCTGTTTATTTATGTAATTCTACCACTGCTTGAAAATTGTATTTTGCAACCAAAAGTGGAAACGTTAAATTAGTATTGCGTAAAAATGAAATGTAACATATATGTATTAAACACACTGAGTGAAAGGACAAATGTAGGTCAGATTACACACCTTTAATGATCAAATAAATACTCAATAAATATTATTCGGGGGATATTTAATTTCAGTAAAAGAGACCTCACACATCAGAATAATATTCTCCAAAGATACATATGACTAAGAAATCTTTTTGTTTGAGATGGAATGTCGAGCACGTTTGCAAATTGGATTTCTTTTCCTCTAAATCATTATTCTGCTATTTTCTCTATCAAACCTAGAACAACAATTCTCAATGTTTTCTTCAAGGCAAATTATCTTTCCAGATTTAAAAATAATAACTAATGAATAATTACTACAAATAATATTTTTTTTTAGTTCTTTAACAATGTTCCATAGCTTTCTTTTTACTTAAATGCACATCTGAAATCAATTATGTTCTCATTAATTTAAAGCATAGGTGTTTTATTCCCTGTCACACTTCTATATATTCTGTGTGATCCAATGATTAGTAACACACTTGAGTAAACATAGCCACACACTTGGTTACTCCACCACTTTGGATAAGATTTACCATTGAATAGTAAGTCATGATTTCAATTGTATCTTCTTGTTGATATTGTGTGTAATAGGGTATCACACCATTATTTTCAAGAAAGAAGTCTCTAATGTATGAGTGGGTCCAAGAGGTGGAAATCCTGCTTCTCATTTTTGAATCCAGAGATCTTCATATGGATCCAGTGATATTTAGATCAAGTAATTATATAAGCTATAGAAGGTATGTGACTTCACTGATATGATCTTGGAGTTTATGGCATTATCTTGGTGTTGGGCAGACTAGATGGGCCTGATGGTTCTTATCTGCCATCACATTCTATGTTTCTATGTTTCTATGTGTTATCATCAATGACGGGACAGTCTCTGCACCACGTTATGTCCCCAGTCACATAACATAACCTTGCATTGTTTGACTGTTACACACCCATACATATTGATCACCAGGCCTAGTAATTCCATCAAGATGGCTCCTAATACCTCATACACTATGGGTCCACCATCATGTTTAATAGTTGGCTGTCGGTATTGTTGGTTTGAAGACATTCTTTAGTTTTCTATTAATGAAAGTGTCTCCAGAATTAGAAAATAGAATGAAAGATGACTCCTCAGCTTATATACTTTTTTTTTGCTAAATGATTCACTTTACGAGCTCTTCAGACCATGAAAGATGGCTTTTCCGGAAAGTTACAGATCACAGCTTCTGTGTTAATAGGATCCTGTAATCCAAAATCTGCTTATCCCAAATCCCACTAACCCTAAACGGCTATAAATCTGAAAATCCACAAACCCTAACCATGAATCTCCTAGCCATACCTTCCCCAATATCACATACTCCTTAGCCTCCTGTAATCCTAATCTTAGTTTAACCTTCCCCTGCTCTAAAGTTACCCTTGAAATGTTATTAAAAGACAAATTATTTACATGGAAGTCAGTAGATAGTACCTTAAAAAATATAACAAAAAAAAAAAATATATAACAAACCTTTTACAGAATATTAAAGAGACACTATAGTCACCAGAACAATTACAGCTTAATGATATAGTGTTTACATTTCTGACCAGGGACACTTCCAGTGGCAGTCACTCAGACGGCCACTAGAGGTGCTTCTGGGGTCAGTGCATGGAGGCCCTAAACTTTCACCATAGAAATGCATTGATTCAATGGATCTCTATGAGGTGATACTGATTGGAGCAGAGTGGCGTTTTGCTGCACATGCGTTTTAGCCTATTAATGGAAAGCATTGGATTAATAAAAGATCGTTGATTCTGATGATCTCCACAAGGGAGGCGTGATGGGGGCTGGGCCAGTCCCGGTGGACCCGTGTGGAGCTGGAATAAAGGTAAGTTTTTACCCAATTTAAGGTTTGCAAGGGGAGGACGGCCACCTAAATAGTGTTTTAAACACTATAGGGTCAGGAATACACGTTTGTATTCCTGGCCCTGTAGTGTTCCTTTAATAATTTAAGTCAACTAATGACTGGTGGAGGAGGCCATAGACATCTCTCCTAAACTACTGTAAATGCCTATGCAATATTGTGACCAGATTTTGACATTTACAGGGCCTGCACTAGATTTATATTATGAGCTTGAACGAGCAAGAAGATTTTGAAAGACCTGCTCTTATGAGCCCTTGTCCATGGACTACAGTGTTCTGTTCTTGCACAAGCACAAGATGACTGCTGTGACAAGCCCAGAGATGCAAATCCTAGCAATCTAAGCTGAAAGATTGTGAGAAGCAAAGATGGAATCACAAAAAGATTCTGAGATAAAAAAAATATCGAATTATTCTGTAAATTCACACGTTTCAGAATTCAAAACACAAAGACCCCATAAGTGACAGATCGATTTAAAAATGTTTATGATTAGATCTGCATTTTTATTCCGAGCATTTATACACAGTGTCTAGAAGGAAAATGATGTACAAAAAAAGGTCATATTTTCACGAAACGTCTATTTTTGTTGTCAGCCAGTGCCAAAAGAGTTAAATATAAAACAAATGTTTAGCTGGAGAAAAATAAAATAAAATCCCCCAGCCGATGTTTTTGATGCTCATATGTTCAAAGATATTTCAAACAAACGCAGGATACAGTTTATGTGTAGATTTGTGGTACAATAACATTTTATTTTTTTACACTTTACAATCAGCGAACAACAGAGCTGCTTTATTTAAAACACATTACTGATTTTTGCCCCAAAACACAGACGCAGGCCGAGTACAGAGTGTTTGAATTAAGCTTTACAAAGATTTGTTTAAAGCAGAACTGGTGGATGAGATAGGCAAACCCTGTATACTCTCATCTATCTACATTTTCTTTGAAGGTTGAGTTAAACCATGCAGAATCATCGCATTGCAGCTAATTGCAATAGACTTTGCATCTAGAATTCTTTTTTTCCCCCTGAATTTTATACAAATATTTCCCATGACAGAGCATGCTTTGAATCACTCAAGCTTAAAAGGTTGTAAAGAAAAATAAACATATCTTCCTGGTCAAGTACTTTTTTTTTTTTTTTTTATAATATATGAAAAAAAGAAATAAGACCATTTTAGTAAGGGACAGATAACCTAAATTGTAAATGGCCAAAGTAGGCAGAATATTTGCCATTGGTAGCTGTTTTTATTATATATTATTATAATTTTTATTATAATTTTATGACATAGAATGTCACATGAGTCACATTGCTATTATTTCTACCAGTTAAAGGAACACTTTAGGCACCATAGTCACTTAAATGGCTTGAAGTGGTTATGGTGCTTTGAGTCCTCAGTGACCGGGTCTAGTGTCACTGCTGAACAGTTTACTTACGATTTAGTAGAGATTCTCTAACCGGCAGCCTGCAGCTCAGATTCCAACAGCAATACGGTAGAGGCAGAGTTATGTGCCATGTCAGTTCATACCAGGGATTGTTACAGTGATGTTGAGTGCGTATCTCCACCCAGGGCTGTCTTTAAAATTGATTTGGCCCTGGGCAAGAATTTGATGGGGCCCCCCCGAACCCCACTCCCTGACATGCAATCACGCTCTCCACTTCCCAACGCAGTAGCGGAACCATTTTCCCATGCTTGCAGAGTCGTATTTAGCACTGAGTTGTGTTTGTGTGTTTGAATGAATGCATGTTTGTGTATGGAGTATGTTTGTGTAAATGTAGGGGTGTGTTTGTATGTGGTGTTGGTGTTTGAATGCAAGCATGCATCTATGTGTAGTTTTTTTTTTGCTTGTTTTTTTAAATGCTGGGGTGTGTTTATATATATTTTTGGTGTTTATGTATTGTTGACGTTTCAATGCAGGAGTGTGTTTGTATGTAGTGTTGAAGGTTGAATGCAGGGGTGCACTTGTGTGTAGTGTTGGCGATTTGAATGATGAGATTTATGCACATGTACAAAGAGATTGCCACGCACTGAAACACATGCAGATACACAGACATAAACACTGACACTCACACTAACACACATGCAGATACAGACTGACACAGATACACACACTAACACATACAGACACACAGACACACAACCTGACACACATACATAGACATATATACAAACACTGACACATATGGATACTCAGACACACTGATGCATATACTGACACACATGCATACACAGATAAAAACACTGACTATATACAGATGCACACACAGATATACACACGCAGGTACACACACTGACAACATACAAATACATACAATGATAACATACAGATACACACACTGACACACATATAGACACGCAGATACACAACCTGACACACATGCAGATACACACAGATCACATAGAGAAACATAGATATACTAAATACAGATACACCGATATACATACTGACAACAGAGATACACACTGACAGACATACTGATACACACAGACACCCTGACAGACATACTCACACACAAACACAGACATACTGACACACATGCACAGTTTAAATTTTTACACACTGACAGACATCCTGACACACACAGAGACATACTGACATACTAAGACACACAGACATGCTGACAAACACAGACACCCTGACACACTGACAGACATACTGACAGACATACTGACACACTGACAGACATACTGATACACACAGAAATGGTGACACACACAGACACCCTGACAGACATACTCACACATATACACACATAGTAAGACACACACACACATGCAACGTTTACATTTATAAAGCCACCCTCCAGCCTACCTTATGGGTTCCCTGGGGTCCAGTGGAAGGCTGAGGTTGTTGGGAGTGTGAGGCTCCTGCACTCCAGCTCCCTCCTGACGGCCACCTCCTCCTCCATCCCGCGCGGCTTCATCTATCTTCGTTCTATCTAGAAGGAAGTGACCCACAGCAGTCACTTCCTCCCAGCCTGCTGCGGTAAAACAAGGGGGCCCGGTCGCGCTGTTAAAGGGCCCTTTTAGTGTGTGGGCTCCCGGTGCAGCCGCAGCACCAACGGGCCCAGGGGGCAAATAAAAAAATAAAAATTGGCGGACAGCGGTGCCCACGGGGTAGCTGCTCTGGGCCCCCCAGGAGTGAGTGGGCCCGGGGCAGCTGCCCCGTTTGCCCTGCTTTAAAGACGGCCGTGTCTCCACCTCTAAACATCTCATGGCAGGCTCCCATACTATGCAATAGCCTGCCTACCACCATCAGACTCTCCCCTAGTCTTCAATCGTTTAAGAAGTGCCTTAAAACAAAGCTTATGGCCTCCCAGACTAACCTCTACCTCACATACCTGTCTCTTGCTCTCTCCTAAAGGGCAGTACTTTTCTCTCTCCTCCAGCTCTGCTTCACTCCCACCTTGTTTGATTGCTATCTCCTGTACTATTGTGTTTTATACCCCACCTCCTATAGACTGTAGGCTTGTTTGAGCAGGGTGCTCTTCATCCTATTGTTCCTGTAAGTTTTTGTAATTGTCTCATTTATTGTTAAATCTCCGCCTCTTATAATATTGTAAAGCGCTATTGAATTTGTTGGCGCTATATAAATGCCAATAATAATATTAATAAAAATAATAATTTCCCTATATAATGTGTTTTTGCAGATATTTATCCAGTTGCTTTTTAACCCCTTAAGGACCAAACTTCAGGAATAAAAGGGAATTATGACATGTCACACACGTCATGTGTCCTTAAGCGGTTAAACATCTGTACAAACTCTAATAAATCACTTCCTCAGGCACATTCTTATTGTAAAAAAAAAAACCCTTTCCTTTGCCCTAGACTAAATCTCCTTTCTTCCAGTCTAAACATGTGACCTTGTATGCCACGAATAGTCCTTATTATAAATAGATTTTCGAACAATGGTTTGCATTGGCCTCAAATTTGTTTGTATAATGCTATCATATCCCCTCTTAGGTGTCATTTTTCTAAACTTAAAGGACCACTGCAGGCACCCAGACGACTTCAGCTCAATGAAGTGGTCTGAGTGCCAGGTCCCCCAAATCTTAACCCTGCAGCTGAAAACATAGCAGTTTCAGAGAAACTGCTATGTTTACATTGCAGGGTTAATCCAGCTTCTAATGGCTGTCTCCCTGACAGCCACTAGAGGCCGCTTCCTCGATTTTCAATGAGAAAATCACACTGAAATGAAGCTGGACGTCTTGACGGAGTCCAGCATCAAAACAAATCACCATAGGAAAGCATTAAGTAATGCTTTCCTATGGGCGGGTTTGAATGCGCGCTCACCTCTGGCCGCGCATGCGCATTCAGCATGTAACTGATGTCGGCAGGGGGAGGAGAGGTCACCAGCACCGAGGGAGCCCGGTGCTGGATTAAGGTAAGTGACTGAAGTGGTTTTTTTTTTTGTCAATCTTTCTTTTATTGAAGCATACAAGATGGGGTACAAAAAGAAAAAGGGAGGGAAATGTAAAAACAGTGCACAATACAGGATTAGTATATCGATATTTTCAGAGAATTACATTTCCTGAGTGACAATGCCTAATTTTTTAGGTAAGTGAACTTGTAGCGAATCTAAAGCGCGCTGTAGCTAGTGGCTGGGTCTATTCTGGTAGCATAAACAGGCTTATAGTACAGGCTTATAATACAGTCTTATAGAACAGGTGTATAAAACAAGCTTGTAAAACAGGTTTATAAAACAGGCTTATAATAGGTGAACATATCCACCTGCATTGTCGAACATAGCGATCCAGGCTTAATTAAGATAAACGAAATAAAGTAGCATAAAATAAAGTAAATGAATAATGCTTATTCCAACGAGTTAGGCTAAGTTGTATCTTTAGAACAGACAGATATTACTTAAACTCCGCTTATCATAGTACCAACGCAGGCAAAGTTACATGCTAAATGTGAAACCAGCTTGTTCTAGTAGTCATGCTTATAGGCTAAGTATACAGGTGAATCGTTTGCGGTCTGCCCCACTATAAAACAAGTGAAAATAAGTTAAGCTAGCAGCAACCATAAACATAACAAGGCGTGAGAAGTGGGTTGCAGTCGTGGCCGCCGCTGCGTGTCAGCAATTTGGAGCAGCCTTCCTTCGTGTGAGCGTGGCTTTCAGCCAACTCCTTGGAGTGGTAGTCCCTGCGTGTCCGCGTTCAGTTTATGCCATGGCACCCCTGTTCTCTCGTCATCCCTCCAGGCGACCTGTCTGAGAGGGGTAGGTGCACTGTCCTGCCGTCGGCTTGAGGGTCTGTGTGGTCCACGCTTCTTGCGTCTTCGGCCCAAGGCCGGTGCGGGCACCCACGCCTGCATTCCATTGATCCCTTCACCAGGATCGTGGGCCCCCGGGTCAGTCGTGTTGCAGACCTCCCCTGGGGTGTATGGATGGCTGTGGGGGGTTACCACCACTTGGGTCCCCGGCTTGGAAGAAGAGCCAGCATAGAGTCCAGCATTTCCCTTCCCCCGTGTAGCAAGAGGTGCGGATAGGGGTGTACCCTGCTTTAGGGTGAGCTCTGAATGAGGCGGTAAAGTAATCGCTGTAGGGGCATTTTGGGGCCTTGAGATAGTAGGGGTCAGTGTCACCTGAGGTCTGTGGTCAAGTCGCTCCCAAAAGTCCTGGCACATTGCCTCAAATCTGGCATTAAAAGAGATCAGCCACTCCTGAGTCCCCTGGCTTGCTTGTGACTGTAGCTTTTCCTGGCTGGCGGCCATCTTAGGTGTGCCTCGTGGGCCTTGCTCGGGCTGTCTGTGCGGTATTATGTTTGTGAGATTGCCGTGCATGCTGTGTGGACCGGGATAACCCCCGCCGGTCCGGGGGGGGGAGAACGGGTGGTTCGTGCATTACCCACGGTCCTCGGCTGGAGGAACGGCCGTTTCCACCCTCCGTTGGACTCGCCTGGTGTGCAGGTGTGTAGGCCGCTGGAGCTGCATCTGGCCGCGGTCCGGTGCGTTTGTCTCCATGCTCGGGTCGGAGCTCTCCCCCGTCCTTAGAGTCGGTTCGGCACCCGGCTGGGTGAGTTTTGGGGTTGGCATCCCGTTTAGTAGTACGGTAATCCGCGGCAGTTGTAGGGAGCTCACAGCAAACACGTCCGGCGGCCATGATGGTTAGGCCCCGCCCCCCGACTGAAGTGGTTTTAACACCTTCAGCCCAGCAGAAGGGGGACCCTGAGGGATGGGGGGGACCTATTTACCCTATAGTACCAGTAAAACGGGTTTGTTTTTCTGGCACTATAGAATCCCTTTAAACTTAACAGATTTAAACTTGTTAATCTTCTTTCATAACTAAAATGCTCCATTCCTTTTATTAATTTTGTAGCCCACCTCTTTGCTTTTTCTAGTTCTATATCTTCCTTTAAAACAGGTGGCAAAAATATTATGCAAAAGACGGATGGATAAATAAATAAGTAAAATATAGACCTCAATTTAATAAACATATAATTTAATATATAATAGTTTTTCAAATGATTTAATAAAATAAACTGAATCACAAACGCAGCAATCCGAAATACTTGTCCTAATGTTTAGCATTCTGATATCTAAGTGTTAACGTGACATGGATCTGGATTTTGGCTGACTATACTTACAACAATATTAGAGTATCAATTCTGTAGAATAATTAATTCTTCTTGTCCTGATGAAACCAGTGCTGTACTTTAACGATGAGCCCCCCAAAACACAGCATGTCTTTATTTTCTTATTGTCCATGTTTAATTGATGATTAGTGATGTCCCGAACTGTTCGCCAGGAACCGTTCGCCAGCGAACATAGCTTGTTCGTGGCGAACGCGGCGGGCGAACATATGCGATGGTCGGTCCGCCCCTATTCGTCATGGAGGTGGGAAGGTACGGGAGGGAGGGTCTGCTGCTGATTGGCTGGAATGTGTCAATGATGACAAATAGGGGGCGGACCGACCATCGCATATGTTCGCCCGCCGCATTCGCCACGAACAAGCTATGTTCGCCAGTGAACGGTTCCTGGCGAACAGTTCGGGACATCAATATTGATGATCATTGTCCATTGAAACATTTTGAAAATATTTAACGCGTTTCAATTTTTTATATAGTTTGTCCCATATATTACATTTGTCAGGATGTGGTATTTTATTGCGGAAACATTTTTTTTCTCTGTGTTTGTAAAATAGTCTGCCTTGAATTTCCATGATTCCATGATTCCACAAAAAGTCTGTAGTAGCAAGCCTGATTACACATTCTTTTCACTTTCACTTTGTATGGTCTATGTTGGTTCCTACGACATTGAAATCAGAGGAATGTTGATACTGTAAACATCTTCAAGAATTTTGTGTATTAGGAAATTATTTTCTTTCGGGAACAAAAAGGTCACTGTGCACATGAACAAGGTTCTTCAGACCTCTCCGATTCACAAATAGTGCAATGTGTGTCTCTGTGTAACGAAAATAACTATTACCCTTTATGAGGCAAGCGGTGGGCTTCTGGTAATGAATTATTCAAAGAACTACATGCTGCCTCGGAATAAGCTGTCCAAAGCAAATATGTTTGTAAAACCTGACCTTTAATAACTCACACACACTGTTTTTTCCTTTGTTTGTCATAGAATAAATAAATCATCTACTGAAATAAACTAGGCACCTAAATGTACTTGATTCTGGCTTACAATTAGGCCTAGTGAGCTGTTATCATGCTTTAATCCAGTTTGACCTTGACCATTTTCATCGGGGTCAAAGTCTACTTCAAGTAAAGCCACGTAAGTTGTACGTCTATGCTTCGTTTACACTTATTTTAAACCAGCATCCAGTCAGTCATTTATTTAGATTTTTTTTTTTTTTTTGCTTTCCTGGGCTCATACAACCTCTTTCCACATTTATATTATATTTTATCCCTGGATTCAAATATACATATTTTTTACATGTATCTAATGAGTGTGGTCTACTGTTTTATGTACCTCTATCCCCCAGGTGTCCCCTTTCCCCTCCTATTCCCCTATTTACTCAGTGTGTATATGTGCCTATTCCTATTTTATTTTATTTGTTTAGACATGATAAATATTGTCGATATACCATTGATTGAAATTATTATTTCTTTTCTAAGGGTGGACATTGTACATTGGATTGTGCTCAGAAATCTCATTTTTTTTTGTATTGCTGTGATACTGTTTCCTACGGCTGACAATGCTTACTATTATATTATACCCAATTAAATCATTTATAGGCAATTCAATCTGAGTGGGAGTCTGGTTATAGTAACTGCTAAAACTATATCAATCAATATTTCCGTGTGTCCTTCAGCCTACCATTGCTGTGTAATAACCCAATACTGCAGGTAAAAAGTGATAAATCAGAAAGATATAAAAAAAATCCCTGTTTAGTAAATATATCCCCAATGAAAACATGCATGTATTCAATTATGCATTTTTTCATAGATATTAAATCTAAAACCACCTTGCAATTCCTACAGTTCTTTTGTCTGAAGCCTTTGCAAGCCCTCCCCTTTTAACCCCGCCCATACTTTCTGTGGCCATCCAATCACAGACATCCCAATGCAGCTCACTGTGAAGTCTGTGCAAGGCAGGTGCTTTGGGTAATTGCTGCCTCTTGAGTTTAGCTCTATCGAGGAAATCTTCCAGGATGTTTATTTGATTGACAGCCGGGGGGGGGGGTGTAACAAGGTTAATTTAAAAAAGTGCAAATTTCTACTGAAATCTGCTATTTTGTAAAATGAAAACACTCCACACATAAAGCACTACAGCAAGCTTTAGGGGTCTAAAGTCTCCCATTTAAGTGGGCATACTCCCACCCTCTCTTGAGATTTCTGAGATCTCAAAGGGAATCCTTAGAAAGACTAAATACTGAAACTTTTTTAATTTTTTTAAAAAACATTCTTTGTAGGAACTGGGAGTTGAGTTACGTAGGGCGATCTTAAATTCCTTTTTTATATTCTATACAGTATCCATGGCTGTGCTTATAGATTTGATAACAATAGGGACAGACCAGTGTTATTTTTCATTCTTTTTGTATATTATTCTTCTTGATTTGTATTATTAATTGTTCCATTCAATGTCTCGAGGACAAACAGTAGCAATACAATGTTTTATGCTATTCATCACTCTAGAAACTATGAATCAGCAAAATAAAAACCATGACACCTCTAAATGTTACATATCAAATACTAAGATGCAAAAAGCTGAATTTATTCTTTATCAATAACATTAGGTATTGCACGTATAGAATAGTTCAATGTAAAACTGACAGAGTATATCAGAGAAGGATAAAGATCCCATGGTGCCCTATGCTGGTGCCAGCTTTCTCTAGGCAAGGTATCAGTTTGGGGACCCCCTTCGTTCTTTATAAGGTAAGGTTCTGTCAAAGGTAACCTTATTGTTAATCGGGCTCTGAAGTATATAAAGGTGAAATGATAAATCTGATATTTAAGTTCTTTATGTTATCATTTTGCAACTGTCCCTAGTCTAATACTATCCTTACCTTTTTGTGTCACTTTACCCCACTCCCTCTAGCATGTGAGCTCATTGAGCAGGGCCCTCAATCCCTCTGCTCCTGTGTGTCCAACTTGTCTGGTTACAACTACATGTCTGTTCGTCCACCCATTGTAAAGCGCTGCAGAATTTGATGGCGCTATATAAATAATAACATAATAATAATAATAATAATAATAATAATAAAACGGTATTTATCAGCACACTCGAGCCGAACGATGCATGTTATATTGAATATTTCCGTAATTTCAGCATTATTATTTAAAAATCACAAGACTTGAAATCTTAGCACGTACAGTACAATAAAACACTTCATCCCATAAAGAACACATGTAATGTTTCTTACGGTGGCTTTGTATTAAAATAGTTATAGCAAATCTATAACCGTAAAGTAGACCGTAATATAAATATACAATAAATATACATTCCATCACTTCAATGCTGTGCAATGCTGGCAAGTTTTCATATCCTGACTGATTTAGTCATTTTTCCAATATTAAAGTACAAAAGGAAAGGTAAGTAAGAAAACATCTGTTTGTGTGTATTGTTCTATGAATGTAATGTATGTGTAACCCTGTGAATTCCTGAAATTATACAAAAATAGCGAGAGACCAACAGCGAAACGAGACACGGAGAAAGGGATATTGTGTTATACCTGTAACTCTGAAAGCCACACATTTTGCTAACTGCTGGATTTACTTATACCTCTGTGTGAAAAAGTTAAAGGAACTAATTTAGACTTAAAAAGTTAAAACGAGCCAATCAGGGTAAATAGAGGTCAGAGTAAATGTAACAGGGTAGATCGGGGGGCAAGCAGTAGTAACAGTAAGTAGGATGGATATTGGAATTCTAAATGTATTTATTTATTACTGGCATTTATAAAGCACCAACATATTCCGTAGCGCTGTACAATTAGGGGAGAACGTACAATATACAAAAGAGGGGCCTGCGTGTGAGCTGAGATCTAACCTTTGAAGATCTTTTATACAATGTGCTTAGTTATAGCTCATGAGCTTACAATCTATATACTATGCACATCAGAGTTGTACTGAATATACCTGGGTTAAATATTATAAGCCTTGACTGGTCTTTACTAAACAAACAAAAGCTGCAGAGTTAGCATGAAATGTATTGGGTACTATGCATCGCTAAGACAATTATTTGGGCTGAGAGCTCTTGAAATGATTCAGTTTAGGTAGCATTACTTACCATAAAACGCGTCAGTATAAAGTGCTAACTAGAACACATGAAGAGGATACAACGACGAGAGTTATTCAGGATTACTATGACAGAGTTAAGATAAAGTTTTTAAATCTGGACTAAGAAATGTTTTATTGCTATTTATGAGTGGATGTTTCATGCAAATTCTCACATTCTCATGCAAATGATTTCTAAAAGGGTCGTCAGCCCATTTATTTTTATTTTTTTAAATTCTTTATTTTTGGCAGTGCAGCAGAGTAGGTACATAATTTGGTAATAGCATGGTGAAAATACATTAGCATCAGATAATATACAGTAATGGTTTGTACAAAGTATTGAAGTATGCTGCACTGTTATTTTATAGGTAAAGTAGTATAAAGCAAACATTATGAACACGTTAGTAACATATCTCAGTTAGCGCGGCAGTTAGGTACATTCTTTCTATTTGTCGGGTCCACTGAGACTATAGCTGCAGACAGCGCTGTATCTGCTGCAGCGATAACTCAACTTAGTTAATAAAAAGGTAAAGAAAAAACATCAAGGTAGTAACGGGCATATATAAGTATCATACGTTTTGGATAAAAATATGTGTTAGTGTGAACAGACTAGGTGTCCGACCGTGGCATCCTATATGAGTGTGTAGTCAGGGTAGGGTTAAAAATGTGTGTCCTCACATAGGGGGTCTACCCCCGCGTTGCTGTCTGGAGCTTATGCTTGCCCGAAAGGGCTCATCTGAGTATCGGTGGGGGGGGGGGGGGAGGGAAAGGGGGAACGGGGAAGGGTATCATTAAGGTCAGCCTCAGGGTAGTGTCGGGAACGAGCCGTAAACACAAACATCAAAAACTAAAACAAGTCTAAATGATTGTGGGAGTCCGAAACAACGGATAGTATGGTTTTCACTGAAGGTGGGTCAGTGGGTCAGGATACAGTCTCAAATAACTCAGGTCGGTAGACTGGCCGGTGCTTGTCTCGGAGTTTCCCTCGGGGTGAACACTTTTATGGTAGCCGGGTTGATTTTGGACAGACCTGACCTTTGTTCGGGTGCGGCCTGGATTATACCCGTGGAAGTTAGGAGTGCAGCCAGTTCTTGGTAGCTCTGTGCTTTGTGTGATATCCCATTGTAGGTAAACAATATCGCTCTCGGGTTCCCCCATCGGTAGGGCAGTTCTCTTGCGCGGAGGTGGAGCAGTAACGGCTGCATTGTTTTCCGCCAGATAAGCGTGTTTTTGGTAATGTCCTGGAAGAAAGACAGGTTGTTGCCCTCAAACGAGAAGGGAGTCTTTCCCCTCAGTGCAGACAGGAGTGCTGCTTTGTCCGACATACCCTGAAAACGCAGGATGAGGTCTGCTGTAGCGTTTGCTGGAGCTCGGGTCGGCTTCGGCAGTCGGAACATTCCGTCAAGCCACAGGGACTTTGCCTGTTTCGGCGGGAGCAGAACGCCCAAGAGTCGCCTGATGTAGTGGGGTAGCTCAGTGAGGCTGATTGAGTCGGGTACTCCCCTTACTTTTAGGTTGTGTCGCCTCCTTTGGTCCTCCATGACATCCAAGCGGTCTGCTGTAACCTGTTGCTGTGTCACCAGGTCAGCCATCTGCTTTTCCACCTTTGTCAATCTGGAGTCCTGGTTGCTCGCATTAGTCTCCAGCTGGGTGATTTTCGTCTTTGCCCCTTCTATGGCCGCTTTATAGCCGGCCATGTCGGCAGAAAGGTCCTTTCTCAGCTCAGCCAGCATCTCCTTAAGTTGGCTCACTGTGACCGGGTCTCCGGGTGTTTTGGACCCCGTGTTGCGGCTTGGACGCTGCCTCCATGAGGTCCGAGTCAAAGTCGCCCGATGAGTAAGATGCAATATCCTCCTCCAGCGCCATCTTGGGCCATGCGGCCTGTTGTGTGTTCCGCAGCATTTCGCCAATATCCCGTCCGGGAGGGCTTTTGTCGGCCTTTGTCTTTTTGGACTTTCTGCCCATGTTCCACCTTGCTTCCGTGGTCGGGTTTACGGGTATTTTACCGGTAATTTTCCCCGTTTAGAGTCAGTGAAAGTTATTTGGAGTCGGAGCTCACAGAGATGCGTCCGCTCCGTTGCGCTGCTGGCTCCGCCCCCCGTCAGCCCATTTATTTAAATTCTCTCTTGACAATAGTTTTTTGCTCTCCTTAAGCTTAAAGGGTAATCCAGACGTGGCCCCTTTGTTCAAGGTGCCTAGAGGGATATTGGCCATACCTCACTGATGAAGCCTAACAAGGTTGAAACGATCCTCTGGGGTTGCTGTATCTCTCATGCAAAGAGAGACAGCCTGTATTTTGGATCTGTTCTGCCCTTTTGGGTGGAATCAGTCTGATATGCATGTCCTGTAATGGCACAAGATGAGCTAAAACCAGCTTGAGAACTGAGCGGGGATCCACCGAAGGGCAGGCTAATTGAGCTGTTGTCCGTTCTCAGCACTCTCTTGACACTTGTTTTTTGCTCCCATGTATTTGAATTGCTTTAAAGTATGAAATTTAAAAGTTCTAAAGTAATCACTAGGTTTTTGCATTTGGTTTCAGACGCATCGTGATTTGTCATAAATCATAAGTAGAGTTGAGTGAACCCGGACTGTAAAGTTCGGGTTCGTACCTAACATTACGGTTTTTGGACCCTGGACCCGAACACGGACATTTCACTGTGTGCTCGGGTTCGGTGTTTGGCGATTTAATGAAGCGTTTTGAAAAGCTGCAGAGCAGCCAATCAACAAGCGTTTGACTCGTGTACCCTTAGAAGCCATCACAGCCTAATGGCATGGCTGTGATTGGCCAGTGCAGCATGTAAGCTATCATGTGAGCTATCTACCAAAACAAAAAAATAACCCCTACTTACCCCCCTCATCCTAAAAATAATGAGGGGGGACCATAAGCTAGATACCTGTAAAAAAAATAAAAAAATTAAACTTACCATTTGATATCTTCTTTCTTCTAAAATCTTATTTTTTCAGCCCAAAAAAAGGGCAAATAAAAATCCATAATAACCGACGCAAAAAAATCCATGTTCACCTGGAGGGCTCTGCGCAGACTGACCTCTGAAGGGCGGGGAAGGCTTATAAAGCCTTTCCCCACCCTGCAATTAGGCTCAGAGCACTCTGATTGGTGGGTTTAAGCCATCCAATCAGAGTACTCTGACAGGTAAATGAAGAGACTGACAGGTAAGTCTCTACATCTACCTGTCACAGCACTCTGATTGGTTAGCTTGAAATCCACCAATCAGAGTGCTCTGTGTCATTTTGCACAGCGTGGGAAAGTTCTTTGGGTTTTTCCCACGCTGTGTAATTTGACTCATAACAACACTCTGATTGGTGGATTGAAAGTAACCAATCAGAGAGTTATGAGTCAAATTACACAGCATGGGAAAATTCCGAAGAACTTTCCCAAACTGTACAAAATGACACAGAGCACTCTGATTGGTTAGCTTGAAATCCTACCAATCAGAGTGCTCTGTGTCATTTTGCACATCGTGGGAAAGTTCTTTGGATTTTTTTTTTAAAAAGTGCGTTGGTTATTATGAATTTTTATTTGGCCTTTTTTGGGGCTGAAAAAATAAGATTTTAGAAGAAAGAAGACATCAAATGGTAAGTTTATTTTTTATTTTTTACAGGTATCTAGCTTATGGTCCCCCCTCATTATTTTTAGGATGAGGGGGGTAGGTAGGGGTTATTTTTTTGGGTGGAGGGGGGTGACGGGGGGCAGTTACATTTTTATTTAGGGCCCCCACCCACCGCTCAGGGGTGGGGACCAGGGGGGAGGACAATAGGTCCCCCCCCTTATTCTAAATTTAGGACCCCCACCCGCCACTCAGGGGTGGGGGCAGGGGGGGAGGACAGTAGGTCCCCCCTCATTGTTATTTAGGACTCCCACCCACCGCGCAGAAGTGGGGGTAGGGGGGAGGACAGTAGGTCCCCCCTCATTGTTATTTAGGACCCCCACCCACCGCGCAGAAGTGGGGGCCGGGGGGAGGACAGTAGGTTTCCCCCCCCCTCGTTGTTATGTAGGGTCCCCACCCGCTGCCCCACCCGAACATGCAGGTGTCCGCTCAACTATAGTCATAAGAATTTCTATGACAAAATCATGAAATAAACAAAATGGACAATGAATGCGCCGTTTTATTTTATTGATGTTTTGGAGTTCTGTCTATGGCACCAGAGAAAGATATGGGATATGGTTGATGGAAACAAAGGTGATTGATCAAGTGAGAATTGACCAATAAAATAAGGAGGAGCTGCAAAATAAATGATATATTTAATAAATACGATATATAAAAATATTTTTTTTTTACTGCTCCTTGTTTTTATTCCAACTATTTGTTACTTTTTCTCAATTGATCGGTGAATGAAAGGGCACAGCAAAATATATTTATATTATGTATGTGTTCTGCAGTACACTGATTGGACAATTTTAATGCCCTTTTATGCTTTGTCTGAATCGTATAGATCGCATAGATGAAATTCGTCTGAGGAACCTCTTGTCTTTTCTTTTGCTTAACTAATGTTTATTTGATGCTGACACGGCCCTAATATGTTCCTTGTCTATCTCATAGAGTGATTCCTGTTTCTCCTCTGAGGTATCACATAAAGAGTTGATGATCTTGAACCCCTGAAAAACAGGCACATAACCTTGAAACAGAGACAGACATTTAGGTAGGTAGATAAGTAGATCGCTGCAGACACAATTCAATTTATCATTCATTTTTATACAATGTCAAATTATGTTTTTTGTCCTGTGTATTGCTTGAAAAAAACTCTTTACTCACCTTCAACGTGGATACTCACCCCCTGCTCAACAGTTCCTGCACCACCATCACCCCTACCTTCATGGGCTGCAATCTCCTTTCTGGCTCAGCACCTATTTGGACGTTGCCGTGGTTGGCATGGTCTCTCTCAAACTGACGTTGGCATAGAGTCTATGCCAATTATGTTTTATTTTATTTATGTTTTTATTTAGATATTGGCTTGTGATTTTGCAAGCACAATGTAGAGATAGTTTGAGGAGAGAAGCTGGATTCAGTTAAAGGGACGCAATAGACACCAAGACCACTTCAGTTTAATGAAGTGGTCTGGGTGCGGTGTCCCTGTTGCACTTAGTGCTGCAATGTTAAACATTGCCATTTTAGCACTAAGACAGCCTCTAGAGGCTGCCTACCAGACAGCCACTATAGACGCTTCTGGAATATTACCAGACTTTTGGTCCGATAACTGACGCTAGACGTCCTCATGCTCTACATGAGGACATCCAGCCCCAGCTATTTCCCCCTAGGAAAGCTTTGATTCAATACTTTTCTTTAGGGTGGCCTAATTAGTTCCCCCACATTGAGTGACATTGGAGGAGGCAAAGCCGTGACCCAGGGCCGAGGGACATTGACGCTGGCATCCGGTAAGTAAATAAAGGGTTTTAACCCTTAATTCACTGCAACTGGGGAAGGGGTGCAAAGGTGGGGGGAAGCAGAGGGAGCTATACTGCCAGGAATACAGCTTTGTATTCCTGGCACTATAGGATTCCTTTAAGTACAATGTACCATAACAATTACCCCTTAAGCAGCAACTGTTAATTTTTGCCCAAATGACTTCAAACAGCTGCTTTGTTTCTATCTTTGGAACTGGATTCCATTCTGTATCTAAGAGGCTTTCCATGAACGATGCAAATCAAACCTTCGCTCTATGATTTAACAGAAAGCTGCTTTACATCATGGAGTCAAACACTTTTTATTTATTTATTTCCAATAACATGGATGTTGTATGGACCCACAGGATGATATGATTTAAGAAAACATCGGTACGTTTTTCCAAATTCCACAGTTCCATTATTTTTAGAAAGCCAGGAGCTGGCTTACAACTAACCCTTGAGTTGGTATATTAATCAGTCTACTTATGTAACTTATACAACCCGTGCTTAAGACAAGGGAAGGGTCAATGACATCAGAACATTCTGTTCTATCATGAAATCATTCTTTTATTGAAATTTGACAATTCTGTGGAAACAAATTCTGCTATCTAGTCTTTATCAGAGTCTAGAGCAGGGGTAGGCATCCTTTGGCACTCCAGATCTTGTTGACATCATCTTCTATAATGCTCTTACAGCCATAATGCTAGCAAAGCATCAGGGACGATGTATTCCACAATATCTGGAGTGCCCAAAGTTTCCTACCCCTGGTCTAGAGATTATAAAAAGAGACTTACTACAAAACAATCTAATCATAAAAATGTATGATCATATAGACAAATAATAATCAGAAGTGACATTGGTATGGGAAATATCGGGATAAATCGTATTCTGCTTTTCAAGGTGTCCTTGGTCATCACAAAAGCCATATATCCAAGCAACATATGAAATTTAAACCTATTATTCTTATATATCTGCTATTCTCAGATCATTCATCAAGGGCCCATGAACAGACCATAGTTTAACGATTGCCCAGTTACTTTAAAATACTGGTAAAATAATGATAAAACCTCACCTCTGATAACAGTTGGTCAAGTAATTAAGTGGTTAACAGTAATCTCAAACCAGTACTCAAACACCACCAGTTTTATTGATAGTCCCTACGGGACCTTGGGCAATCTCAAAATCCTGGACCACTGGACTCGCCCTAAAACCAGGTAGTCAATGGTCCCTGAAGAACGTTCTAAAAAGCCAATGCTTTATAGACATCCCCAGAAGACTTGTCTATCATCTATATTGCAAGAACCAGCAACTTACTGCCATTAATTCATATTGTTCCTACAAAACAACAGTCAGTACATCCACTCCATACATTACATCCACTGGAAGTATTAGACAAGGCCTTACATAGACATAAGGTGTCCAGATATTGAATACATGGCACCTTTCATATAAGGTAAAGCTGACGGAACTCTAGGCTCTGCCATGACTTTTAACCCTGCAGTGTAGAAATTCACACCCGTGTGCCATGGACCCTCCTGGTTTGCAGTGGCAAGTAACTTTCATAGCCTGGCTAGTAGTGTAGGACTTTAAATTTTAAGCTGTGGATATATAACGCATATCTGACTGATGTTCAGTTACCAGATTAATTACACATGCAAGAAACTCAACATTAACCATTGCAGCAATAGCTGGTACAAATGAATCACAGAGTAAAAGAAGAGATACGGTGACACCTCCAAAAGGAATACATTTTTTTCTCGATTATGTTTTGCTTCCGTAAACATTGCTAATCTTAGAAGTGACTTTGTTATTCAAATTTCCAGTTATTCGTATTTGCTTTTGCTACAATATAATTTAGGTTTTAGTTCAAATTCTCATTTACGGCAACATACATAATGGTCATAGCTATCATCTTTCTATAATGCCTGTGAGGTCTAGTAAAATGTCATTCATTGATTTAGCACTTGTATATGGCAGCACTTATGTCCATTTGTTAAGTGTGTCAGCCGTGTAATCTGAGATAGCTGTAAAAAATGAAAGCGTTATAATCACTGTAAACACTACATGTATTTGTAAGCGATATTAAGATCTCTGCATTACATTATACATATCAAGATATTACATTATTTGTGTTCCTGGAAAAATAATATTTTATAGGTTGATTATGAAAAGAAAACAGTGCTTTTTTGCACTGAACAAAATTATAAACGCAACACTTGTGTTTTTGCCCCTACTTTTCATGAGCTGAACTCAAAGATCTAAGACTTTTTCTACGTACACAAAAGGCCTATTTCTCTCAAATATTGTTCACAAATCTGTCTAAATCTGGGTTAGCAAGCACTTCTCCTTTGCTGAAATAATCCATCCACCTCACAGGTGTGGCATATCAAGATGCTGATTATTGCAAAGGTGTGTCTTAGGCTGGCCACAATAAAGTGTTTCTAACCAGACGAGTTGGACACACAGGAACAGATTAAACCTTCCTGTCCTGTATCTCCTACCTTCCTGTCCTGTACCTCCATTTCAGCCCTGAGTCTCCTGACTGCCTAGTCTACCTCTGGTGACATCTCTTTTCCTCACTGGAGGAGGATTAATGTTAGGGAGTACGGGCTGAGAGGAGGACTTGGGTGCACTATTGGGAAGAAATGTGCTATGTGGGCTGAAGATAGTTGTCCAACATGCAGAAAATTGATATTGGCCAGTCTGGAAACTCTTGTTTCGAGATGTCTAATGAGGCTCTGCTGGAGTTGGACTACACCACTGCAGCAAAAGACTCAATCTATGGATGTGCAGCATTTCATTTCAGTGAACCACTGCAGACCCCAAACACCCTGACCACTTCAAGTCACTGAAATGGTCAGTGCATTGAGTTATCCATTAATGTTTGACAAGTCCAGATTAAGTTCTCATGAATGACCCTGTTTACATTTCTGCAGACCTCTCACACTTCATTTTTATAATCCATCAGGGTAGAGATGAGGAACAACTAGAATGGTGTTCATTAAAAAGCGTGTGTCCACAGGAATGTTATAGTAACCTTCTATGATGAAAGAGAAAGCCCTGTGTATTATATAGGGTTCCACCATTATGACACAGATTCCTGAGCTATCTTTAGTAGTCTAAAAAATGTGTATATAACTATTCTGCTTTTTCCATAGACCCTATTATATCTACTGTAATCTGAGGATAAATCTGGGATCAGTAACCATATTCTGCAGCGATATCAATCATCACCTAGTGAGATAGAGAGAGCATGCTGATATAATATGGTAATTGGACACAGTATTATTGGACTAGTATAGCTGGGTACGATGTCTCATTAGCCAACCTTCAAAAAAAGTGCCGAACTCGAAGCCTCTGCACACAGAGATGGCATCCTTCAGATTAGTGCACGATGAGCCCTCCAAAGGTAGACTGCAAGCACTTTGGTAATTTGCATTTTAGAATCTCAGACCCTGTGGCAGTTGATAGAAAGGTACAGTTTAGGGTTCCAGGAGAAGTTCTATTATTCTAAGATTTCGATATATTTACTGAATTTTATGCACAGTTTGAGGGGGTTTTGAATGTTCACCAGCAGTATACCAATATTACACGTGCAAATCCCATTGCCTTATGAGTAAATGTGAACTAGGGTCATTGGTTCCTATGACTTTCTGTGGAACATTTCACAATTGTGGGAATCATGTTTTTTTTTTGTTTTTTTTTTAAGCAAGCTCGAAAACAGCATTTTGCAGAACTTTGCTGGTGTTTCTACAGCAATTTCAACTCAAATATCAAACCCAGCACATGTGATTTTTACCAGCATTGACTCTATTTTATCTCAAATTTAAATAGAGAATAGTGATGAATATATAATCAAATTGCAAAATTTTGCTCAATTTTGCTTAAATAAGCAAATAAACCATAGGTAATTAAACATGTATCATATTTACAAGGAACATATTCTGACAACAAAGTTGGGATGACTGGAGAACCAGCTTGCAAAATCTTGTCACAAAATAGTTAAAATAAATCTTCATCTCTGCTGAACTACAATTTATTCAATCTCTGCTACATCTTGCTATTCGGTTGCCATGCCACCTGAAGTTTCACATTAATGATCAGACTCCTTTAAGTAACAATAGTAAATATTTAGTAATGCCTGCTTCCTTCAACAATAAAGACTGTTCCAAAGTATTTATCTGGGAAAGCACTTTTTTGTGTCTTTTTTTTTGTGTGTTTTTTGTTCAGTTAATAGAGTTAGAAAAAACAACAAAAGCAGGACAAGTCAAATTTAGTTCCAGTCACTTTAACCTGGTCACAAACAATGTGTGCCATTATTATGGGTGCTACCTTCAATAATAATAGTAATAAGTTACATTTAAACACAGAAAATATTTGAATTATTGTAGAAAGGGCACTAAGGACTTTTGTGACCTTGGCAAGTTAAAAGAACAAAGGTGCAGTATGTTATGTTAGCTGTGCCAACTGTGAACCAGGGTAAGATTCCATTGGTCATACATGCTGTCCAAACAATGAAGGAACATCAGTCACTCTGCTGGAGCAGCTCTGCATCGTTTCATAGAGGACAATGAGGCTCGCAAGAACTTCAAATGGTATTGAAAAGGCACAAAAATGTTAAAAAGTGCAAAACCGTATCAATGTTTCCAAAGGACGAGAAGCCTACATATTGCAAAAAACTGAAAAGTACAACGTAAAATATGTGGTCACCATATACATCCCAAAAGAAAGTGCAAAGTAAAATAAAGTTCAAAGAACGACACCAAGACAAAACCCATAATGTTTAGCTAATTTTGGGACGTGGGAACACACCTTAATAGATTGATTTGCGCTCCCTGTTATCTTCCATCACTGTTGTGCCAGTTTTGGTCGCCCAATACTTGACTAAAAACCATAAAACAAATTACAGAACTGTTATGCAGGCATTGTTATCAAAACTTTTTTTTATTTTTGCATAATTTTGTTAATGTTTATAACTGCCAGGTGTTAGCCTTTTCTGTGAATTTAAGGTTTTCTTTACTGATGGCCTACCTGTATCCCTCTTTTTTGACCCATTCTTGCCAATCAGTTGCATGTTCAATGGTTGGGTATTCTTATTCTGCATTGCAATGATTCCATTTATGGCCATACCATCGGTGACATTAGGAGATCGGCTGTAAGGGTTACATACTGAACTGCGAATTGTCTAATAAACCCAGACTAGAGACAGGTTGTACTAACCCAGAGACTGATTTGATCTGGTGTGATGGGGTCACACTGTCTTCCTAACACACTATAGATTTATAAATAAATATTAATTTCATTTTCAGGCAATTGAATTAGATACACAAAGTTATTCACTAAAGTGAAAATTCAAGGGGAATTCAACGTGAATTTAAAATTTAAGGTTAAAATGGCAAACTGGAAAATTTCGCGAAATCGCCTATGATTTCCATTCTGCTACTCCTTCTTTAAATTTGAAATTCACTTTGAATTCTTACTTTGGTGAATGACCCTGACAAGGTTGTTTCATGCAGATTTGCTTTGTCATGTCTCCCAAAAGAATATTTATAGGCAAAACTTAATTCTAGACGCCCCAACAATCTGAGAGCGAATGAGATTTCATTAAACCAGAAATGTTAGTTCTTGCATGTAACTAACATTGTAGAACATGCTGCACATTTCAGGAAAGGAATTTGGAACCCATAGACAATTTGATATGATCACTATAACAATAGTCCTCAATTTGTCAATTTGTTAATGGCCATGAGCTTGTTCTGTATCTTCACTTCTATATGTTTTACATTTCGCAACATATTAGTAAATTCATGAATTAATTCACCGTAAATAGGTCACATTTGGAAAGAAGGCTCCTTGACTGTTAAATAAACTGAGTTAAAGGAGAGTGTTAGCTATCTTGATATCCTGATGACTTCAGTAACGGAGGGTCATAGAAGAGTCTGTCTTCATGCTGGTATAACGGTTAGTTTAAGTTTTAACTTTCTTTGTTTTTTTTTTTTTTTAAGATAAATCTAAACAGGCTAAAATAACAGAAAGAAGAAACATTTCTGACAATTACACCTCATTTTCTTTATTTGTGCCTTAACTGTGCAAAACTGAAATGCTGAAAATTATTAAACTAGTTTGATAAATAGTGCATAAATATGTGCACATTAAATATAAATGCACAAAACAGCCCGTTTAAAGAACAGGTTGCCGTATTTTTTATAATGTCTGTACAGCCATCGTCCTAAAAAAGTTCTAATTTGTGACTGTTTTGAAGCATTTATAAAATTGACAAAAAAACTCTTATTTGATTAGTAATCTACTAGCAGTGTTAAATGCAAAAAAAAACAAAACAAATAATTTGTAATTATTTTTTCCCCATTTTTTTAATACACGAGACTCTTGTAAGAAAAAAAGCACTTAATCTATTATAACCCCCGATCTAAAGATCACAATGAGTCGTTTTGAAAGCAAACATCCTAGGGAAAGTCTATGAAATACTTAAGTATTTATAGAGTTGGAAGCAAAGCAGAACAAAGAATACAAGTGCTTTAAATACCCATGCCAAAGTCATAACTTACGCCATTTAATTTCTTCAAATCAAACATATTTACACTCATAGGAAAGGTTTATATAACAGAGTTTCAAAGAGAACTTATATCTACTTCCAAATCCCTAGTCTTTCCAAACATTTGTGCATATTTCTTTTCGTGCAATAATGTTTTGCTTCACATTCTCATCGTGCATTGAACTGATGTGAGCTCAGTTTTGGATTTCCTTTACTGAGAAAATATTTTAGGCTGTAGATTATAGGTAGCAATGTAAGCAATTTTGTTAAATTTTTTTGAGAATTGTATATACACTATAAACCAAAGACAGAAATAATCTGTACAGGTGATGTTGTCCCTGTGAATTACAGAGATTTGCTATGTTATGTCCATTAAAATAACAGGAAATGTATGCATAACTTAACCATACCCAGAACCACTTGCTTCTTAAACAGCCATATTTTGACTCAGATTTTCGCTGAAGTAGACCTCATGAAATAATTTCCTAAAATACATCATGTAAGGTTTTTTCCGTGCAGTCTGTGACCCCTCTAGATCTAATATAAACAGGTATGTGAATGAAAATGTCTAATAATTAGAGTGAACTGTAGCTGGAAATTCTTTTTTAAATAAAATGGAAATTGTCTTTGCATCGAATTCTCATTTTAGGGAAAAAAATTATATTAATGTAAAATATGAAAAACTATTCCCCTTCTATGACAACATTTTCTAATGAAAATTCTTAGCCTTCTAAGTTATGTATTTTTAGAAGTCTGAGTGAGCCGTAACTATTTTTTTTCTGTATGAATTTTGGTCACTGCGGCAGCACCTTTCTTGCATAATGTATCTCTCGGGTGTGCCCCCAATCTCTTCTCTGTGCAAACTTTTTCTAATGAAACCAAAACAAAGCAGTTGACATAATACATGATTATATAAAAATAAAGTGATAAACTTAGTTGCAAAATATCAAAAAATAAATATTCCACAGTGTGCACGGTAATGGGACCTGATTCGCCCCCACAAACAGGTTGAGGCAATAGTAGTGGGAAAACTGTATCTGGATAAAAGGGGCAAATACATGTCCCCATCATAGCTAATTCTCACGTACAGGTTTCTCAAGGGCTATACCATTCCTATGCTTCTTCCCATCAGACTTTCCCCTCGCCTCCGGTCCTTTAAGAAATCCTTTAAACCATATAGTCTTAGGATTGCTTATCATCTTTCTGAGTAAATTCTCTCATTAGAACAGCCCTCCAATTCCTACAAATATAACCAGTGTTTCAATATTCCTTTTCAATACCTCTCCTTCCCTTGAATAGTTCCTCTAAACACTACTTTTTAAACTTAGCTAGACACAGGCATCATATATATTCAACGTCTACTTTTCTTTCACTTGCTGTTCTGAGAATAAATCTACTGGAATTAGGAGACCTGGAAATTCATCTGTTACAAACTGCTATTCATCCAAATTTGGGCCGATTGGGTGATCAGTAGAATTCCCAGGTTGAAATGCAGTTGAATCACAAACAAAACGCGCAATGAATGAACAAGCACTTTTTTTTTCATTCCTGATTCTGAATTCTAACTGTGCACAAAAAAAATAGATGATTGATGGGAAAAAGTTGGATAGGAGCAGAAAAAAATATATAAATTATACATTTTAAACACATGTAATATATAAATATAGATTGTTTGTACGGCTCCTCCACTTTCTCCCTCTATTGGTTCCTTTTCCTCATGTGATCTGTGAGCCAAATGGTAAGAAAATGATGTATAAATATATATATAAAGTATTTATTTTGATTGGCCCATTTTTTAACCATTTGGTTCATCTGATTCATTTTCCCAAATCTTTTTACTTAATGAAATTCTGCTGAGCTGAACTGCCATATGGCCAGAATTCAGCCTTCTCCCAAACAAAAAAATTTAATTTTCAGCAGAAGTGATGTGGTCAAAACAATTTTTTTCAATGCGCTCAAGTCTAGTAATCAGCTATGGGAAAAATTATGAATACGCAATACACATCCTTAAAAGAGAAAGAAAATAGAAGGAAAAACAACACAAAAATAATGAAGAAACTGTCTCATAAGAAAGTGTAAATAATCCAAAATAAAAGAGTCCGATTTAATCTGTTTGCAGTAATGGGTTGAGCCCATGAGGTAAACTATTTGTAGGTTTGCTGCTTGCTTTACATGAAATCAAGGTATGTAGCTGTGTAATCCAATAGTTTGTATCATCGCAATATAGAATTACATATTGCTAGGCATTCGGTACAATCCAGAATACACGGCTGATGTTTTCACTTGGTCAGAGAAATCGAAGGTATTAAGAATGTAATAAATCACATTAATTAAATCGTTTACAGTCGACACAATTTCCATTTGAACGAAGGGTCATCAGAATTCAGTTTTTACACTAGATAAACCCATTCATCAGATTTATTGCTGTACTTTATTAAAATGTTACTACCATGCATTCTTAGAGTGTCAGATATTCAAGATTTTATTCATATGGGTTTAAATGCTGACGTCTGGATTTTTATTCACAATACAAGTAACACTGTTGATCTCACATGATCCCATCGTTTATTTTTATATATTTTTTTATTGACTATAGTAACATTAATTTAATTAAAGGGACACTATAGGCGCCCAGACCACTTCAGTTCATTGAAGTGGTCTGGGTGTATATTCCTATGTCCCTTAACCCTTGAAATGTAATTATTGCAGTTTTTAAGTAACTACAATATTTATCTTTATGTGTTAACTCCACCTCTAGTGGCTGTCTACCAGACAGCCCCTAAGGGACTTCCGGGTCGTTAGGCGACTTTTGGTCGCCTATCTGGTGCTGGACTTCCTCGCATTATGCATGAGGACATCCAGCATCACCCAAAACCCCATAGGAAAGCATAGTATTATGCTTTTCTATGGGGTTGTTCTAATGTGAACTTGGCCATTGCCGCACATGCTCATTAGGTCTCCCCCGGACTATGTCGGCGGGAAAGGAGCAAAGGCAGACTCCAAACCAGCACCGAGGGACATCGGAGCTGGACTAAGGTAAGTGACACTTCTGCACCACAGGGGGGAGAGGGGCACTACAGGGAGCTGTAGTGCCTAGGAAACAACTTTGTTTACATGGCACTATAGTGTTCCTTTAGTAAGGTACGTTTTGTTAACAGATCAAGAAAAAAATAAATGATTGTGTTTCAAGACACCATGATCCCCCCACCAACAATAAATACAATTTCAATAAATTAGTCAGGACGTTGAACCATTTTTTGTAAATGTGATGAAATGAAGATAGTTTAAGGAGTTACATCTTCACTTAGATATTTAAAATGTTGAAACTGGCTTTAAAAATTTTAATTCGAGTTTAACACCTGGCAGCAATCATTAATTTTGTAATTGCAAACATCTATCAGTTGTTGGTATCAACAATGTTAAATGTCTTAACTCTCTGGAATAAATCTGTGAATGTTGCAGGATAGGGTACATTTTTCTTCTAGTGTTTTGCCCAGAAAAGGTAAGCTCACCATTTGGCATGGCTTCAGAAGCTTCATCGGATTTCAGTGGTATTTATTTCACGGTTCAGGGTTCAAAGTTAAAACAAAAAGTACACCCAAAAAGAGGAGACCAGCCAAAGAGAGGCGGGCAATGTTTCCACAGACAAAGCACAATAACAAACCAGAAATAGAAACAATTTGTATTTAAGCTCTATGCAATTAAAATATTATAAAGCCCTTTATTGGAGAAAAAAAAAAAATACAGATAACGCCAGGGCCACAAATAGAGAAACCGAAGTTCCATAAGGACCCCCAGACAATCTTAATGCCTGGGCCCCCTGATCCAATATATACAAATACAAATATTTATTCACTAAATGTGAAATATTGGAAAACTGTCCATCGAGTTTCAATTTTAGGCCAAAATGCTAAAACACATTTGATTTGGAGAATGTTTAAAATTCATTTTTTTTGGTCTACAGCGTGCAATTCCTTTGTCAGGTTTGTGTGTATTTGTATGTGTGCATATAGTGTTAAGGGTTATGAAGGTATGTTTGTCTGTGTATATTGTGAATGCAGATAGACAGGTCTAGGAACACTGTGGATGTATTTTTGTAATTGCATAAAGTGTCACTGTGAATATATGTGTGCATTTGGTTGTAATATGTGTGTGTGCAGGGCCGCCGTGTCCATAAGTCAGCACAGGTGGCTGTGTTAGAGCGCACCGGCTCTGGGGGTGCAAGATTCGAGTGACATGGAGGGGAGAGGAACACTTAGGGGCATGGAGGGGAGAGGAACACTAAGGGATGGGGGGGGACTACTACGGGACATTGGGGAGGAGGGGGGGCAGTGGGAGAGGAACACTAAGGGACATCGAGGGGAGAGGAAAACTAAGGGACAGGGAGGGGAGAGGAACACTAACTGACATGGGGGAGGGGAACACTAAGGGATATGGAGGGGAGGGGAGAGGAACACTAAGGGATATGGGGGAGGGGAGGGGAGAGGAACACTAAGGGACATGGAGGGGAGAGGAACACTAACTGACATGGGGGGAGGGGAACACTAAGGGATATGGAGGGGAGGGGAGAGGAACACTAAGGGATATGGGGGAGGGGAGGGGAGAGGAACACTAAGGGACATGGATGGGAGAGGAAAACTAAGGGACAGGGAGGGGAGAGGAACACTAACTGACATGGGGGAGGGGAACACTAAGGGATATGGAGGGGAGGGGAGAGGAACACTAAGGGATATGGGGGGAGGGGAGGGGAGAGGAACACTAAGGGACATGGAGGGGAGGGGAGCACTAAGGGACATGGAGGGGAGAGGAACACTAAGGGACAGGGAAGGTAGAGTACCACTAAAGGACAGGGAGGACCACTGAGGGACAGGGAGATGGGGTGGGAGAAGTAGACATGGAGGTCACTAAGGGACAAGGAGGCCACTAGGAGACAGAGAGGGGGAGGAGACCACTAAGGGACAAGGAGGGGTAGCGAGAAGACTACTAAGGAACATGGGGGAGAGGAGACCACTAAGGGACAAGGGGGGAGTGGAAGAGATTACAAAGAAATGGGTGAAGGGTGAAAGAGACACACAGAAGTACCTGGTAGGGTGAGAGGCACACAGAGAGTCCTGAGCGCAGAGAAAGACACACAGAGGGACATGAGGGGGAAGAAAGACACACCGATGGGCCTGGGGGCGGGGGGAGGAGATGAGAAAGATACACAAGGGAGGTATAAGAAAGACACACAGAATAGGAAAAATAGATGATAAGTTACACTAGAGGGTGTAAGACATTTAAAAGAGGAGAAAAGAAATACAAAAGGGGGTTTAAGAGGCAGACAGGTAAAGATGCTTGTTTTTGGGTGGTGCCAAAATGCATCTTCATCTGTGTACCCAAAAATCCTTGCACCAACCCTGTGTGTGTGAATTCAATAATGCATTTGACTAAGTATTTGTAGGAATGCTTTCTTTTGCAAGTTTGCTAAATAGCCACCTGGTGTGCAATGTTTGAAAAAGCAGATTGTCTCGGTGTGTGGACCAAGGGCTGTGTAATTTGTGGAGTGTGCCAGTGAGGGTGTATTTAAAAAACATTATCAGTGTTTTTCTTTAAATGCATAGGTTTATTTCTATGGTGAGTCAGTTTGTGCTAATGCATGAATGTATTTTAGCAGTTATTTGATTTGTGTTTGTGAATGAATGCAGGTTGTTGGGTTTTTTTGTGAGCAGTGGCAATGTTTGCTCATTTTATGCTCTTGACAAAGGCGCAATATAGCGCCAAAACGTGCTACGAGCTAAGACGCTGCTGTTAGGCGATTTCTTTTATTTTTTATAGGGTTTTCTATGTAGTCTTACTACCAACAGTTAGCTTGTTGCAGGTTAGATATGGGGAGCTATAGTTATGGGCGACAAACTTCCTATTGAGACTGGGGGTGGCGTGATATTTAGCTAACGTGGAGGAAATCATCTAAGCTTTGTGTTACAGTATCTCACTAGGGAAATATACTGCATAGTTTTGATCCTAGTGGGAAGATTATCTCTTCACAGTACCCAAATAGGCTTTATGCTGTGTCTTTTATCCTAGATATCTGTTTTTACATTAAAGCTTCATTTGAATGAATAGGGTTTTTTACCCCTAACTCTCACTTCTTTACCGTTGGAGTTTTGCATTTATGAGCTAGGAAGCTTATTACTCTCCTACCTTTTCTCGCTCCTAATCTGGGATAGTATTTACCTCAAAAAAAACATTTCCTTGCGTTTATGCTCCCATACCTGCTCCAGCGGTTCTATTACAATGAATACTTGTAGATATGAAGTATACCATTAACTTGTTACTTGTGGACAAATATTTCCAACAGTAGCTTCTTTTTTCTATTTAACCACTTAGGATATTTAACATTGTAAATTCAAATAGCTACATGCAACAGCTGCACTATATTTGGATAACTTTACAGCAGCTCGAGGTGTAACATAACTAATAGGCTACTTGGGTTTCTCCTTTTTTAAGTCACCTGCACACTTTTGTATCACTATTTTCATTTAGTTTCACGTTTTATTAGTTGTCTAACATTTAGTATTGAATAAAGATGTGAACTGTGCAAATTCAATAACAATTAATACAATACAAATATATAATTAAATATTGCATATATGTACCTTTTACCTTTTAACTGAGTTGCTACCTTTTATGTGGGTAAGCTTTTGGCGGTTATAGAGAGTTGCTATCCATGTACCAGTCGGTGCTTCGGTCGTCGCTTTCCATATACCCTCTTTCAGTATTTTTTCCTCCACTGTCAATGTTTGTTAATGTTCTCTGGGTGTTGTTTGTGTGTGGGTCTATCTGTGAAATGTTTCAATGTGAGTGAGAGTGATGTCCGTGTATTGTTTGTGTACATAAAGAGCAGGATTTGTGTCATGCATGTGTGTGGAATTCTCTGTTTCCCTCTTTGAGTTTGTAATTTTCCCAGTTTTCCCACTGCACTAGCTCTTTGATCACCCCTCACTCCACCCCAACTAAACCCACGGTATTTATTTCATGTATACCACTAAGGGTTTGCCTTGTACATATCACAGGATAACACTTTTCATGTGCTGCCCATTAATATGGAAGTGTGTCCAAAAAACATGGATATTGAAATCCTAATCCTTCCTCTGATTTTTTTTCCTCTAATGTGTTTCTTTTCCTCCCTTTTTTCTGTGCATTGCCCTTATGTTTTGAAATGTACTTTAATGTCTGTTCATGGTCAGTAACAAAATTCCTTTCATAGAAGCGTGTTGCACTCTATTTTTTAGCCAGTTTTTAGACCAAGAACAAAAGGCTTCTGCTAATTGTAGTTTGATACCATAGCAGCCTTTTATGAAGAACAGTATCCAGTGCGTTAACAAAAGAAAAATCTCATCCGCAAGCCCCTGATTATTTTACTCATTTTCTCTTAGAACGCAACTAATAACATAAAGTGACATGATCTATCCTTCATAAAAATATGTTCCTACTAAAAAAAATTAATAGAAAAAATAAATAAAACCGAAAATGATTTATTACTCAATTACTTTGTCTACTTTGTACTGAAGTGTAGACATTTTTGAAGGATTTGATAAATATGTATATGGAAAATTTTCTTTTTTTCTTGTTCTTCTTTGACTGGCAGAATAATATATATGGGATCAAGATTCTTATTTTTACTAGAAATGCTTGCATTCAATGATATCACCTGTATCAATTAAAGGCAATGTTGTAGCTTGTATGTTTGTAAACTATGCTTCTCTAGTTCAGGGGTAGGCAGCGCTTTCCACTCCAGATGTTGTGGACTCCATCTCCCATGATGCTATGCCAGCATTATGTGTGCAAGAGCATTATGGGAGATGTAGTGCACAACACATGGAGTGTCAGAGGTTGCTTACCCCGCTCTAGTTCATTGATACTTCACTGAACATGCAGAATATTTCACCAACACCTACCGTGTCATTGGTAACATTGGTAACATGATGAGGCATATTGATTATGCAAATTGAAAAAGCTGAACATCTCGGTAGGATGTTAATCAGACTATAATTAACTATAATTAACATCCTCGTGTCATTTAAATTGACTAAGAAATATAGGACTAGCAGTTAGGCTAGTGGTAGCACGTTTTCTGAATCTGCTAATCCATTTATCCCTTAGTAGTTTACGCATTGACTAGAATGGATGCTTGTCTGGATCTGGGAATAGATAATAGCATTGGCCATTGCCATGAAGAAGTATTTGGGAAAACAATGAGCGCTATATTGTGTTATTTGAGATCAATTTAAAAAAAAGACATTGGTCATTTAAATCTCTGACAAACATAGCATTCTCTTGGATATACTCCCAGATCATCCAGATCTTATCTACTGAAGATTTGCCACTGATACTCATATCTGGTCGGTGTGGCCTCTGATCAAACACTTTTGAGATTATTCCATATTATGTAACAGCAACACTAATATTTTTGTTCACATGGATTTACCAATTGTAGCATACAAAAGCATTCTTACAATCCACTTAATTGATGTGCCTGATGTCTGATACAAAGTTTGTATTTCTTTCATCCTCTATTGTACTGAATTCAGGGTTGAGGAAGGAATAGGAGGCATTCATCATGCACATGGCCTGATTAAGGTTGCCCAGGGTCCTAGGCAGGATGTCAGATTGTGGTGCCGTCCTAGAGCTCTTTTTCTGTGAGTGGTTTGGATGTTGTCATGGGTGTGAGAGAGTGTGTGTAGCAGCTGGGTGTTGTGTGTGGAAGATTTTGTATGGGGGCTGGGTGAGCTGTATGGGGGCTGGGTATGCCTGTGTATGTGTAGGGGAGTGTGGCTGTGTGCTTGGTATTTGTTTGTTTTGCACTCCCCACCACATGCTTACCTACCCTGGTGGTCCAGCGGAGGATGAACAGAATCCCTGGTTGTCCAGTGGATGGTAAATTGGATACCTGGTATTCCAATGGGGTAACACCATTGTCTGTACCAATATCAGACACAAACCACTGTAAGGCTTGTGGTGCTTATTCAATGACTTTGTGCTCTGGCTGTGGTGCAATGAGTCATCGAGGTGTGCCGGAGGGTGCTCTTAAAGTGGTCTTAACCGGATAATGGTACAGACCACAACTCTGTGGGGAGACTTAGGGCTCTGCAGTAAGATATTTTTCACATGACGCCTCTACCTTATTAAGCCCTAACTCTACCGTCAGCACAGAGTTGGGAAAGTAAAATCAAAACCACATATTTGGATCCCATTTATTGTCTGAATTCATCAGCTGGCACACAATCATTGAATGTTGTATAAAGTTGCACAAAATTTATATTGTTCATGCATAAGTATAACTTTCACATTAGCAATATGCTGGGCTTGGAGCCTGGGACAGGAACTCAGGGACTCTAAGATGTTTGTGTCAAACTACTTTAAAATAGATTCACAAAGAACAGGGGTAGACCACCAGGAGCTGGTAAGCACCATAACCACTACAGCAGACTTTAACAGTTATAGTGCTCAGAGCGTCCCTTTAGGCAATTGTTTTTATTCCTCAATGTGTGTCTCGCAGTAAAACAGAGGTTTTTGTGTCCATTTTAAAATCATGTGATCACATAGTCCCATTGTGCTTTTGTTGCCCCATGTGCAAGAACATTACAAGCCTAGATTTTGATAAATTGTCTCTTCTGATGCTTGGTCACATGATCTCATTAAGGCTAACAAGCTCATTAAGCAATCAAAAGCAACTGTTTGCAGAACGTTTTGTGTATATGTGCCTTATCAACATATATGAATTGGTTTCTAAATAGTTTTGATAAATTTAAGATCTCAATTTCCCTTCTATAACCAGCCGTAATGACTATGTAAATTTTTCCTGACATCCCCAACGAGGGGCTGTTAGCAGTACAAAGCACAGCACAGCCGTCTCACTAGTTCAAGGGAATGGTGTGGTGTCATGTCAAGATTGCTCTACAAGTAAACCAATTTTCTCGACAGGATGGTAAACACAGGCCTCATTTGGAAAGCAAGATGAAAAAAGCATATGGCGATAGAACAAACATTTTTCCAAATTACGAAAGACTTTTAAGTACGTTAACTGTTTGCATGTACAACGTTACAGCCGTAACCTGAAAATGTAACTACAGTAAGTTCTCATATTTCACTCAGGCCCTTTAAGACTTTCTTTTTAAAAAATATAAAGTGTTTAACATAAACTAGATTTTTACGAAATTTTAGCATTATGGTACAGTTATCCGGTTGGAATAAGTAGCAGCTTTAATCCCTAAGGGTATTTCTTTGCTATTTTTGCACTTGTTTGTGCTCTTGCCTATATTTTGATTTTATTTGATCTTCAATAAAGTGAATGTTACATTTTTTTCACTTTTTTCACTGTTTGCTCTTTTTAGGAATCTCATTGGCAACTAAAGTGATTGTGGCGCCCTGTTATCTAATTATATTCAGTTGTGCCTTTTGAGTTATATTGAGGTTGGAGTGACCGCTAGACAGTGGCTTGCCTGTATTTTTATTCCACATCACTTGCTCCACCCACTTACCCATTTCTGTTTATATCTCAAAATACACTTATAATGCAATCATATATATGCATGATATATGTATAATATATTATACAATGCTTTAATTATTTTATAATATATTATACATATATCAGAAATAAAAGTGGGTGTGTATATATATATATATATAAGTTCCTTGCACTCAAGCTTTCAAAATCTTTTCCAATGCCAGGTGCAACGACTGGTCTCCAAGTAATCTAGATAGCAATGAAGTTGGCTGCACTCTGGTCTTTAAAACTCAAATCCTTTGGTAAATCAAAATTAAAATGATCAATGTTTCAGTCCCTCCTGGGACTTTCCTCAGAATCAAAACACACAATACAATATATACAGGTATATATTTCAGCAGGCTGTACCTCGTATGTATTGTGTATTTTGATCCTGAGGAAAGTCCCAGGAGAGACTGAAACATCGATCATTTTAATGAGTGCAGCCAATTTAATTTCTATCTATCTATCTATCTATCTATATGTACACACACATTCTACATGTATATTTAATTATTAATTTTACATAATTATTTGATTTTATTAATAAAAATTTGAGGGTCCTGCCCGACAACCCAGGCTGACAGTCCAGAGAATTTATTGGCAAGCCCTATATTTAACCCCGTAACTTTCCAAAACACCTTAAAACCTTTACATGGGGGGTATTGTTATACTCAGAAGACTTCGCTGAACACATATATAAGTGTTTTAAAAAGTAAAAATTATCACGACGATGATATCACCAGTAAAAGTGCAGATTTGTTTAAAAAGATGCAAACAACAACCAAAAATGCAAAATTTGGCTAGCGTTTGTGACTAAGTGGCTACTACAAAAGACTGGAAATACCCAATTTTGAATACCCTGGGTTGTTTATATTTGAAAATGGTATGCCATGATGAGGTTAATTCACATTCCTGGGCTACCATATGGTCTCAAAAGGCAACATAGACCCAGCAAGCCAATCTGGCAAACTGAATTGGGCAAGCCCTATATTGACCCTGTAACTTTCTAAAACACCATAAAACCTGTACATGGGGTGTATTGTTATACTTGGGAGACTTCCCTGAATACAAATATGAGTTTTTCAAAACAGTCAAACCTATCACGATGATGATATCTCCAGTAAAAGTGCAGTTTTTGTGTAAAAAAATGCAAAAAACAAATATGAAAGCTTAATTTGGCTTGCGTTTGTGGCTAAGTGGCTACTACAAAAGACTGGACATACCCCATTTTGAATACCCTGGGTTATCTACTTTTTCAAATGGTATTTCATGGTGGGGTTAATTTTCATTTCTGGGGTGCCATACCGTCTCAAAGGCAACATAGCCAATCTGGCAAATAGCAATTTTAAAAAACAGAAATTGGCAAATCTTATGTTTGACCCTGTAACTTTCCAAATCACCATAAAAACTATACTTGAGGGGTACTGTTGTACTCGTGAGACAATACTCTACACAAATATGAGTGTTTTAGAGCAGTAAAATCTATTATATTGATAATATCATCTGTGAAATGGTAGTTTATGTGTAAAAAATGCAAAAAAACTAATTTAAACGCTAATTTTGCCCAGGGTTTGTGACTAAGTGGCTACTAAAAGAGTGGACATACCCCATTTTGAATACCGTTGGTTGTCTTCTTTTATAAATGGTATGCCATGATGGAGTTAATTCTCATTCCTGGGCTGCCATACGGTCTCAAAGGCAACATAGACCCAGCAAACCAATGTGACAAATTTCAATGTGCGCACATGGAATAGGGGAAAGCCCTACATTTGACTCCTTTAAGTTTCCAAAAAAACATAAAACCTGTACATTGTGGGTACTGTTGTACTCATGAGATATTGCTGAATACAAATATGTGTATTTTATTTCAGTAAAATCCAACAGTATTATGACATTCACAGTTAAAATGCCATGCAGAACTTGAAACAAAACATTTCTTAATTTCTCATACTATTTTAGATTTTATTCATATTAAATTATGTTTCATATATATATATATATATATATGAAACATGGGGGGATGGTTGCACTCACCTGAACAAAAGTAAAAAAAAAAAAAAAAAAAGGGGGGGGAGAGGGGGTAGTGGAGAAGGGTATCTCCATTAGCTATCTCATGCTGTCTGCAAGTCTAGATTTACCATCAAACAGGAGTCAAAGCTAAGGTCTATCTAGAAGCATCTGAAAGTCAGCTATTTTGATAGTTGGTATCCATTGTGTCCAAATTGCTGTGTATGTCTCAATACAGCCCAATGTGCTGACAATAAGCTCCTTCATCATCCCAAGGTCCTCCATTCCAGCTCCTTGATGGTTTGTGAAGTATTCAGCCCCTATTTCCAAGTATTTGACAAAATTTACAGAATAGTAACAGAACAGTGGTAGCTATTTTTGGCACTGCGGATGTTTTGGGACTGCATATTCCACACAATCAAGCTGGCATTTAGCCTCTGATATATATTCAGTGCCATGTCTGGCTATCACTGTATTAGGAAGCTCAACATTGAGCCCAGATTATTATACACAGTCATTGATTCTTCAAATGCATAAGAACATGTCCCCATTAACCCCAGTAATATAAATTTAATTTAGGGTAAAAAAAAATCAATTATCGTAGGGATTTCTAAAAAAATATATAACGGTGTGCTTAATAATCATTAAAACATTCTACAGCATACGTTTTTATATGAAGAAAAAAATCCTTTAAGCGCTTAAATGGAATTCCCCAAATGGCGTAACCACTTTGAAACTGCCTACAATGCCTGGGAATAATCAAGATCATTTTTATGATCTGCTTCTCTAGCGATAGAAGAATATAATCTGGAACTCTAATGGGTTCGATCCCATCAGAGGTTTAACTATGTTTAAGTTGCCCTCTGACCTGACCCTGCCCTAACCAATAGCTTTCTGGGTACGCTAAATGACCACATCTTGCCTGTTGCTGCCAAATTAATGAGCCCATGTCATTGTTAGTTTACAGTTCACTCACAGAGCAATCAAGTGGAAAATTATTCTGCTGGGGAAACTTGCGCACATTCTCAAAGATTATGCCTCTTGTTCTTTAGAAGTCTTTAATTTTCCACCTATTTTTCCTGAGAACTCAATGAGGATCCTTCACTGATACAAAGAAAGTCAAGCTCGTTTTCCGGGTGTCTGGCCAATAGAAGTCATTAAGCATTTAATAAAAGTCATTTTATATGTACATGCATCAGGGGTTTGTCTGACTGTGGTTCGTATTCAATGTAATATTTTGGAAATTCTTCAAACATGTTGCACAGAATGTTTTAATTCTATTAATTCTCTTATTTTTCATGCTATTTATTCATTCTTCAAAAGATAGAAAAGACAAAGTCTACTTTATCATACTTTATTGTTGAATTTAGATAAAAATAAAGATATTCTATCATCTGAAAACATGTATTACCTTCAGATATGTCCTAGATATTGCAACATAATACAGACTAAGCTACAGCACACACATAAAAAAAGAAATCTTAAATCTTATAAGGCTACTTAAAATCACCTGTCTCAGCAAACAAATATGGGAATTCAGTACCACCGTATCGCCATATTGTGCTAAGCCCACCACTGCTTCACAGTATGCTAATATCGGTGGGTCCTACACTAATTCCAACATGGGAGACAAATAAATTAGCACTAGTGCTAAATCAGCTAAAGTGTATTCATTCATCTATTAACCAGCTTCAGAGACCCCTTTGGAGGTGACTACAGGTATATATTTGAGGAGTTTTGGGATAGTAATGTCACTTTTATTATAATTTTCATTGAGCAGATATATAATTTGCATTGTGACTATATTCATCCAAGCACTATCACTTTAATTGCTTAGTTTTGACACTGGTTTTAATTGCTTTTATCACATTATTTTTGCATTTACATACTCGCAATGCTCTTGCAATAGATTAATTAAATACACTTCAGCTTATTTAGCACTAGCACTTTTTAATTTGTCTCCCACATTTGGAATTAGTGTAGGACCCACCGATACTGGGATACTGTGAAGTAGTGGTGGGCTTAACACAATATATGATGTAGCCAAATCTAAAAATAAAAATAGGTTTGATCTTTTTAGCGTTTTTATCATCTGTTGCACTATCTACTCTTTCAAAAACCCCACAGAGAATTGTTGCATTATTTCTTTTAACTACTTAATCATAAAAGACAATTATGAATTCATTTGTCTACAAAACAAATACATTCAGAAGAACTTTAACACAAGTTTTACCCAGTGTTCCCGTTTATAAACAACTGGATTAAATAATTAACTATGGCCCAATAAGCTAAACTATAATGTATGATGGCTTTTTTTTTTTAAACTGATTAGTTCTAAAAGATGTAGCCATAGAGCTAAAACCAATGGAAAAGAAGAGTTTGATTTTGGAATATCCATCACATTAGCTCTTTAAGTTAGATTGATATATATATATATATATATATATATATATATATATATATATATATATATATAAGTTAAGCAACATTTCTGTCTTTGATAACTGTCATCATGCTATGTCTATCCAAATGTGTATTAGAAGGGGTTATACAGTACAAAATGTGTCTGTTAACAAATTAACATACAATGCAAATATATAGAATATATATTTAAATCAATAAAAAACTAACTTGATTTTGATGGAAAAAATAAAGTAAAATATGATAGCTTATTAGAAAAACAGAAGTGTATATCACTCAATAAAAAGTTCTAAGATATTACCTATTGTTTTAAAATATTTATTTTGTTTTTAACTTCCCGTACTACTATAGATCCTAGCAGATCATGGTTGTATTTCTTAAAACCTTGTCATCACATTCTGATTCGGAGCCACAACACATTATTATCAATGACAGAGACAAACATTTTATTATTTTATTTATATCTAAGATAAAACAGCCATCGACTCGTACCTGGAGAAAGAGATAAAAAGAACCTGAGTTGTAAATTATAGAGGGAGACCATGTCGAAATACTACAAAGTTCAATGAATCCCCTGAGGATCTTCGATGAAAAACAGATCTGTGTTGTTTATTGTAGAATATGTGCGTAATGTTAAATATAATGTTGATGTTGAGCAGGACCTAAATAAATGTTCAGTAGATCTGAAACAATTGTGTTTGGAATACTCCTTATATGAGATTTCCAGAAGTGCTTTGGAGATTTATATTTGGAGACGGGGTTGAACAGGATACGACCGGAAGATGATATGACAAAATAAAGACTGATGTCAACATATGACTGGATGACTGCCACATTAGGGTAGAGAACCAGAAGATTACAATGTTGACCTGCAGTTTTATGCATTGGGGCAGGAAAGAGTTTACAACTGGAACAGTAACACCCAATAACATAGAAACATAGAATATGACGGCAGATAAGAACCATTCGGCCCATCTACTCTGCCCAATTTTCTAAATACTTTCATTAGTCCCTGGCCTTATCTTATAGTTAGGATAGCCTTATCCCTATCCCACGCATGCTTAAACTCCTTTACTTTGTTAACCTCTACCACCTCAGCTGGAAGGCTATTCCATGCATCAACTACCCTCTCAGTAAAGTAATACTTCCGGATATTATTTTTAAACCTTTGCCACTCTAATTTCAGACTATGTCCTCTTGTTGTGGTAGTTTTTCTTCTTTTAAATATAGTCTCCTCCTTTACTGTGTTGATTCCCTTTATGTATTTAAATGTTTCTCTAATAACCCCCCTGTCTCGTCTTCCCTACAAGCTATACATGTTAAGATCCTTTAACCTTTCCTGGTAAGTTTCATCCTGCAATCCATGAACCAGTTTAGTAGCCCTTTTCTGAACTCTCTCTAAGGTATCAATATACTTCTGGTGATACGGTCTCCAGTACAGCGTACAATACTCCAAGTGAGGTCTCACCAGTGTTCTGTACAATGGCATGAGCACTTCCCTCTTTCTACTGCTAATACCTCTCCCTATACAACCAAGCATTCTGCTAGCATTTCCTGCTGCTCTATTACATTGTCTGCCTACCTTTAAGTCATCTGAAATAATTACCCTTAAATCCCTTTCCTCAGATGTTGAGGTTGGGACTCTATCAAATAATCTGTACTCTGTCCTTGGGTTTTTACGTCCAAGATGCATTATCTTGCACTTATCCACATTAAATGTCAGTTGCCACAACTCTGACCATTTTTCTAGTTTACCTAAATGATTTGCCATTTGGCTTATCCCTCCTGGAACATCAACCCTGTTACATCTCTTAGTATCATCAGCAAAAAGACATACCTTACCATCAAGACCTTCTGCAATATCACTAATAAAAATATTACAGAGAATGGGTCCAATTACAGATCCCTGAGGTATCCCACTGGTAACTAGACCTTGGTTCGAATATACTCCATTGACTACAACGCTCTGTTGCCTGTCACTCACCCACTGCCTTACCCATTCAACAATATTGGAATCCAAACTTAAAGATTGCAGTTTATTGATAAGCCTTCTATGTGCAACAGTGTCAAAAGCCTTACTGAAATCTAGCTAAGAAATATCTACTGCACCACCGCGATCTATTATTTTAGTTACCCAATCAAAAAAATCAATAAGATTAGTTTGGCATGATCTCCCTGAAGTAAACCCATGTTGTCTCTGATCTTGAAATCCATATGTTTTTAGATGTTCAACAATCCTATCCTTTAACATGGTTTCCATTACTTTCCCCACTACTGAAGTAAGGCTTACTGGCCTATAGTTGCCCGACTCCTCCCTACTACCTGTTGCGGTCACCGGCCCGCCGAGCCTCACGGTCGTGCCCGACCGGCACGACTGCTCCGACTACACGAGCTTACCTGCTCGTCGGCGAGCCGGGAACCGCGCACGTAGTTCTTCCGGGCATCGCGCCCAGATCCAAGATGGCGCCGACCGCGTGGTCGCGTCTATTGCTAGCCTCGCCCCCGAGAATTATACCAACGTGTGCGTGACGTCACGACGTCAACGCACACGCACGTTTTGGGGTCAGAGGTCGCCCTCTGACCAATCATAGCCTAGAGAGGGGTATTTAAACCCTTAGCTTTCCCCATTACTTTGCCATGTCGTGGTTTCAGTTTCCTGGTTTCCTGAAAGTGCTATTCTCGTGTTTCTGATTTTCCTGGTATCCTGATCCTTGGCGTTTCCCTGGTTATTCTGATCTCTGGTTTCCCTGACTTGGCTTGTTTATCGGTATTGAGTATTTTCTGGCTTCCTTGACCTCGGCTTTCCCTTTGACCATTCTCTGTCTCTAGCGTATTAGTCCGGCCATTCTAAGGACCGGTTTACGCTCTTTCCTATTATTTTCCTTTTCTTACTTATGTATATGTTTACATAGTTTCTGCGTGCTGGACCACATTACTAGTCGTGACATTACGACATGGCCATGGATCCTGCAGAACTATGCAAGCATATGATCGCATGTGAGAGTAGGGTGGAGGATATGGACCACAGGTTAGACCAATTTGCCCAGGCATTTCAAACCTTGCTCCAGAGGACTGCCTATTTAGAGGTCCCTCCGGTACCACCTGTGGTTCCGCCACCTGTAGTGGTTCCCGTACCACATAAACCACCGTCCATAACCTTGTCACCGCCCCCTCGCTATGGAGGTGATTCTAAGGAATTCAGAGGTTTTTTAAACCAAATTGAATACCACTTTGAGGCCTCCCCAGGTTCATTCCCAACAGATAGATCAAAAATAGGCTATCTGATGAACCAATTAACTGGAAAAGCTTTGACCTGGGCTAACCCCTTATGGGAAAGTGGTGACGCAGTAGCCCGTGATTACAATACTTTTCTTACGGCCTTTAAAGCTACATTTGAACCTAAAGGCAGGGAGAAGAACGCTGCCAAAGCCCTTATGCGAATCAAGCAAGGCAGTCGTTCTGTAGCCGATTATGCTATAGAGTTCAGGACATTAGCGTCTGAGGTTGATTGGACCAATAGCGGTCTGGTGGCTGCTTTCTCTGAAGGTTTAGCTGAGAATATACACGATGAGACTGCAGCTAGAGACCTTCCGGTTAATCTTAACGAGTTTATTGCCTACATGATAGACATTGACAACCGGCTCAGAGAGAGAGAGAAAAACAAACAACGTAACAGACGCTCTAATTTGTCCATAGCTCCTCGTTTCTCTAACCCAGTGGTGAGTAGCCAAACGCCTCTTCCAGAACCTGAACCCATGCAATTGGGTAGTGCTAAACTCACTGAGGCAGAGAGACAACACAGACGTAACGAGGGGTTATGTATGTATTGTGGCAAGAAGGGGCATCTAAGGTCGTCATGCCCGGTTCGGCCGGAAAACTTGCACACCTAAGGCACGTACGGGGACCGACCTTAGGTGTGATGTATATGTCCCCTAAATTGATTAAGAACCGTTTCCTTATCAAAGTAACCTTATCTTTCGAGAACACTACTGTTCAATGTGAGGCTATGATTGACTCTGGGGCAGCGGAGAATTTCCTAGACAAAGAATTCTCTGCAAAACACCTCCTGTCCTTAAGACATAAAGAGAAACCTATAGAAGTCGAGGCCATTGATGGGAGGCCTCTTACCCAGCCTTTCATCACACACGAAACTCTGCCAATCACTGTTTCAGTGGGTGTTCTCCATTCTGAAGAAATGACCTTTCAAATTATCTCTTCACCTACAGTTCCGATAATACTCGGTTTCCCTTGGCTCCTTAAACACAATCCACGTTTGGATTGGATTGAAGGAGAGATTGTGAGTTGGGGTGAGAGATGCAAAGGTGTCTGCTTTAAACAAATCCCACAACCTATTGGCACCATTAATGTTCCTGTTACACCTCCCTTGACCACACAAATTCCACAACAGTATATGGATTTGAAAGAGGTATTTAACAAGGTCCAGTCAGAAGGGTTACCTCCTCATAGACCTTATGACTGTACTATAAACTTATTACCAGGGACTATGCCTCCCAAGGGAGGAATCTATGCCTTGTCCCCCCAGGAAAATCTTTGTTTAGAGGAATACATTAAGGAGGCTCTCAGAAAGGGTCATATCCGTAGGTCCTCCTCACCAGCCGGGGCTGGATTCTTCTTTGTCTCTAAAAAAGAAGGAGACCTACGCCCTTGTATTGATTATAGGGGTTTGAATAGGATTACCATTAAAAACGCCTACCCTATTCCCCTTATATCAGAGCTATTCGACAGATTGAAGGGAGCTCGAGTCTTTACCAAGCTCGATCTCCGAAGTGCATACAATCTAGTCAGGATTAAGGACGGTCACGAATGGAAGACCGCATTTAACACCAGAATGGGACATTACGAATACCTGGTTATGCCGTTTGGATTATGTAACGCTCCAGCGGTATTCCAGGATTTTATTAACGATGTCCTAAGAGAGTACCTTCACATGTTCGTTCTAGTGTATTTGGACGACATTCTCATCTATTCCCCAGACCTAGAGACACATCACGAACATGTGAGAATTGTACTGAAAACCCTGTTACAAAACGGCCTTTACTGTAAACTGGAGAAATGCCAGTTTGACCAAACGGAGATACAATTCCTTGGATACGTTATATCTCCGTCTGGTTTCCAGATGGATCCTCGTAAACTGGAGGCAGTCTTACAGTGGCCATTACCCAAGGGCCTTAAAGCTACTCAACGCTTTATAGGTTTTGCAAATTACTACCGCAAATTCATAAGGGGATTTTCCTCCGTGATTTCCCCTATAACCAATTTAACAAAAAAAGGAACAAATTGTATATCTTGGCCCAAAGAAGCAAGAGAGGCATTTGAACAATTAAAATTTTTATTTTCCTCAGCACCTGTCCTGACCCATCCTGATCCATCCAAACCATTTATCCTAGAGGTGGATGCATCAGAAACAGGAGTTGGAGCCATTCTGTCTCAAAGAGAAAGTCCTGATACGCCTTTACATCCCTGTGGATTTTACTCTCGCAAACTCACACCTGCAGAGAGGAATTACGACATAGGGAATAGGGAACTTTTGGCCATTGTACTTGCCCTTAAGGAATGGAGGCATCTCTTAGAAGGTTCCAAAGAGCCACTTTTGATCTTTACTGATCATAAGAATTTGGCTTATATTGGGGACGCTAAGAGACTGTCCTCTCGTCAGGCTAGGTGGTCATTGTTCCTCTCCCGATTCAATTTCGTAATTACGTACAGGCCTGGTACTAAAAACACCAAGGCAGATGCACTTTCTCGGCAGTTTGAGACAGATGAAGTACCCGAACAGGAGATATATCCTATTGTACCTCCTGAATGCCTCATTGCCACTACTGTTTCCGAAGTGTCTTCTCCACTCTTCTGTGCCATAATAGCAGATCAAACTCAGGCACCTGTGGGAAAACCTCCGGACAAACTGTATGTGTCACCTCAGTTTCGAAAGAAGGTACTAGATTTGTTCCATGACAACCTCACAGCGGGCCATCCTGGAGTCCATAAAACTCTCTCAGCCGTCTCCAGGAGATTTTGGTGGCCTGCTCTTAGAAACGATATCAAAGATTATGTTGGGGCATGTCAAATATGTGCAGTTTCTAAAGTTCCTCCTAGGTCACCTCCTGGACTGTTACAACCACTGCCCATACCTAGTGCTCCATGGACCCACTTGGCCATGGATTTCATTGTGGATCTACCCAGTTCAAACGGGTTTAATACAATCCTTATGGTTATTGATAGATTCACGAAGATGGCACATTTCGTCCCACTTAAGAAATTACCATCTGCTCAAGATCTTGTTCAAATATTCTTGAGAGAGATCTTTCGGTTGCACGGTGTACCCAAAAACATAGTATCTGACAGAGGTACCCAGTTTGTTTCTAGGTTTTGGCGTTCCTTTTGCAAACAATTGGGCATCGAACTCTCCTTTTCATCAGCATATCACCCTCAAACGAATGGAGCAGCAGAGAGGGCGAATCAGTCTTTAGAAGCCTATTTACGTTGCTTTATAAATGCCAATCAATCTAACTGGTATGAGCTCTTACCCATGGCTGAGTTCGCCAGAAACAACGCCACTCATGAATCTTCTAATCACAGTCCATTCTTTGTTAATCAGGGTTATCACCCCGCTGTTTTACCTTCTGCATTCTCAGACACAGAAATCCCCGCTTTGGACACCCGTTTAGAATCGATTCATGATACCTGGGATTCCGTCCATTCAGCTCTGCAAAAAGCCTCATTCCGAGCAAAGGTCCAAGCTGACAAGAAACGGGGCGCTAATCCTGTCTATCTTCCAGGTGACAGGGTGTGGCTCTCCACGAGACATATCAAGCTTAAGGTCCCATCCATGAAATTTGCCCCTCGGTACATTGGTCCCTTTCGAGTTACCCAACGTATTAATCCAGTGACCTATTCTTTGGCACTACCGGCTCATATGAGAATAGCAAATACTTTCCATGTGTCTCTGCTCAAGCCCCTTACTTGCAATCGCTACACCAGGGTATCCACTCCTCCTCCGCCCTTGGTAGTGGGTGATCAAGAAGAATACGAAGTCCATTCTATCATGGACTCCAAATTATCCAGAGGTGTCTTGTCCTATCTCGTTGACTGGAAGGGTTATGGTCCCGAGGAACGTTGTTGGGTTCCTGCTGACCGGGTCCATGCGCCCCGTCTTATCCGGTCGTTTCACAACCGCTTTCCTCTTAAGCCGGGTCCTTCCCGCCCGGTGCGCGGTCTTCGAGTGGGGGGTACTGTTGCGGTCACCGGCCCGCCGAGCCTCACGGTCGTGCCCGACCGGCATGACCGCTCCGACTACACGAGCTTACCTGCTCGTCGGCGAGCCGGGAACCGCGCACGTAGTTCTTCCGGGCATCGCGCCCAGATCCAAGATGGCGCCGACCGCGTGGTCGCGTCTATTGCTAGCCCCGCCCCCGAGAATTATACCAACGTGTGCGTGACGTCACGACGTCAACGCACACGCACGTTTTGGGGTCAGAGGTCGCCCTCTGACCAATCATAGCCTAGAGAGGGGTATTTAAACCCTTAGCTTTCCCCATTACTTTGCCATGTCGTGGTTTCAGTTTCCTGGTTTCCTGAAAGTGCTATTCTCGTGTTTCTGATTTTCCTGGTATCCTGATCCTTGGCGTTTCCCTGGTTATTCTGATCTCTGGTTTCCCTGACTTGGCTTGTTTATCGGTATTGAGTATTTTCTGGCTTCCTTGACCTCGGCTTTCCCTTTGACCATTCTCTGTCTCTAGCGTATTAGTCCGGCCATTCTAAGGACCGGTTTACGCTCTTTCCTATTATTTTCCTTTTCTTACTTATGTATATGTTTACATAGTTTCTGCGTGCTGGACCACATTACTAGTCGTGACACTACCTTTCTTGTGAATGGACACAACATTCGCTAACTTCCAATCTTCTGGGACTACTCCTGTTAACAATGATTGGTTAAATAAATCTGTTAATGGTTTTGCTAGTACACCACTATCTTACATTTGTAGACATAACTCTAAGTTTATCATTTTTTAACACACTTGCTACAGGCACCTTCTATACTCGTTTTGGGGGCAATTGGATTGATGTTTTATCACCCTTTTGCCACCCCCTCACTCCCTTCCTTGTTTAAATACATCCTAGACCTCAAGCTTTCTCTCCAACTGGTGATTTAACCTCTGAGATTGGTCATTCTGGTGGGTCTCCTTAACATTTGGTTTTTTTTTTTTTACCTTTGGGGATGCTCCTGCCCATACAAAAAGCTGGAGAGGTGGCTGGAAAATCAACAGAGCAAAAAACAAGAACAATCCCTAAATCCGAGACATAGTTATTAATATTAATGATGTGCGCCTAGAGTAGGGAAAAGGACATGTTGCTAACTGCTACCTATAATATGCTGTAGCTTTCAGGAGACAGTACCTCTCTAACTTCCAGATGGTTCCACAAGACACTGGACATTGAATTTTGAACACTGAGACAATGTTATGGATTCGTCAGCTATTAGGACTTTGGAGAGTACATTTTTATTGTATACATTGGCATTTCTTTTATTTAGTAAGTGCAATCTTGTGTTTTAAGTAATGCATTTAAGTTGCCTACTTCACTTATAACTTGTATTGTTTTTATCTCACTGAAAATTAAAGTGTTTTAATGAAAATGTTTCAATAAACAACTATGTGGTCGACCTTTATGAATACATTATATAGTAAATAGTATATAATAGCAAAATTCAGATACCAAACTTTATCCTTGATTTAATATTTTTGGATAAGATTTTATAATTATTTAATATGTTTCTATAAGATTTTACAATGTTTTTTTGTAATTCCAAATATAAAAGTATCAAAAAGATATCAATATATCACATGCATACTGTCATATACAGTTACATGCACACAGTAACTTATAGTCACACACACAGTCACATACAGTCATATACACAGTCACATAGTCAAACACAGTCACATGCAGTCACACACAGTCATACACACAGTCACATACAGTCATGCTCACAGTCACATACATAGTCATATACACAGTCACATAGTCAAACACAGTCACATACAGTCATGCTCACAGTCACATACATAGTCATATACACAGTCACATAGTCAAACACAGTCACATGCAGTCACACGCAGTCATACACACAGTCACATACAGTCATGCTCACAGTCACATACATAGTCATATACACAGTCACATAGTCAAACACAGTCACATGCAGTCACACGCAGTCATACACACAGTCACATACAGTCATGCTCACAGTCACATACATAGTCATATACACAATCACATAGTCAAACACAGTCACATGCAGTCATGCTCACAGTCACACACACAGTCACATACAGTCATGCTCACAGTCACATACATAGTTATATACATAGTCATATAGACAGTCACATAATCAAACACAATCACTTGCAGTCACACGCAGTCATACACACAAACACAGTCACGCAGACAGTGATTAAATATTGCTCTCCTGCAGTTTGCAATGGGTACCACAGTGGAGGCAAAGAGGCTGGAGTTACAGTCCCTGGTGTGTAGATCTGTGAAACCAGGGGCTCCTTCTTGCTCCAATTTCTGCATGTGACACACCCACCCCCACTGCCTGTATCGGAGAGAGGAAGCTCCCTCCCTGCCAGACTGAGTGTAATGAAATATTATACCCAGGACCTGTTCTCTGCACCCACCTCCCATTTGTAACCAGGGGAAGCCCACCCCCCCTGCTATTGTAGCATCTCTGTATACTGTTGTGCAAAAGTACAATGGGGACACAACTCTCAGCAGGTGTTGCTACCAGGAGCTGCAGAGAGAATGGTGGAGCTAAAATTAACAATTCATAAACAAGTTTTATTGTTATTTATTTTTTTGTTCAGAGCATATATTTTTACAATTTGCTGAAAGGTTCTATTCATGACGGATGCAAACTGTCCTATTCTGAGATGCACATTGTATTGGCCTTGAAGGCAAACTACTTCTGGCTGGATGTCGAAATCCTCTTTGTGAATGTTCCACTCTTTGCAGTCATGTTCCATGAAGGTCTAGTGTTCTTCCTCTCCTAGATCTTTAAGTATAGGAACTGGTGGAGTGGATGTGTTGCTTACTAGGAAGCTGCAAATAAAAAATGGAATAAGACTGGTATTTGCCTTTAGGGTCTCCTCTCCTTACATGTGCGTGACCAGCCTCTAACAGTCATTCCACCCATTTCAGACTTCCATTGCCTATCAAGACTGCAAAGCATAATAGGAGACGTGGTTCTACAACAGCTGGACTTCTATCTTATGATGCCCCTGCTTTAAAAACTTCCAAATTATACTGCCTATTTCAGCTGCCAGTAAACATACATTTTGTACGACTGTCTTCATTTCAGGGCAAAAAAGGCTGCTACCCTGGGCTTATGGCTTTCCAGAAACCCGCGATAGTTGCCCTGGAGCCCAGTGCTAAACGAGAAGCCATAATTAAAATTGATCACCTTTTATTAGCTATTAATGTGCAACATGCACTTCATTTCAAATGATCCCACAGGTGCTGGGACCAATTAAAACGCTTGCTACATGTGTCTCTTTACTTTTACATGTGGAGGGAGGTAAAATACTACCATGCCTTTTTGTCCAGCAGAAAACAATCATCCTACAGAACATTCACAAAGGGTGCTCTGTTTAATGTGCATTTGGCATAAAAATGTGGTGCCATGTATTGACAGGGCCTGTCTCACAGCCACCATTTTTTTTTTTGCATTTCTCGCTTTCTTATTTAAAATGATGGTAGATAAAAACATTAACACCAGTAAGTTGGTTAATTATTCTTATGTGTTTGGGGAACTCTGGGCCATGAGCTTCACACCCTTATATGTCTGTGACTAATACAAGGGCATGAATCATTTCGTGAAGAATGGTTTCCACCCGAACCTCCCTTGACCTTATCTTAAGTAGTGCTCAATAAGGCAAATGGGCAAAGTAGAATAACAAATTATTCCATTACTGGTCTGACATTTATCCTTCTTTTCTAATAAGGAGTTTTCAAGCCAGAGTGTTTTATTTTCTGAGTAGTTCTCACCCCAATAGCAGTAATAGAGATAGGATAAACTCTTGGTACTCCCGTTCTGTCCTAAGTTGAACACCATAAGTCGACCTCCCACTGCTGATGTCTCCAAAGTATGGTCATTCTACTTCTATGTATTCAGCCAGCAGCCTGTGTTATTCCATCACTGATCCATTCAATGCATGACTGGCAAACATACATGTTCACCTGATAGCAGTTTGACACAACCTAATGATGCCAATACTTGCACTAACATTCTCGGTTTCCCAGAAACAAGATGACCCGTAGCCAGTATTATACCTTCAGCTCTTGCTTTTCCGACCAGGTTTTTTTTTTAACGTTTTGGCTCATAGAACATTTATCTGTGTTTATCACATTCATATGGTTTCTGTTCTTTCCATTCCCTAAGGTTATCAATTTTGTGTTTGATAAATATTATATAGTAAAAAATCATGCTTATTTTTTCTGTCATATATTTTGATATTTACTCAAATGTATCTTCCAATACACTCTCCCGTCTCATCCTTCTTAGATTCCTCTGGAATTCACACATCTGCATGCCAACTTTTACCCAAATTACTTTATAATTCCCCTAACATTGTATGAGTTGAGTGCTTAAATAAACCACATTAATCATATAAAGATACACGGACATTAAAGATCTTTACGCACCCATGTTGCTTTAGTGTACATCATCAAGCTTTTTGGGGCAAATGTAAATATATTAAAATGAGTTTAGGTTGGATTCTGTTCTGACACTTTTTTAACAAAATCATTTCACCCCATAAATCGTTAAAGTTATTATTGTCGGAGACTGACTTTGAACCCAAATGAAAGGGAATGGACACCAAACATAAATTACACACTAGAAGATGCATCTAATGATTAAAAAATGCTGACACACCTATCAATAAAACCACTTATCTTGATATCAAACAGATTTATGATAATGTATCCCATAGCACAGCTAAAATTAAGATCAGATACGCACACAGTAAAATTTATAGACTTGCCATCAAATTAGTAATGTTTCTGGCTAAGCGTGTAAAAGTTCCCATTACTTAATCTGTTCAAGCGTAGACCAGCAGATTGAAAAATGACCCGAGTCTGAAAAATTGCTGTAAAGAATCAGAAACAAAGTATAAATAATGCTATAAACATTACTATAAATTATTTTTACCTTGATGAGCACAATCCTTAGTTAACCGAAAAAGTTCTGAATGCCAATCGATTTGTTATCTAACTAAACAGCAGAGGCCAGTTTTAAATTCCCTTTTATCAAGATGAGCATTTACAATATCCAAAATGCACTTTCCATGAAAAGTGTGCACAAACAAAAATACAAATTTAAATGTAACAAGGCCACTTAAAATCACCTGTCTGGAAAACTCAAAGTACTCCAATATCATTGGGTTCTACACAAATCTTAACATGGGAGACAAACATACTCGTTGCAAAATGCACTAATTAAACTACTTGAAGATGTTTTGGTCCAATTTACTCTCACCTGTGATCATTTCTAAGGGGCACCTACAGGGACAGACTGGCAGCCTTCTGGGCCCCCGGGCAGCATTATATCCTGGACCATTTGAAGACCAAATATTAAGTATTAAAAGGGATGTTATAGTCCCCAGAACAACTGCAGCTTATTGTTGTTGTTCTTGTGTCCACAGCCAATCTTCACAGGCTTTTTAATGTAAACAGTGCCTTTTCAGAGAAAAGGTAGCATTTACATTACTTCCTAGGAACACCTCTAGTGGGAGGCACAGATGTTCAAAATCTCCACACTCTGAATGGAGACTTGAACGCTTACCTACGAGGAGATGCTGACTAGTGCAGTGTGGCGTTTAGCCGCGCATGCGCAATAGCCTCCCAATGTTTTCTTATGGGAAAGCACTGGATTGGCTTTGACCAGGGCTTGACAAATTTGTTTGGAATCTAGGAGCCAGCTAGAAAAGTTGGGAGCCAGTCATTTTCAACAAACAAATATTTTCAAATGCAATTCTTTAAGGGACACTATAGTCACCAGTCACTACAGCTTGATGTAGTTGTTCTGGTGTCTATAGCTTGTCCCTGCAGGCTTTTCCGTGTAAACACTGCCTTTTCAGCAAAAAGGCAGTGTTTAAATTGCTGCTTAGTAACATCTCTATTTTTGTTTTAATTGAAACCCACTCAGCCTTTCAGAGAGCTGAGTGGATCTTTCCCTGAGGTCCAGTGGGGCTGCTCTCTTCCTGTGTAATCATACTGCATTTCCTCTCTGCTCCCTGCTCCCTGCGCGCTATCTGCAATGATGCCGAGGCTGGGGTGATGTCATATTCCATTTCCCAGCCTCATTAAACAGTGCAAGGGAGAAAAGAGGAGCTGCAGTAAGATTACGACTCCCTCGTGCGCAGTCTACAATGCTCCCGCCTCCAACCTCCGAAAGGCGGTCGGCTCTATGCTGCCTCAGCCGACCGGCAGCCACCATGCTCCCCAAGGCGGGCGGCTCTAATATTCCCCACAGCAGCCGCCTTCAAGGCTCCCTCAGCGGCCACATTAACTAAAGGGCTGGGAAATACCAGGCACCAGGGCAAAATTTCTAGTCGCCATGGCAACCTGGCGCTTGGGATTTGTTGAGCCCTGGCTTAGATCATTAAATTTGATGATCTCAGTCAAGGAGGCGGAGCTGGGTGGACACAGCTGCGACAAGACCAGCGCGGCACTGAAATAACGATGAGTAAAAACACATTGTACTATTTTACTCCTCTGATATGGGGGCTGATCACCTAAACTATTCTTTCAAAACTATTGTGTCTGACATACACATATGTATTCCTGGCACTATGGTTTATCTTTATTTTTTTAACCCATCCCATTAATGTTTTTTAAATGTAATCTTTATTAAATTTTATACCATATACAACATTCATGACACATTTACATATTCACAATCATAGGGAATTCACATAAAAAGCAAAAGAAGTAACATATAAAGAGCTATACAAAAAAATCTGTAAGCAGGCAAGCAATATCAGATAATGACACCTTCCTTAAACTAATGATAAAAAAAAAATCCCTTATAAGTGGAAAACAACTGGGATCCCAATTGAAGATAAAAACACACACATCCCAAAAATTAGACAAACCTCAAGAGATAACAACAAATAAAAAGAGAACCAACAAAAATATGTAAAAATAAATAAACATAAAACACCGTGGGCAAACCTTCCAACATTCCAAATGGACAAAGAGGGGCAAGTGGGGATGTGGCAAAGGATGCAACAAGAATCCTGACCTCTTACAAAAGAGGGTCATTAGGACAGAAAAGAAGGGCACAGGGATTTGGATGCAATATAGCCTCTGCCCTTCCTAAAGAGGGACATTTTGGAGGTATGGGGGCATACCCAGACTAGATATTAAGAGAAATGTAATGCTATTTTTAATTTTCAATCATATGGCAAGTTACTTTAAATGTTTTTATCTCCTGCTCTGTAAATTGAACTTTAAACACAGGCAAGAGGCTCCTGCAATGTCTAGGAAACCTTTAACAGTGCAAGAGATAAGAAATTCTAAATTAAACATACTGTGCAATAAAGGAAGTGCCAACATTAGATGACTCTTTTCAGGAGGTGTTTAGGAAGGCCATGTAAGTCACATACAGGAAGGTGTGACTAGAGCTGCATAAACAAAATTATTTAACTCCTAAACAGCAGAGAATTGAGCAGTGAGACTGCAGGGGTATGATCTATACACCACAATGGTTTCATTAAGCTAAAGTTTTTTTTGGTGACTGTAGTGATCCTTTAAGGTTTGTATCAATTGCAGAATAAAACACTAAGAAACGTTTGCACACTCTTTCTCATTACGGAAAGAGCAGATGGGCAACAATACAAAGTATCTCACAAAACCAGAGTTTCAGGCTGGCTAATGTCAGAATTGTGCACATTTCATTGTGCACAAAATGTCAGCCATGAGGTGTCAGATAAGAGGGCAAACAGTTGCAAACATTTTTGTCCCATTACCAGGGAATGGTGCAAGGATACACCTGGCATCATAACCACTACTATTCACCAAGCACATATTGAGAGACCCTTGTGGTTAATTTAAGTCATTTTTAACAGTTTGTTTTACTGACCACAATCCATGATACCCTTATTATTTGGACAGTGCTCAATTCCAGATAAATGTCTTAGCTAGTCAGTCTGGATTATTTAAAGGGCATTTTAGGCATTTCAGAATTAAATGGGCTCCAAATCACAGATCATTTTGGCCTAATTCAAATGGGTGTAGTATGTTACTGGCAAAGGAGAGCAAATGTAGTGATTTTTCTCTGAACATTTCCTTTTTGAATTGCTGATAATTGCTCCAACTTTTCTCAGAATTAAAGATTTCTACAATGGTAAGCTTACAAAGTAGATCATGTCAAGACCTATGTCAAAGTATGTATGATATCTTTTACCAAATGAAAAAAGAAGGAAAAAAAGTATATATATATATATATGTTGTAGCACATATGAGACACTGACTTGTTTTAATAACTTTCCTGCAGAAATTCACAAACCTTTCCTGGAATTAGTATAAATTAGATTTACAAAATACCATAAACACATACATAACAATATGCACACTGAAAATTTGATAGTTGTAATTTATTTTAATTATTTTTATTTTATTTTATTTGGCTTTAGAACATCTTCAACCATTGCAACATTTTCATAGAATATTTTTTGACATTGTTTGCTTTTGGAGTGCATTGTCGGGTACGTGTTGAAGCAAAGACATATGACAGGTTGCATGAGTTAAAACAATAAAATATCGGTATAAGTGTTTTTGCTGTGCTTTTTTTTTTTTTTTTTTTAAAGGAATACACAGGCTTAACAGTAAAGAACAACATAAAGGGTTCCCTGGGAGGTATCAAGCTTTTTGCACAGAGGAAGGTATAGGGAGGTGATTATTGCACAGGCATAGGAGAAAGCAGAGATTGACATAAAATAATAGTAGATTAATGTACATGTAACGAACAGTGTCACAGGTATTCCATCCAATACTCAATGGTAAGGGGGTAATTTTGTGCTGTTGGAGCTAAGGTCTCCCATTTCAAGCACGGATCTGCTCTTGTCGTGAGTAGGCACTCGGTTTTCTGGGTAGAGGTTGCTGCATCCTCAGATCCAGTTTGTGCCAGAATTTAGCCAATGTTCTGTCCAGTCTGGACATGATATCTTGCCTGTCTCTTGTGTTGTCGTTGAACTACGCTATCCTAGCGGAGTCAGAAAAATTTGCTTCAGCCGACGTGGTTTTGCCCAGTGTTTCTTTTTGAGCAAAGCAGCCTCCCAGAGGGGGACCGGGATCACCCCCGCCAGTTACAGGGCACCTGTACAGTGCTGAATGACGTCGGGGAACTCCATACCAAGAGATTGGCTGCCTCTCCCACACGGTCCACTCTAGGCCGCATGATCCAAGTCGTGTTATAGATGAGCTCTTGTCGAGTTCTTGACCCCTGCATGGATTGTCAGCTTGGGCAAACAGCAGGTAAGTTGCAGTATGCCAGCCAAATCGAGCTTATTAAGGCTAAAATCAGCTTTTTTTGCGAGGAGAGGAGCTCTATCACAATACTTCTCTCCACCATGCCAGTCAGGCCCCGCTCCCTCATTGAATTATTTTTTTAAGTACACAGAATCTAATACAGAAAATATCAAAATAAGTATGATACATAAATTCATACATCCTGCCATTTATATCACCGTCAAGCATAACTTAAAAAATATTATATATAAGCAAAAAAACTAACATGTAAATAGTGAGTTACATATTGTGAAATATACAGTTCGAAACAGAGTACATAGTATACTGAACAGAATTCGGTGTTGTGGAAGCTGATTAAACTTGTATCAATAAATAGTGAATGAAAGTACAATTATAATATCAGGCTCCAGTTATAGAAATTCGGGGAGATGAACATGTTTAATCCTGTATCAAATAATAGACATGGATCTGTCCATTTCTGATTGGTCCAAGTCGTTAGGTTGCAAAGATTCCAATAAAGGGATCTGATATTCTCATTCTCAGAGTTTATGTACTTTTCAAATTTTGCTTCACTCAATTACACATGCACTTCAATCGGATAACGATTGTAATCTTCTTTTATCATGTCCTGAACTCATGCAAGAACATCTAAAATGAAATACTGCCAGAAGTTGCAATAACTTATTTCCCTTCAAGCATAGTGCAAATAATCCACTGTTATTTCAGCTTGAAATCTAGAATCGAAACGTCCATTGAGAGATAACTAAAATTGAAGAGTTTGACATTCGCAGCGGTTGGAAGACTTGTGATTGACAGTGTTATTCCAGAAAATAATGTGACTTCATGTTGGCTAACGGTTTGTTATGGGACGAATGAGGACTAAATAATCAGAGTAGAATGCCGTGTATGCGAACAAAGCTTTAAATCGTAAGACAGCCCGTAACGTAAATCTTTCACTGCAAGTTGACCCAATTCCTTTTTCAGTTTCAGTGGAACTGTTGAATGATATGATCCAGCTTCTATTATAAATCTGGAATACTTTGTAGACAGTGCTAATCCACTATTGTTCCACTTGTATATTTGATTGATTTTCATCTATTTGTTCTTTCTCTAATATATTTCCAGCTCCTGTGTCAGATTTATGAATGTACTCATTTGTAATTTTCTACAAGGAAAAAACACTCAGTCGCTGCCAAAGTTCAATAACAAAAAAAATTTTTTAGACTCTTCTTTAAAAGTTTCAAATGTACTATTGAGGTTCCAATAATAGCCCACCGGGCATATTTTGCTAATTATTTACATGTTAGATTGTAAGCTTGTTTGGACAGGGCCCTTCTCACCTTCTGTTCCCATAAGCCATGTGGGTTTGATTAGAATTAAATGTTGTTTTGTTTATCTGTTGCACAGCGGTGTGGAATGGATCAACCAAGTGGTCATTGCTTACATCTTCAGTGATCTGACATTCATCACTATAGTTTGTTTTTTTTACACAAATACAATAAGCTCGTGTTGCTCTGGTGACTATAGTTATACTTGAAGTTATACATTCACAAATGAGTAGCAGTGTCAAGCTTATCACCCTTCAAGGGTATGTAGAATACAGAGGTCTTTAGTGATAGTTCATCCTTGTATAGGTATATAACAGAGAAGAAATGGCCACAAAAGTGAAGTATTGTGTAAAACAGATATAAGATTTATTACTTACACACATGAAGTAATAATAGGCATATCTCCACTCTCAGTGGTCTATCAGGAGAATGTAGATTGCCAGCTGGATGGACAACTCCATAGATAGAAGCAAAATAGGATAAAAACAAATAGAACAAAAAATAGAATTAAAAACAGTAAAAGAAACAATTAGATTAAAAAAAATCAAAGTAAGTATAAGGTCCTCTTAAATCCAACGCATTTCGTCCTGTTCAGAACTTCTTCAAAGATGTATGCGGGTATCTGGAATGACTTTGTTTAAATACACTGGTCATCAAGGGAAAGATAAAGCCCACATGAGTCCGGCGTGCATTCCAGCCTGATGCGTCTGTGATGATCCAATAGGCATGAACCAATAGGCGCGCTGTTCGATGATATCATTCCCTCCCCAACCAGTCCAGGATTTAGGGATCACCCAGTTTTGTCCAAGGTGTTTTTAGGAAAAAAAACTGGGTAATCCCTAAATCCTGGCCTTGTAGAGGGCCATGAGGACTGGTTTGGGAACCACTGATCTAACACATCTCCAGGTAGTCACAGAATAATGTATTCTCAGATACATCAGTACCACTGTTATACCTGTTCTATGACGCGATGTTGACCAACGTCAATATTGAATATTGTATCATAAGTGTGAGACATAGATGGTGGAGAGTTTAAATATATGGAGTTGCACAACATTGCATTGCTCAAAAACAAGGACTTATCTTTAGCTTCTAGTTATATGTTCTTTTATTAATTAGTTTCAAAGATTAGCCTTCACCCTAAATACAGTATACATCCACGTTGTATTTAATTGCTTTACCTTTCTTTTCAAACCATATCTACAGCTATATTATTAGTTGATATTATTATTACTCTGGCAGATATGTCAAAGAGCATTCAGTTTTTTCCACTGTAACATCAGATGAATAATATTCTCTGTTCATCACCTCTCTGAAAAACATTCTGTACTTTAAATTACATTAGCGTAGGAAATCTATTTTTTCATAAATCCAGATGTATGACTCTTAAAATGCTTTTGGAAATAATTATTCGCAGCTATAAATCAATAAATCCGAAGGAGTGGATGCTTCAAGTTTGTACCTTGAAATTTATAGCAGTGATTTTATACTGAAATTTTTCTGAGCTTTTTCCAAATTCACAAATAAAGTCAAATCCACACCTAATTGATGAATAGTTTAAATTAAATTAGAAGAAAGCTATATTAAATTATTATTTTTTTTAAAACACTCCAAGCTGTAAAAAAAATATATTTATTCCCGTGAGAATATTCAGTCATTACTTTGACTGCCAGAATGTCTTATGGTATGGAGAAGTATTGTAAGTTTCATAGATCTTCCCAAACATTTGCAGGAAAGTGTCCAGAATTCTCTATATGTCCAACTTTGATATATAACTTGTTAGAACTCGGTCTGGATGCTTTAGATACCTGGTGTGGTGTTATTTGTGAAAACAGATGCAGATATTTTTTAATTACATACATATTTAGTAGAAGAACGGCACTCTAAAGGCATCAACTGATTTGAAGGATCTTTATTGTGTCAACTTTTTTACATATTACATTTTCTGAAGAACATGCTTAAGATACAAGTCAACAACCTTATGTATAGATAACATAAAAGAAAAAGACACTACTGTGAACACAGATTCCTAGAATATTTTATCCGCTGACGATCTTGACAACCCAGAAGTATCCCCTTGAAGACACACATTGCAGACATCATTAGTATTTGCAAACTCAACGTGAATTCAATGTAAATTAAAATTTTTAGGAGAAAAGAGCCAAATTGAAAAAAAAAAACTAAAATAGCTTGAATTCAGTTTGAATTTCTGAGTAGTAGTCATGCCTGAACAATTTGTGCAATTCATCTTTTAGTGCTTTCCCAGTGGCCCTCTGCGGGAAACTGATCACACTCTAACCCTCTTACAAGTACCAGGTCCGTGAACCAATCCACGGACAGCATCACTGAGAGACGGGCCCGGGGATGTACCCCGAGGACAGAACGGGAGCAGCTTGACATCTTGGTAGTTCTATGGGTGGAATATTTGTGAGACAGCGCCTGCTTAACTCAACACTCCTGATCCCTTCTGAGAGTCTGAAAATCTATTCAGAGGCCAAGAAATACTCCAGACAGAAGAGCAAATGAACCTGCAGTTTTGCAGAGCGACTGAGTAACTGACAACAACATAGATACTCTGGGAGTGAAGATTCATCTCTTCCTACTTGACCCCATGTGGGTGATGAGCCTGATATCATTGCTCTGCTGATGAGTTCTCTATTAGAGTTGAGCAGACACCTGGATGTTCGGGTTCGCCGAGTTCGGACGAACTTCGTCAAAAAGTTCGAGTTCGGGTTCAAACTTGACCCCGAACCCCATTGAAGTAAAAGGGGGCCCGAACTTTTGGGCACTAAAATGCCTCTAAAAAAGTCCTGGAAAGGGCTAGAGGGCTGCAAAAGGAAGTAAAATGGGGGCAAGAGTAGGACAAGTGCCCTGCAAACAAATGTGGATAGGGAAAGAACTTAAAATAACATGAAATACATAAACATTTAAAATAATAATCTTCAACTAGGAGGAGGAGGTGGATGTGGAGTAGGAGGTTGAGGAGGCGGTGACCGTGGCAGTGTAGGTGGAAGCGGCGGTGGAGGAGGTAGCCAACACTGTTTTTTATTTGTTTTTGTTTGGTTTTTTGTTTTGTTTTTTACATTCTATATTTTTTTTTATACAGAAAATAAAATAAAACAAAATAAATGGGTACTTAGAAAGTAAAAAGATCTAATAAAAGTCCAATAAAAAGTCCAGAATAATCAGCTAAACGCGTTTCACTCTATGAGCTTCCTCAGTAGCTGCAGTGAAACGCGTTTAGCTGATTATTCTGGACTTTTTATCTGACTTTTATTGAAGCTCATAGAGTGAAACGCGTTTAGCTGATTATTCTGGACTTTTTATTGGACTTTTATTGGATCTTTTTACTTTCTAAGTACCCATTTATTTTGTTTTTAATACAATAAATGTTATTTACTATTTTATACTTTAGTCCAAAGTCCTTTCTAGCCATCAGGAACTCCATTGGGGAGAGTGCTATTCCCCCTCTAAAGTAGCACATTGTTTATCAACCTCAGAGCCGGGATTTCAGGGCTCTGCAGAAGGTGAGCACAACTATTTATATTTCAAAATACCATTATAGTATGTGCAGTTCTACACAGTTGTTTTTCTGCTTTTCTTCTCGTTGTATACTCCTGGAGGGACACTACCTGGGATAAAGGGGTGTGTTGCTGCCCTAAAAGCATAAAGGATCCTTTTACGGAGCCAATACCATATAGGCTCCTGTCCATGTGAGTGGTTTCAGTCATTACTTACTACCAATTATCCATTTTTGGAACATCTGCACTATATTTTTGTTTTTCTTGTTTTTGTTTCCTTTTATATGTACATTCAAGTTTTTCAAGACTGTCACTGTACCAAAGGGGTGAGTAAACCCCTCTACTGTTTAGAGCGCTCCACTTGTTTGGTATAATTTGTATACCTTATTTCTGTATATTTGTTTCTTATTGTGGGTAAGGGGTATTCCACTTTTAGTGTTGAGCAGCTTTTACATTTTGGGCACTGTAAAGAAACACTTTCTATCTCTTTATTGAGGTAGTTTCTCTCTATTTTTTTTTATTTGTTTGAAAACGATATGCAGTTGCGATACATTTCAACAGGTTTTGACAATGTGATTATAGTGATAATATACATAGCCTCTTATGAGTAGTGTCAACAGTTAACTATGAAGCCATTTTCATTCTCTGTATCGTATACGTGGCATTAAAACAGTATTGAATACCAGGTTGTGATGTAAGTCTCATCGTGTTATGAGTGTGTAATACTGTAAGGTACATGTTCTTGTGCGAGTTGAGCTGTTATTCAACAGGAATGTTGTAAGTTTTCGAGTAGCATGAACATGCCGTCAAGCGACTGTTAGTGTGTAGTCGGGGAAATATGTACGCCCTAGTGGTGGCATCTGATCTGTAGCCTTTGGTGGCTTATCAGATCTGTAGCTTATCAGATCTGTTGTAGCTTGGCGTGAAAAAGGCCTTCCACCATTGGGATGTGCCCTATTCCATTTATGTCACTGTGGGTTGGTAGTGAATCACTGTACATTGTAGAGCGGGGGTAGGGGAAGGTATGTGCAGCGGTTGTGGTATATCAAACAGGTTGGGTGGAATTGATGGAAGTTTGGGACAACAGTTTTGCGATTATGTCAAGTCGGTGGGGTCATAGGTCCCGTTACACACATTATTACGTTTGCATATACCACAGTGTGGATTCTGGCGGACAACACTGGTGGTGTCGGGTTGCCGCGTCTGATCGGTTTTGTGTTTGGTCGTACCCCTGTGCTGTTTTCCTGTGTGCCTTTGTCGGCGTTTGGCGGTAGTTGTGTGGTTACCGGGGGTCCGTGCGTCATGTCTCTTTGGAGTTGCCAGAGCTGTTTCCAGTGTCAGTAACTGCGTGTTTTGTGTATCCAAGGTTGTGTCTATCCTAACATTGTTCCTCCCCCTCTCCCCTTCCCCCCCTCCATCCCCCGCGCCAAGGTGTTGTAGTTATGTTCTCCGTGGCTAGTTCGGGTTTGGTCTCCCCGGGAGTATATCTGCTTTACCGTGTCTAAGCTCGATCCCCTGTTGTCCTGGGTCCCTCCCCGCCTATCTCTCAGTTCGTGTGACTTAAGCATCCCCTATGTCTTCGTAGTCGCTATCGACTCTGAAGGAGTTTTTGCCATGTCGCTGTTTCGTTTGCCCTTTTTGTCTGTCTGTCTTTTTGTTTTTAGTTGGGGTGTATGTGTTGGGGGAGTATTGTGTTGTCTCTATCTCATGTAATCAGTGGTTCCTTTCTCCTCAATCCCCTCTCAGGTGTCCTAGAGTCTCGGGTTGGTGTGGTCCCGTAGCGGGGGTCGGTCATCTCGTATTTTGAGTAATCTAAGTTTGTCTACAGTCTTGTGTGGAGGGGGAGAGGGCAATAAGGTCGAGGGAAGAAGTGGCGGATGCGCCTGGGCCGTCGCGGCCTCGTCCGCCCGATGGGACAACCGGCCCCACGGCGGATGCGGCATCCCCCCCGCGCTCCGGCTCGTACTGTCCTCTTGGCCATGAAGTCCATCCACGGGAACCAGGTCAAAGCGCATTTATCCGATCGGCCCTGCAGGGAGGCTGTCATCATTTCCATGCTGTATATATGTTCCTGTAGCGGTACTTACCTTATCCGGGGGCCGGCCGCGGTCCTCTCTTCAAGCCGCGCGCGGTCCTGCGGCTGCACGAGCCACGCGCGGCTCATCCGACTGCTCAAACAGGAAGGCGGGCAGTGACCGCGAGAAGCGGTCACGTGTCCCGCCTGCAGCTAAGAGCGCGCCGCGAATCTCGGGCGCGCTCTTAAAGAGACAGTGGGAGCCTAAATTGCAAAAAGGCTCCCATTGGCTCCTGTCACGCCAATCACCCCATACACTTACCTGTTGGGGGAGTGGAAGAGACAGGAGCCAATCACGTTAGTTTGAAGGCTACTTATACTTACCCTTTTCCCTTAGTTCCTTGCCCTATCGTGGTTTCTGCTACAGTTCCCTTTAGTGCTTGTTGTATTCAGTTGTGTTTCTCCGTACTTGACCTTGGCTTTGTATTCTGACTTCGTTTTCGCTTTATCCTTGTCTGTACTGTTTGCCGGCTTGCTGATTCCTGTGTACCAGACCCCGGCTAGTTCTCGTTTACGCTGTCTCTTTGTGCCCTTGACCTCGGATCGCTCCTGACTCTGTACTTCTCCTTTACGTCGAGTCCGGCCACTCTAAGGTCCGGTAGACGTATCTCTCCTCTGTGCTGTCTTCTGTTTTGCTGGATCCTGCGTGTAGGGGTATATACACGTTACATTACGATAGGGCCATGGACCCCGCAGATTTAGCTCAACAGATGGCGACCCATGAGGCTAGATTTGTAGAGCAGGATCACCGTATGGATCAAATAGCTCAGGCTCTCCAGACGCTCTTAGCTAGAACCATTCCAGCAACCGCACCTAACCCTCCTGCACCCCTGCTTCCTGAAGTATCGACTATGCCTAATGCTACAGCACATTTAACGCCTCCTCCTAGGTATGGAGGGGATTCTAAGACATGCAGAGGGTTCATTAACCAAATAGAGTTTCATTTTGAAATGTATCCACGTTCATTTCCCACAGAGAGGTCCAAAGTTGGGTTCTTTATGCACCAACTTACCGACAAAGCACTTGAATGGGCAAACCCTATTTGGGAGGCTAATGGACCTATGGTGCATAACTTTCACAGTTTCCTAACAGCTTTTCGCAGAACTTTTGACACTATGAAAAGGTCTAAGAATGCCGCTAGAGCATTAATGAGGGTTAAACAGGGTTCTAGGTCTGTGGCTGATTACGCTATACAGTTTCGTACCCTTGCCTCACAGGTCGATTGGACCAATAATGGGTTAACTACTGCCTTCATGGAAGGCTTATCAGATTCTATATTGGATGAGGTAGCGGCTAAGGAACTTCCTGTTGCCTTAGAGGACCTTATTGACTACCTCATCGATATAGATAATAGGATTCGGGACAGGCTCTATACCAAGAACAGGAATAGACGTTTTGTTACGCCTATTCACCCCAGAGTTAATCCACCGGAGAGTGTAAAAGTATCTGAAGAGGAGCCAATGCAATTAGGGGTTGCCAAACTCTCTGATAATGAAAAATTACATAGGAGAAGAGAGGGACTCTGCCTATATTGTGGTAGGAGAGAACATATGGTAAAGGAGTGTCCTCTGCTCCCGGAAAACTCTCGCACCTAAGACCTTATAGGGGACTGGCCTTGGGTGTGATTTCTAAGTCTCCTACATTGCCTCCTAACCGACTGCTTCTCCCTGTTTCTTTACATATGGGAGAGAGTTGTATAGTTGAAAACATATACGCCCTGGTTGACTCTGGGGCAGCTGAGAATTTTATAGACTCTGGTTTTGTAAAGAAAAACAATATTCCCATCAGGGAGAAGGAGATACCCTTGGCCGTTGAGGCCATAGATGGTAGACCATTGATATCTCCAGTTGTTACTCACGAGACTGCACCGCTACACATGTACACAGGGGTTCTACACTATGAAACCATTCGGTTCCAGGTCATCACCTCTCCCTCTTCACAGTTGGTATTAGGGTATCCATGGTTACGTGCCCACAATCCCATTTTTGACTGGGAGACAGGGCAGATAAAATCATGGAGTGAAGCCTGCCATGAGTCATGTACTATTGAAGTCACGCCTGTGAATTCTATTAACGTTCCTACTGTTCCTCCTTTATCTACGGCTATACCCTCTCAGTATTTAACTTTAAAGACTGTCTTTGATAAAAGAGAGGCTGACAAATTACCGCCTCACAGACCCTACGATTGTGCTATTGATTTGTTGCCTGGTACTATACCTCCCAAGGGCAGGGTGTACCCCCTATCGGTTCAAGAAAACCGTGTCATGGAGGAGTACATTAAAGAATCATTAGAAAAGGGATTTATTAGGAGATCCTCTTCTCCGGCTGGAGCGGGGTTCTTCTTTGTATCGAAGAAAGAAGGTGATTTAAGACCTTGCATTGATTATAGAGGTCTTAATAAAATCACCATCAAAAATGCTTACCCTATACCGTTAATAACAGAATTGTTTGACAGGCTCAAACATGCTACGGTATTCACCAAATTAGATCTTAGAGGAGCATACAATTTGATACGTATAAAAAAGGACCACGAATGGAAAACAGCCTTTAACACTCGGTCAGGTCATTATGAGTATACCGTCATGCCATTTGGGCTTTGCAATGCCCCAGCAGTGTTCCAAGAATTTATTAATGATGTCTTAAGGGACTTTATTCACTCATTTGTTATTGTGTACTTGGATGACATTTTAATATATTCTACAGACATTCACACTCATCACAGACATGTTACGACAGTTCTGAAGACCCTTCTTGCTAATGGTCTTTATTGCAAATTAGAAAAATGTCTATTCGACCAATCCGAGGTCCAGTTTTTAGGGTATTTGATTTCCGCTGAGGGTTTTCGGATGGATCCCCAGAAGCTCGCTGCGGTCATAGAATGGCCTCTGCCACAAGGTCTGAAAGCCATCCAGCGTTTTCTGGGTTTCTCTAATTATTATAGACGTTTTATCAAAGGTTTTTCGTCTATAGTAGCGCCTATTACTCGTATGACTAAAAAGGATGGCAATACACGTGTCTGGTCTACTGAGGCACTTCAGGCTTTTGACTTTCTTAAGACTACGTTCGCCTCTGCCCCTATTTTACAGCATCCTGTCCCCTCATTGCCATATATACTTGAGGTTGATGCTTCCGATATAGGGGTAGGTGCTGTCTTATCCCAAAGAGAGTCTCCTGACAAGCCATTGCATCCTTGTGGCTTCTTTTCTAAACAAATGTCCAAAGCAGAAAGGAATTATGATGTGGGTAATCGCGAACTCCTTGCTATCATTTTAGCACTTAAAGAATGGAGACATTTGTTAGAAGGCACTAAGGATCCCATCCTCATATTTACGGATCATAAGAACCTGTCCTACCTTAGCGAAGCTAAAAGATTGTCTTCCAGGCAGGCTAGGTGGTCACTGTTCTTGTCTCATTTTAATTATATAATAACCTATAGGCCAGGCGACCGGAACACTAAAGCGGACGCTCTGTCCAGACAATTCGAGACTATTGACAAACAGGAGATTGATGTCACTCCTGTCATTCCCCCAGACAGGATAATAGCAACTACTATATTGTCTATTTCCTCGTCCCTCTTGCAGGCCATACAAGCGAAACAGAGCATGGCACCTGGCGAGAGGCCTAATGATAAATTGTTCGTTGACGTTCCCGAGAGACGGGATATTCTGTCACTGTATCACGATACTAAGACTGCTGGACATCCTGGTATTTCCAAAACAGTGTCAGCCGTTTCTCGGTATTTCTGGTGGGATACCTTACGTAAGGATGTTACTGACTATATAAGTGCTTGTTCTACTTGTGCATGTATGAAAACCTCTCGTAGAGTTCCTTGTGGGCTGTTGCATCCGTTACCCGTTCCCGAGAGACCTTGGTCTAATCTATCAATGGATTTTATTGTTGAATTACCCCCTTCGAATGGTAACACAGTCATCCTAATGATAGTAGATCGGTTTTCCAAAATGGCTCACTTTGTGTCTCTTCGCAAGTTGCCCACTTCCAAGGAACTGGCTCTTATCTTCGCTAAAGAAGTGTTTCGATTACATGGTATTCCCTTATCTATTGTATCCGATAGGGGTAGCCAATTTATTTCCAGGTTCTGGAAAGCCTTTTGTTCGGAGATGGGTATTTCCCTCTCATTTTCTTCCGCTTACCATCCCCAGTCTAATGGAGCTGCTGAACGTGCCAACCAGTCTCTGGAGCAGTACCTCCGTTGTTTTGTGTCTCACCATCAGGACAATTGGTCTGACCTGCTTCCTTGGGCTGAATTTGCTCGGAATAACGCCACTCATGATTCTTCCGGCAAAAGCCCTTTTTACGTTGTCTATGGCCAGCATCCCGTTGTTCTTCCGGCTGCATTCTCCTCACAGGGCATGCCAGTTCTGGATGAGCATTTGGCTGGTTTGCGTAATACTTGGGAGCAGGTTCAGCGTTCTTTGGTGGACTCTGCTGCCCGCCAGAAGGCTCAGGCTGACAAGCATCGCAGAGCGGCTCCTTCCTATGTTGTGGGGGACAGGGTTTTGCTTTCCACACGGAATATTCGCCTCCGGGTGCCTTCTATGAAATTGGCTCCCCGCTTCATTGGTCCTTATCGCATTATACATAAGGTTAATCCCGTTTCTTATGCCTTGGGTCTGCCTAAAAATCTGCGTATACCCAATGTATTTCACACCTCGTTGTTGAAGCCTTACGTACGCAACCGCTATACCCGGAGTACACCCCCTCCCCCTCCTGTCTCTGTGGAGGGTCATGAGGAGTTCGAAGTGTCTGCTGTTATTGACTCTCGTTTCCTCAGGGGTCGGCTTCAGTACTTGGTACATTGGAAGGGTTATGGGCCTGAGGAGCGCAGTTGGATTTCTGCGGATGCTGTTCATGCTCCCCGCCTTGTACGTTCTTTCCATTCGCGTTTTCCTGCCAGACCTGGTCCTGCCCGCCCGGAGGGCGTGTCCTCAGGGGGGGGTACTGTAGCGGTACTTACCTTATCCGGGGGCCGGCCGCGGTCCTCTCTTCAAGCCACGCGCGGTCCTGCGGCTGCACGAGCCGCGCGCGGCTCATCCGACTGCTCAAACAGGAAGGCGGGCAGTGACCGCGAGAAGCGGTCACGTGTCCCGCCTGCAGCTAAGAGCGCGCCGCGAATCTCGGGCGCGCTCTTAAAGAGACAGTGGGAGCCTAAATTGCAAAAAGGCTCCCATTGGCTCCTGTCACGCCAATCACCCCATACACTTACCTGTTGGGGGAGTGGAAGAGACAGGAGCCAATCACGTTAGTTTGAAGGCTACTTATACTTACCCTTTTCCCTTAGTTCCTTGCCCTATCGTGGTTTCTGCTACAGTTCCCTTTAGTGCTTGTTGTATTCAGTTGTGTTTCTCCGTACTTGACCTTGGCTTTGTATTCTGACTTCGTTTTCGCTTTATCCTTGTCTGTACTGTTTGCCGGCTTGCTGATTCCTGTGTACCAGACCCCGGCTAGTTCTCGTTTACGCTGTCTCTTTGTGCCCTTGACCTCGGATCGCTCCTGACTCTGTACTTCTCCTTTACGTCGAGTCCGGCCACTCTAAGGTCCGGTAGACGTATCTCTCCTCTGTGCTGTCTTCTGTTTTGCTGGATCCTGCGTGTAGGGGTATATACACGTTACAGTTCCACTCTGTCGACCCATTGTTGGAAGGTGGGTATCGTTGTGCTTTTCCAGTGTGTCGGTATGAGTGTTTTTGCTGCTGTGAGTAGGTGTATGGTGAGTCCCCTTTTGTACTTCTTCAGTGGCATTTGCGTGTGGTTAAGCAGCATCGTCAGGGGTTGTAGTGGGAGGTCTGCGTCAGTAATTTCTTTGATCGTTTGGTGTATCAGCCGCCAGTACGGTGCGATAAGTGAGCATGTCCACCATATGTGGAGTCCTGTGCCTGTCTCCGTACCGCATCTCCAGCATTCACCGGGTATTGTCTCGTGTACATGTCGGAGGATGTCTGGGGTCCTGTACCAGTGTGTCAATATTTTATAATTACACTCCTGGTATTTGGAACTAATGCTCCCCCTATGTGTCAGCTGGAAGATCTTGTCCCATTCGGGATCCGTGAGTTCTATTCCCGTATCTTTCTCCCAGCGCCCAGTGAAGCCCAATGGGCTGCCATCTCCGTTTTGCTGGAGTATGGCGTATAGTGTTGATACGCCATGCGTGAGGTGCCGCCTCTCTGTGCATAGTTGTTCCAGTGGTAACAGCGATCGGTGAATGTGGTCTTTTACCCGTTTTGGTGGAGTAATAAGTTCTCAGCAGATGGTAGGGATATTCGTCCAGTCTTGTCGGTCTACGGTCTGGCAGTAGTTCTGCTAGGGTTTTGAGTTTCGAGTTAGTGCACCATTGGCGCAAATATGTCCAATCTGATGCCTGAAAGTTCCTCAGGGCAGCAGGTTTAAGTCCACCCGCCAATCTTGGGTTGTTGGTTATGGGAGTGAGGGGGTTGGGTGATGTGGTAAGTTGGTTGGCGTATCTTATCCTGCACCAGACCCTTAGTGTGGAGTCGATCATCGAGTTTCCTGTGTACATATCTCCTGGTGCAGCTCCTCCTAGCCACAGCAGGGAGGGGATCTTTCCTTGCGCCTGCTGTGTCTCCATTCCTACCCATTGTTTGGTGGTTGAGTTTGCGTGCCAGTCTACCAGTCGATGTGGGTGGGTCGCCTGGTAGTATGCGAGTACCGATGGCAATCCCGCTCCTCCTGCGTTCTTTGGTCTTTCCAAGATTGTCCTTCGGACACGTGTGGGTCGCTGGTTCCAGACAAACCGCCGTATGTTGGCTGCTAGTGTCTGGAAGAACAATCGCGGGATGGTCATAGGCAGCGTTTGGAACAAATATAGAATTCGGGGCATTTCGTTCATCTTAATTGCATTAATCCGACCGAACCATGAGATGTACTGGGTCGTCCATTTTTTAAGATCCTGTTGCAGGGTCGTGAGGAGGGGTGTAAAGTTCAGTTGGTATATGTGCATCAGCTCTTTTGGTAGCCAAATTCCCAGGTATCGGAGTTTCGTTGCACAGATCCTGAACGGAAAATGTGTTTGAAGGTGCTGTGTTATGGCGGTATCTCGGGCCAACGGCATAGCTTCTGACTCTGACTTAAGTTGAGTGTGAGGTTGGATACTGCTTTGTTCTCTTTGAACGCTATCAGTAGGTTCGGGATTGAGACTCTGGGTTGGTCTAAGAGCATATCATCCGCATAAGCCGCTACCCATGTTCTTCCCGGCCCATGCGGAACCCCGTAATGCCCCCCGTCCCATCTGACCGCCTGCAGAAAGGGTTCTACAGTGAGGGCAAACAGAAGGGGAGACAGGGGACAGCCTTGCCGTGTACCATTGCGGATGTTAAACGGTCCAGTGAGTGCGCCATTGACTCGTATACGCGCCGTTGGTAGTGTGTACAGTGCAGCCACCCAGGTACGTAAATGCGGCCCGAACCCCATGTGCCGCAGGGATTCAGAGAGGAACGTCCAGTCCACGCGGTCAAACGCCTTTTCGGCATCCGTGGATAGAAGCACCAGTTCGCGTTTGTTGGCTGTGTGGATCACATTAATGGCCCGAATTGTATTGTCCCGGGCCTCTCTCCTGGGTATAAAACCGACCTGATCAGGGTGTATTAGGTCGGGTAGTACCTGGGCAACCCTCAGCGCCAGAGCCTTGGCAAAGATTTTCAGGTCGGCATTTAGTAGCGAAATTGGTCTGTAGCTGGCACAATTAGCGGGGTCTTTACCTTCTTTCGGGATGATTGTGACCGTTGCCCTCAGCGTGTCCACATGGAACTGACCGCCTGTTCGTAGCGTTGAATCCCTCCAGAAGTCTCGGTAGTAGGATCTCCCTGAAGGTGCGTAGGTACGAAACTGGCAGACCGTCCGGACCGGGTGCTCTGTGGGGTTTGGTTACTTTCAGTGCACCAGCTAGCTCCTTGATTGTCAGGGGTTGTTCTAGTTTGGCTTCTTATTCCGGGGTAAGCTTGCGGGCGACGTGGTTGCCGAGATAAGCAGCAATTCGTTCCTGGTGGTGTCGGGTTGCCGCGTCTGACCGGGTTTGTGTTTGGTCATACAATGCCGCATAGTATTTATGAAACGCGTTCAGGATGCCTTCGGGGAGATGTGTGACTCTTTGTCCCTGTGGGCAGATCTTATGGATGTGCTGTGTCCTCCGCTTCTCCTGTAGCATCTTTGCGAGCAGTCTGCCACATTTATTAGAGTGCTCGTAGAAGAACCTGGCTGTTTTTCGCGCGGTATGCAGTAGTCCCTGGGAGAGTATGGTTCGGAGTTCCCTGCGGGCCTCAGTTAGGAGAAGATAGGTCTCTTCATCTAGTGTGCGTTTATGTTCCTGTTCCAGTTCGGCAACCCATTTAGTCAGGTAAATCGTACGTGCAGCTCGGTCTTTTTTGCGCTTGGTGCTAACTGCTATGAGGTGCCCCCGTATGACACACTTATGCGCCTCCCAGAGCATAAGTGGTGCGATGTCTGGGGTGTTGTTCGTTGTGAAGTAGTGGGTCAGTGTGTGTGCCGCCGTGGTAGTGAGTTCGGGGTCGTCCAGGAGGGTCTCATTGAGCTTCCCTTGCCGTTCTTTAGGCTTGAAGAGTGGAGAGCTCGTGTGAGCTAGCGTCGGTGCGTGGTCGGAATGTTCCATCGTCCCTATCTCTGCGCCATACAGCAGTTTCAGATATTCTTGTGCGAGGAATATGTAATCTATTCGGCTGTAATGTGCATGGACGGCAGAGTAGTAGGTGTAGTCTCGTCCCTCCGGATGACTCGCCCTCCAGCAGTCCACCAGCCCTAGCTTGTGCAGGGACCATAGCGTCACCCGTAGGCAGTGCGCGGGAACCGTGCTGTGGCCCCTGGAGGTGTCCAGACGGGGGTCGAGCGGTAGGTTCAGGTCTCCCGCTACCACCAGCAGGCCCTCCCTGAAGCACCCCAATTTAGCCAGCGTCCGGCTAATAAAGGTATGCTGCTTTCTGTTGGGACTGTACAAGCAAGCAAAGGTATAGGTGTGGTCTGCGATGGTGCCCTTAAGAAATAGGTATCGCCCATTCGGGTCTGCCTGTATCGCCGTGCACTGGAACTGCGTCGTGTGCACGAATAGTAACGCCACTCCTGCTTTCTTGGCCTCGGGGTGGTTTGCGTAGAATCCCACCGGGAAGCGACGGTTTTCAAGTTTCGGTGCTTCCCTGTTCCTAAAATGTGTCTCCTGCAGGAACTCCACGGATGCCCTCGCGGTCCACAGCCTCGTCATTAGTTGAGATCGCTGTTCCGGCATGTTAAGGCCTCTGACATTGTTGGACCAGTATGTCAGCCGTGCAGGGGTAAAGCCCCTCCCGTTCGCCTGCATCCCGGGGGGTGGGGTCCCGGCCCGCCACGGCGCAAGCGTGGGAAGCGAAGGAGAGAGAAAAGAAAAAAGGGGGGAGGAGGGGTGGGGAGGTGGATTTAGGCAGTAGTCTCGGTCATATTAACTGTTCGTCTAGTGTTGCGGGTGTAAGGGTGTGTTGGGTATTGGTGCGACTTTGATCCTATACCGGGATTTGTCGTTCAAGGGTTGCGTCTCCTGCCCGTCCCTATGAACCCCGGTAATATGTACAGTTGGGGTCTGTCACAGTGAGGGTCCGTGGTACCACCGTGTGAGTGGAACTGTCTGGATGGTTTGTGGTGTGTCCTCTGTCTTCTCCTTCGGCACCCAACCTGTGAGGGGTGTTATAGGTCGGTTTCTAGTCCGCTCTGGGGACATGGGTACGTGTGTCTGTCTAGCCGTCACCGGCCCCCTGGCCACCCCTTTGCCACCCAGGTCTGCATTGGTTTGGTTTGCCTGCAGCCACGTCTGGCCTCCGTGCCTCCGTGCCTCCGTCTCTCCTCCTCTGCTTTCGGGGTTCCCTGCGCACAACCCGGTCTCGCCTGCCTCCATCATACCCCTGTGCCGCACTACTCCTGGCTAGGCTTGTTTCTGCATGTTCTACCGTGAACTTCCACTGGGCTATGTCAGTCTAACAATTGCTAGCGTCGTGTGTGTAGGAGCCTACCCTACGTGGCCGCAGTGCACTCCGTCTGTACGGCCATGTATCCTCTTGCGGGTGTATGGGCCATCTCTTCCACCCAAGTCCCTGTTCTGTGATAATAGGGGGTCTGTCGTAAAGGGGGGCGGCTCAGGATGCCGGGTGTGGGCCTACCCAACACCTCGGGGTGCACGCAGGGGTTTTCCCCGGATATAATAAAACTTTTGCCGTAGCTGTCAGCGTTATGGGGTCCTCTAAATACCTTCGGGCCTAGGTGTTTGGGTGTCATGGGGTGTATGCGACTTGGGTTTCCTATGTGGTAGGGAGCCCCGTGTTTGCGTAACGTTAGTTAAACTATGAACTATGTACATTTCCCATTGCCTCCCGCCCGGTGTGCCCCGCGCTCCTCCCTCCCAGCTACCCACTGCCCTCCTCGGATAATGGAAGCTTTAGAGTCCAATCCCCAGTCCGTCTGGCACTTTTCCACGGTATGTTCATTAGGGGCAATGTATGGGGGCCCATGTCACTTGGCCTCCCGCCGGATTCCACAGAGCCCCTTTGCCTTGCTCCGCTGCTCATTCCCGCCTCCCAACCTCACGGTTCCCCGGGGCGTTTTTTCCCCATGTGGCTCGCTAACCCGGGCCAACTTCTACCTCAGCAGGTCCCCTCCTTTCCCTCCCAACCTACTAGTTCCTGGCTGGTGCCTCCCGAGCTATACTGCCCATAACATTGTCAGCATAAGTACATACCGCATCCCAGAGTAACGATTGTCCAGGTTTGGTTGTAGTACCATCGGGGGTGTCGGTGTCTCGGTCGATGTCTTGTTCAGCGCGGGTGTGGGCAGGAGTTAAGGAGCGGTTCCCGATCGCGGGGGCGCCATTTCCCAGTCGATTATTCTTCTGGGCCCTCTGGGCCTCCTCTGCATCACTGCGGCCCAGGTGCCGTGTGGAGGTTGTGTGCAGCCTCGGTCGGGCCTGTCGCTCGTGACGGAGGGCCCTCTAGGATCCAGTTCGGCACTGATACTGCAGGTAAGTTGCCGGCTCTGAGGAAGCGGGACACGTCATTCGGCCATCGGATGATGTGCCAGATGTTGTTTACTCTAGCCTGAAGGCTGAAAGGAAACCCCCATTTATATGGGATCCTTCTCTCCTGTAGCATGCGTGTGAGTGGTCTCAAAGCTCGGCGGGCGTCGAGTTTAATCGTGGAAAGATCCTGGTATAGGGAGATCTGGGCGTCCATAAAAGTTATCCGTTGTTGTGTTCTGGTCTCTTGCATTATGGTTTCCTTTAGCTGAAAGGAGGCCAGCGCGCAGATTATGTCCCTGGGTAGGCCATCTCTCCTGGGGGCTCTCAGTGCCCTATGCGCCCTCTCAATGACGAAATCATTCAGTGCGTTATCCCCCAATAGGTGTGTGAACAGGCCTGAGAGTATCTCCTGCGGTAATTCTCCCTCCGCTCTGGAAGGCCCCGGACCCTGATGTTATTTCGACGGCCTCGGTTATCGAGGTCTTCAATCTGTCGGCAGAGGTTAAGGAGGATGTTGCCTTGCCTCGTGGTCGCTAGGTCTGTGGCTTGTTGGCGTTGGTCGGCTTGTAGGCGGTCCGCTTCCAATCCGTCCACATGTTGCTCCAGTGTGTTGAGGTTGTTCTGCACCGGCGCTATCTCTTCCCTTATCATGGATCGCAGCTCAGCCACCAGGTCCGTCTTGTCCTTTCGTGTTAGCATGCTTGCTGAAATCGATGCTATGTCCGCTGATATTTGGGACAGGGAGCTTGCCGCGGGCGAGTCTCTGTTCGAGTCCGCGATACTTGATCCTGGGGAGGCGGGTGCGGGTATGCCTGTGTCATCGGTGCCGCGGAGGCCATGCGGCGTCGACAGGAACCCGTCCATCGGGCCGGGTGGGTGTCTTCCTGGGGTTGTGCCAGGCTGACCTGCAGTTGCCAGACGCTTAGTTTTCCCCATTTGCAGTGTTATTAACCGCTGTCAGTCGCTTTTTCTAAGGGCTTGGCAGGTTGAGGCCTAGGAGCTAGGGTGAAGTGTGTCTTACTCCATCAGTAGTCAGGCCACGCCCCCTCTGTTTTTTTTAATTGGGGTAGCCCCCAAATATTGGGACATATAAAAAAAGAAACATTTGCGGCCTGCGGTGCATTTTTTGCAGTCCAATAATGCCATCAGGTTTTTAAAACTGTCCGTCTCCACCAGACGGAATGACAGCATTTTAAAGGCCAGGAATTTTGAAATGCTGGCATTCAGGGCCGGGATCACGGGTGGGTAGAGGGGTACTTCCTCTTTCTCTCTAGTGTTTGGGAGATGGACAGCTGAACGCTTCATGGGACAGTGTGGAGATGCTTGGGGACGGTGGCGGACGTGGTGGCGTTGCTGCCACATCCTCTGTTTGCGGGGTGGAGGAAGAGGTGGCCGAGACAGCAGCAGAAGAGGAAGCAGGTGGAACCTGAGATCTTTCTTGGTTTTTGAGGTGCTTACTCCACTGCAGCTCGTGCTTTGCATGTAGATGCCTGGTAATACAGGTTGTGCTCAGGTTTAGAATGTTTATGCCTCGCTTCAGGCTCTGATTGCACAGCGTGCAAACCACTCGTGTCTTGTCGCCAGCACATTGTGTGAAGAACTGCCACTCCAGGGAACTCCTTGGTGCGGGCTTTGGTGTGCGCGGTCCCTGGGTGCGGTGGGCAGTAGCAGGCGTACTGTCTAGGGGACAGCCGCTCCGCTTTTGCACCCTGCTCCCTCTTATGCTGTGCTGGTGCCTCTGTGCGACCACCGCCTCTTTCTCCAAACTGCACACGTCACTCGCATGACCTTCATTCCATGTGGGGTCTAGGACCTCATCATCCTCCAAATCATCTTCCACCCACTCTTCAACCCTGCCCTCCTTGCCGGTCTGCACACTGCAGAAAGACACAGCAGTTGGCACCTGTGTTTTTCCAGCACGTAAAGTTAACTAAGAATAACTTACTGAAATGACAAACACTGTAATTGGTACAGCCTGTAGATTAGTGATAAAGATTATTGTCCCAGGTGTGTCCTGGAGCCCTCCCAGTGTAAGTAGTCAGTGTGACGGTAGTCACCATCACTGGGGATGGAAGACAGACACTATGGGTGGGCTCCCAAATTCCTTTTGTGTTTTGTCACATTGTGCCTATTATTTGTACAGGGTATGTTGAATGTATTGCTGGTCTGTGCATCTCCCCCTCTCCCCTTTTTCCTGTCCTATTGTTTCCCCAGCAGGGCGTTGTCCCAGGGACACTGCCAGACCAGTTTAAACTAGCTGCTCTGTACCTTCTCAATCTCCCATCAGCCCTTGCTATTGTCTGACCCCACCCTTCCTTGTACTATAGTAATCTATGTAACCTATTGTATGTAAATGATGGTGTTGGGGGCTTAAACTATGTGTGCTGTATTCATTAATGGAGTTTCTGTTTAACCTTCACCATGTGTTGTCTGGTGTTTGGTCCAGGGTGGAAAAGGCCCTAAGTGATCCCAGTCAAGCCTCTGCGTCTGGGTGTGAAGTGTTTCAGGGTCCCTGATAGCTACAAGGAAGCAGACTTGGCGGAGGTACTCGGTCGGAGTACTGGAGCTCCGTTACAGTCAGCTTGCGATTTGACAACTTACCTGGGTTCCACTGGGTGTTGGTAGCACCTTCCTGTGCTGGCAGGTCCTGAACAGGAGCCTCAGGCACCTGGGGGCCTGCTGGTAAATTCCTCCCATGGAAAGTTGTCAAGCTGAAGTGGTAATGCTGCGTGGAGTGTTAAAGATTCAAAGTGCAAGTAATCTAAATTGTATCTCCAAATATTTCATATACAGTATAATGGCAACCTATGTAAAACTTATGCGGTATACTTCAATAACTCATTATTCTTTTGCAGGTCAACTGAACATCCAGAATGACAAACATGCTTCAGAGTTTGTTTTTTCATTTTTTTAAGCTTGTTTTTTTTTATATTTATACACTTTTTAAAATAGTTTTTTATTCACATGTTTAAAATCACTGAAAATTTTAAATTGTAAAGTCTGCAAAGGACATATGGAAATGGTTTTAGAATTGAATCCAGGCAACAGTTTTCCCTATAAACTGACCTCTCAGTTTGACTTGTGAGGGTATTGCCCCAGAATTACAATATTGTTCAAGTACCTCTTAGCTATTGATAACTGGTTTAAATATAGCAGCTTGTTATCTGGTAGTTTCAAGTGTAGAAAATATCAATCTGTTTTCTATCACTTAGATCTGTTTAACAAGTGTTGTAGGTGTGAAACAATATTACAAGTGACCGATGTAGTAAATTTGAATCAAAGTTCCATTTGCAAAAAAAAAAAATTTGCCCATCTTCTGTGGGTTATTGCAGTTTTAAGATGTAGACGTATTGTATCACACTAGCCATGCATAGGTAGATTGTCTGGCACGTTGTTTTGGTGTTTGGTTTTTAACTTTGTAGTTGTGTCTTTACACAGTATAGAAATGTATATTAATGCTTCTGTATATGAAGCGATCTCAATAACACTTATTTTTCACTTTTTTTAAAAAAAAAATCAGGCTAAACAAAAATTGGTAATTAACAATATGACATCTGAAAAGCACATGAAAGGATGCTGAATGATTTAAAAAAAAAAAATAATAGCCTGGATTTTAGCCACATTTTGCTTCTGATATGCACCCGGAGAACACATACCGGAGCCATGGTGTGACAGGTTCACGTGGCAGCAGTTGGAGACCGAGTTGGAGGCAGAAAGAACCGGAGGGGACGGTGCGCCCTAGTTGACCTGTGAAGTGGGAGGGACGGCCGCTCTCCCAATCTAGAGGGTCCTGGACTCATGCTGAAACCTCTTAGGGCCCCGTTACCCCTCCCCCCCTTGGGACCGGTGGGGGTTATCCCAATCCTCACCAGGAAAGCACTTCCACAGCTCTCTTGTGCAGCTACATGTCAAAGGCAGACAGCCACACCGAAATGTCAGATGGCAGCGCAGCAGCTCCAAAGACTGAGAGGGCAAATCCTCTGAGGTACGCTGAAATGGCGTGCAAGACTCACCCAGCCTGAGCCGACATGGTGGAGGATCCCTCTAAGGCTCTCGACCTCCTCAATAATCACCCTTGGTAAAGACCTCAAGACATGCAAGCACCACAGCAGCCTGCATACCCGCACAGCAGCGACACTTCGACAAGTCTGACTCCGGTCGAGCAAAACTTACCAACAACCCTGAAGCCAAGGACCTGCACCTGAAGGGTACCCAGTGACATCACCGCCATGCTACAACTCAACAACGCAGCAGTTTGCACCATGGTACTAGGGCATGACAGGTACCGTACCCAAACTCACCCAACAACTAGGAGACAACTAGGAGACATGATGGGAACGGGCCGCAATTGCTGCATCCAGCAGCAGGACTCTGGGTCTCTTTGGCCCTCTTAGGTATTGCACAGGGACTATCCCCACGCACGGGAAAGAGCTAACTTTTTATTATCTTTTTAAGGGTCGGAGCTGGCGGTGACCAGCCTGCGAGGTTATAATACTATTAAGGCACACACCGTTTAAATATACCTTAGCTAACCCCACCTGGTGTCGCGGTGGCTGCAGACATCGATACACATGCACCCTCTCTGATAAAGCTAATGTTCAAACTAAAGTTAAAGCTAATGTTAAAGGACCACTATAGGCACCTAGACCACTTCAGCTTAATTAAGTGGTTTGGGTGCCGGGTCCAGCTTTGATTAACTCTTTTTTATATAAACATAGCAGTTTCAGAGAAACTGCTATGTTTATATTTGGGTTAATCCAGCCTCTAGTGGCTGTCTCATTAAAAATCACAGTGAGAAGACGCCAGCGTCCATGGGAAAGCATTACAAATGCTTTCCTATGAGATTGGCTGAATGCGCGCGCAGCTCTTGCCACGCATGCGCATTCAGCCGAGGAGGCGTAGAGGAGGAGGAGAGCAGGAGGAGAGCACCCCGCCCGGCGCTGGAAAAAGAGGTAAGTTTAACCCCTTCCACTCCATCCAGCCCGGCGGGAGGGGGTCCCTGAGGGTGGGGGCACCCTCAGGGCAGTATACTGCCAGGAAAACGAGTATGTTTTCCTGGCACTATAGTGGTCCTTTAACGCCACTTTGGTGCTGTTTTCTTGCATTAAGACGCCGATAGCACACTATGCCTGGTGGAAACGTACTCTAATAAGCTGGTAACCTTCAAACCTTATATCATAGTCAGTCAGGAAATCACACTGTGTAACTAATGTAAATTATCTCGTAACTGACAAGCTGATCTATAACTCGCAGAAACTACATTATATAAAATTATAAAATGTGTTATGTTTAGACTTGCCACGCAATTGTTCATATATGCTGACAGACACAGCGGTAATCGCTATTGTGGCATTACCTGCTCCTTTGTATTTTTATTGTCAGGCACAATAAAATAAAGAATTTAAAAAAAACACTACATGAAGGTCCTGTTCACTAGATTGTGTAGTCATGAATGTAACTTTGTTTTTACAGCCACTGGTTGGTCCATACATATTTTAAAACTTGTTTAATTTTGTTATAGCATGACTTGTAGTCTTGTTTTTAACTTGTCTATAGTACATATTTTTGTATGATAATTTTTGACACTTAGGGTGTTTTTTCATTGATTATTGAATTATAATGGTCTAAAATAATTAACATGTCAACAGGCAAACGTAACCCGAATGATTTGTCTCAGTCTTGCCTTCTATACTACCTGCACCATAGGCAACATTTATTTGTCTTTAGACTTTCTTGAGAAGCGGTAACTAGCCAGTGCTGCACACATACACCAGATATGAAGTGCACATCCCAAATGTACTATTTAGCACCAAAAGAATTTGAATTTTTAAAACTGCGATGTAACCACAGTATTTGACGGTTCTATTTGACTCTCAGATATGAAGTGCACACCCCAAATGTACTATTTAGCACCAGATAAATTAGAATTTTTTTTTTTTTTTTTTTAAATTCTTTATTTATAACAAGGCAAAGCACCACATGGATTCGAAAAAGACAACAGTAAACAGCAGTGACTGATGGTTATAAGATCGCATAGGAAAGCATCAAATACAGTTACTGGTACATGAAGAGATCAAATAAATCACTGAGCGGATAATTCTGACGGAGTCTCCATTAACGGTTGTCTGTTCGCCATATTCCAACGGGATATAAATAGTCATGGTGCAGCGCCTTGGGTTTTTAATTTTTAAGAAATATAGAAAAATAGAAAACGATCAATCCCCATACACCGTTCGATCTAGCATAGCACTCGTAATTAGTAAGATGTAGGGCATGTGTTCATATCAAATAGACCGTCTATCCCCAGCAAAACATTCGAAGCCCCCGCGAGGGTGGACTAGCCAACCCTGCAACATCAGTATGGTCTAACTGACCAACCGCATCTACAGTGCTGCATCGGTTCCCTATGCATAGGTCGTGAGAGTTTTGCTATAGAGGGAACAGAGTAAAGGATGATATGTGGTGAAAATGGAGACGATCGTAGAGAGAGAAGAGAGAGATAGATGAAAAAGAAAGGAGGAACTTCCATAGGGGGGGGGGGAAGGGAAGGGGAGGAAAAGATGTAGGGAGGGGGGAGTGCAATATACTGCTAGCCGTCGATAACTATGAATATTTTCCGTGGGTTTAGCGCTATATAGCTATAGGAGGTGGTATAGATCTAGAAGCCCAAAGCACTGGACAGAGGTCGGGGCCACCTCAAGGGTTTGAAGTTTAAGGCAGGGGAGGACCCTCACAGGGCGTTGTCTCGTGGGCGGGGAGCGGGGTCGAGTGTTCAGCCCTCGAAATGAGGGCTCGGGGGAGATATCCTAGCCGTCCGGTCTTAATCGCCTATTCCGCTATCTATCCACGGGGCCCAAACCCTGTCAAACTTTTTGAGGGTGCATCTGACCCGCGCCGTTAGCTTATCCATGAGGAAAGCATCTTTGATTTTCTGTATGACAGCTTCAAGCGAGGGAGCCTCGCTATGTAGCCAAGCTTGGGCGAGTGCCCTCCTGGCCGCTAAGTTCACTTTATGCAATAACGCCTGTTCCGCCCTGGACCAGTCGTCCAAAGATCTGGCCAGAAGGAACACCCAGGGGTCTAATGTAACTGCTTTGTCAAAGATATCTTTCAGAAGCCCGGCCACTAAGCTCCAAAATTTTTGTGCCTTGGGACAATCCCACCACATATGTAGGTACGTCCCTTGCAAACCACACCCTCTCCAGCATAAGTCCGTGGGCGATTTACGCATCTTGTATAACTTTACCGGTGTGGTGTACCACCGGAAGATAGTTTTGTATGCTTGTTCCTGCATGGAGACACATATAGAGGAAGTGGCCGCAGCTTCCCAAATCTCCTGCCAATCAATGCCTTCCAGTTCCTCACCCAAATCAGCTTCCCATTGAGATATGTAAGTGAGGTCCCCCCATTCTTTCATACTCGAACTTAAGTGAGTGTATAATAAGGAGATTAGGCCCCCAGGGGACCGTTCTTTGAGACATATAGTTTCGAAGAATGTGAGCGATTTCTGGGCACTGATCTTAATCGAAGGGGTTTGGGCAAAGTCCCGAATCTGGAGGTAGCGAAAAAAGTCGGCAGGGCGCAGTGTGGCCCTATCTTTCAATTCTTCAAACGTTACTAGGGAGCCACCTTTGTACAGATGGCAAAGACGCTGTATCCCTGTACTTTCAATGCCCCCGAAGTCTCTAGCCTCCAGTCCAGGAGTGAAGGCCGTGTTTCTCAAAAAGGGGGCTAAGGGTGAAAGCCCGGGTGATAAACCGTATTTAGTCGAGGTAGCATCCCAAATTCTCAGGGAATTCACAATAGCCGGACATTCGATGCAGGTCGAGGGTCGGTTTTCCTTAGGGACCCACATCAGAAATTGAGGTAAGTCGGGACCCATGAGAGACGATTCCAAGTCTACCCACCGCCTTTCCTCCGGAGGGGAATGCCATAGAACTACTTGTGACAGCTGCGCCGCCAAGTAGTAAAAGTATAGATTCGGGAGTCCCAGCCCCCCCCTTGTTTTAGCCCTATATAGAATGTTTCGGGAGACTCTTGGCCTCTTATTTTGCCAAATAAATTTACCTATCGCCTGCTGGAGCCCGCCTAGGTCAGATTTAGTCAGCTTAACCGGGAGGGCCTGGAACAGAAACAAGATTCTGGGCAGCACGTTCATTTTCACCGAATGGATTCTACCAATCCAAGAAATTGGTTTGTCTACCCATTTCTCCATATCGGTGATCAGGGCACGTAGCAAAGGTGAGAAATTTTGTGTATATAGATGTGTTGGATCCGCTGTCAACTTTACCCCCAGGTACTTGATCTGGTCCCTCGCTATCCTAATCCGGTAGGTATCCCCGATAGTTGTTATATCTGTGTCAGTCATGCAGAGAGGGAGTGCGCTCGATTTAGGCATATTCACCTTGTACCCGGCGAGCCCGCCGTAGGTATCCAATATTTCCGCCAGTGTCCCCATAGAGCCAATCGGATCTGTTAGGGTCAGCAATATATCGTCGGCAAAACCCGACACTACGTACCGCTGACCCCTGATCAAAACCCCATGGACACCTGGGTTACTACGTATCTCCTGCAAAAGGGGCTCCAGGGAGAGGACAAACAGCAAGGGGGACAAGGGGCATCCCTGCCTGGTACCATTCCCTAGGTGAAAGGGCGTCAGTGACGCCCCTGAAATCCGAACCCGTGCTTTAACGTCCGTATACATTGCCTTGATCATGGTAATGAAAGTATCCGGTATGCCAAAATGGCGAAGGACCTCAAAGAGATAGGGCCACTTAACCCTATCGAAGGCCTTCTCCGCGTCGAGGGACAATAACAGCTTTGGGATTTTTCTAGTTGTTTGCCTCCAGATAAGGTCGACATTCCGCCTGGTATTCTCGAAGAGTTGCCGTCCGGGTACGAAGCCCACCTGGTCCGGATGTATCAATCTAGTGAGTAGGGGGTTTAGCCTAGTAGCTAAAAATTTTGCCAGGATCTTTGAATCATGATTGATCAATGAGATGGGGCGGAAGTTACCCGGGGTAAGATCATCCTTCCCCGGTTTTGGCAGAAGTACGATATCCGCCAGCGACATATCCCGGTCCGGCATGCCTCCCTCCATTAGATCATTAAACCACGACTCCAAATGGGGAACAAGTTCCTCATGAAAAGTCTTGTAATAGCTGCCCTCAAATCCGTCCGGGCCTGGGGCTTTATTGCCTTTCAACATGGAAATGGCAGCGGCTATCTCCTCAGCGGATATGCGTGCCCCGAGGGCGGCAGATTCAACACCCCGCAATACCGGAAGGGATAAGCGTGCCAGGAAGGCCTGGGTATCCTCCGCTTCGCGTTGTTGGTCCAAAGCAGTCCCATTAGAGTGATTGTAAAGACCAGTGAAGTACTCCGTAAAAACCCGAGCGATTTCATTAGGATCCGTACAGAACTTACCCGAAGCACCCTTAATCCTTGTTATATGCGAATGTCCCTGTCTCGGGCGGAGAGACCTAGCCAATAACGTATCCATTTTATTGGATTTCTCGTAAAAGGTCCTCTTGGACCATGTCATAGCCCTAGCGGTGTCGTCAGTAAGTGCGTCGCGTATCGAGGATCGAAGGTTACGGACGTCCGACAGGTTGTCGGATGATGGTGCCGTTTTGTGCTTTTCTTCCGCCTTCCCCAGAGCCTCTAGCAAAGATGATAAAAGTTGTGTTTTATGTTTTTTCTTCAGGGAGGCCTCGCAAATTAATATACCCCTGATTACCGCTTTATGTGCGGCCCACACCGTGGCTGGTCGAATTCCAGCCTCCGTGTTTCGCGCAAAGTATTCCAGCAATTCCCTACGAACAGTTTCAACCACAGCCGGATCATGCAGTAAAGAGGTGTTCAATTTCCAAGACCACGGAGAGGCCACACACAACCTATCCAGGGTCAGCGTGACCTCCGCGTGGTCTGACCATGTAATGGAGCCAATCGCATTGCCCGACACCCTGGGTGCAGAACAAGAGTGAACTAAAAACAAGTCTATTCTAGAGTAGGTGTCGTGGGGCGCCGAATAGAAAGTGTAATCTCGTCGATCAGGGTGGTGTGCTCTCCAGATGTCTATGAGACCGGTATGATGCAAGAAGGAATGAAGCAACTTATCTTGTCTGCCTCTCCCGTGTGACCGCGGGAGTCCTCTGCAATGTCCTCTGTCCACCGCTGGGCATGGCGTGGCGTTAAGGTCTCCCCCCACCACCACCATGCCAGGAGATAAGCCGTTCACCATCCGGGTCATATTGTCCCAGAAATCCACAGAGGGGTCATTGGGGGCATAGATATTGAGGAGGTGGATGGTATGAGAGTATAGATAGCCCGAAATTAATATAAAGCGCCCACCCGGGTCGGCCGTAACAGTACCCACCCGCAATGGGCATCTGTGATGTATAAGCACCGCTACCCCATTCCGTTTATTTAGAGCCCTCGCTTCGTGTACGGTCCGAAAAGTATAATCCCTAAGCGCGAATTTCGCTGAGGTCGGTATATGTGTCTCCTGCAGAAATGCTATATCCGGATTCTTGCGTTTGAGATCCCTAAACATAAGGCGACGTTTGCTTGGAGCGTTGAGGCCCTTGACATTTAAGGTTAACAATTTCAAAGACATTGGTAGTTATTAAAGGGGTGGCCCAACCTCCTGACTACATTTGTCTGAGTACAATACTCAAGGGGTAGTAAACAATATAGTTCCGACAATTGGGGCGGCTGGGGATATTCCCTTGCGGGGATGTAAAGATGTTATTTGTTCCCCCGTCCGACAGGCGACCCCTGCTGAGTCCCTCCCTTCTCATTCTTCTGAATTCAGGCGGCTATGGGCTGACGGGGCGGGATAGCTGACCCCTCATTGCCAGCTCTTAAGGACAAAAACCCTAGCCCGCCCCAAAGATAAGTTGCCCACCCGGGGCCGAGAAAAAAAACCCGATCTTGCCATTCTTGGGGGGCCTCACTGCCTATAACAGAGACCCGAGTCTGACCCAAGAGCTAAAGGAGGGGAAGGAAATGCAGCCCCCGCAGCCCGCCGACCCAAACAACAGGGACCCCCCCAGGAAAGCTCACCGCCCGGAGCCACCGGTAGCCGACCAGCATTCGCGTAGAATAGACCGATCACACTCACTCGCCCGCCTCATACCATTCTCGAGGGAGGGCCTGAAGGACCTCCGCCGCCGCTCCCGGAACTGCGAAGCCCTCCGGAGGTCGGATCCCCAGCTCTCTCAGGAAGCCCGCCGGATCGCCATCTGCAAACAAGATTCTGGTTCTGCCATCTTTGAAGGCCAGCAACCTGAAAGGATGACCCCATGCATATTTGACTGAGGCCTGCTGCAGGAGTTCGGTGATAGGACGCCAGTCTCGTCGCTTCCGCAGGGTCGTCGGGGTTAGATCCTGGTACAAGGCCAGGGCAGTCCCCTTGTACACTATGGGGCCTTCCCTGCCCCGTTTCATCAAAGCCTCCTTCGTCTGGAAAGACAGGAACTTAATTATGACGTCCCTCGGCCGCCTGTCATCCACCCTTCTGGCCCGAAGCGCCCGGTGTGCCCGTTCAACGTGCCACAAGTAGTCCGGCACCCCTGGAAGAAGCGGCTTGAAAATGTCCAGAATGACGTCTATGAGGGAGCCTTCACCCTCCTGTTCCGGTAGGCCACGGAGGCGAATGTTATTCCGCCGTGACCTGTTACCAAGATCCTCGATCACTGCTTCGGCCGTTAGCAATTGAGTTGACAGTGTATTGATCCGGGCAGCAGAGTCGTTATGGGCCCGGACAGTGGTTTCCATCCGGCCTTCTAGCTCCGCCGTCCTCGCGCCCAAGGCCTGGATCTCGGCCTTCACCTCAGCAGTATTCCGGACGATCTCGGTGGCCAGGTAGGTGCGCACCTCCGATAGTTTTGCTAAAATCTGACCTGTGTCCGTATCAGAGGCCCCAACCGTGGCGCTGCTTCCCGGGCTCGAGGGCGAGCGCGGCGTCCCCAAGCCTTCCCGTCCGCCATCTTGAATGCTCAATCGCGCAGCACGGGTGGCCGCGAACATGTCAGGGACCAATGTAACCGTCTCCGACGGTTTTTTCGTCTGCCTTCTCGGGTTCTTTTTATCCATCACAGTTCCCCTGTTCTGGCACTCTGGCAGTTTCCAACAAATTCCGTCGAATTTCGGCTATTGTAGGCTGTTGGCACCGTGGCTGCAACGGAGCTCTATCCGGACACGTCCAGCTCGCTCGGCTGCCAGCCACGCCCCTCATAAATTAGAATTTTTAAAACTGCGATGTAACCACAGTATTTGACGGTTCTATTTGACTCTCAGATATGAAGTGCATGCCCCTAATGTACTTTTTAGCACAAAAAAAATGTGAATTTTTAAAACTGCGATGTAACCACAGTATTTGACGGTTCTATTTGACTCTCAGATATAAAGTGCACACCACAAATGTACTATTTAGCACCCAAATTTATTTGAATTTTTAAAACTGCGATGTAACCACAATATTTGACGGTTCTATTTGACTCTCAGATATGAAGTGCACGCCCCAAATGTACTTTTTAGCACCCCAAAAATTTGAATTTTTCAAACTGCGCTGTAACCACAGTATTTGATGTTTCCTTCACTCTCCCCAAGAACAACGATGATCCATTTTTCAACCTGATCCAGCACGATTGTACTTTAATCACACACAATCCCACCCATTTGTGTAACTGTGCTTACAGAAACCTAATTTAATTTGCCTTTTAAGAATGCTGAAGTTTATTGCAGTAGGACAGTAACAGAAGCAGTAACATCTTCATTGCAATCAACTCATTAATGACTTTTGCAGCATGTCAAGATCCACTATACATGTTATTTTAAGAAGTCACATCCCTGTTTATCCATCTAAACGAACAATTTAATTTGAATTTACACAGCTGGTGAATACATAATTAACGCCACCCCCAGAGAAGATCTAGAAAATTGCTTTGTAAATTGATTTAGCAGTTTCATCGTCCAAGGATAAACTACAGAATTTGGAACCAATACAGTTTTAAGAGACGCCTGGCCTGGGGTCAATGGTCTGAGAAACACATTGATAGGCAGCCACTGTCAGTTAAAATATTGGAAAACTGAATATCCTAAATACTGTAGTATCAAAGGAGGCCTCAATATGTATACATTTATTAAATTGTAACATATTTATATTTGGAATAATAAGAAAAGCTATTTTCAATCATACGTATTTGACGCAAAAACTTATAATTTTTAAATGCCAAATGAATGTTTTAAAAGTGTATTCAGTTTTGGTATCTTGGTATGTGTGCCTATTTTGTGCTGTTTACTATAACAACTTAGTCCTAAGAATAGAACCCTGTCTGAACCATGCCCGAGAACTTATACTTCAGAATAAAATATACTTTGTCCAAGATAAGACGACTATTTGTTGAATGGGAGGACGAAAGCTTATCTTGCCATTTAAGAGGTAAAGATTGGAATATATAGTACAAAATTGATAGAATAATTTCACCTGTGAAAGACTCCACCTGCAACTAAGCCTTGCATCTGGAAATTTAATGTATTCAATTTAAGGAAGAACTATTACTTTTTCCATCGATGAAAAACCTCGATAAATACTAGGTAAACCTCCTATGAAATGTATATAAACAGACTTGCACATGGATATACAGGGCACCCCATCTAAGAAAGACCTAAACATAGAAGGTAGACCTAGACATTTAAGGCTCTGGTCCATGGATGCCTATGAGTTATATCTTGAAATCGGAGATATGGAATTTGACGTAGCGCAATCAAACTGTTTAGTTGGAGTATTATTTGTGACCACCGAGGCCTCAATTTAAACGTTTTCTAAATTATTCAATACTGTTAGTAAAACATTCCAAATTAATTATCTACAGAAGTCGCCATTGAAATATAGGCAATTTTTTTGTAGATAAATCATCTTAAAAGATTTTCTAAAAGTATTGAATCCTTTGGAAAGCTTATTAAATCGAGGCCTGAGTACGTTTTTATATGCATAGACAAATACTTCTTTCACATTAAGATGGTGCCAGACAGGGACAGATTAACATAGGGGTGGTCAGAGCTCCAGCCCTATCTTGCTGTAATAGACCAACAGTTCAGGCCCATCAAAACTTTCAGCTCCAGGTCCATGAGGCCCTTAATCCGGCCCTGGTGCCAGGGTTAATCTAAAATTGTTAGCCGGTGTTCATACTCCTGCAGGCAGAAGACCCAAGTCTTCTTTTTATATAACTCGTGAGTTATCAGGGCTAGCAGCTGGAGTTTTAATTAGGCAGTGTAATCAGACGAGTGATGGTATTTGTTTAGTTAAGATATAAAATATAGACTTAAAACCTTTAATAAATATAAAAACTACACGTGCTATTAGCAGAGAACCAAAGGTGTCACTTGAATAGAACGTGACCACAAGGTTAAATTTCCAATCCACTCCACTAAGATCCTATAGGAGAAAATAATAAATATTAAAAGAACTGTATTAGCAACTCTAAAAAGTACTAGGACAAATTAAACCGTGTAGCCTGATATGAGGGGGAACAGCCCTGAGTGAGATGTTCAATAATAGATAGTCAATAATAAAGCATACCACGCTAGTTCCCGTTTGGTTATTTATTATTATTTCTCCTTTAAGATCTTATTGGAGTGGATTGGAAATGTAACCTTGTGGTCACTTTCTATTCAAGTGACACCTTTGGTTCTCTGCTATTTATTGTATTCCCTAGGGTTATCCCCTACTTTTACAGTCTAGGTGACCTTTTTTTGTGGGTTAGGTACAGTACGAGGGTGTTACAGTAAACCTCTATTCTTGACCGCTCCCCTTCTTTTCTACACGTTCTATTATGTTTTGAAATTTATTGAGCAAAATATGAATTCTTCAGTACTTTCTGTAAATCCATTTCACTGGACATATCTAACCTTTTCAGTCCCAGTGCTATAAATATACGAGATTGTCTTAATTTTGTATTTATTGTCGATGCCAAAAAAAATCATTGACAAATCACAAATCAAAAACAACATTTCCAATATTCTCCAATATGAACATTGGTCATTACATGACTGAGAAATGTGTTTACCCACAGAGCGCTTATCTACCACTCTGCCTTGTGATCACCACTCACACCCCTCCCCAACTGTACAGGAGCCTGTATGTAAAAGTACTGCCAGAGGTAGGGTTTTTTAGGGATGTATTAGGAAAAATCCTAATTTGTGCTTTGAGGACAAAGTACTAATGTACATCATACATATTTCAGAATTTGGTTCTTTTCCAGTAAATAACCCAAGACCAATTTTTTAAAGAAATATATTTGAAATTTAAGACACATGATCACGTTTCCATTTTGAAATGTTGAAATGGTAGCTAAAAAAAAAACTAAATGAAAAATATATAAGCAATAAATTACTGGTATTAAGTTTTTCCATATCTGACAATGCAAATTAGTTTCTCTGTATATAAAAGTCTTACTATTTATTTTTTGGCAGGTGCAAGTGTGCAGTATCACATTCTGTTTGGGTAGCGCTGAATTTTACCTACCAAACAGACAAGTTCAAAATGTGTTTATCTCTTTAATGACTTAAGGTTAAACTGACTATCCATTGAACAAAAATGGTCAACCTCCCAATCTGTTAATAATCAAGGCTGATTATTCAGCTGGCCCTTGGCCTATTTGTATGTCACATCTGAATGAAATGGTAATTTTACCTCTGAAAGCTTCACAGAGAATAGATACAGATCGAATAATGTGTCTGCTTTATTTGCTTTTCGTATGATTAAGGAAATCTGCAGGTGTATAGTGCTTTTTTAAAATAAAAAATACAAAATGAGTGAACAGGTAAATTCCAGAATTGTTTGTTGGTGTCTGTTTGTGTGTGTCTGTATTCATGTACACTATTATGCTATCAATATTTTTTTTAAAGTCCTTAGCGAATGCTCTCTGTTCTTATTAGCATATTTTGAATCGTGGAGTTTGGAAATAACTGTCGATCCCAACACGAAATTATTCCAAATTATTCAATGCTGTTAAAACCTTTCCAAATAATTTATCTACAAAGACTCCCATAGACTTTAATTGTGGCTTTTGTAGATAAATCATTTGGAACAGTTTTCCAAAAGTGTTGAACCACTTGGAAAGCTTATTAAATCGAGGCCAAAGCCAGAATTAGAATGGTCAGAAACAAGCGATAATATTGGACCAACTAAATAGTAGACAAACTATGGTCAGGAGTACATAACTCAATGGAGTCAGGAGAAACCATACACCAAGGAATGCACTCTCAAGTACATGTAGACCATAACTGGAGGACACAGGTCTGAGTGAGGTCTGGTTTTAGGAAGGGTCTATTGGCCAGCGCCATTAGAGCAATTCCAGAACATGCTCAAGAGTTGTCATGAAATAAGGCAAGCCCTGCGTCACTTTGAGAATAATAGAGACTTGAGGTGGACCAGTCCTCGTCGATCATGATGTCAGAATGACGCACAACATCACAATTTGTGAGGAATACGTTTTGTAATGAAGTAGGTAACCTGACAGCAACTCAGTAGTTTTAGACAAATACAGTAGTGTTAGACAAATAGTGTTCAAGGTTCCTAGGATCTTCTATTAACTACGAGAGACAAGAAAAGCCTCCTTCCAGTTCAGTCCATAGCCCCAAGAGTCCCAACCTCTGACTCCTAGCATAAAACAAATAATTTAACAAGATTTATAACATACTAATCAGTAAGTTGGGTGGAGCATAAAATTGCCTTAGAGATAGTTGGAGAGATTTAATAAAAGTGTTCTGTTCTAAACAAAAGTCTTAAAGTGCTAAAAGTGCGGCAGTCCCCATGGAAGCAAGTGGTATAGCAGGCACATTCCATTGGTGACTCCATCTCTTCTTAATTTTTGCACCACTTTTTAGAACAGAACACTTCGATATATCATGGAATTATTTTAAGCAATTTCCTATCTGCTTAAAGAGCTGAGACAAGCTATTTACTTATTATATGATATCATTATAAGTATATATCATTTAATGCTTTTACAGTGTTTATGTCCATCACCCGCTGAAAAACCATTCTATATATTATTTGAAATATATAATTTATTACACTTTTCATTTCAGCTTCCAATTTTAGAGTGCATCATTGCTATTTTCTCTCTGAAAAACAATTCCCTCTAGTACCATAATAAATTTGTGGATGCATTTCAAAGTCTGTATCATGCCAACCTCTCTACTTACATTTAATTTAGTGTATTTAATGACAGATGAGACCAGCTGCATAGTAGGGAATAACTGCTACAAATATGTAATTACTTACAGATAGAGTACCCACAATTTTTATTAGAAGGATCTTGGACATACAGTGAATTTAAATACATTCCATACACTGGATTTGAATATTTAGTTTTACACATATCCACAGTTTATTTTCACAGTTGTTGCTGTTTTGTTTGGGACTTGTATTTTCACAGCACACTAGTACCTGTTAGATTCAAACAAAGCTCTTTAAACGTTGTTTTTTTTTTTTTTTAATATATATATATATTGTCTTCTTATGTGTTGTTTATGTTTAGTTGTTAATTATATCAGGTGATTGTAATCGGTCATAAATATCTAAATTATTTTGCTGGTTTCTTTAAAACATTGAGCCTTAGAAGGTTTTTAAACTCTCCCTGGTTTGGAAACTAAATTGTATTAATGTACTTTCAGTACGTACATCATATGGAGATACTTTCCATTTCTATTGAGTATTTTATTTATAGTGAACAAGGTTCACCCTTTGTTGGACATCTTGCAGATAACCCAAAGCGAAAGAAGGTTGTGAGGATTTGGAACTGTTTGACTGAAAGGCAAAGGGACACATAGAGAATGGGTGCAGTTCTGGAAACAAAAAGGTAATTACATCTTGTCCCCTTAACCCTGCAATGGTAATAATTGCAGTTTCTCAGAAACTGCAACAATTACATTGCAGGATTAAGACAGCAACAAGAGGCAATGCCTCATGGTTAAGCGACTTTTGATCGCCTAACTGACGCTCTGCGTGAGGACATCCAGCGGCAATAAAATGCTTTTTGCAGCAACGCTTTCCTATGGGGCAGGCCTAATGCGCTCGCAGCATTTGCCACGCATGCATACCCGTTGTGTGATGTCCGAGGGGGCGAAGTGCTGACTCAGCATCGAGGGACATCGTCGCTGGAATTGGGTAAGTAAACATGGGGTTTATTAATCCTTACACCAAGCATGTCAAACTTGCGGTCCGCAGGCCACATGTGGCCCACAATGGATATATTTGTGGCCCACCTGCCCTGGGACCACTTTGTGTTGTGACTGCGACCAACCGCAAGACAGGTAAGATATTTCCTGTCTGATTCTTGTCTTTCCTCCCACGGTCGATCGTGTGCTCCTGCAGAGTAGAGTCTGGTTTGCTTGAGCAAAGAAGAGCAGGGCTGGAACTGGAGGACGGGCAGCTCACGGGCAGGGAAAGAGGGGCTTGGGGGACCTTCCTGTGCAGTGTGTTAAATTGGGGAGGGGGGCATTGTATTCATTTGAGGGAGGGAGGGCAGTGCATTAAATTGGGAAGGGAGTGAGCAGTGTATACATTTTAGGGAGGTGCACTGAATTAATTTGGGGGAATGAGGGGGCCAGCATATTAAATTGGGGGGGGGCAGTGTATTAATTTGAGGGAAAAAGGGGAAGAGTATTAAATTAGTGGGAGAGGGAGGCAGTGTATTAGAGTGGTGGGAGGGGGCAGTGCATTAAATTGGAAGGAGGACAGTATTTTAATTTGGGAAAGGGAGGGGGTTGCAGTGTATTAGAGTAGTGGGAGGGGCAGTGGGTTAAATTGGGGGGAGGGGGCAGTGTGGTAGAGAGGTAGGAGGGGGCAGTGTGTTAAATTGGGAGGGGGCATTGTATTAATTTGAGGGAGGGAGGGCAGTGCATTAAATTGGGGGAGGGAGTGAGCAGTGTATAAATTTTAGGGAGGGGGCACTGAATTAATTTGGGGGAAAAAGGGGGCCAGCATATTAAATTGGGGCGGGTGGGCAGTGTATTAATTTGAGGGAGGAAAGGGGGAGTGTATTTGTATTTTATATATTCACAAAATGGCTTTCAGACATTGTAGTAAAATAGGACTTCTCTTTACTTCAGTACACACACTGAATGACATAACACAAGAGAGACTAACACAACAGAACAAGTGCATAACTTCACTATGCTGCCATCTACTGGAAGGTGGACTGCATAAACCCCAATACACAACAGTATTAGAGTAGTGGGAGAGGGAGGCAGTGTGTTAGAGTGGTGGGAGGGGGCAGTGCATCAAATTAGGAGGAGGACAGTATATTAATTTGGGAAAGGGAGGGGGTTGCAGTGTATTAGAATGGTGGGAGGGGGCAGTGTGTTAAATTTGGGGGAGGGGCAGTGTGGTAGAGAGGTAGGAGGGGGCAGTGTGTTAAATTGGGGGGTTAGTATATTAATTAGGGGAATGGAGGGGCAGTGTATTAAATTAGAGTGGTGAGTGGAGGGGCATTGTATTCAATTAGAGTGGAGGGAGGAAGGGCAGTATTAGATTGGTTGGAGGGGGCAGTGTATTAGAGTGGAGGGAGGGGGCAGTATATTAGATTGGTTAGAGGGGGCAGTGTATTAAATTAGAGTGGTGGGAGGAGGGGCATTGTATTCAATTAGAGTGGAGGGAGGAGGGGTAGTATTAGATTGGTTGAAGGGGGCAGTGTATTAGAGTGGAGGGAGGGGGGCAGTGTATTGGATTTGTGGGCAATGTATTGGATTTGTCGGCAGTATATTAGAATCGGGAGAGGGGGCAGTATACTGAATTTGTGGGCAATGTATTGGATTTGTCGGCAGTATATTAGAATGGGGAGAGGGGGCAGTATACTGAATTTGGGGGCAATGTATTGGATTTGTGGGCAGTGTATTAGAATGGGGGGAGGGGGCAGTGCATTAGAATGAGTCTGCATGCAGGCGCTGAACGCTTACCATGGAGATGCTGATTGACCGCGCAACTTTTTGCCACACATGCACAATAGCCTCCCAATGTTTTCCTATGGGAAACATTGGTTATATGCAAATACACATCTCCTTAGAATAAATTCGCTCTTTTGTTTACTTTGAATCCCTACAAGCGTGAGGACGTCCAGTGTCAGTTAGGCAACTTTTTTTATACAGTACTTTTCTAAATAAACCTACGTTTCTATGAAAACAGAAGTTTTAGTTTTTTTTTGTGGCCCACATAAACTTAAACCTTGTTTATTTGGCCCTTGTTAGCCTTTGAGTTACACATGCTTGCCTTACACTGTGGGGGTGGACCACAAAGGAGCTATGGTGCTAGAAATACTACTTTTATATTTTGTATAATATACATAATTCTAAAAACTATATATCATTACGCTTAATCAAATGTAATAGTCTTATTAAAAAAATTGAAAGTTAAAATTTGATGACAGTTGTCCTTTAAACGCCACAAATTCTACTTCCTTAAATTCTAGTATATTGAACTACATTTTTTGCTACTAAAACTTAAAGGTTAAACTGGTAAGATGTTTTGTGTTACCCCAATCCTCTATACTAAACATTAAATCCTTTTTTATATGGATACAAGCTAGGAGCATGCACTTTGGGATTTGGTTCAAATTAAACTCACACCTTGTCTATGTTAAGACATCAATGTGTTAACCGAGTAAAGCTTGCCAAGATAGCCTTACGCAGACTCATTTTACTTCAGTGTGTTTTATGAGCAAATGTTCACAACCTATTGGAGGTCAGCGTTAATCCAAACCAGTTTGCCCAATCCCTTGTGCAAACACAATTCTTACTTGAACATTTTTGAAGCCCCCCTTAGACATTAGCAAGTACTGCAATATAAAATATAGCAAATGTTTAGAAGCCGCACAGAACAGCAGTGCCTTTGGCAAAGTGAGAATAGCAGTCTTGTATCCCAGGTTTACTTCCCTATGACGTAAACTATAATGTTCTAATTAGTGTGTCCATCTGCATTAACATTAGAGCTTGTTTCTACAGGTGGTGACTGTTTCTACAAATGTTTAACATGCCGTCGGACAAATGTCTTTTTGTGTTTCTGTAGTTTAAATGCACTACACATCCTGTGGATGATAAAGCCGCAAACTATTCAGAGCATAATTACAGAATGTATAAATATATGTTTGTGTGTGTGTAAACTAGATCGAGTATATATATCAATAGATAAATAGATATTGTTCTTCTTAATGCAATTATGCATTGGTATACATGTATGCGTATGTGTTTAGAGGATGTAAATAAGGAACAGATCTTTACTTGGAGGAATAGCAATCAAGACTTTAGTTTCTAAAAAAGTGAACAGTATAGAGCAGCAAGTTATATGACAAAAAAAGATGAGTTGGGAAATGTGACCATCTCGGCTATATTTGGAACAGGAAGGGTCTCTTGAGCTTAACATTTCTACATCATTTGGCAATTCAACACAACTGACTGGGGTTTATTCGCTAAATGCCGTTTTGACGTGATTTGAAATCTGATTTGCAAAAAAATGTTGTCTACATTTTGCAATTTGAATTATGGTTCACACCAACTAGATGTTTAGCAAATACAGGTTGCCCTCACTTTACAACCTACCTGCTTTACGACAGTTCACACTTACGACCAGCTCTCTATCGTGTGGATTCAAGGGATTCCACACATTAGAGAGTTGGTCTATGTTTGGTGAATTTCCTGCACTAGTGAGCTAATCTATGTTTGGGGAAGCTTCCCCGAACATAGGCCTGCTCTCTTGCACATACTCACTAGTGCATCCTCACTTACCAACCTATTCGTTTTACGTCCGAGTCGTGAAAATGGAAACAACCACCGACCTTTTCTTTTTACGACCAAGTCGTAAAAATGGAACCCGATTGGTAAGTGAGGACTGCCTGTGCACCCAATTATTTAATGAATCATTCATATAAGATCTTGATGTATGGTACGCATAAAATGAAAAGAAATTAATGATTTTGTAGCAATTCAGTATACATCTTACCTCACAAATGTCTGTATCATCAAGATGATTTATATATAAATTTATATATATGAATTTCTCCATCAAAACTCCATTCAACTCCATCTGTTAGCAGTAAATTACACACCTCTCCACACTTTACATCAGCCAATTTAGCTCAAACTACAGAATTGTATTCTGGCAGCAAGGGGTGAAAGAGGAAGGCTCCTGTTGGGCTTCTTTACCGGCTGCAATAGTAGCCTGCAATGCCCTGTGTAGTGCAAATGCCCGTTTTTGTTTTTTTTTAGAAAGTATAATGTACATAGACATTAGTTTTACATGTTAAATGTGTTTTTGGGGGATGAAACATTCACAACATTCCACAGGTTCTTTACAAATACCCATAAGAAAGAAAGATAGTTCAACATTTGTCTCTTTATTTTGTCATACCCACCATGTGTAACACTATATTATTTCTTCTTCCACAGTACACTACAATACAATAATTTTATTTGTTTTTTGTTAGTTAAAACATTTTGGTGGCGAAAGGGTTTAATGGTTTGTTGTATTTCATTACCGAAAAATCAGAGAGTAATCTGACAAAAAATAGCAGAAAGAGAAAGAAAGAAGCCTATGTATTACTAACTGAAGGGCTTTATGGGTCTGGAGTGTCCCTTTAACTAAGGTACTATATCCATGTACATCTGCACAGAGTTAAAAACACAACTTGTACAGCGGCATAATGAAACAATGTCACAATGGAAGATGGAATCTAACTGGTTAAAGATGCTACCAAGCCGCTAAAGAAAATTAATTAACCCTTTCCCGATATTAAGTAGACAATGGTCCACATACTCAACGTGTAACCAAAAAACGCAGGTTTATTGGAACAGTGTATGAGCAACGTTTCAGCCCTCAAAGAGTCTTTTTTAGCCCTCACAGAAAGTCTAGAGAATTTCATTTGCAAGCCCTATATTTGACCATGTAACTTTACAAAATCCCATAAAACTTGTGAACGATGAACATAAATATGAGTGTTTAGAGCAGTAAAACGCATAATGACTATGATATTATCAGTGAAAGTGCAGTTTTTGTGTGAAAAAATACAAAAAATAAACATGAACGCCAGGGTTTGTGACTAAGTGGCTCCACAAGGAATAGTCTACTTTTGCAAATAGTATGTCACGATGAGGGTGTCAGGGTACCTGTAGTCTCTACCTCTGATAAGAGGAGAGACTTAGACGTTTTCCCGTTCTGAAGGGCTGTTTCCTCCGTTCCTCGCGGTCCCTCCGGTCGGTTACACGCCGGCCGCGAGGGATCCACGCCCTTTTATGACGTGACGCTCAGTAGCCGACGTCATGACGCCAAGCCGGCTCGACCTGTCACTCAAACCCTGAACACGAACCAGGACTCGTCGGGGGTGTGATTACCTCCTAGAACCGGGGTATTTAATAGAGCTTGCCGCATTTGCTCATTGCCCTGTCGTGGTTCTAGCCAGTCTAGTCACTCAGTGCTCTTGTATGTCTATTGTCTCTTTGGTTCTGACCCGGCTTGTTTGTATCTCTCTGCTTATCTCTGTTATCCTTTGACCCGGCTTGTCTCTCGCTTACCTGTCTTCTCGTTCCCTCGACCTCGGCTTGCCTCTGACCATTCTCTACTTACTCCTTACGTTAATTCCGGCCATTCTAAGGTCCGGTATACGTACCTACTACACTTTGTACTCTGCGTCTTGGATCCCTGTCCCGATCCTGACATTACGACAGGGCCAATGGATCCTGCAGGTACAAGTAGTCAGCTTGGTCCTTCCGATCCTAGGTTTGACGCCATGGAACATAGAATGGATCAGATGGTCTTAGCACTACAGGCGTTATTATCTCGTCCTAATAACCCACCAGAAGAGATGCGTAATAATTCTATCTCCCCTGTAAGTTCAGGTTTAGAGGTAGCCACTGTAGGTGCCTCCTCTCGTATTACCCCACCTGTACGTTATGGTGGTTCTCCTGAGAAGTGTCGAGGTTTTTTAAACCAAATCAGTATACACTTCGAATTACAACCCCGTTCCTATCCTACAGATAGGGCGAAGGTCGGATTTATTATCACCTTACTCGTTGAGAAAGCTCTGAGATGGGCCAATCCGTTGTGGGAAAACGATAATCCGTTAGTATATAATTATAATGCCTTTGTAGCTGCTTTTAGAAGAACTTTTGACCCTCCTGGTAGAAAGGTCAATGCAGCCAGATTACTGTTACGCCTTAGACAAGATAACCAAACTCTTGTGGAGTATGCACTAGAGTTCAGGTCCTTGGCGGCAGAAGTTAAGTGGAATGAACAGGCTTATATAGACGTATTTTTAAACGGATTATCAGATGTAATACTTGATGAGGTTGCTACTAGAGAGCTTCCTGAGAATTTGGAGGATTTAATTTCTTTTATCTCTCGCATTGATGAACGCTTAAGAGAGAGACAGAACACTCGAGATAGAACCTGTAGACCTTCCTTCAAACTAGCTCCCTCATTTCTAAGTCCTGAGATCAAAACCTTACCTTTTCCAGAACCTATGCAGATAGGCAATACTCATCTCTCAGAAGAGGAGAGACAGTACAGGAGAAGGGAGGGGCTGTGTATGTACTGTGGAGTCAGAGGTCACTTACGCCTAAATTGTCCTAATCGATCGGGAAACGCTCGCACCTAAGTTTCTCTAGAGGACAGGCCTTGGGTGTTTCTATTTTGTCCTCTACTCATAATTATAAAGATCATAGGCTTGTGCTACCCGTTTCCTTAACTTGGGAGAGGGGAGTAGTAGAGACTGTGGCATTGATAGATTCCGGAGCTGCTGAGAGCTTTATCGACCAAGTTTTTGTCACTAAACACACTATTCCATCTCAGTTAAGGGACACGCCCTTGGCCGTTGAGGCCATAGATGGTAGACCTTTAGTTGAGCCTGTGATTTTTCATGAAACCATACCCGTTAACTTAACTGTTGGTATTTTATACGAGGAAGACATATCTCTGTTACTCATTTCATCTCCTTCTGTTCCCATAGTCCTGGGGTATTCTTGGTTAAAGAGACATAACCCTATTATTGATTGGGAATTAGGGGAGATAATCTCATGGGGTCAGAATTGTCAGGAGAAGTGTTTACAGAAAGTCTCACCGCTTTGCATAGTTAATGCATCCACTCAGTCTACCGACCCTACAGAAGTACAAATACCTCCACTGTATCTGGACTTAAAGGCGGTATTTGACAAAAAGAAGGCCGATACTTTACCCCCACACAGGTCCTTTGATTGTAAGATTAATCTACTCCCTGGTACCATGCCTCCCAGGGGCAATGTATACCCTTTGTCTACTAAAGAGAACTTAGTCCTAGAGGAGTATATTCGTGAAAATCTAGACAAAGGATTTATTAGGAGATCTTCCTCCCCTGCTGGGGCTGTTTTTTTTTTTGTTAAAAAGAAGGATGGTACACTGAGACCTTGCATTGACTACCGAGGTTTGAACAAAATAACCGTTAGAAATGCCTACCCGATTCCTTTGATTACCGAGCTCTTTGATCGTTTAAAGGGTTCCAAGATTTTCACCAAGTTAGATCTCAGAGGGGCATATAACTTGGTGAGGATTCAGCAGGGTCATGAGTGGATGACGGCGTTCAACACTCGATATGGGCACTACGAGTATACCGTAATGCCTTTTGGTCTCTGCAATGCGCCGGCAGTATTTCAGGACTTGATCAATGAGGTTCTTAGGGAGTTTCAACAGGATTGCGTTATTGTATACCTGGATGATATTCTTATACATTCTAGGGACATTGAGACTCACCACAGACAAGTCAGAAGGGTTTTGCACAAACTTCTTCAACATGGCTTGTACTGCAAACTGGAGAAATGTAGTTTTGATCAGTCCCAGACAAACTTTCTTGGTTATGTGATTTCTGGGGAAGGGTTTAAGATGGATCCGGATAAACTCCAGTCCATTTTAGACTGGCCCTTACCTAAGGGTCTCAAGGCCATCCAGAGGTTTATTGGATTCTCCAATTATTATAGGCGCTTCATTAAGGGTTACTCGTCAATTATTGCTCCTATCACCAATATGACCAGACAGGGGGCTGACACTAAGAATTGGTCTACTGAAGCACTTCTTGCTTTCAAAACCCTCAAAGAACTTTTTGCTTCCGCACCAATTTTAGTTCACCCTGATACTACTCTGCCTTTCCTACTCGAAGTAGACGCCTCAGAGACAGGTGTAGGCGCTATCCTGTCCCAAAGGTTAGGTGTGGATAAACCATTACATCCATGTGTTTTTTTTTCCAAAAAGCTATCTGGTCCGGAGAGCAGATATGACATTGGTGACAGGGAACTACTAGCAGTTATCATGGCTTTAAAGGAATGGAGACATTTATTGGAAGGGACCTTACATCCTTTTTTTTTTTTTTTTGTAAATCTTTTTATTAAGCAATCATATGTTATATACGACAAGCAGGATAATTAAACAGGTGAAACTCGCAGGTTTCTATCAACTGTAAGGCAAACAGTAAGTCAAGATGCATAGGTCTCAGCATTAGTGTCAGCTTGGAGGCTCGCAGGGCTCCGTATGAAGAGAGAATATCTTAAGTGTGAGATGAATAGTACAATGACATGGTTCACGTGAGAGAGATATCATACAGGATGACATTTTCAGGGTAAGCTGGAAGTATCATACAATACAATGATATGTCGTTAACTGTTGCGTATCATTATTGGGCACAGTAATCTGGCAGCTTATCATAAACATATGCGGTGTAGGCTATGCCAAAGGTACAAGACAGGATGAAAGCGTTAGATTGGGATGTCGAAGGATCAGACCAATAGGTGTCCCGCCAAGCCCTTTCTACTGTGGGCTCCCGGGACAGCGTTAGGCTCTCAGGATGGTCCCTGGAGGGTAGGGGTAACCATAGTCGAGAATCTAATTGGGTGTACCCATGGTGCGCACCTCCATCTCCATGTTATAAGCGGGTCTGATTACGGTTTCCCTTCCCAACCCTCTCAGCAGAGCCTGTGATACGCGAGTGTCCCAGTATGTAGTTGACCTATTGTCCTCATTGATAGCGTAGCAAGCTCACGTTGGTGCATATGACCAGGTGGCGGTCTGTTTATCCGTATAGGCTCAGTTTTGAGTGTGGTGTATGTCTAGATGGTTAGCGTCGTGTGCTGTGGGCCTGAGTCTTTCTACATCTCAGGGTAAGTCGGGGTAATGCGTGTCACTAAGTATAGCTCGTGTTCCCAGAGTACGGGGGTGTATCCGAGCCCTGCGAGAGTTAAGAGTATACGTTTCCTAAAGGTGTAGTGTGTTGTATGGGTATTTTTATATCCCTTAAAGTCTGGTTTATGACCTCCTGGTCTCAGTCCCCCGGTCCGAATCTTGTGGGGATGGAAAGAGGGCGAGAAGGGGATAGATGGAGATAAAAAAAAAAGGAGGGAAAGGGGGAAGGGGTAGGTGAGGATAAGTAGGAGGGGGTCCGGTTGCGTCATGCGGGTCCCACAGCTATTGCCGCTCCACTAGAGGTTGCGGGAGTGGTGTCCGATTGTCTATATCGAGTGATGTATGTGAACCATGGGAGCCACATTTCTAGATGTTTCGTTTCACGGCCTGTCAAGGAGGCCTGCATACCTTCCGCCTCATATATATCTTCGACCCTTCGGATCCATTCCTTCTTAGTAGGCGGGTCGCGTTGTTTCCAATGTGCTGGGATATTTGCTTTGGCGGCGTTAAGTAGGTGGCGTAGTATGGATCGTTTGTATGTCCGGATAGATAGTGTCGATATGTGGAGTAGGGCTAGTTCCGCGGTCCATTCCGGAATGTCTCCCAGTATGTCGGAAACAGCGTCTTTAATCATCGCCCAATATGGGACGATGTCCCTGCAGTCCCACCAGATATGCATAAGCGATCCGCGGTCCACCTGGCATCTCCAGCACAGCGAGGTGATCGATGGATAGATCCGGTGGAGCACGGTCGGGGTCCTGTACCAGGAGGAAATCAGTTTGTAATTAACCTCCTGATAAAACGAGCTCATAGAGCTTTTCTGTTGCCAGAGTAAGGCCGAGTCCCACTGTGCTGGGGTTAGTGTCTTTCCGAGTTGGGTTTCCCATTGGCGTTGAAAAGTGGTGGCCTGGGTCGAGTCTCCTATTAGCAAGTGTTGGTATAATGTCGAGATTGCGTGCTCTAGTTGCTCGCCTCGGTCGCAGAGGCCCTCAAACCAGGTGAGATCTCGGTGTAAACGATCCCTGTGTGGAATTGAGTTATAGTAGTGTTGCAACTGCAGGTACCTAAGTACCGCGATAGGTGTCCCGGGGTGTGTACCCATGAGAGAGGTGAAATCACGTAATTTGCCCCCGTCAAGGACCTGGTAGATAGGTATATATTCCCTATCGCTCAGAATGGGCCATGCACCCGATGGTATACCTCCAGCAACCTCCGTGTTGTGCGTGAGTGGAATCATGGGGCTAGGGGAGGGTGAGACGTGGCTCGCACTCCTCAGCGACTTCCAACCAAGTATCGTCTGTCGAATCGGGCTTCCTTCTTCCTCGTTGGGCGTCCGTCCCTTTGGGTTCCCCCAAACCTCCACCTCAAGCGACGGTCCCGCTAGTCCCCTGTCTAATGTGACCCATTGTTTTTTCACAGGTCTAAGGTGCCAGTCCAGAATCCGTTGCATAATCGTAGCTTGATGGTATTTCTTGATGTCTGGAAGTGCAAGCCCTCCACGGGGCCTTGGACGGCATAGGATATCATGTCGGATCCTGGAACGTCCTCCTCGCCACACAAACTTGATGATAGCCGTTTTTAGGGAGGAGAAAAAAGTGCTTGGGATAGCCAGCGGAATCGTCTGCATGAGGTAAAGGATCCTTGGCAAGATATTCATTTTGATCACGGCTATCCTGCCGTGCCATGTTAGATGAGGATGAGACCACCTTTTCAGGTCTATTATGACAGATTTGAGGAGGGGGTCAAAGTTGAATCTGTAGGAGTCCTCCGGGGCCGTGGTTACCCAGACACCCAGGTATTTCATTCTGCTATGGCACCATGTGAAGGGGAATTGCTGGCCTAGGTAAATATATTCTTCTGTAGGAATTGTAATATTCAGGACTTCGCATTTTGAGAGGTTAAGTTTGAAGCCTGAGATGCGGCCGAATTTGTCAAATTCTGAGAGGAGATTAGGAAGAGTCGTCCTGGGATTTTGTATGAAAAACAAAAGGTCATCCGCGTATGCGGCTACCTTGTGGTCTGTAGTCTGCCATGTGTACCCATGGATGTCCGGGTTCATGCGGATCGCCTGGAGTAATGGTTCTAATGACATTGCGAACAGAAGTGGGGAGAGTGGGCAACCTTGTCGCGTGCCATTATTGATCGCGAAATCCGCGGTCGTGGACCCGTTGACTCTCACGGTAGCGTGCGGGTTGCTGTATAGTGCCGATATCCAGGTGAGGAATCTCTGCCCACATCCCATCCGTTGTAGTGTTGCCAGCATGTATTTCCAGTCAACCCTATCAAATGCTTTCTCCGCATCTGTTGAAAGAAGTAATAGTCGTGTTTTGGTCATTCTGGCGTGTTGTTGGATGGAGAACAGGCGAAGGGTACTGTCTCTCGCTTCTCGTCCCGGGATGAAGCCCGTCTGGTCCACATGGATTAGGTCCGGCAGAAGGTGATTCAATCTGCTCGCCATGACCTTTGTAAACAGCTTGGTATCAACGTTCAGCAGAGAGATGGGGCGGTAACTGCCGCATAGTAGTGGGTCCTTTCCTGGTTTAAGCATAACTGTGATGGTAGCTGCTAAGGACTCCGCACCCAGGTTCCCGCCCTCGCCTACCGCATTGATCACCTTCGTCAGCCAAGGCAACAAAAGGTCAGAGAATCCTTTATAATATCCGGACGAGAAGCCATCCGGTCCCGGGGCTTTGCCTGGCTTGGACGTTTTGAGGGCCGCCGCTAGCTCTTCCACACTGAGCGGAGCGTCAAGTGCGTTCGCTGGGTCTTGGTTTATCATGTTGGTGACCGTGGTGGACAAGTATTCCGTTATGCGCCTAGCGTGATTTCCATCTTGTACTCCTTGTTGGGGTGGGCGTAGGTTATAGAGATTTTGATAGAATGTTCTAAATTCGTCGGCTATCTTTTGCGGGAAAGAGGACAATTCGTTCGAAGCTAAACGTAGTTTCCGTATTTGCGTGCGAGGCATGGGGCCTTTCAACAGCCTTGCTAGGTATTTCCCCCCTTTATTGGCATGGGCATAATAAAATCCCTTTGTACATTGTATGGTACGAAGGTGTTTTTTAGTAATGAGCTCCTTAAGTCTCCTTCTGTGTTCCATCAGTTCCCCATAAACGCTGTGTAGCTGTGAGCGTTTATGTTGACCTTCTAGTGATGATATCTTCTGGTATAGGTCTGCCATTTCGATCATATTTGCCTTTCGTTTATGCGAGGCGATGCGTATAAGTACCCCCCTGATGACACTTTTGTGGGCTTCCCATATGGATATTGGAGAAGCGTCAGGAGTATCGTTCTCCCTGAAGTAGTGTTCTAGGTCCTGCCTTACCTGGTCCTTCACGGTGGGGTCTAGTAGGAGTGCCTCGTTGAGTCTCCATGTCCATGATGAGGGGCGGAACAGGGGGGACTCCAATTCTATCCAAACCGAACCGTGGTCCGACCATGTGGCGGGGTCCATCTCGGATCTAAGCAGGCGGGTAAGACCTTCTTGTGCGATGAAAAGGTAGTCTATTCGCGAGTAACGGTTGTGGAGGACAGAGTAGTAGGTGTAGTCTTTGTCCGACGGGTGGAGTGTCCTCCAACAGTCGGCCAATCGTAGCTCCTCCAGAGATCTACGGATAGATCGTAAGCTGGTCTGTGGGACGCAACTATGCCCCGATGAGGAGTCCAGGAATGGGTCTAAGGGTACATTGAAGTCCCCCCCCAGAACTAGAATACCATCCGTGAAGTCTTCCAGTAGATGTAGGGCGTTTCGAAGGAAGGGAGCTTGCCGCCGATTGGGGGCATAAATGTTAGCAAAGGTATATATCTTATCAGCAACAATCCCTTTGATGAAAAGGTATCGTCCTTGAGAGTCTTGGGCACATTCAAGTTTCTTGAACTCGAGTTCAGCAGCCAGGATGATAGCCGTGCCTGCCTTATGGGCCGTCGGGTGGTTGGAGAAGAAGTTATGTGGGTAGTGTCTATTTTGAAGTGTGGGCGCCGCGCCCGACTTGAAGTGGGTTTCCTGAATCATGGCAACTGATATGTGTTTTTTCTTTAATTCCCTCAGAAGGTGCGACCTTCGTTCGGGTATGTTAAGGCCTCTACAGTTTTGTGTGAGGATCTTAATAGGTGATTCGCGGTAGGCCATTTTCGTCATATATTATGGTTAATAGCCGGAGACACCTCTGTATCTGGGCTAAGTCGTATTCCCAGGGGGGTGCAGCAGCTGAGTTCGTCCCCCTGACGCAAGCCGGGGGAGATAGGGGGGGGGAGGAGAGAGAGGAAAGAGGCAAAGGAGGGAGGGGTGGGAGACAGACGGGGTAGGGTCAAGTAGTCAAGACCAGGTTCCGGATCCCAGGAGGATGGCGCCCGTTTAGGGCTAACGTAGGAAAAGGGGGGTTTTAGTGTCTAATGCGGTCTTTCAGTAAAAGATAGATAAATGGATAGTAGGTCTCGTGCTGCAACTAGTGCTAGTGGTGCCTCGTTCCGGTACCTGCCCAGGAAGGGGGGGGACCACAGCCTAGCTGCTCAACTTGTAGCACGAGTGTATAGTGTGGGAAGCGCGGGTCAGGCTCCGCCCAAGAGGGTAGGTCTAACAGGTGAAGGGATCTTCCGCCCCGCCCGGCCCCATCTGCAAGCATTGAGTTAAGTGTGTCTGAGCATAATCAATGGGGACGTCTATGCTTCCTAGTGGCGTAGGGCCAGGTTGAGGAGGCCGAATGCCCGTGAGCGTGACCATTCCCAGCCCCTGTGGACCTCTCATAACCCCAGTACAAATTGTAGTCATGTGTCACATATCACAGGACGGTGGGGGGGGGGGGGGGGGGAGGTCTCAGTGACATCCCAAGTAACGCAATCACAAACATTTTATCCAGCTGGCATAATGGGTCCGTCTATCCGATGGGTTTAGCATACGATTGAGCAGATGCCAATCCCAACAGTGCACGGTTTTAGGATCTTAATAAAGCAATGTGATAACGGTATGTGTAGGGGAGCAAGACATAAGGTATAAGCCTAGACGTGGATCAACATAGTAATATAGGTCCCCCGAGATGGCTCTTCAAGGAACAAAAAGGGGGGAGGGGGGGGGGGGCGAGGGGGGAGGGGTGCTGGGCATCAGATTGGCTGGCATCGTGTATGGGTCGTGAGTGGGGGGGAAGGGGGGGTCCCGATAACACTATAACCTCACCTATAACCTCATCGGCGAACCTGTAACATCTAAGCAGAGATAACAACATTGCAGGGAACGTGTAAAACAACCCCCTTGCTGTCCCCCACCCCGCGTCCCGTACCTTAAAACATTTTGCAAATACATATGAGTGAGTAGATGGAGAACGTTAGTAACAAAAAATCATATCTATGTGGCAGCATGGGGGCCAGAGGTCATAGAGTACTATACATGGCCCGTGTCGCACTTCCGCCACCATGCCACCCCACCCCCCTCCAGCAACAAGTGTTACCCGGGCGAGGGGGGGGGTCACGGCAGGAGTCATTCAACATTCCCCCTATGCCCACCACCCCACCACCCACTCCCGAAAGTATTTACCAGTGTACACGTGTTAGCCGTATCATCCCCATCTATCAGCATTTCGTCACCAGGTGATGGGAGCACATTCGTAACCGGGTGATGTGAGAGATAGAACTAAGATCATGTACGATGTCCCCCATACACCCCCCACCCCACACCCCGCATCCATAACATTTGTAAGCAAGTGAAAACTATATAACACAAAGAAGGCGGAAAAATATCTACGTGGTGGCATGAGGGCCAGTCCTCTCAGGGTGCTGTCCATATTCCATGGAGTGTAGCTGTGGAGCTGAGTTCCCCCCAGGAACCCCCCTCCCAAAACAGCGTGCCCCAGTCCCAATGAAGAGGTTTCGCTCCGGATAAAACAGCGGGAAAGCCCCCGTAAGGAGTGGTGCCAGTAGACCTCCGTCAGGTTGAGATAAGCCCCGGGGTCTGGATCTCCATCCCATGGGCATCCCAAATCCCCCCCCCTCCCAAAAGAGAAAGGTGGCCCAATGTACCTGTAATTAGATCTCACCTCGAGGAGGACCAGGTTAGCTGGGAGGCTGGAATCAATAGCTGTACGAGGAGTTCGGGAGCAGTGTCAGGATACGGCTCATGACCAGGGTCCAAGGAGAGTGAAGCAAGTCTTACTCTTCTGGAGAAGTCGGGTTGTGGTGCCGTCTGGAAGGCTGGGTGGAAGGGGATCGGGCTTCTCTTCTCCAAGACGGTCTCGGTGGTCTCGTCGGGGGAGCCGCCGGGCCCAGGATCCAGTTAGTTACAGCAGGAGGGGGAAGGCCTAGGTCTCCCATGAATCGAGGAACATCTTCGGGCCACCGGATAGAAGTCCATCCATTGCGATGTCTGGCCATGAGGGCGAAGGGGAACCCCCATTTGTAGGCGATGTCACGTTCCCTCAATGCAGTAGTCACAGGGCGGAGGGCCCGCCGGGCCTCTAGGGTGATCGGGGAGAGATCATTATAAAGTGTGACTTGCATGCCCCTATAAGGCCATGTTGGTCTCTCCCTGGCCTTCCTCATAATGGAGTCTTTAACGGGGAAGGAGTGGAGACAGCATATGAGGTCTCTCGGCCCATCCTCTACAGATCTAGGCCTAGTAGCCCTGTGTGCCCTCTCAAATTCGATATGTTCTGGGGAGGTTGGCTGCAGGATGGTCTGGAATAGTTCAGTAAGGATATCGATAACATTTTCTGCTGTACCTTCAGTCTCAGGGACTCCCCTAACGCGAATATTGCACCTCCTGCCCCTGTTATCCAGGTCTTCAAGGTGTCTTCTCATCGAGAGCAGCATTGTACCCTGACGGGCTATTGCGGTATCCGCGGACACTTGATGCGTCGTGAGGGCCTCAACGGCCTCCTCCGTGCGGGCAATGCGATCCGCATGGGATGAGACTTCCGCTCGGAGTCCCGCTATCTCAGCTCGAAAGGTCTCCTGTATAGTGGAGGTAAGGGCTTTCATGTCGTCCTTAGTGGCCATAGAGTCCGTTAGGCTCTTCAGCCTGTCCTCGATTCTTGCGAGGGCCGTGCTGTCTGTCCCCGTGGGGGTTGTCGGCGCCATCTTGGGGCCTTCCCCCTCTCCGCTTGCGCCCTGTTGCGGGAGCAGAAACCCGTCCAAAGGCCCCTGCTGTTGATTCCTGGGGGTCTGGGGTTGGTCCGGGCGTTTAGTGCGACCCATGTGGCTTATGTGTGTCGCTTTACAAGGCTTTGTTGGGGTCGGACGGAGCGGAGCTCACCCTCTATGCGGCCATCTCAGTCGGCGCCGTGACCACGCCCCCCGGGACCTTACATCCTGTTACTATTTTGACGGACCACAAGAACTTGTCCTATATTGGGGAGGCCAAGCGATTGTCCTCCAGGCAAGCTCGTTGGTCTTTATTTCTCACCCATTTCAATTACGTACTCACTTACAGACCTGGTTCTAAGAATTCTAAAGCCGATGCTTTGTCTCGCCAATATGAACCTTCTACTGTGTCTGAGCCAGTGTTGTCCTCTATAGTCCCCAAGTGCAATATTATCGCCAACACAAGTCTTAAAATTCATTCTCCACTGCTTGACCGTATCATGAAGTTGCAACAGCTGGCACCTAGGCAGACTCCTGTGGCAAGACACTTCGTTCCCCCTGAACTCCAAAGGGAGCTCTTACAGTGTTTCCACGAGAGTAAGGTGGCGGGGCATCCTGGTATTCGCAAGACATATTCCTTAATCTCTAAAGATTTCTGGTGGCCTTCTTTACGAAAGGATATTAAGGATTTCATTGCAGTGTGTGAGATCTGTACTAAGACTAAGCAACCTCATACTCTTCCATGTGGTCTATTACAGCCCTTGGGCATTCCAGAAAGACCATGGTCCTGTTTGGCCATGGACTTTATTGTTGATTTGCCTATTTCTAAAAAACAGACTGTTATTCTCACTGTAGTTGATAGGTTTACTAAGATGGCTCATTTTGTGCCTTTACCTAAACTTCCGACTTCTCCTGAATTGGCGGAAATATTCGCTAAAGAAATTTTTCGTTTACATGGGATACCTTCCGAAATTATTTCTGATAGAGGTTCCCAATTTGTTTCACGTTTCTGGAGATCTTTCTGTTCTCAATTGGGCATCAAATTGAATTTTTCTTCTGCTTATCACCCTCTGTCTAACGGAGCTGCTGAACGTACCAATAAAAAAATTGAACAATATTTGCGTTGTTTTGTCTCCGAACATCAGGACGATTGGGTCGGTTTGATTCCTTGGGCAGAGTTCGCACACAATAATCTTGTTTGTGATTCCACTCGTTCTAGCCCCTTTTTCATGAATTATGGCTTTCATCCTTCCATTCTTCCCTCGGTCTCTCCTTCCCAAGGGGTACCGTCGGTTGATGTTCATGTTGCCAATCTGAGGAAGTTGTGGGATCAGACTCGACAAATTCTCCTACATAATTCCATGTTGTTCAAGAAACACGCTGATAAACGCAGAAAGGCGGCTCCTGTTTTTGTTCCTGGTGATAGGGTATGGGTGAGTACAAAAAACATTTGTTTAAAAGTTCCTTCTATGAAGTTCGCGCCTCGTTACATTGGCCCTTACAGGGTCCTGGCTTGTATTAACCCGGTTGCGTATCGTCTAGTACTTCCATCTGCCTTACGCATCCCTAACTCTTTTCATGTTTCCTTGCTGAAACCGTTAATTTGCAACAGATTTTCCTCCACTGTTTCCTCTCCCCGTCCTGTTCAGGTTGAGGGCCAGGAGGAGTACGAGATCAACTCCATCATCGATTCTCGAATTTCTCGAGGGAGGTTACAGTATCTTGTTGACTGGAAGGGATATGGTCCTGAGGAGAGGACTTGGGTACCTCAGGAGGATGTTCATGCTCCTCGCCTCCGCAGGGCTTTTCACTCCCGCTTTCCATCTCGTCCCGGATGCTTCCGCCCGGTGGGCGTTTCTGAGGGGGGGGTACTGTCAGGGTACCTGTAGTCTCTACCTCTGATAAGAGGAGAGACTTAGACGTTTTCCCGTTCAGAAGGGCTGTTTCCTCCATTCCTCGCGTTCCCTCCGGTCGGTTACACGCCGCCCGGAGGGATCCACGCCCTTTTATGACGTGACGCTCAGTAGCCGACGTCATGACGCCAAGCCGGCTCGACCTGTCACTCAAACCCTGAACACGAACCAGGACTCGTCGGGGGTGTGATTACCTCCTAGAACCGGGGTATTTAATAGAGCTTGCCGCATTTGCTCATTGCCCTGTCGTGGTTCTAGCCAGTCTAGTCACTCAGTGCTCTTGTATGTCTATTGTCTCTTTGGTTCTGACCCGGCTTGTTTGTATCTCTCTGCTTATCTCTGTTATCCTTTGACCCGGCTTGTCTCTCGCTTACCTGTCTTCTCGTTCCCTCGACCTCGGCTTGCCTCTGACCATTCTCTACTTACTCCTTACGTTAAGTCCGGCCATTCTAAGGTCCGGTATACGTACCTACTACACTTTGTACTCTGCGTCTTGGATCCCTGTCCCGATCCTGACAGAGGGTCATTTTTACTCCTGGGCTGCCGTAGTGTCTCAAAGGCAACATAGGCCCAGATTTCAATGTGTAAAAACTGAAATGGGCAAGCCCTATGTTTAACCCTGTAACTTTCAAAAACACCGTGACTCCTGTACATGTGGGCATCATTGTACTTATGGAACATCACGGTATACAAATATGTGTGTTTTATTGCATTAAAAGTTAATGCTATTCTGACATATGAATTATTAATATGACCGCCTGCCAACTAGTCAAGATTCTGTAACTCCAAAGCACCATATAGACTTATCACGAAACAAACAAAATTGTCAATGGGGACAGGCATTAAATGTTGATTTTATTCACAGAGCAAGTGAGAAGTGACCAACAGAGGGAAACAAAAGAGGACTAGTTAAAGAAATCTCTAGTTATAGTTTATATATTTAATAATTACTTAATATATAAATATAGTTTTTTTTTTTACCGCTTCTATTTTTTTTCCCCTCTATTGGTTGCTTCATTTTACGTGATCTCTAAACCAAATAGCAGGAAAATTCACCAGTGTACCGCAAAATATTTACATAATATTTACATTTATATTATATGCATTTATAATTTTTTTATATATTTTGCAGTATGCTGATTGGACATTATCACGTTCTTTTGGTTCCTTTAAAAAATTCTCCCCGAAACAATTGCATGGATGGAGTTCATCTGAGCCAAAACACCACATTTCTGACCACCCGTACAAAAAGATACATTTATGGTGAATCGATTCGGCACAAGTCTACTTGTTACATTGTAAAGGCCAAGTACATAGTTAACAGGAAAAGATGTATTGCCTGTTTGTATTCTCCTTTTGTTCTGAAAGGATCTAGATATAAACTGGAGCTGGTAAATGATTCAAAAACCTGCTAAATGTATTTATTCTGCTGGTATTTACATGCATTTAATTTTCTTTTTGTTGCTGTTGTTTAATGGGCTAATTTGTATTGAGATGTCTAACTTGGCACTTGTATTCAAACGTACATACTTTTCCCTCTTGATAAATTGCTCAAAAAACGCTGCTGATGTTTCAGAGGGCTAACTGATTCCAATGAATGGCCCGTGGAGGCATAGGATTAATCCAGAAATGTGTACATATAGGTGGCTTAGTAAATGTGATCTGGCATTGCAGTTTCCAACAGGCTTTTCTCTTTGAATAGTTTGTATTAGGTATTTAACATTATAATAAAATAAAAATAACAATAACTACAATTACAAAAATAGGGAAGGACAAACTGGGGGCTAGGGTATCCATCCAAATCAACATTTTTTTTTGTATAATATTGATATGTTTATGTTTTTTCGAGAATAATAAAATATATTCATGTAAAACGAATAAAATAAGTTTGTACAACAAACAATTCACAGTTTGAATATCTTGAATTATAAACTATAAGAATTTTAACCTTGTTTTCACACTCAGTCCAGAAATAGTGAAGTTGATCCCATAATAAAGATGGCCGTCTAATAGCCATTTCGAACTATTTGTTTTCTAATGCTAACTTTAATACATTAACTATTGAAGGTAAAGGAAGGGATTTCCAATATCTCGGTAAGAAGGATGTAGCGGCTATAAAAATATGTCCTATTATTACTTGGTCTTTTTTATTAACAGACTCAGGAAAATTTTTAAAGAGCCCGAGTTCCAATGCATAGATGTTAATACTTGGGTCAACAGATTTTGGCAAGTTGATTCACTCCAGAATTTAGCGAGTTTAAGGCAACACCACCAAAAGTGTGACATGGTACCCATCCCACCCCACTCCCTACATCATCTATCTGAGACTTTAGAATTCATATTGTAAAGGTGTGATGGAACCATAGTGTCACACAACGTTTATTTTCTGCCATTGTGGCTCAGATACACAACCTAGTAAATAGTATTTTGGTACAACTTTGATTTGATACAATGTTGTTGTTTTTTTTTGTGTTGAGACCTCTTACCAATATGAAATCCCGAGCCAGTCAAGTGCTGGAATTCCCAGACATAATATAAAATTGCACCATTAAGTTCACATTTAGGCTACTGTTGCCAGTGAAGCAGAAACTGATGATGTGATGATATATGTCTTAGCTTCCCATGACTTTCTGTTGAATATAAAAAAGTTTATGTTTTGTAAGCACCCTTTAAAATGTGAGAAAATATAAGTGCTCCTCAGGTTTCCCTAGAGCAGTGTGAGAAATGGCGAAAATATGTATCAAAGAAAATAAACTGCTTATCACTCACAAAAAGGTATTTGAAGCCTATTTCAAAAGATTTAAGCGCTGCCAAAATGTGAATTCAGTTTGACATTCACGGCATGCTCTACACATTAAAAAAATATATAGATGGAGCATTGCTGAGTTCAGAATGATTTATGTTTTGAGTTGAAGACAATTTTCTGATCAATTTATTTTGGATAAGGCATAGTTTGGGAAGCGAAGCAATTTGAAGAATTTAGAGCAGCACGTGTCTGGCCTCTAGAAAATAAACACTTTTATTCCAAAATCTTCGATTTGTTTTTTTCATTATAAATGAAATATATGGGAGTTATTTATAAAAACTAACTGTAAGAAATGTTAAAGACAGACCAACCTGAAAAAGGACATGGGTAATGAGGGCTTATGGGTACACCAGTGGGGTACCTCAGGGATCTGTACTTGGACCCATTCTCTTTAATGTTTTTATTAGTGATATTGCAGAAGGTCTTGATGGTAAGGTATGTCTTTTTGCTGATGATACTAAGATATGTAACAGGGTTGATGTTCCAGGAGGGATAAGCCAAATGGCTAATGATTTAGGTAAACTAGAAAAATGGTCAGAGCTGTGGCAACTGACATATAATGTGGGTAAGTGTAAGATAATACATCTTGGACGTAAAAACCCAAGGGCAGAGTACAGAATATTTGATAGAGCCCTAACTTCAACATCTGAGGAAAGGGATTTAGGGGTGATTATTTCTGATGACTTAAAGGTAGGCAGACAATGTAATAGAGCAGCATGAAATGCTAGCAGAATGCTTGGTTGTATAGGGAGAGGTAATAGCAGTAGAAAGAGGGAAGTGCTCATGCCATTGTACAGAACACTGGTGAGACCTCACTTGGAGTACTGTACGCAGTACTGGAGACCGTATCTCCAGAAGGATATTGATACTTTAGAGAGAGTTCAGAGAAGGGCTACTAAACTGGTTCATGGATTGCAGGATAAAACTTACCAGGAAAGGTTAAAGGATCTTAACATGTATAGCTTGGAGGAAAGACGAGACAGGGGGATATGATAGAAACATTTAAATACATAAAGGGAATCAACACAGTAAAGGAGGAGACTATATTTAAAAGAAGAAAAACTACCACAACAAGAGGACATAGTCTTAAATTAGAGGGACAAAGGTTTAAAAATAATATCAGGAAGTATTACTTTACTGAGAGGGTAGTTGATGCATGGAATAACCTTCCAGCTGAAGTGGTAGAGGTTAACACAGTAAAGGAGTTTAAGCATGGGTGGGATAGGCATAAGGCTATCCTAACTATAAGACACAGCCAGGGACTAATGAAAGTATTTAGAAAATTGGGCCGAATGGTTCTTATCTGCCGTCACATTCTATGTTTCTATTTTATTCTTTAAAAAGCAAAACCAACTTAACATAGAAACAAAGATTCCCAAAATACATGAAGCCACGCTGCCACCACTTTAGGGTAGATGACAAACAGTCTATGAAAAAGTGCCTCCTAAAACAGATTCTCTTTTACCCTATTTCCCCCAATTATGTAAGCTTTTTTCTCTGTATAGTGATGTCTTACATTCACAAGAATGTGAGCCCCCAACCCCCCTTGTCATGTGAGATTGGGACATCTTCCTTCTTAATTATTCAATACATTCTCATTGTATTTCTTAAGGAACCAACTGCACTTTTACATTACATGTTCCAGGACATACTTGGAAATGGGTGGACTCCCTATAAATCCCCTTCCTAGTAAAAATCCTTTTTAAAATCAATAAATAAAAACTAACAATATAAACATGAGGTCGTTTAACCCCAAAATTGCTGAGAGCAGATTTCAATACTGCACTTCATAATAGTCTGCCTTGAAAGTAAATGACAACTTGTAGTGTAACATGTGACTGTACTTTGTGATAAAACAATAAAAATATATATATAAAATTATGGATACTGGCCAAATGGGCACCGCATTTGAATGGTAAAATGTAATCTGATATATTCAGCTGACTGTGTGCACAATTTTATTTAAGATCAATAAACATGTTCTTAAACCTGTGGACCTGGTCTAACTTCATGCCTTACCAAAGGTGGAGGAAAGATACCAACCTTATTCTGACCGAAATTAGCTTAATTAAAAAGCAAAAAGTAGCCTATCACTGTACTGCAAAATGAATATATATATACATATACAGTTTTTTTATTATTTGCATGGACCGTACTTGGACAAGCCAAACCACTGTGTCAATGAAATTCAGTCAACCGAAATTACATATTTTTTTCGATTATTCCCAATTGATTTGGCCAAACTGCCAACTAAAGTCTGGTCAACATATTAGGACTAGCTGAGCTTAGAATAAAGTTTTATTCTGAATTATTCTAAATTATTACTTAAAGGACCACTATAGGCACCCAGACCACTTCAGTTTAATGAAGTGGTCTGGGTGCCAGATCCAGCTAGGATTAACCCTTTCTTCTATAAACATAGCAGTTTCAGAGAAACTGCTATGTTTATAATAGGGTTAATCCAGTCTTCAGTGGCTGTCTCATTGACAGCCGCTAGAGGCCCTTCCGCGCTTCTCACTGTGATTTTCACAGTGAGAAGACGCCAGCGTCCATAGGAAAGCATTGACAATGCTTTCCTATGGACTGGCTGAATGCGCGCGCGGCTCCTGCCGCGCGTGCGCATTCAGCCGATGATGTCGCTATGGAGGAGGAGAGGAGGAGGAGTTAACCCCTTCCACCCCCTAGAGCCCGGCGGGAGGGGGGCCCTGAGGGTGGGGGCACCCTCAGGGCACTATAGTGCCAGGAAAACGAGTATGTTTTCCTGGCACTATAGTGGGCCTTTAATGTACAATATAGATGTACTTTGCTTACTGTGTAAGAAAATATTACAGAAGTGCTTGCACCGACAATAAAATTCACAAACAAAATGTTCTTTGCATCCAGCCAAGCAGCTGTCGAGGCTAAGCCACCACTGCCTTGTGCTTCCATACAGATGACACAATAAATCTCTGGATATGAAACATACACAAGTGGCATTTTAAAATAGTGTTTTAGTCAAATTTATAGCTGCCAAAATGTTCCTACTAACCCATCTGTGTGAGTTAATATCTCTTCTATAGAACTCTTGAAGTCATGTGCCTCTCTTTCATCTTCCGGTGTTTACAAACTGTAGTTGTTGAGATAATTACAGTTCAATGTGTATTTTTTTTACTTTCCATTTCTTTTTGCAGACCTTTCGTTACATTGCTGAAGCTCATCTTTATGTTTCCCATTTAGGGTTAACTTTAAAGTGTACAGTGCCTTGTCCGAAATCGAACCTTTTTATTATTAGAGCTTTGAGATGAATATAGACTATAATTAGACTTGTGTAGGACCATAGAGTAGGAGGTTTGGCTTGAAGTCGTCAAGAAGCAAACAACTTAAAACAATTTAAAAATTACTGTAAATGCTAATCAAATTCTAAAGAAATTACTAACCCCTTAAAATTATTACATTGTGTTTCAACCTGTTAAAATCAAATATCAAACAGAACAATGTTTCACTAGTTAAGAAATATCAGGGAATTAGTCTGTATATTTTTGGATAGCACTTTATCGGTAGAACTTCATGACCCAAGACAGCAATTCAGTGCATAAATATCACTGTCTAGATTATATTAATAAAACCTTCCTGTGCATAAATAGCCTAAAATTCTAACTAAGCTTTTATTAATTACACGTGTTGCAAATGAGATTCCAATTTATAAAGGATTTTTCTTTTTTAATACAACAGAATTTAAGACAGCTATTCGTTTTATGTAATTAGAAGACTTGTTTCTTTTTCCAATAATGATATATGAGCTGGAGCAACAGAGAGGTATGGGCTGTGAAATATGAGAAAATTAAACATAAATAGTTAAGGAGAGATGTGAGAAAGAGGCATTTGGACAAACAACTCAAGAGTTTGTTCCTCGGTAAATTTAGGAAGAAATGGGAATTTGAGCAACTGACAGCCTGGCCTGTTTAAACTATACACCCCATATGCCATTCGTCATCACCAGTGGGGGGAGGTTTAAAGCAGACCCTGAACATGGTGGTACACATAAAAGAGACATACGCAGGTAGCTACCTTTTTAATTGCTGTTTACTGGGTCTTCATGGAAAGAGACTTTGCTCTGTCTTGGCCTTATGTATCCAGTGGACTTCTTTAAAGTCCAATCTCTCAAAGTGTTCACAAGGCCACCAGCCAATACGAAGAAGGAGATAAAGTGATTAAATATTTGCAGACTTAAAATCAAGGCATCCACACTTCTAAAACATGTGAATTCAAGTTTGCAGTCCATAAAAGCAAGAGGGCTTTTTGCGGTGTTCCTCAAAGAGGTCATAAAGCCGGTATGGCTTAGCTTACCATAATTATCTTGTGTATTCCTTTTCCTAATAGCTTTACAGTTAATACAAAGAAATTTACGCACAGTTGTTTTTGGATTTCCAATGTGCATTGACTTCTGCTTCTTCAGCTAATGGCTTTCCTAGGTATCTTTTCAATTGTGCGAAGTGGGAAGAGAATATTTAAAAGTTGGCTCACATATTTCCTTGAGCCCTTGACTCTTGCCAGCAAAGAAAACATGTGGGTTGGAAACAGTGAGATGAGAAGCAGGACAGCAGGAGGCAATGGAATAACAGTCCAATTTGTGAGAACAATGTAAGGTCTTTAGATATATTTTGGGGTTGTTATTATAGATGAATAAACATTTCGAAACACAGTTATTTGAAAATAACACTTTGTAATTTGAGAGCAAAAAGACCTTAAGCAGATTAAATATGCTCACTTACTCTACGTTGATTGTTTATTTAGGGCTATGATGTTGTAACTTTGGCAAATGCTTGTAGAGATCGGTGTACATTTCACAGCAGCCAAATCATTTTCCCACTTGGCTCGAACAGGTACAATTTAGGGAATATCGGTTCCTTAATAAGATTTTTACTATCAACGAGCACTATAGACCAAACAAACAGAGAAATGGACCGTACCCATAATCTGGTCTTCGACTTGGTCGGAAAACTTAAAATAACATTTTAAAGGCCCATTTCCTCTCTTCGTAAGTGTTTGGTATGCTGCATACTTTACCGTTAGGTTTGCAAGGCCAAAAACCTCTCAAGAGTGCAGTCAACATGTCTCGCACAGGTTCATTAAACCTTTTTAAGTTCTTAGAACATTAGCAATGTTTAAATTCCATATGTAACTTTTCTACGCTTTGGCATGTGGGTTAGCTTGTTCATTTGTATATCCATTTGCAAGACTTTTACATCTGCCCCATAAACACAATATGTAATGATATTGGATTGTAATATTTTTGTGTTGGAGTCCTAATGATTTTTATACGTTGTTACCTGCTGTGAACGATTCTTTCACTACAGCCTTTGCCAATGATAACAGTATACACAACGTGTTGCAAATCTATGGATGTACTTATGCACACTTCCATATGGGGAAAAAAGGGCTATCGAGGTTTATTTAATAAACTATTATATAATACATGAATGGAAGACGGAACACTCATTGTGTCTGTTTTGCAACTTCCTATCAAAAATTTTTTAATTTACTTTCAAAATCTCAACTTATAAATGTAATATAAAAAAAATGGAACCATCAAAGCACACAGGGCTGTTTAAGACGCATTGCATCATTACAGTATAGGGAAAAGGGCTGTATATAATGCTGTGATGGCGGCATGAACAGCAGTGCACACCACAGTGTCGGTCTTGGGGGGTTTCCTCTACCTCGCTACCTACAACGCTTGATTGTTTTGGCTTGTATATTGGGCTAATCACCTTTGCATTACTGCACAATATGGAAAATATTGATTTGTTTATTTTTTAAAGGCTTTACTATAACCAACTCATTTTCTTGGTATGTGTGAATTATCTCATGGTTTACATTGTTTTCGGGGATTTATTTTTTAAGCATTTAACTCATAAGTATACTGATCAAGTACTTAGTTGTAGATTTGGAGATTAATTTCGGGCCCAACTGTACAGCATTGCACTTTTCAAGTGGTCCTTAGTTCGGGTACTTTCCCGATCGACCTAAATTCACCCAAACTGCAGTTTGGGTCGTAATTAATATTTACTGACTGTCCACTAGCCATCAATCATCTTTTTTCCCATGAATTATCTCTTTTTTAGTGTCCCTTTAATCCAAAAAGGGTAGACACCCATCCACCCAGCTGGATAACAAAGTAGATGTTTAGGTAGCCTAAATTGGCCACTCTTATAAAAAGAAAGTGACATAGTCTGTATGTTATGTTTTTCTCAATTGCTGAAAATCAAAGGTGTAGATCACATTTTTATTTAAAAAAAAAAAAATCAAGATCCTTAATGGTGATGCTGTGCTATTTTCTAAAATATTGGGGGACATCGTTGGTTTGTGGGTTTGTTATATTTTTTCATCCTCTGGTCTAGATATGTTTGGATTTTGGCTTTGTCCGTTGTTGATTCTCCACGAGCTATCGGTCACTACTCACCTACCATCATTCATTGCTATGCATACTGACTGTTATTTATCCATGATGCCGATTATCTGTTTTTCCGTTTTTATTTCGGTATTTTTGTTTAATCCCCTCTTCATATGATTTTTCTGTATTTAAAATACTTGTTATGTTTATTCCTTCGGTGGTTTTATTGCATGTTCTCTTTCATCTCAGTAATCTAAAAAAGTGAAGTTCATTGTTGGATGTTATCTTATGTATATAAAGAGAATGAAGTTAAAATCCTTGTAATAAATATGCCAATGTGTACCTGACCTCAGATGCACAAAAGTCACAGGATTATTCATTAAAATTACAAATGTGTATTCCTAACACTATAGCTCCCTGTTGGCCGTTTAAGGAGTTAAAAAATAAAAAAGTACTTTCGGTTACCTTTTCTCTCTTGTTGTCCTGGTCTCCGTAGCTGGTCCCGCCTCATTGGCTGAGATCATACAGGCTTATGCACATGTGCGATAAAATTCCGCTCTGTACCATTTATCCAGTCTCTCTGAGACCACCTGATAGAGAGAGCATAGTTTTACTCTGCTATTTCCTCGGAAGTGTCTCCGCTACTTAGGCCTAACATTTTAAATTCACTGGGAATTTCATCATTCACACTTTACTGAATAACTCTTGACTTTTTTTGGTGGTATTATCTATTGACAATGCGAAGCACAATCAATTCATTGTGAGTTAGTGATAATGCTGACTTTTACTAGTACGATTACGTTGTTCCTGGATTGGTAGTACACTCACTATGGTAATTCTGGCTAGAATGTAAAGTATATTTTTATGCATTTTTGTAAACGCAAGAACTTAAATGTAGCTGTTTGAGATTTGCTTAAATGCACATGTTCGTTTCTGATATTTTTTTTGTAATCCTCCTGGGTGCTGTGTTCGCCTTTCTGTAGCAATCGTAGGGTGTAGACAGGGCATATTCAGCCAAGAACATCATCAGTGTTTGTGTTAGAAACTAATGATTACGCCATCCTCGGCAAAGAATGCTCTGTATCTATCTATATATATATACATATATATCAAAAGTTACAAAAAAAGGGATAAAAAATGGCATACACATTTTATCACCTTGATATACTGACGGCTGTTTCATCAAAGTGCCCCAGCTTTAGCAGCTATAACCTTCTAACTATTGTTCATAAAGCAATTTAATATATTTATCTACTATATACCAGGCATAGGCAACCTTCAGCACTCCAGATATTGTGAACTACATCCCCCATATGCTCTTGCACTCATAATGTTGGCAAAGCATCATGGGAGGTGTAGTCCAAAACAGCTGGAGTGCCGAAGGTTGCCTATGCCTGCTAGTATATACTGATACTCTGTAACTTACTGCTCATACTACATACTGATACTCTGTAAAAAGCTCTAACAAAGGTGATTCAGAAATGAGGGCTGAAATATAAAGGTGCACAGAGTATTTCTCATGGCAACGCCATTTTAACTTGATCCTTCAATAACTTATTTTGCAGCTTTTTTAAATTTACTAACCGACATATTACATCAACAGGTTTTCCACCTGGATCTCTGGAATCAATCAAACAATGACTGTAGACTTCACCCATCAATAACTGGATATTGGTTAAAACCAAGAAGGTAGGTTAAGGGAGGGTTTTCTTAAATTATGCGTAGAATGTGAAATGGAACAGTTCTCTCTTTCAAGAGTGTTTGCCCTAATCTATAGTCCTATAACCATTGAGCCTCTGTACTGTACATGTGTGAAATAATGAACTATTTTCTCATGAATAATGAACTATTTTCTCATCGTAAGCAAGAGGACCTAAATGGAAAGGTTTTAGCAAGCCTGTAGAACGATTATACAGGATAGCATAGTGATGGAGAACTTGCCATGACATTCAGTCTGACCACAAATAGCTAGCTTTATACGACATTTATTTGACTTTATAATATCTACACACACGCGCCATGCCAGGAATTTGAATTTGGCAAGAATGTCACACTTACTCCTGCCAATCTACATTATTGACAAGTACGTGATATATTTCTTCCATGTACCTTCCATTAACCAATACTAAGTCTTGTCATCATCAGAATTAAGGTTGTTTATGTCATATATTAGTGATTGGAAAAATTGGAAAACAGAAAGCTTGTTGTTGTTGTTAGATATTGGTTTATTATGACTACCCACCCACCTAGAATTCAAATGGTTAAAGGGTAAAATATACTCACAAAATGTAGCTATATTGTTTTAATCTAGTTGATGTCATTAACCCTCAAACATCGAGAAGTAATGTAAAAATAACTAAAGTTATACATACACATTTAACATAAATACTGATCAACCACAACATTTAAACTACTGACAGGTAAAGTGAATAATATTGATTACATCGTTACAATGACACCTGTCAAGGGGTGGAATATATTCGACAGCAAGTGAACAGTCAGTTCTTGAATTTCATATGTTGAAATCAAGAAAAATGGGCAAGCGAAAAGCTCTGAGTGACTTTGACAAGGACCAAATAGTGATGGCTAGACGACTGGGTAAGAGCCTCTCCAAAATGACAAGTCTTGTCGGGTGTCCACGGTATGCAGTGGTCAGTACATATGAAAAGTGGTGCAAGAAAGCACAACCAGTGAACTGGCATCAGGGTCATGGTCATCCAAGGCTCAGTGATGCATGTGGGGAGTGAAGGCTAGCCCCTCTGGTCTGATCATACAAAACAGCTACTCTAGCTCAAATTGGTGAGAAACGTATGATAGAAAGTTGTCAGAAAACACACTGCATTGCATGATGCGACCGGTCATAGTGCCTGGTCATAGTGCCCATGAAGACCCATGTCAACGGCCAAAAGCCTCTGCAGTGGGGACAGAACTAGACCATGGAGAAATGGAAGAAGGCCATCTGATCTAATGAATCAAACTTTCTTTTAGATCAGGTGGATGGACGGGTGTGTGTGCGTGGTTTACCTGGGGAAGAGATGGCAGCAGGATGCACTATGGGAAGAAGGCAGACTGGAGGAAACAGTGTTATGCTCTGGGCAATATTCTGCTGGAAAACCTTGGCATTCATTGGGATGTTACTGTAACAAATACTTGCAATGGTGTTCCCTGATGGCAGTGGCTTCTTTCAGTAGGATAATGCACCTGCCACACTGAAATAACTGTTCAGGAATGGTTTGAGAAACAGGACAAATAGTTCAAGATAATGCCTTGGCTTCCAAACCCCCGAGACCTCAACCCGATTGAGTCATCTGTGAGATGTGCTGGAACAACAAGTCAGATTTATGGAGGCCCCACGTCACAACTTTCAGCTCTTAAAGGATCTGCTGCTAATGTCTTGGTGCCAGATACCACAGGACATGTTCAGAGGTCCATTCCTCGATGCATCAGAGTTGTTTTGGCAGCACAAAGGGGACCAACCCAATATTAGGCAGGAGGTTTTAATGTTGTGGCTGATTAATGTAAGGCTGTTCAGGTTTCAACGGTGCTAGCAATGCAATGTTCTCCTACTTTGGCACTCAAATGGTGCCAAATGTTGCTCATAATAATAAGCAGTAAAATAAAAATTATAAAAGATAGTGTAGTATAGTAGCGCAAAAAAGTCCTTATAGAACTTAGGTTGTGACTAAAATTATGACTTCAGCATTAACAAAGGAGTGTAGGAATTTTTATGGTCACTGCTCTGACAGTAATAGTAACACTGAGGCTTTTACTAATGTCAAAAGGCATGAGTTACCATTTTCTTTCCCATGTATGTGGTGCAAGATGACTGTGTGGTGGCCAACTCCACATTCGGATTACTAGATGAATAACTCTAGTGGCAAATAAGGAAATACATATTCAGTAATTAGAGGCCAAAAAAAACTTTTATAAATAATATGGTCCAGGTGGGTCTTCCTCCCACTAAACATTCAATCTAATCAACAGCCTCAGGTCCAATCACTGGACAAAAGATGCGATCGTGTGGGCCAAAAGGACACATTTTAGCCCACAAGATCGAGTCTGATCTTTTGTCCTGAAATTGGACCCGGCAATATAGATTTGCATGAGTATAACTCTAGATCTTTGTCCTGAAATTGGACCCAGCAATATAGATTTGCTTGAGTATAACTCTAGATCTTTAGGCTTAAATTAATCACTAGGGAATCTGGAGAGAAAATATAATAGAGACAATAGTGTAGTATGTATGAACTTAAAATACATAAAGAGAGAAATCTATATGCAGCACACTCACATGGTACAGAGCCTGAAAACGATAGGCTCAAATCACAAGCGCAGGGGTGCTTTAAAGCAAACACCAAGCCTCTTCAATGGTTTGATGGCAATCCTCAAAGAAAGGGAGAGATAAGGGGACATGGACCACAGTCCTAGTGTGTTATCCTCAACCCAAAGTGGTATCAAAACAAGTTAAATGCTTGCTCACCTTTTTGAGAGCCAATACAAACTGGGCTCTCAGTATGATAGGTAGTGTGCCTTTAAGAGGGCACTGCTCTTCTTTGTAGCAGGAAAGTAGATGCAGGTCGTGGGCTCAAGTATATATAAAAAAACTTTTTATTTTAAACACTTACATAAAATATAAATAAAAAGGTTCCCATAAAATTATGGTATAAAAATGAGTCCTCTTCCGAGACGCGTTTCGCCTTATGCAAAGGCTTTTTCAATCGGTGTCCTGCTAGTGTCTTCCTGCTGTTTAAATATCCAGAGAGTCCTTCTCATTGGTTCTTACCGCCTTCCGGATGACCAAATATGGTAAGGGGTGTTCCAATCAGCTGTTCGTGAGTTCTCGTAATTCCGGAAGTGACGTATCGCCCTTGCCGCGACGTCACTTCCGTTTCAGCCGTAGCCGCCATTTTGGTTAGTGGCAAGCTTCGGGCTCATTCACATAGCGTTAATGTTGTGAAATACATCGTAAAAGGAAAGGGAAAAAAAAGGAGAAGGGGGGGATCGGTTTAACATGTTGATTACATAGGTATATTGGTAAGACAATAAGCCCAATAAGAGTATATTTAAAAGGAGATAAACTCCACATTCAACAGCTGCCTGTGTTCGGCTATGTAAATAAGTAGACATTTTACTCTTATATCGATGTCCTTAGATATATAAGAGAATCTACAATATTACTAATTTAAAGAGATACAGCAATCTCTGTTTAGGCTGTGTAAATAGATTGTTTTTTTAAATCTTTAGACTGTTGGTTATATAGATGAATTTTCGATAGCAATGCTCTCTTAAAGGGACATATACCCAATTGATGTTTAGTAGAATAGAAGCGTCAATTACAGACGTGTGTCATCCCTATGGAGTATCCTATTCTGATAGATATACATACTTTACTCAAATGTATATATAAATCTTAAGTGGTGTTATTGTCTTAAAGAGATACAATGTCAATACAATTATTTTAAAGGGGAAAAAAAAAAAAAAAGGGAGAAGAATAATGTTCATAAATAAAATTACCACTTTTATATTTCATCTTAGTGAGGACCATATGGAGACTGAGATGAAGAGGAAAAAAAGGGAAACAAATTTCTTATAAAAAATGACAAAGTTCAAAATCAAGATTGAGGCCTCTAGGATGTAGAGTGTCCAATTCGAATATCCACTTCATCTCAGCCTTCCCCATTTTCCTCACCAAGTCGTCACCTCTCCAATCTGTGACTACCTTTTGGATACCTTTAAATTGTATCCCTTTTGGGTCGCTGTTATGCATATTTTTAAAGTGAAGTGATACGCTGTGTTTCATAAATCCATTTTTCACATTTCTGACGTGTTCCTGTATTCTCACCTGCAGAGGGCGTATTGTCCGCCCAATGTATAGGAGGCCACATGGGCACGTCAGCATGTAAATTACCCTTTTGGTGTGGCAGGTGATAATGTCCTTTATTTTATAGTTCTTATTGGGATGATTCGGATTCGCAAATTCCTTAATTGTTCTTTTAGGGTTATTGGTGTGCCTACAGGCCCCACAGACACCACAACCATAGAACCCTTTAGATTCATTGAATGGATTTAACACTTCTTTAACTCTAGTCGAGTTTTTATTGGAAAGACTATTTCTTAAATTAGATACTCCCCTATAGATGATTTTGGGTTTCTCTGGTAGGAGAATGTTTAGTAGCTCATCATTTTTAAGGATAGGCCAATGTCTATGGATTACTTTTTTAACTTGTTTGCTCTGTGTATTGAAATCGCAAATGAAGGCCAGTTCACTGTCTGCAGAGGTGGTAGGTTTCACTTTATATTTCAAGAGGGGTTCCCTTTCTCTAAGGCTAATCTCTTCATAAGCACTGTCAAGTAACTGTCTATCGTATCCCTTATCTATAAAGTCCGTCATGATCTTTTGTGCTTGTTTATGAAATGTAGAAATATCCGTGCAGTTACGTCTTACTCTGAGAAGTTGTGCCTTAGGCGCATTAAGGAGCCAGGGTGAATAATGGCAACTCTTGCCCTCGATGTAACTATTTACATCAACCTTCTTAAAGAAGGTACTGGTCTTAATGATGTTACTTTCGATAAAAATGTTGAGGTCAAGGAATTCAACAGAGTTCTTACTGCTATTTCTAGTAAGCTTAATACCCCAATCATTGTTCTCAACACTTGAAAAAAAGAGATCGAGGGACTCACTACTACCCTTCCAGACAAAAAAAATATCGTCTATATAACGATGATAGGACACCAGGTTTGCATCCCACCTACGGTCGCCAAAAACAAAATGATGTTCCCAGTATGACATAAACAAATTAGCGTAGCTGGGTGCAAACCTGGTGCCCATCGCCGTTCCACAAATCTGCAAATAAAATGCCTCACTGAACCAAAAATAGTTATTGTGGAGTATCCAATTAATTCCCTCCAAAATGAAATCAATCTGAGATTGTGGGAAAAGTTCAGATCTTTCGAGGAAAAACTTTGTCGCTTCACAGCCTCTATTATGTTGTATGATGGTATACAAGGAGTGAACGTCGGCTGTAACTAGCCAGCACTCATCATCCCATATAACATCCTTAAGGACTTGCAGGACATTAATGGTGTCTTTTAAATGGCCTTTACAGTTCTTCACTATAGGCTGTAGGCATTGATCGATGTATTGAGAAAGCCTACTCGATATAGATCCTATTCCTGAGATGATGGGGCGCCCAGGGGGTTTGGTGGTATGTTTATGGATCTTTGGCAAGTAATAGAAAACAGGGATCCTGGGATGATGGATGTTTAGAAATTCTGATTCTTTTTTATTCAGGATACCTTCTAACTTGCCTTTGTCAAGCAATTTAGTATAGCTGACTTTAATTTCACTGGTGGGGTCCCTATTTAAAACGATATATGTTGCAGTGTCACCAAGTAACCTATGTGACTCTGCTACATAGTCATCCTTCTCGATAAGGACAATCCCCCCCCCCTTATCGGCCGGTTTAATGACCAATGTGTTGTCATTTTTGAACTTCTTTAGACTATCTCTTTCTTGGAAGGTAAGATTATATTCATTCTTCCCGATGGGTTTTATACGTTTGATATCTCTCATAACCATTTTTTCAAATGTTGACATCTCATCAGAGATGCAAAACTTGGGAAAAAAACTAGATTTCTCTTTAAGTTCCGTATGCACAAATTCATCATTTGTTTCACTTGGCATAGGTCTTATTGATGGTTTCTTATGGAAGAATTTTTTCAAACACATTTTTCTTTTAAACCTATTAAGGTCCAAATAGGTGCCAAATTTGTCTAGTGTTCTAGTCGGGGCAAATTTAAGGCCCTTTTCAAGTAATGATTGTTGGGATTTAGAGAGCACTCTATTTGTGAGGTTAAAGATACCATTCTTGATTATTTTTTGTCTTTTTTTCCTCTTTTGTAGAGATACTCCTCCTCTAATTCCCCTTCCTCTATGGATCTCCGCCTCTTTCCTAATGGGGAGCTTTTGTATCTCCCCCTTTCCTGGAGTTCCCAAAAATCCTCTTGTCTTGGTGAATGATCTAGGTGTGCAAATCTATTATATAGAGGAACATTATCCTCCTTTTTTCTCTCAGGTCTATTCAAATGTGGTTGGCGTTTGTTGAAATGTACACTCTGTTTTTTCCATCTATATGTGTCCCTTCCATCAGAGTGGTCATTTCTTTTTTTGTTGATGGGAGAGACAGCATCTCTTCTACCATAGCTATAGTTGGTCTCCACTTTATAACTTGACCTATTTGTTGTCTTGGTTTGGGGTTCTTTATGAAAAGAAATATCACTATTAGAGTACCTCCTACCAGAGAAACCTTTGTGGGTGTCTGAATGGTAAGATATATTCCTATCAGGAATATTTCTTTTAGGGTACTTTGTTCTTTGAGAATTATTTACATTGTTATGGTTATATTTGGAGTATGTCCTGACTCTATTATTGGCATAATCATTTTTATCCCTCAGGTATTTTCTCTTTTTTGTTTCAATTACAGTCTGTTCCATCTTATCTAAATTATCTTTTATATCCTCTGTGATAGAGGTATATTCTTCTGAGGAGGTGTTATTTATTAAGTATTTCTGTAATTCATCAATTTTTTTGTCTAGTTTTGCCAGATTATGCCTGCGTCTCTCAATAATTAAGTCCATTAGTCCAAAGGAAAAACTCTCTAGTTTATTATTCCATTCGGTCATAAAATCTTCTTCCTCTTGGTCAAAGGAAGGATCCTTTGAAAACCTTAGACCTCTTGGTGTGATCTTCTCTCTATTATATTTCTCAAGGGTTGCTATTTCCCACTTATTTTTAATCTCTTTCCCTAAGGTTTTCTCTAACATAAATCTACAATCTTGTAGTTGTATTTTATGTGATTGATTCGTACTCATGGCATCTAGTTCTTCATCATTAAACAGAGCATCAATGTTTTTACTGCATCTGTTTCTATTTTCAAATAACGACATTATGTAGATGGCAGCCTGCACAGGTACAGAGGTAATTTAACAACAAAAAAGGGATAACAAAATAAACCGTGCTTTCCTAGGCGCTCAAATTTGTAATTTGGTGAAGAACCTGGTTCCACTAAGCAGCTCGACACACGTGAAGGTACCTCCAACCTTAACACAATAACATGCAGAGTAGTGGGGTAATGAAAGTGGAAAAGGTCACGACAAACAAGACCCAGTGGAGCGCTAATATAATGTATAAACTCACCCTTTAAAAAAGGGATATAAAATTCAAGGGAATCTGGAGAGAAAATATAATAGAGACAATAGTGTAGTATGTATGAACTTAAAATACATAAAGAGAGAAATCTATATGCAGCACACTCACATGGTACAGAGCCTGAAAACGATAGGCTCAAATCACAAGCGCAGGGGTGCTTTAAAGCAAACACCAAGCCTCTTCAATGGTTTGATGGCAATCCTCAAAGAAAGGGAGAGATAAGGGGACATGGACCACAGTCCTAGTGTGTTATCCTCAACCCAAAGTGGTATCAAAACAAGTTAAATGCTTGCTCACCTTTTTGAGAGCCAATACAAACTGGGCTCTCAGTATGATAGGTAGTGTGCCTTTAAGAGGGCACTGCTCTTCTTTGTAGCAGGAAAGTAGATGCAGGTCGTGGGCTCAAGTATATATAAAAAAACTTTTTAAACACTTACATAAAATATAAATAAAAAGGTTCCCATAAAATTATGGTATAAAAATGAGTCCTCTTCCGAGACGCGTTTCGCCTTATGCAAAGGCTTTTTCAATCGGTGTCCTGCTAGTGTCTTCCTGCTGTTTAAATATCCAGAGAGTCCTTCTCATTGGTTCTTACCGCCTTCCGGATGACCAAATATGGTAAGGGGTGTTCCAATCAGCTGTTCGTGAGTTCTCGTAATTCCGGAAGTGACGTATCGCCCTTGCCGCGACGTCACTTCCGTTTCAGCCGTAGCCGCCATTTTGGTTAGTGGCAAGCTTCGGGCTCATTCACATAGCGTTAATGTTGTGAAATACATCGTAAAAGGAAAGGGAAAAAAAAGGAGAAGGGGGGGATCGGTTTAACATGTTGATTACATAGGTATATTGGTAAGACAATAAGCCCAATAAGAGTTGTATTTTATGTGATTGATTCGTACTCATGGCATCTAGTTCTTCATCATTAAACAGAGCATCAATGTTTTTACTGCATCTGTTTCTATTTTCAAATAACGACATTATGTAGATGGCAGCCTGCACAGGTACAGAGGTAATTTAACAACAAAAAAGGGATAACAAAATAAACCGTGCTTTCCTAGGCGCTCAAATTTGTAATTTGGTGAAGAACCTGGTTCCACTAAGCAGCTCGACACACGTGAAGGTACCTCCAACCTTAACACAATAACATGCAGAGTAGTGGGGTAATGAAAGTGGAAAAGGTCACGACAAACAAGACCCAGTGGAGCGCTAATATAATGTATAAACTCACCCTTTAAAAAAGGGATATAAAATTCAAGGGAATCTGGAGAGAAAATATAATAGAGACAATAGTGTAGTATGTATGAACTTAAAATACATAAAGAGAGAAATCTATATGCAGCACACTCACATGGTACAGAGCCTGAAAACGATAGGCTCAAATCATGTCTACTTATTTACATAGCCGAACACAGGCAGCTGTTGAATGTGGAGTTTATCTCCTTTTAAATATACTCTTATTGGGCTTATTGTCTTACCAATATACCTATGTAATCAACATGTTAAACCGATCCCCCCCTTCTCCTTTTTTTTCCCTTTCCTTTTACGATGTATTTCACAACATTAACGCTATGTGAATGAGCCCGAAGCTTGCCACTAACCAAAATGGCGGCTACGGCTGAAACGGAAGTGACGTCGCGGCAAGGGCGATACGTCACTTCCGGAATTACGAGAACTCACGAACAGCTGATTGGAACACCCCTTACCATATTTGGTCATCCGGAAGGCGGTAAGAACCAATGAGAAGGACTCTCTGGATATTTAAACAGCAGGAAGACACTAGCAGGACACCGATTGAAAAAGCCTTTGCATAAGGCGAAACGCGTCTCGGAAGAGGACTCATTTTTATACCATAATTTTATGGGAACCTTTTTATTTATATTTTATGTAAGTGTTTAAAATAAAAAGTTTTTTTATATATACTTGAGCCCACGACCTGCATCTACTTTCCTGCTACAAAGAAGAGCAGTGCCCTCTTAAAGGCACACTACCTATCATACTGAGAGCCCAGTTTGTATTGGCTCTCAAAAAGGTGAGCAAGCATTTAACTTGTTTTGATACCACTTTGGGTTGAGGATAACACACTAGGACTGTGGTCCATGTCCCCTTATCTCTCCCTTTCTTTGAGGATTGCCATCAAACCATTGAAGAGGCTTGGTGTTTGCTTTAAAGCACCCCTGCGCTTGTGATTTGAGCCTATCGTTTTCAGGCTCTGTACCATGTGAGTGTGCTGCATATAGATTTCTCTCTTTATGTATTTTAAGTTCATACATACTACACTATTGTCTCTATTATATTTTCTCTCCAGATTCCCTTGAATTTTATATCCCTTTTTTAAAGGGTGAGTTTATACATTATATTAGCGCTCCACTGGGTCTTGTTTGTCGTGACCTTTTCCACTTTCATTACCCCACTACTCTGCATGTTATTGTGTTAAGGTTGGAGGTACCTTCACGTGTGTCGAGCTGCTTAGTGGAACCAGGTTCTTCACCAAATTACAAATTTGAGCGCCTAGGAAAGCACGGTTTATTTTGTTATCCCTTTTTTGTTGTTAAATTACCTCTGTACCTGTGCAGGCTGCCATCTACATAATGTCGTTATTTGAAAATAGAAACAGATGCAGTAAAAACATTGATGCTCTGTTTAATGATGAAGAACTAGATGCCATGAGTACGAATCAATCACATAAAATACAACTACAAGATTGTAGATTTATGTTAGAGAAAACCTTAGGGAAAGAGATTAAAAATAAGTGGGAAATAGCAACCCTTGAGAAATATAATAGAGAGAAGATCACACCAAGAGGTCTAAGGTTTTCAAAGGATCCTTCCTTTGACCAAGAGGAAGAAGATTTTATGACCGAATGGAATAATAAACTAGAGAGTTTTTCCTTTGGACTAATGGACTTAATTATTGAGAGACGCAGGCATAATCTGGCAAAACTAGACAAAAAAATTGATGAATTACAGAAATACTTAATAAATAACACCTCCTCAGAAGAATATACCTCTATCACAGAGGATATAAAAGATAATTTAGATAAGATGGAACAGACTGTAATTGAAACAAAAAAGAGAAAATACCTGAGGGATAAAAATGATTATGCCAATAATAGAGTCAGGACATACTCCAAATATAACCATAACAATGTAAATAATTCTCAAAGAACAAAGTACCCTAAAAGAAATATTCCTGATAGGAATATATCTTACCATTCAGACACCCACAAAGGTTTCTCTGGTAGGAGGTACTCTAATAGTGATATTTCTTTTCATAAAGAACCCCAAACCAAGACAACAAATAGGTCAAGTTATAAAGTGGAGACCAACTATAGCTATGGTAGAAGAGATGCTGTCTCTCCCATCAACAAAAAAAGAAATGACCACTCTGATGGAAGGGACACATATAGATGGAAAAAACAGAGTGTACATTTCAACAAACGCCAACCACATTTGAATAGACCTGAGAGAAAAAAGGAGGATAATGTTCCTCTATATAATAGATTTGCACACCTAGATCATTCACCAAGACAAGAGGATTTTTGGGAACTCCAGGAAAGGGGGAGATACAAAAGCTCCCCATTAGGAAAGAGGCGGAGATCCATAGAGGAAGGGGAATTAGAGGAGGAGTATCTCTACAAAAGAGGAAAAAAAGACAAAAAATAATCAAGAATGGTATCTTTAACCTCACAAATAGAGTGCTCTCTAAATCCCAACAATCATTACTTGAAAAGGGCCTTAAATTTGCCCCGACTAGAACACTAGACAAATTTGGCACCTATTTGGACCTTAATAGGTTTAAAAGAAAAATGTGTTTGAAAAAATTCTTCCATAAGAAACCATCAATAAGACCTATGCCAAGTGAAACAAATGATGAATTTGTGCATACGGAACTTAAAGAGAAATCTAGTTTTTTTCCCAAGTTTTGCATCTCTGATGAGATGTCAACATTTGAAAAAATGGTTATGAGAGATATCAAACGTATAAAACCCATCGGGAAGAATGAATATAATCTTACCTTCCAAGAAAGAGATAGTCTAAAGAAGTTCAAAAATGACAACACATTGGTCATTAAACCGGCCGATAAGGGGGGGGGGATTGTCCTTATCGAGAAGGATGACTATGTAGCAGAGTCACATAGGTTACTTGGTGACACTGCAACATATATCGTTTTAAATAGGGACCCCACCAGTGAAATTAAAGTCAGCTATACTAAATTGCTTGACAAAGGCAAGTTAGAAGGTATCCTGAATAAAAAAGAATCAGAATTTCTAAACATCCATCATCCCAGGATCCCTGTTTTCTATTACTTGCCAAAGATCCATAAACATACCACCAAACCCCCTGGGCGCCCCATCATCTCAGGAATAGGATCTATATCGAGTAGGCTTTCTCAATACATCGATCAATGCCTACAGCCTATAGTGAAGAACTGTAAAGGCCATTTAAAAGACACCATTAATGTCCTGCAAGTCCTTAAGGATGTTATATGGGATGATGAGTGCTGGCTAGTTACAGCCGACGTTCACTCCTTGTATACCATCATACAACATAATAGAGGCTGTGAAGCGACAAAGTTTTTCCTCGAAAGATCTGAACTTTTCCCACAATCTCAGATTGATTTCATTTTGGAGGGAATTAATTGGATACTCCACAATAACTATTTTTGGTTCAGTGAGGCATTTTATTTGCAGATTTGTGGAACGGCGATGGGCACCAGGTTTGCACCCAGCTACGCTAATTTGTTTATGTCATACTGGGAACATCATTTTGTTTTTGGCGACCGTAGGTGGGATGCAAACCTGGTGTCCTATCATCGTTATATAGACGATATTTTTTTTGTCTGGAAGGGTAGTAGTGAGTCCCTCGATCTCTTTTTTTCAAGTGTTGAGAACAATGATTGGGGTATTAAGCTTACTAGAAATAGCAGTAAGAACTCTGTTGAATTCCTTGACCTCAACATTTTTATCGAAAGTAACATCATTAAGACCAGTACCTTCTTTAAGAAGGTTGATGTAAATAGTTACATCGAGGGCAAGAGTTGCCATTATTCACCCTGGCTCCTTAATGCGCCTAAGGCACAACTTCTCAGAGTAAGACGTAACTGCACGGATATTTCTACATTTCATAAACAAGCACAAAAGATCATGACGGACTTTATAGATAAGGGATACGATAGACAGTTACTTGACAGTGCTTATGAAGAGATTAGCCTTAGAGAAAGGGAACCCCTCTTGAAATATAAAGTGAAACCTACCACCTCTGCAGACAGTGAACTGGCCTTCATTTGCGATTTCAATACACAGAGCAAACAAGTTAAAAAAGTAATCCATAGACATTGGCCTATCCTTAAAAATGATGAGCTACTAAACATTCTCCTACCAGAGAAACCCAAAATCATCTATAGGGGAGTATCTAATTTAAGAAATAGTCTTTCCAATAAAAACTCGACTAGAGTTAAAGAAGTGTTAAATCCATTCAATGAATCTAAAGGGTTCTATGGTTGTGGTGTCTGTGGGGCCTGTAGGCACACCAATAACCCTAAAAGAACAATTAAGGAATTTGCGAATCCGAATCATCCCAATAAGAACTATAAAATAAAGGACATTATCACCTGCCACACCAAAAGGGTAATTTACATGCTGACGTGCCCATGTGGCCTCCTATACATTGGGCGGACAATACGCCCTCTGCAGGTGAGAATACAGGAACACGTCAGAAATGTGAAAAATGGATTTATGAAACACAGCGTATCACTTCACTTTAAAAATATGCATAACAGCGACCCAAAAGGGATACAATTTAAAGGTATCCAAAAGGTAGTCACAGATTGGAGAGGTGACGACTTGGTGAGGAAAATGGGGAAGGCTGAGATGAAGTGGATATTCGAATTGGACACTCTACATCCTAGAGGCCTCAATCTTGATTTTGAACTTTGTCATTTTTTATAAGAAATTTGTTTCCCTTTTTTTCCTCTTCATCTCAGTCTCCATATGGTCCTCACTAAGATGAAATATAAAAGTGGTAATTTTATTTATGAACATTATTCTTCTCCCTTTTTTTTTTTTTTCCCCTTTAAAATAATTGTATTGACATTGTATCTCTTTAAGACAATAACACCACTTAAGATTTATATATACATTTGAGTAAAGTATGTATATCTATCAGAATAGGATACTCCATAGGGATGACACACGTCTGTAATTGACGCTTCTATTCTACTAAACATCAATTGGGTATATGTCCCTTTAAGAGAGCATTGCTATCGAAAATTCATCTATATAACCAACAGTCTAAAGATTTAAAAAAACAATCTATTTACACAGCCTAAACAGAGATTGCTGTATCTCTTTAAATTAGTAATATTGTAGATTCTCTTATATATCTAAGGACATCGATATAAGAGTAAAATGTCTACTTATTTACATAGCCGAACACAGGCAGCTGTTGAATGTGGAGTTTATCTCCTTTTAAATATACTCTTATTGGGCTTATTGTCTTACCAATATACCTATGTAATCAACATGTTAAACCGATCCCCCCCTTCTCCTTTTTTTTCCCTTTCCTTTTACGATGTATTTCACAACATTAACGCTATGTGAATGAGCCCGAAGCTTGCCACTAACCAAAATGGCGGCTACGGCTGAAACGGAAGTGACGTCGCGGCAAGGGCGATACGTCACTTCCGGAATTACGAGAACTCACGAACAGCTGATTGGAACACCCCTTACCATATTTGGTCATCCGGAAGGCGGTAAGAACCAATGAGAAGGACTCTCTGGATATTTAAACAGCAGGAAGACACTAGCAGGACACCGATTGAAAAAGCCTTTGCATAAGGCGAAACGCGTCTCGGAAGAGGACTCATTTTTATACCATAATTTTATGGGAACCTTTTTATTTATATTTTATGTAAGTGTTTAAAATAAAAAGTTTTTTTATATATACTTGAGCCCACGACCTGCATCTACTTTCCTGCTACAAAGAAGAGCAGTGCCCTCTTAAAGGCACACTACCTATCATACTGAGAGCCCAGTTTGTATTGGCTCTCAAAAAGGTGAGCAAGCATTTAACTTGTTTTGATACCACTTTGGGTTGAGGATAACACACTAGGACTGTGGTCCATGTCCCCTTATCTCTCCCTTTCTTTGAGGATTGCCATCAAACCATTGAAGAGGCTTGGTGTTTGCTTTAAAGCACCCCTGCGCTTGTGATTTGAGCCTATCGTTTTCAGGCTCTGTACCATGTGAGTGTGCTGCATATAGATTTCTCTCTTTATGTATTTTAAGTTCATACATACTACACTATTGTCTCTATTATATTTTCTCTCCAGATTCCCTTGAATTTTATATCCCTTTTTTAAAGGGTGAGTTTATACATTATATTAGCGCTCCACTGGGTCTTGTTTGTCGTGACCTTTTCCACTTTCATTACCCCACTACTCTGCATGTTATTGTGTTAAGGTTGGAGGTACCTTCACGTGTGTCGAGCTGCTTAGTGGAACCAGGTTCTTCACCAAATTACAAATTTGAGCGCCTAGGAAAGCACGGTTTATTTTGTTATCCCCTTTTAAATTAATCACTTAATTAGTGAATGCGTTTCATTAAAAAAAAAGCATGACATTTATATATAAAAAAAAAAAAGGAAGCATACCGTAGGTAGCACATCAAAGCAGAATACACTATCAATTTTGTGCACTGATATCTATTACGGTGCACTTAAACCATTAACCTCTCTCTCCAACCTCATGTGCATACGTAAACTTTCCCTTTTGTGTCATAACAGAAATGTGTTTCTCTGCCAGGCTTCCATTCAACCCATCTGCATCACTGCAGAGGAACTGTAAACTGAAGCACCCTCCCTACTCTCACAAACCTTAGTAGGTGAAATTAAATAGATGCATTCTAGAAGCCAGTAAGTAGACTAAGTGCATTATTTCTCCATAGTACAGATGCTTGGTATCTACAGAATGTGGGCTTTATAGCCGAATACATACATTAGGTTTACTTTCGGACATTTTTAGATGCAGTACTAAATATGGTGTCAGGTGAGGTTCCATTCAAATACCTGTGATCAGCGGCAGATTTGACAGAAGCAAAGTAGACAGCACCCTAGAGGTGCTTGTCTTATTGGGGCACCAACCTGATACACCTGATAATTCTGTGTCTGCAGCAACATGAGATGCAAACCCAGCCCTGCTCGGAAAAAGGGTATTTAACCATTTTTATATATTTTGTGAAGATGTGAATGTGATATTTCTGCTGCAGTGCTACATTTAATACTTTTCGTACCCTCAACAATTCCATCAAAGATGACTAAATAACAGAAAAATCATATAATAATGTAAATATGCACAAATTTAATTTGGTTAGCATCCTTGAACAGCAATTTCTGTTTGGAATTGCTTTGTATCCGATGTTTATATACTAGCTATCTAGCCCACATTTCAAATAATTGACTTGGTAATGTTAGAAACGTGTACATTTGCTAAATGTTTCCATTTCAATTATCCTTTCATCATTCAATTAAATATTTGGGGGCATATCGTATGTAAAACATTACGGTTTCACTTGTCCTGAAATATCTCCCGTAGGTTTCAGGAAAATTAGTGCAAATGTAGAAATATCAATTTATATAAATAAATGTATATAAAATATTTAAAATATAAACAGAAGTGCTCTAATAACCAGTCCGTGGGTTTTTTAAAGGAATTTTATAATCGGCATTTTTTGGTCCATTGACTGCCAGATGAAGAACACCTATCACTCTTTAAGCATCTCTTAAAATCAGCAGAATGTATATTGTTTTTTTATTATTATTATTATTATTATTATTATTATTATTATTGCAGCATATTCTGCAGCTCCTTACATCTGTAAAAAGGGGATATTGGAGGTAAAGAAGGCCCTGTTCAAATGAGCTTGCAATCTATGAGAATTTGAGGTAGATTCAAACCTAGGTTTTCCAGTTCTAAGGCAGCCACATTACCAGCTGATTATAATTATTTTGTATAGAATGTTCACTATATATTCCAATAATTTATTTAAAGGGACACTATAGTCACCAAAACAACTTTAGCTTAATGAAACAGTTTTGGTATATAAATATATATATTAGTAATATAGGTTGAAAAACTCAAATCTATCAAGTTCAAAACTTTTGCTTTTCCCAGTGGCTGCTGATGATCCTAAAAGAAGACAAAAAAAAAACAAAAAAAAAACCTTGGACCCAATTTAATAATTTTGTGTAAGCTTTTCAAGTGATTTTTTTGTATAAACTTTTTGAATGATCGAATATCTTGAATATTGATATATTTTATATATGATGTCTTATATTTATATTGTAATATTTAAAAAAAAAATGTAGACATTTATACAAAAATATCAAATCCTTTGAAACGCTTATCTAAAATTATTAATTAAATTGGGACCTATGTCAACAAAAAATGGCAACATTTACTGTATATTATGACCCCAAAATATGCAACCAATGTTTCACCTGTTTCTTGAGTTATTATTAATTACCATATAACTATCATATCTCTGTAAATAGTTCTTTGCTAAGATAAAACAAGCCTTTCCATTGTATTATTCTTATTTAATTTCAACAATTTCAACAAGTCGTAAACTGAAATATTAGACAACAATGGCATGCTGGTAATAGTACTCTAATGAGTCATTTTCAATTGTAAAACCTACTAACAATTTTGACAAAAAAAAATGTTTTATCTTTATTTTTGCTGTGCAAAAATTTTACAATAGGCCTGTAATGTCACAATAGCTAATGCAGGCAATGCAAAGCACACTTCATCATGACATGGATTAAAACTGCCCAAAGTTTTGTAAAATAAACATGGAAATGCAAAATATGTCAGTAGATATGTAAGTATAAGCAGTAGTGAATCAGGCTACGTAATTGACATTTTGTTTAGGCAAATTAATATAGTATAACATCATGCTAGGTCTAAGGATGGGGACAAAATCATGGAGAGGACCACCAGGTACAAATCAAGGTTGCTCTGTCGTTTGTACCTTGGCTATAAAGATAAGTAATTGAGCGTTACCTTCATGGCACTATACAGCATGGCTGGTTGTAGTGTTAACTGTCAGGTTGTATGTAGCAAAACAAAAACTAAGACTAAAATGAAGGTAAAACAACAAAAATGAAACAAATTAAAGCAAGGCCCTAGAAATGTGACATTGACAGAACACCGGGCATTACTCAGGGATCATCTGACATCACACGCAGTCCCCATGCCAGGTCTTATCGGAAAGCCCAGTCTCATTCCAGTGCTAATGTACAGACTTGGTTGTATATTCTGCAGCCGACAGCATGTAGGTCCACAATGCCATAGTACCGCGGGTCTTCGGCTTGAGGCCTTAATGGGAGCCCTTGCCGTATGTCCATTGATCCAGCCATCGGGGATGTGGGCTCATGGGTTCTCCAGAGTCTGGTTGTCTCCCTGGATGCATGGACCGCAGTGGAGGGTAACCTTCAGATGGGCACCAAGCTCAGAGGAAAATGCCCAGGGCAGTAGCATGGCTCATCAGAAGGTGCTGCTGAGTGGGGGCTTTGCGCCATTCTGGTCTCTGGTTTGGAGGTGAGACAGGCTGTGGGGTCAGCTGCTGCGGGCACCTGATTTTCAGGAGGTGTAAGCGGTTGTGGCAGCATTGTATGAGATTCAACCCGGTGCCAGAAAGCTGTGCAAATGTAATTGAAGGCGGCTAGGAACTTAGCCTCCCATTGCTTCACAAACAACCTTGTTTGTGTGTCGGCCATTTTTCAGCACCATGAGGACTTGGTGTAGCCCAGCAGGTGATCGCAGTAGTGCTAGGAATTCTCAATGCTTTTTCCCAGTGGGAACAAGGACATCCCCTCACCGGTCTAGAGGTGGGGGAGGGGGGAATACGGGGCAGCTGTTTCACACCTGTAGCACCAGGCTGGGAGATCGACCATTTCTCCCCTCCGTGGATCACGCCAGGTAAGTAGGCCTCAGTTTTGACAGGCTGTAGGCTAAAAAGTGTGGCTCCAAAGTGCCACCAAATGGCTTCCCAACTGTCAGAGTCAAGTTAGCTGTCGCTTGAGTAGGTCTGTGGGATGCCACTTCGCTTTAAAGTTATGGATTACTGGAATTGTGTGAGGAGCTCACACTAAACACAGCTGTTGGCCATGATGGTCAGGCCCCCTTTCCTCCCCCCATTTTAACAATTTGTAACATGTAAATGATTAGAGGAAAATAATGTGGGGTGGGTTGGGAGGGACAGACATGCCTACCAATCGACATGCAGGAATGGAGATGTGTCTTGTAGAATGCATCCACAGGGTCTCAGATTATGCTGAATTTGGTGCTCGTGTATGAGCCATCTCTTCATGGTTTCTATTTGATTGAAGTAAATGCATCATCCTCGAAAGTTGAGCTATGTTCATTCTAGTTACTAACAGTATGTGCAGTATGAGAGGTTTGATAAGGTTAGCTATCTTGGGTGTGAACATGTCTAATAGGCAGTTTTGTCTCGTCATGATACAAGCACTTGTTATCTTTCTAACCTGGCCACCCCACAATACAATCACTACTTATCTAATGTGGATTCTCTATAGTTCAAGAGCTATTTATCTGATGCAAGCGCTATCTATCTAATGCGACCTCTTGCTCATACAAGCTCTGTCTAATAAGGTCTCTATGATATAAGTAAGCTCTATCTATCTAATGAGGTCTCTCTATCATATAGCAAGCATTATGTATCTAATGAGGTCTCTCTATGATACAAACACTATCTATCTAGTGATGTCTCTCTATGATATAAGCACTATTTATTTATCTAATGTAGCTTCTCTCTGAGAGGAGTATCTGTCTGATGTGGTTTGTTGAACGGAGGCTTTATTTGTTTAATATGGTCTCTATTCTAAATGATCTAATATAGAAACTATCTAGCTAATTTGTGTGCTATCTAATGTGATTAGTGAAGCAGTAGTATATCTGTCATGGGGGTGGTATTATTCACTAATTATGCCCTTTGTATGTCAAGGCACTTAGCTGACTACAACATATCTAACTAAGAAATCCTCCAGTTGTGCATGGCCTCCCTTAATAGGCATGGCCTCCCTTAATGAGCATGGCCCAACTTATCTATACATGGCCTCACTTATATGGGCATGGCCTCACTTTTATGAACAAATCCTCCCTAATATGAACATAGTCTCTCTTATATGGACATAGCCTTCCTTGTATGAACATGGCTTTCCTACATAGATATGGACAATGTCTCTCTGATTAGACTATGTTCTCTGTATATCTGCACATGGCTTCCTTATACAGGGACATGGCATCATTATATATATATCTTCCTTATATATATTAACATGGCTTCCTTACGCAGTGAAATGGCATCCTTATATTTATTAACATATTATATATATTATATACATTAACATGGCCTCATATATTTTGATATTTATATTGGCATGGTCTCCTTATACAGGGGCATGGCATCCTTATTTATATTGACAAAGCTCCTAATATATATTGACATGGTCTCCTTATAGAGGGACATGGTCTCCTTCTATATATTGACATGGCTTCCTTACAAAGGGACATGGACATACAGTTGCAACAGGACAATGACCCAAAGCATAGAAGTAAATCAACAACAGAATGGCTTAAACAGAAGAAAATACGCCTTCTGAAGTGGCCCAGTCAGAGTCCTGACCTCAACCCGATTGAGATGCTGTGGCATGACCTCAAGAAAGCGATTCACACCAGACATATTGCTGAACTGAAACAGTTCTGTAAAGAGGAATGGTCAAAAATTACTCCTGACCGTTTTGCACGTCTGATTTTCAACTACAGGAAACGTTTGGTTGAAGTTATTGCTGCCAAAGGAGGTTCAACCAGTTATTAAATCCAAGGGTTCACATACTTTTTCCACCTGCACTGTGAATGTTTACACGGTGTGTTCAATAAAAACATGGCAACACTTCATTCTTTGTGTGTTATTAGTTTAAGCAGACTGTGATTGTCTATTGTTGTGACTTAGATGATGATCAGATCACATTTTATGACCAATTTGTGCAGAAATCCATATCATTCCAAAGGGTTCACATACTTTTTCTTGCAACTGTACTCCTTATACAGGTACATGGCCTCCTTATATATATTGTCATGGCCTCCTTATATATATTGTCATGGCCTCCTTATATATATTGTCATGGCCTCCTTATATATATTGTCATGGCCTCCTTATATATATTGTCATGGCCTCCTTATATATATTGTCATGGCCTCCTTATGTATGGGCACAGTCTTCCTATGTATGGACAGGACCTCCCTACTTGTAGACACAGCCTTATGTATAAACCTGTCCTTCCTATATACGGACAAGGCTTCCCTGTATATAATGAAATCTTCACATTTTCAAACTATGATTTCTGACCCTGAGTATTTCATACATTAATTCCGAAATAGAGACTAGCGGATGTCACATCCATTGGGGAAACATATCTCAGCTTGACCCAATATCTTGGAAAGATGACATGAATCAATTTTTTTTTTTTATATTGCTGATTTAAACCCTGCAATATTTTGGATATTCATTATTTATTTGTTAAGTCATGCAGTCGTGTGCCTCTAGAGGTTAAAAACCCAACAGCTCTGCTCAGATGTGTTTATTGCACTATCAAATCTACACTTTCTTAACACCGTCATCCAAAGCTCCACCACGAAGAGACTCTCAAATAAACAATTCACAGTTTTATAATGCAAATCATTTCACTTGTGATTATAATCCCTATTCAATTTACTCATTTACTCATAAAGACCCTAAAATCCCGAATGCCCAAAAAGAAAACACATCTATCAATTCCCCGTTTTCCCAGTCCCCTGCCTGATCTTATATTGTTTTAATCGAGTCCAACTGATGTAGGAATATTTCACGAGAACACACATACACACTATGTCTTTATTAAACAAACGCTTGCTTAAGTTTTCCAGCCTTCGAAGACTAATCTCTGCCAAGAAAAATCAAATAAAGTGGCTAAGAAATGTGCTTTAGTTCAGTAAGAGAACCAAATCATTTTTTAATAAATATTTAGCCAATGTTTTAGGAGAGAAAGAGGCCAAAAGTAACAAAGACTGGGCATACTTGTTTATATTTCTGGTTCGGAGTTAGAACTTTCTCCTCACTGTTGACTACTGACACATACAGGTTAATTTCCACATGGAAATCAATAAACTTTCCTTTGCTTTGGAAGGAGGGGCTCGGACAAATCATGTTAATCTGTTTAGCATGTGTGCTGTACGAGAAGTCAGACCACCACAGTGACTTGTGTTTTATTTTTTTTACTTTTATTTTTTTATTTTTTTAAACTACAGCAGCAGAAACCAATGGCCCTGTGGGGTACTTAATGTAGAGGAACTTGTGTAAGGAATCACTTTATAAAGGTTTTCCTTTATAATCTGAATAAATCTTGGTTGAACGTCAGCCATGTCCCCCTTTACCCCCCTCTTTTGCCCTCCCCACAGTCCAGAAATGTACAAACAAGGTTTTTTTCTACAATTAACCACATGGAAGAGTGATATAATTAGTATATTTAACCAATGTCTTTCAACACTAGGAAATGTTTCTGACAAATTGTTTGAAGGAATTGTTTAACTTCACACAGTTGTAGACGACATGGTTGACGATGTCTTTCATGCTCCAGCTGGTAATTTTGACCATCAGAGGACCTTTTAAAAAAAAAAAAAAATGGCCCATAAATATAATGGGCCAAAAAATACATGTTTGAAGAATGCTACTTAAGCTTCATGTCATTAAAGCACTATATTGTTTGTGAATCAATGTTAGAGTAATGGTTAGTATTAAGCACTAGAGTACTAGGGAGCTAGAATTCAGGATGGGATTTAGGGGTTATGAATATAGAGTGTTGAAGATTTTTGGTGTAATTGTGGTTACAGGAGTTGGTGTTATGAGTCACCCACTGATAAATTCTCTATTGATATAAAAGTCCCCCTAACCCTATATCCCCTCTAAACTTAAACACCTCTAAATCTAAGCCCTCCTAACCCATCAGAAGGCTTCCTAAACATATCTTAATCTCCCCCTATCCTTAAATGTACTCTAGCAGCTGATTGCTATAAATAATGCAATTATAATATCAGTAACTTCACATGTAAACCTTGACTTTTCAACAGCCTACTCTATTCATGCATTTTGTTTTATTATTACACAAGTACTTTGACTTCCAACTTACCTCTATGAATACACAGGTGGCCTCATAACCTATATACGAAAATGTATATAAATATTTCAATAATCCCATAATACTCTTTAAAGCATGAAAATCGATTCCAGGGTCTTTGCAAAGACCCAGGTAACTAACTGCTGAGTGTCTTGTTTTGTTCTAACTCTTTCTTTTTGGATTTATATATATTTATTATTTTTAAGACTTTAAAGACTCCGTAGATTTACACATTTCATTAATACCTTCTTTTTCAACTTAGTGAAAACATAAGTAGGAATTCCAAAGCACACAGACATTACCGCTATTAGCTCTGATTGATTTTGTACAAATCTGAAACTATTTGCGACAGATTATCTGGTGAATTGTGGAGAATTGACCAGTGGTATAAAACCATTATCTGACATTGACCATACACTATTTATTGTTTTTATTAATCTTTGCTGGAGTGACGAGGGCCTGCGAGTCCTACCTGGTCACGCATTTTTGTATCCCTTCTATGAAAATACTTCAATGAAAAACTCATATTTCCTTAAAAATATTATCTGAAAATAAAAAACGGGGGGAGATCTCTAATTCAGTCAAACAAGCAAACTCTCCAAAATGTGTCCTCCTTATATCTTGATATTACGTAATTTGAACTTTAGCGTCACCAGAAAATAAAGTTTTCGTTTTAGATACTCATGGGCTACAAACAGAGCAGAATGTTCTATATTCCAGTAGACAGTATCACACAAACAATCAGTGCTATAGAATAACTATTTACAATGTATCCTATCAGCATTGTATCTGAAATGAGAGCTAATTACATCGTTTGTGTGGTCCCGCAAATCTCAAACCAGGAGCTATAGCATTGCATTGGGCCCCCTAATTTTTTTTGAAAATCCAATATACTCTTTTGTATATAACTATGAATCATCTGTTCTGTCTGAAACACTGATTATTATTCTTAGAAGAATGAAACTGAAAACTCTTTCAACTAATCAAAGCATTATCTGAGAAAGTGTTTGTTTTCCTAAGGGTTTTTTTAAGTGACTGGCTGGGATTCTCTGTCCTTGATTCATTGGATCAGACGTTCAGGAGCTGTTTTGATATTTACAATGCTTTCCATTTGGACAAAGCTTACGAAATCCATCATCATTGCAGTTTTTCCTCTGCTTAATCCCAGACACCCAGCAGTCTGGCACACATAATTGTATAACAAATAATTAAAGTCGATAAGTCGATTGGAGATGTATGTATGTATATGCGCATGTAAAGAAAAGATAGATTATATTTATTAACAAAAATAGCTGGGAGAGAGAATAATAATAGTTGAAGGTAGTTTGACATAAAGAGCTCAGAATAAAATTGAAGAAAGCTTAAAATGTATGTTCGTCTGGCAGAAGTAAAACGAACTTTCAGTTTTTTTACTAAGCCTGGGTGAAAACTAGACATTTACTTTTTTTATTGTACCAATGCAAATTTATCAATTTTTTTTTAATTCACATAATTTATAGTTCACTACATGTCCACATTCTAAAGTTCTTAGGCGGTGGGATGGGGCAGATGGAGGGACCGGTCCAGTATTAATTACTACTCACCGACTATAAACTTATTTATCCTTTAATTAGTGTCCATTGAATTTGCATTCTTTAAAATGAGAAAAACCCTTGAACATTGACAATGCAACTTTATCATTCTCATCATATTGAAAAAAATATATTCATCCAACCCAATGGCTATTTTAAAAAATAACCCTACCTGTTAGGTTAGGTATTTATGCCCTTGTGATTGACTGTGGTTGATTTTTCCAGTCAATCGCATTGTTCTTGGGGTAAATTACAACCAGTGTACGTTTTTGACTGATAACAGTTTTGACATTCGGGTCTTCGTTTGTGTTTTCAATACAATCATAATCGAAAATGTCAGGGCCAGTAGGCTGTAGAAGTTAGAAACTGTAACTGTATAAGTTAGAAACTGTTTTCATTTTAAACCTTGGCTGCATTTCGTCATAATTAAAGGGTCATTCCAGCCACCATGACCATCCGGAGAGATTTGTATTTGTGTGATAAGGGCTAGTTGCACCCCCGACACATGTGACTATTGCAGATTGGCAAATGTCAATCCTGTGCAAAAAATATGTCCATTGTCAGCGCCTACTGCACGCTGGCAACAAATATAATTAGCTCCTCCATTGTATTCAGCATGCCGGCAAGTGGAAGCCCTTGATTGGAACGTGGAATGGCCTTGGTCACGTAGGATGGAGGAATGGAGAAGAGCTTCCGGGAGCATTGCCCAGCGCTGGATTAAAGGTAAGTTTGTCAAGGGGGGGGGGACCTAGCTAGACAAATATGGCATTGTAAATTAAAAAACATTTTTTTAGCTTCTGAACAGTGGTGCAGGTATCAGGGTTAACCACTCATATCCACCCCCAAAACAATTGTAAAAAAATCTAAGAATGATACCGCACTCAAAAAGATATCTTGGAAGATCTCAGTTAATCATATTTTATTAACGGACATATATTGCCATAACATTGGAAAGAGCAAATGCTAGGTGTCTGAAATATCCAACTAGATGATAAGTACAATATATTGAAAGTGCAGATACTCCAATACCCACAACCTACACCTAGTGAGTGTATACACTGATCAAAAATATATAAACTAAAAATGCAGGCAAATACCCTCTCAAAGAGTTGCAATACATATAAATAGAAATCTAGAATTCAGGATAAATATGTGTATTTAACACGTGATCCTAACTTCCTCAAGATACTAAGGAACAGTTTAGGTGATCTACCCATGATACTTGATGAATTTAGTTGGTATTATCCATCCTCTAAAAAAATAAAATATTGAAAATATGTAAAAAAAAAAAAAAAAAACAATGTACAAAAAAGGAAAAAAAAATTAAAACATATATAAAAATGTGCACATGTATAGATACTTTAAAAAGCCCCCAACTAAATCATCAGTTCTTCTTCATAGGAAATGTAAAGGTTAGATCTCGCCTATCTACACATATTTATCCTGAGTGCTATATTTCTATTTATAAGTTTTTGACACTGACACTCAGCATCTGAAGTCGGTGAGAAACAAAATGAATCCATCTTGGAATGAACTGATCTGCCTGTTTTGCCCCTTTACTGTACAATAGAGCAGCGATGATGACTTTTTGTGTCATTAACCAGTTGCGTTCCAAATCAGCATTTATATGCATGTATGTTTCTTTAAATGGTTAAAATTGGCTATTTTGGGATTTTACAAATAATGTGTTGTGTTACTTTTTTAAATGTTATTTTTAATGCTTATTTGTATTTTTTGGAATAGATATGGGACTATTTTTGATATTGAGACTGTGATCACTTCAATATTGTTAGTGGCAAGGATATTGCTAGGATCCAAAAATACCCAGGGCTCGAGTCAAAAAATCATTTGGTAAACCCTTCCTAAAGCCCCTCTAATGGCCCCTCCCCAAATCCCATCCTTGCCCCTCCCCAATTCTACCACTTAAGACGCTTTGTAAAACCCTCATAGTAAGTGAAAGACACATACACAGATATGTAAATATACAAGCAATGTCTCTAAGAAAAGGGAGATATCACCTAAACAAATATTTTCCTCCAGTCAAAATGTAAGCCACGTCTATCTGTGATTCCTAAACACAATATTAATAAACTGTGAGTCCATAATATGAATTAAAAGTCCTTTTCAGGAATCCCTCTGCAGCTCCTTTTATTTGGGAACCCTCCAGAAATCGAGCAAATAACAGAAAAGGCTCTGAAAAGAAGTGCAAACCCCAAAAACATATGTAGTGTAGTATTTTTTTGACTACGTTTCGTAGATCCGCGGGGCATAGAGCGATTTTCCGGTGATATAAGATTGGTTCCCTCCTCCTTACTCTATACTTGTACATAACAGGACATTATTTCAATATGTTTTAACTTTTGTTTTATAGTATGTTTAACTGTTTCTAACAATACATACAATGTATCCCAAATGTTAGGCGAAATAATATTACACATTGTTTTTTTACATCCATATATACCCTTATAACCAGTGGCAGAACTACCACAGTTGCAGTGGTCGCATCTGCAACCGGGCCTGTCACTCCAGGCGTCCAGGTGTCCCGGGTGCCCGCCGCCATGTGTTGCGCACGTTAAGTGGCCCATCGGGCGGCCCATGCTGTTAGGGCCACCCGGTGGCAATGAATATCCAGGGGGCCAGTCAGCACTGTGGCGCTTTAACAGCAAGATCTGGCCCCCTGTGATGAGGTCACAGCGCAGGATGGAAAGAGGAGGGAGTCAGATTGGGATCAATGATTCCCATCAGGCTGAGCCACTACTGAACCCCAGGGAACTCACCCTCCTGCATCTAAAAGGTAGGAAACAGAAAAGTAACTTAAACATTTTGCATGTGTGTGTGTGTGTGTTAGTGAATGTGTGTCTGTATGTATGTCTCTGTATGTGTGTCTGTATGTGTGTGTCTGTCTGTGTGTATGTGTCTCTGTGTATATGTGTGTGTGTCTGTGTGTCTGTGTGTATGTGTTTGTTTGTATGTATGTGTGTGTATGTATGTATGTGTGTGTGTCTACATGTCTGTGTGTGTGTCTGTATGTATGTGTGTGTGTCTGTATGTGTGGGTCTCTGTGTGCATGTGTGTGTGTTTGTATGAATGTGTGCGTCTGTATGTATGTGTGTGTTTGTGTGTGTTTGTATGTATGTGTGTGTCTACATGTGTCTACATGACAGTGTGTGTGTCATGTGTGTGTCTATGTGTGTTTCTGCATGTGTAGGAGGGGGTCGGGGACGTGTGGGGCGTCAGGGACGTATGGGGTGGAGGGTAGACGGATGGGGGGGGCACCAGAGCAATTTTCGTAATTTAAGGACATAGTCTTAAATTAGAAGGGCAAAGGTTTAAAAATAATATCTGGGGGGCGGGGCCGGGCCGCCGAGCCTAACGGTCACAGGAAAGACCTGCTCCTGCAAACCATACACTATTAAGCCTGAAAACCGGGACTTTTGACAACTTAAATGACCCACAACTGCGATCCTCGGTGATTGAGGGCCACCGGAGCCGAGGAGAGGCTTGCTCTTGGAGTTTTAGCCCCTCGGGGGAGAGATCTCTGCCGTACCAAGCGGGACCTGCCTGGCGGTGAGTGGAGTGGACGGCCGCCGCTCCACTATCCTGCCCTACGGAGCCCAACAGAGAAGCTGAACCATCGCGGTCCTGGTCCCGATCCCCCCCTCTGGACCGGGGGGATATCCCGGTCCTCGCCCCATAACAGCACTCGGAGGCAATACCACGCCGCCACATGAGCCCAAGGCCCAAAACAAGATGGCTGCCAGACCTGAGCCCGCTTCTCTGAAGGCCTGCTTACAGCCTACTCACATGGCGGACTCGCTTGTACAAGACTGAAAATTTGTGCACACAACTCTGGACAAAGCGGCAAAAGAGCGGGCAAGCTCCTGTCCATCAGTGCCAACCTACCGGAGAACGATGCATGGAGCAGCCCCAACTGTGTGTCCCTCGGGTGATACCGCCGAGGTGTAGATACAGACAGACGGCGCAATCTGAGCACCAACCTCGACGGCACAGCCCCCAAGCCCAGTGGCGTACATACCAGGGTCGCAGGGGTCGCGGCTGCGACCGGGCCCGGCCCACCAGGGGGCCCGGCCGCCCCTGCGACCCGGTATGTACGCAATGGGCCAGCCTCTTCTTGAGTGTTAGTGTGTGTGTGTTAGTGTGTGTGTGAGTGTTAGTGTATGTGTGTTAGTGTGTGTATGAGTGTGTGTGTGAGTGTTAGTGTGTGTGAGTGTTAGTGTGTGTTAGTGTGTGTGAGTGTTAGTGTGCGTGTGAGTGTGTGTGTGAGTGTTAGTGTGTGTGTGTGTGTTAGTGTGAGTGTTGGTGTTTGTGTTAGAGTGTGTGTGTCTGCTAGTGAGTGTCAGTGAGTGTGTTACTGTGTGTGTCTGTTACTGAGTGTGTTTGTGTGTGTGTGTTAGTGAGTCTGTTTGATGTCTGTTAGTGAGTGTGTGTTTGTCAGTGAGAGTGTATGTTTTGTAAGTGAGTGTGTATGTATGTCTGCCGCTGAGTGTGTCTTTGTCAGTAAATGTGTGTGTCTGTTAGCTAGTGTGTGTGTGTCTTCAGCACTTACCTTTCTCCAGCGCCGGACTCCCATGGCGCTGGGGATCCCTCCGCCTCTCAGCTCCGAATGCGCATGCACGGCATTCAAACCGCCCATAGGCGGACGTTCAGTGTCATAAAATGGCGGAAGCGCCTCTAGCGGCTGTCAGTGAGACAGCCACTAGAGGCTGGATTAACCCTCAGTGAAACATAACAGTTTCTCTGAAACTACTATGTTTTCAGCTGCAGGGTTAAAACTAGAGGGACCTGACACCCAGACCACTTCATTGAGCTGATGGGATCTGGGTGTCTGTAGTGGTCCTTTAAGTGTGTGTGCATCTGCATGCAGTGGCGTACATACCGCGGTCGCAGCCCTGCAACCCCTGCGACCAGGTGCCCGCCGCCAAGTGTTGCTGTTCCGGCCCGCGCAGAGTAAGCGCGAGGGGGGGGGCCCACGGATCAATTTTTGCACCGGGGCCCCATGGGTCATGTGTACGCCACTGCCCAAGCCAGCTACCTCTTACCAGCAACACCCACGGAACCCAGGTATCCTGCCAGCCTAACAAAGAGCCCACCAATCGGGGAACCTTGCTCTGCCCATGCATAGCATCAAAGAAAAGGTACATGGGACTTTGCCTCTGGCACGGTGCCTGCCTAACACCTCCAACTCCAACACCTGCCGAGTACCTATTCCGATACAAGTGACTTTCATCTAACGTCCAGAACAACCTACAACTATATACATCAGCAGAGGGGACTATGCCACGTAAATACCAAACTGCCCTTTAACTACTCAGGCACTGGAGACGGGCGGGCCAGGGTTACTAAGTGATGTTATGTTCTTGCATTATTATCTATTGTTTTGCCTACCCAAATACATTCTCTGACCTATGTCTGTCACCTCACACATAACATATGTACAACTCGCATGCCAAGCCGTTCACGACTACCACTCACACATAACCTAGGTCTGCAAATTTTGGCTTGCTCACAGAGGCTCCACTAGTACTGTTAATAGAGAATGCAATGCAGCATGTTAGATGTAGACACACTGCATGTAATATCAAAGTTCCAAAGCACGGTATATACGCTTGTCTACACAAAGCTTTGCTAAACTACATGTCACATACTATTGAAAAGAACCATTATGATACCCAAAATGTTAGCGAAAAGATTACACTAACTAACGCAAACCAAACTTATATCAAGCCAGACCCAGCCTATCTTACCTAGTTAGCCTGCTACTTAAGGACGATCACACTGTTTAACCAACCTGTTTAAATAACGCTCTCTATGATATAACTGATCTAGCCTGTTAATATATTAAAAAATGTGCATGTTTTCTTATATGCCCCGCATGTTAAGCGGGAGAAATGCATGAGGATTGCTATTGTGGCACCTCACGCCTGCTTGTACTATTATTATGCACTGCAAAAATAAAAAATGTAAAAAATAAAAAATAATATCTGGAAGTATTACTTTACTTAGAGGGTAGTGGATGCATGGAATAGCCTTCCAGCTGAAGTGGTAGGGGTTAACATAGTGAAGGAGTTTAAGCATGCTTAGGATATGCATAAGGCTATCCTAGCTATAAGATAAGACCAGGGACTAATTAAAGTATTTTTAAAAATTGGGCAGACTAGATGGGCAGAATGGTTCTTATCTGCCGTTACATTCTATGTTTCTATGGGGGGGGCGCCAGAGCAATTTTCGCACCGGGGCCCCGTGGTTTCTAGTTACGCCTCTGCTTATAACTGCATACTCTGCAAATCAATTTATTTAAACAGTGAATATATACATATATAATTCCGTTCTCAGAATACTCTTGCGACCCATTTTTTGCTATACATATATACATTTCCAAATGATACACATTTAAAAAAAAACTATCTCTCTCTTATACCCCCTCCCCTTTTATCCTGTCAATGGTTTTTCTTATTTTAACCCCTCCCCCTTTTAAAAATAAAAATACAATAATTTTACAAAATTACTAAAAATATTTTATAAACGAATATTTATTTATTTTTTCATGTAAAGTTTCATAGAAAACTTATAAAATAAATACCTAAATAAGATAATTACCTTAATAATTAATTTGTTAACTAAATGCTGCGAAATCTAAGTCTTTATTTATCCAGGACGCTTCTCTCTGACTTAGTATTTTAAATCTCTCAGTGTCCTCCGCACGTTGTTTCAGGAAGTGTGTATGTGCCCAGTGGTTGTTGCATTTATTTTTATTGGCTGTTAAATGCTCATTTATTATTTGTGCAAATGTTTACTTTTTTACATGTTTGTCCTACATACGGCTTCCCACAACGAGATTTCAACAAATATATCACACATGTGGAGTTGTACTTAATAAAAGTTTGCAAGATTTTCTCCCACACTCCTACTGGTGTGCATGGCTGCAGCCTGAGTGAAGAGACCCTTATTGGATTCCAAACAAGTGAAAGTAAAATACAAGGAATTCCTTTAGACTATACCCATCTTCATAGATACGCATATACACACATAGGCACAGACAGGGAGACACACACAGACTTGCATAAGCATACAGAGGTACAGACACAAAGACAGGAACCGACACATACATACACTGACAGGCATAAACCAGCACAGATAGGCACTGACAGGTACACACACACCAGTAGGCACACACAGGCATAGACATGCACACACAACTTCAGACAAACACACACAGGCACAGACATGTACACACAGAAACAAAGGCATATGCAGACACAAACAGGCACATACATTTACAGTAATGTGTATAGTAGTGCATCACAGAGCTCCACAGCTATAAAGCAGAGTAATTTGAATTCTGTATGTCAGTAAGACAAAGTTCAACTGTAATAACAATCACAATTGCTGGTGACTTGTTTCTGGTGTCACCATAAGTGGTATACCAGAGGACAAAGTAGGACAGGTCCACATTGGTGGAGTAAACTCTCCTGTTATCATGAGTCTACTTTTGTTCCTTTTTTACTATATTTTCTGAAGACAAAGTGGAACAGGGGCAGGAAACAGTATTTTCCCTTTGGCTGCTTGTGGGATTCTGCGTGTGTTAAGGGTGCTGTTTGTAGAGTTTGGTGTGTAAATAGATGTATTTGTTTTGTGTTTGTGGTGTAGTATGTGTGCGGACCGTAGAGAGAGTCTGTGTGGGATGTAGTGTGTTTTTGCTGGTGATGCAGTGTGTGTGTTTGTAGGGGATGTAGTCTGTGAAAGAAATATATTCTGTGTGTGCTGATTATGCAATGTGTGTAGTTTCATATTGAGGGTCTTCGCAAAATATGCAAAGACGCCAGAAAGTGACAGAACAACTTTAACGATTTGCTTCTCATTCTACAGCCCAGATGACGGAAGGGTGAGAGAGCTGGTGTGACGGAAATGGAGAAGAGACTATATTGTCTGAACTCTTGTGATTACTCTTTCCAGAGGTTGCAGCCCATTGTCATCCAGATTCATCAATCTGTACTTCTACGAACTCATTAACTGCACTAATTAACTCATAAGTGTGTGGACTGAAGCAGTTTGAACGAGTAACGTGGAAAGTTCTCAATTAAATATAGAAACATAGAATGTGACGGCAGATAAGAACCATTCGGCTCATCTAGTCTGCCCAATTTTCTAAATACTTATAATTAGTCCCTGGCCTTATCTCAAGTCTAGGATAGCCTTATGCCTATCCCACGTATGCTTAAACTCCCTCGAATAAAGTTCAATTCACTAAAATTCACAGTTCAAGCAATAAATCCATGTTTGTTTCTGTTTCCGTCACCAATTATCTCCACTATTGTGTCCTTAAATGTGAAATTTACCGTGAATTCACTTTTAATTCCCAACAATTACCTCTTCAGTTATATTCCCACATTGAAATTTTAACGTGCTGGAGAATACGTTGGCGCTTTATAAATGCCAATAATAATTATTGTAATAATAATAGTAATTAACTCTGATAATTGCATGATTTACAGAAATTTCCTCTTAATATGTCCATTCCCCAATGTTGTATGATGTATTATATTATTTTAAAACATTAATAAAAAAAATATTTGACATATTGTGTTTTTCTTATAGTAGTAGAATGGGTTCCCTCTGAGATTTCATTCTAATTATTTGATTGACATGGTTCCATAAGTTATACGTAGCCTGATGACAACACTGCAATGTTTATTCAGCATTGTATTAAGCTGCTGAATCATGTACGACCCATGGGAGACACATTACAAAGCATAGAGATTTCTATTTCATGGAAGTAAATCACAAACAGAGATGTATCAGATTTAGTTTTTTGGTTACATGAGTCACGCTCTAAATTGGACAGAGGAAGACACATCTGGAAATCACTGTAACTTTAATTAGTGAGTGGTGGATGCAAAGTATAAAAAGTGCAGGAAGTTGGAATAACATATTAAAGGGAATTAATTATTTAACCATTTTCTTGTTTGACTTTATGGGTGGCTATCTAGAGTCTCAGTAGTATACTATCCTTGAGTCAGATATGTCTTGGCAACTGGAGCAGGAAAGAAGGCACCGGTGTAAAAGTCCAGAAGATGACTATGGTATTGGTTTCACTTCTGTCTCTCACAGTCCTCTTAGGTGACACTTAGTGTGTGCCTACATGGTTTCTAACAGAAGAGTAAGAGACCCTGTCCGGCTGTTCAGCTAACAGCGGGGAGGCATTTCTTAATTTATAGAAGTGCAGATTTCTCAAATTAACGGATTTCTTTTATAAAGTGTAAAGAAAATGAGATACTCATTACATATAAAGCAGGCTGATGTGGTTGTCCCTTTAACATTGTAGGGGATTTAGGGTTAAGGTAGGCTTTGGGTTATGGGATAGCTACCTTCAAGGTGTGGACTATAAATTCTGTGTTTCTCATCCGAGCCCAGACCTAAAACAAGTTGACTTTCCTAATAATTCTAATTCACAGTTGAGCAAAGTCAATCTGCTAATTTTTACATCTGAGCTTAACAGCTCCCCCCCTGAGCTCCCAATCCAACAAACAAAACGTCCTTCACTTCATTAACCCAAAATCCACAAGGCTGTCCGTTATCATCAAATAACAGACACATAACACCAGATGGAGGTAAACCGACAAGGTTTTATTAATAATATAGAAATAATATCCTGCCACAGCAGATAATCACGTTCTATTCTGAATAACACATAATTAAACCATTCCATCCAAAGTCCTCGTTGTTCATCAGACCACCGCAACAATTTCCATAAAATCACAGCTGTGACAAAAGAAAAAAGACAACTAAGCAGACAGGCATATACAGAAATAACTATAACAACTATCACTAATCCATAAGAATCTTTGGTTCTGAACAGGGACGGATTAACATAGAGGCTATGGAGTTGAAGTTCCAAGCCATGGAATAATCCCATGTATATATTTTTTTACTACTCTTCGCATGTTCTTGCTTTATACAGAAACTTAGGAGGGATGTAGGGGAACAAACCTTTGTGGGCAGGCTGACTAGGAAATTAGTTAAGGTCAAACTGACTATGCCCATGCTCTTGCTGCTTCAGTCTCTCTAACACTGCGGCATGTTCTTCTACACTAACTACAGCCACCTTTTCTCTGTCCCAGACTGCATGCCAGTGAACCAGTAATTGCTAGGGGACAGTACCCAGGTTACGATTTTTCTTATAGTTGCAGCCTGTGCGTTTCCTACAGCTCATCCATCAGATACATGACGCTTGGGAGGTATAACTCTTTTAGTGTTTTCTGTTAATTAGGTCTATCGTAATTGCCAACACCAGGCCCAATGGACTGGCAATTGCCAATTGGTAATTGCCAACACCAGGCCTAATTGCCAACACCAGGCCCAATGGACTCTTAATCTGACCCTGGGTGAGAGTTAGGCTACGTTCTTACTAATGCTGTCATTACTAAGTCAAAAGACTATATATGTTGATCACTCACAAAAAATATACCTTTGGGGAAGGGTGCAAGTGACCTCAAAAGATTAACTGCCCTTACTAAAGATTTCTTCAATAAATTGGCCTCTATTCTTTCACTCCAGGATTAAACATAGAAACAGTTCAGAGGGTTTGTTCCCAAATTATAACCTACTATCTTCTTTCGAGGACTGGGAAAACAAAATGTACACGAAGCACTGGTCCCCCTCCTTCTACAACAGGACTAAAACTCAGGAATGGTCAACCTCCTTCCAGACAGTCTACCAAACTAGCTCTCCCCAACATCTCCGACATCTATAGTTCTTTGATTGGTGGTTATTAGTTTAAAGAGGGGGTACTTGTTTCAGTGGGTAGGCAAGGTCTACTGATGCCAATATGACATAGAACATAGTGTAAATGCTACTCACTTAAAGGCCATGATCCTAGTCATCTCTAGCATCCAATCTGTGGTCGTACTCACAGCTAGATCCAGTACTATCATTGTCTAGTGAAGACCTGATAATTGGTCAATGCATGCTGAGATATTCAGCTGTCTAGACTATTCTAGCTGTCGGGGAGTTCTGCTTACCATACTAAGTGCTGCTATTGAGACCAAATAACGTGCAGCCTAACTGTTGGTAATTATAATACTTAACTCTTGATTTTTTTACCAATAAGTTTTACTTTTATCAAGAAAAGTATTAAAGTTACTAGTGCATGCCTTGTTTTAACTGCTTCCTGCATAAATGGGTCTTATTAGCATTATGGCTGGGGTTCCATTTCTCAACTTGGTATGGTTAAAGGGACACTCTAAGCATCAAAACAGCCACTGCTTACTGAATCAGTTTTAGTTTATCAACTATGCCCCTGGGGTCTCACTGCTCAATGCTCTGCCATTTAGGAGTTAAATCACTTCACTTTCTTTTAATGCAGTCCTCCCATGGCTGTGTCATGCTCACCTGCTCCAGTGCTTCCCGATCCAGCGGCGGGTCAGACGCTGCACGATATGTGTGCACGTCTATTTGCAAAAAGGCGACTGCGCAACTCTCAGTGACAAATAGATTGGCACTACGAGCAGAAGTACCCGAATACAGTGTTCGGACGAATTCGGGTCATTAGGCGCTCCAAAGTGATGCTAACCAATAGTATTAGTTACTTGGCTATATAAAGCCAGGGCTTTCTGTAGCAAGTTGCCCTGTTGTGGTTCTTGATTTCCCAAGAGTGTGCTTTATTGTATTTTTGGATTCCTTGTTACTGACTTTGGCTTGTTTACGATGGACCTTGCAAGATTGACCTTGACTTTCTCTCTGAATGCTTTTTACGTTAAATCTGGCAATTCTAAGGCCGGTAACACGTGGTAATTATCTCTCCAGCAGATTAGGATCTATGAGTGTTGGGTTCTCTTATATAGCCGTGACAGGCTGTCACTCACAGAGACAACGTGAACAAAATCCTTTTCCATTTTCAATTAGATCTTACAGCACAATGTGTTTACTTTAGAAGTTATTTCCTGATCTGTTAATTGAACTTTAACCACACACAAGACTCCTGAAGCCTCTAGCACACACTATGCAATTAAGGAAGTTTAAAAAATTAGATCTCTCGTTGCAGGAAGAGAGGATGCGCAAGATACAGGCAGTGGTGGTGTGGCTATGGTTGCATAGACAAAGTTATAAACTCCTAAAATGGGAAAAGAAATGAGCAGTGAGACTGCATGGGCATGATCTATACACCAGAACTGCTTCATTAAGCTAACATTGTTTAGATATTTAGAGTGTCCTCTTAAATCTCCTAATTAATGCAATGCTAAGTAGGGCACAAGACAGATACTTCTCTAAATCTCATACTAGCTGAGACTCTAGAAGAGACTTTTTTATGATGTGGATTTATAATCCCAATATAGATTCTTCAAGAATTTATTGGTAAACGACAGGGCAATGGTACTGCTAATGCCGCCAGGGCACAGATTTAGGGACACACATGGTTTGCTTCATTTTGCCACAGTATTCTGCATATTTCTATTCAGGTGCCAGATTGATTGATCTGCTTGGAAGAAATGTTTGTATTCACTTGGAAGCTGCCAAAGCAAACACATTGGAGGGAAGTGCAGGGAAGCAAGGAACCATATTCTGTGTATGGGGAGTTCATATAGAGGTGAGACAGTAACATGCAGAACACATACAAACATATCACACACTTCAACCGAATACATTACTCACTCAATTGCACCCGAGTTAGGCTTTTAGGTAAATTGTCGTTCCTTTCCTCATTTCAGCCACGAGTCCAAGTCAGCTTCCCATGAATATAGTGTAACGTTTCCTTCCCTGAATGGATCCCATTTATCTTTTTTTTTTCTACTAAATTTGAGTCCGCCAAAATTGTCATTAGAAAGGAATGAATCGACTTGTCCCGTGTGAAAAACATGAACTGGACGATTCATGGAATTTTAAATATTTACTATTAGCAGTCCGAGACAAGAACGGGAAGATGCATTCTAGGAGTCGGGGAAAAAAGCAGCAGGAGTAGGAAAAATAAAAGAAAATGAATCATCGGAGATCGTCAAGAAGGAATGGGAAAATATTTCAGGAACGGGAACAGCAGGAAAATAGCAAATAAATATCAGAAAAGACCCACAGAAAGAAAAGGGAATTGTTATAGGAATGTATTAAACCAGAAAAAGTAAAAAAAAAAATAGAAACATATTATGTGACGGCAGATAAGAACCATTTGGTCCACCTAGTCTGCCCAGTTTTCTAAATACTTTCATTAGTCCCTGGCCTTATCTTATAGTTAGGATAGCCTTATGCCTATCCCACGCATGCTTAAACTCCTTTACTGTGTTAACCTCTACCACCTCAGCTGGAAGGCTATTCCATGCATCCACTACCCTCGCAGTAATGGATATTCTCTATTCAGTAAATAGATATTGAAGACCCATGTCACAAACAGAAACAATTATTTTAGAAGTCAACAATTAGCTGGGGATTTAAAGTTACTCCAACCAAAAAACAGGGTTTAACTAAACATTGTGGCCTCGATTTAATTCGTCTGAATGAGAATCAGAATATCATTGAACCTTTTTAAATAATTAATCTACAGAAGTCACCTTTAATGTCTATAGGACTTTTCACAGAATGGAATCAGTCCAGATTCTGACCTTTTTTTAGATAAAGTAACTCTTACCTGCTTGGTACCCCCAAAAAAAAAAAAAAGCTAAAAATGACCTGCGATCCAACACCAAAGCCGAGTTCTCCCTGCAGTCCGATCATCGTCTGGTGATATCCCTCACTGCAGTTTCAGGAATATCCCATAGAGTGGGCTGACAGGTGTATTGGGTGGCATGTGGTGGGAGGGTCATCTAATGCCAGCATGCTTAGCGTGCTAATGATGGATGCCTTTTATGCACAGAACTCACATTACCCAGCACCGAACTGGCTCACAAGGCTACCAGAGATGTAGTTACACCCCCAGCAGCAAAGAAGTTAAACTCTGTATGTGCAGATTTTAAAATGGAATCAGCCTTGGAGTTGAACAACCTACATAACAACTTCAAATCACTGGAATGGTCAAGGTGTTTGGGGTAACCATTTAAATTACATGATGTCGGTAATAAATGACAGCAAATTCAATATTTCTCTACAATACGTGACATTTGCTACTTGCCATTATCATGGATGAATGGTAGCTAGTGGGCATTTATTATTTATCCTATAAAATGTTTGGGGAGGAGAGAGTTAAAACTCAATTATAATATTTTATGTTTACATTTACAACCATAATATTTTTAAAATTAGATAAAAATGCAGATTTGTCCTCGAGAACATTTGCAGCTCAAGCTACACATTTATTCATTAATAGAGTACAGAAAACACATGTAAAAAGATAAGTAATGGTAACATTTACTTACTGTCTGAGATTAGTTTAAGATTTCTAGGCCCTAGGCTGGCTTGCTCAAAGTTCTCATTTGCACTCTGCCCTTTTTAAAATGCTGATTTTTACAGACATTTCTAGATAAGCTGCCAAATAGCAACTATGTCCTTAATCACCCCAAAGGAAGCCACTTAATTTAACCAGTCAGCTCATGTCCTCAATTTCCTAATTTCATTCAGTTTGTCTCACCACTTTCTCCCCTTTACGTATACTAATTGTGACGGAGCTACTACACTCAGACTCAGGGCCGTCTTTAATAATGGTTGGACCCTGGATCCTTGCCCGCCCCCCACTCCCTGACACAGTGGCGGAACTAAAGTAGAGAGGGACCTTAAGGTAGATCCCCATTTGTCATGCAACTCCAAAAATGCTTTGACAGCTGGGGCTCTACCATTTCCCCATGCTTGCAAGATTGTATTTAGCACAGAGCAGTATTTGTATGTTTGACTGTAAGCATGTTTTTGTATGGAGTATGTTTGTGTGAATGTAGGGGTGTGTTTTTTATGTGGTGTTGGCGTTTGAATGCAAGCATACATTTATGTGTAGTGTTTGTTTTTGAATGCAGTGGTGTGTTTATATTTCATTTTGGTGTTTAACACAGAGATGTGTTTGTATGCAGTGTTAACATTTTAATGCAGGAGTGTGTTTGTATGTAGTGTTGAAGTTTGAATGCAGGGGTGTATTTGTGTGTAGTGTTGGCATTTGAATGCTGAGATGTATACACATACACCGCCCCACACAAACTGTGATACACACACAGACACACTGATACACATGCATATACACAGACACTCACACTGACACATATGCATACACACCGATATACAACTTGACACTCATCTGCATTATACAGACACAAAGATACACATTTTAACACACATGCAGACACACACACTGATTACACATGGATACACAGATACACACAATGACAACATACAGATACACTGACACACATACAGACACACATATACATAACTTGACGCACATGCAGACTCACAGATACACTAGCACAAACACACTAACTACATATAGATACACAGATACACACATTGACAACATAGAGATACACACACTGACACACATACAGACACACAGATACAAAACCTGACACACATGCAGATACACAGACACACAGATACAAACACTAACACACATGTAGATACACAGACACACAGATACACACACTGACACACATGCAGATACACAGATACACACACTGACTATATACAGATGCACAAATATACACACTGACACCTACACATACACAGATACCCACACACTAACAACATACAGATACACAGACACATATTGACACATATATTAACAGACATGCTGATACACAGGCACATGTACTGACACACACACACAGACACATATACTGACAGACACACTCACAGACATACTGACATATATACTCAGACACATACATACACCGACAGACACACTAACACACACAGACACTGACACACACACACACAGACACACATACTGGCACACACACATACATACAGACACTGACAGACATACTGACACACACACTCAGACCCACAAACACACATACTGACAGGCATACTGACACACACACTCAGACACACATGCAAAATCTACACTTTGACAGCCACCCTCCATATTCTTACCTTTTGCTGGATGGTGGCTCAACAGGGTTCCAGTGTGCTGGCTGCGGTGGCTGTGAGTTGGGGGCCAGCTCTCCCGGCCTGTCCCTCTTCGCACTGCTTCTTCCGGGTTCTCCCTCCCGCGTGGCTCGGCACCAGCTGGGAGGAACTGATCGTTATTTCGTATACCTGTTCATTCGTATGCTCCTGAAATGCTATGGACTTTGTGATTATAGCCCATTCGCATGGAGCGCTGATTCATCCTTTCCCGAAATACAAGTTGTGCAGTCGAGACTTGATGAAGGGTACAACGGGAATGTTTTATTATGACCAGATGACTCACTTTTATACACAGACCCCAAGCAGGGGGTCTCAAGCAAAACCATAGTAGAACACTCCCACAACACGCCTAGAACACTCCCACAACACGCCCCAGAGTCTCTGTGTCTGGGAGATAATTTAGTGTACTCTGCCTTAAACAATTATCTCCTAGGCACTAAAATGACTAAGCATAAATATAAAATAATAAATATTAAAAATACACATAATATACAAATTTTATATTCCTGGATAGCCTGGATCTGAGTAGCGCTCAGATTCCATGAACATAGCCAAATCGCCACCTGAGTAAAGTTTTGACCGACCACACACGAGGTGCCTGACCAAATTAGTTCCATAGAATCAGAGGTAGAGGTCGGTCAAATTATGGAGTTCCAAAATGAACAAAAAGACGTATGGTTGCCCTGGCTCATAGGTAGCGTTTGTTCGCCTTGTTCGTGCGAACAAACCTACAGAACAGCGCTCTCCTGGCTTGTTGTGGAAAGATTTAGGCGCTCGTAAAGTTTGGCCGATATTCGCGAGGTCGAGTGTCCGACTTAGAGTTCCAGACACTCGACGACCAAGGCCCGCAGCCTGCTTTCGTGCAACAAGATGCCCCACAGAAAGAGCACTTAAGTCTGTGGTTTCTTTGAACTTAATGAGCCAGGGGGGTGGTCAGTGTTCAGTAGATTTATCTACCGAACGCAGGGAAAGTAACTTGGGGAATAAAGTATATAGTTTTGTCACAGTGTTCTCCTTCCTCTCACTAACCCACAAATATCACACCACAATTTACTGTCTCAGTTAAATAATTATGGACAGATATTCTACTACAAGCTCAATATGAGCAAATACAAGGCCCTTCCAATATGCCTTCCTAAAACCTTGAGAATTAGAGGCACAATTCTCTTTAGACTGGAGACAAGATTATCATACATATCTAGGAATAAAATGTTTAAATTGACAGTGACCATATATAAATTTAATCATATACCCCTTCTAAGTCAAATTAAAGATGAACTGAATGGATGGAATGTTTAGTATCAATATGTCCCTCCTACATAGACGCAAACAAGCTACTTCAATTATCCGTGTAACCGAGCCACACATGGATGGATGGTCCTCTCGAGGTTAATAACTGCCTATAACAGCATTATTGCATGTGCTGAAGCGATGTGATATCTATGTTGTGTATATTCTTTTAGTGCCACCTCCCTTTTTTATTATGTATCCCAATTCAAACCTTTCAATAAAATACAATCAATAAGATCCCTTAAAAGAACACAATCAAAGCACAGTAGAATAAAAAGAAGTTTTCATATTAGCAAATCAGTTATAAAAGAGTACTTTCACAGAATTTCTACAAATTATAATTTGCCTTTTCTATTCAGCTGTGATGTGGACTGTTTGCCTTTGCTAGGTTGTACAATGTATTTCTGCTCAGACCTAGCCCTGCTTTGTTACTTTCATCTTAAGAGGGAAATTTATTTATATTCACTGCCAAAATATGTCATTAGCTTGTTCATGAAAGGTCTTAGTTGTGCAACTGTTAGCAATTAAATGTCCATGTGTTTGACTTATTAATGAATTACGGTCTTAATTTTAATGTTTTTTGGTTCAGTGGAGTTCAGGGCTAAATAAACATTTCATTATTTCAACCAATGTCCTTCATTCCAGCTTTAATCTAGGTTAATCGAGGGTATCTAAAAAAAAGTTTTAAAACTCCTGTTTTTCTAAGGCAGTAGAGTTAAACTTATGAAAGTAACAAAGGGTGATAGCAAATATCAGGATCCTTTTTTTTTTTCTTCTACCAGCTGTTAGAACCTCAAAGTTAAGCCCAGTGGCTTTAAAGGACCACTATAGTGCCAGCAAAACATACTCGTTTTCCTGGCTCTATAGGGTCCTTGGGTCCCCCTCACCCTCATGGTCCCCCTCCCGCCAGGCTCTAGGGGGAGAAAGAGGTTATTCCCTTATCTTTTTTCCAGCGCCGGGCTCCCTCGTCGCTGGGGACTCTCCTCCTCCTTTCCCCATCATCGGCTGAATGCGCATGCGCGGCAAGAGCCACGCGCGCATTCAGCCAGTCCACAGGAAAGCATTCTCAGTGCTTTCCTATGGACGCTGGCGTCTTCTTACTGTGAAAATCACAGTGAGAAGTGCGGAAGCGCCTCTAGAGGCTGGATTAACCCAAATGTAAACATAGCAGTTTCTCTGAAACTGCTATGTTTACAGCAGAAAGGGTTAATCCTAGATGGACCTGGCACCCAGACCACTTCATTAAGCTGAAGTGGTCTGGGTGCCTACCTGACGCGGTAATGTCAACCCTCCATACTTGCTGATGACTGATCACCAGACATGAACTCATCAATACAATGACTCTTGCCAATACTGTGACATCATCATCATGCGTCAGTAATGGCAGGAAATAGGTTCAAGCATCATGTCCAGCGTATACTTGCTCTGCATTACCCATGCACCATGGGTACATATCCCACCATTGAGACATCCAGGGCCAATAATTACAATGTCATGACCTTGTTTCCATTAAGCATCATAATTCCCTCCCATCATCATTGCCACACCAAGTGTCATTTCCTAATGAAGTGCTATATTGTGTGTATAATGTTTGTGTGTGTTATGGTATTGAACTTTTGTTATGTATAATGTGCATGTATGTGACATCCTAATTTTTTGTTTACTTCTGTCCCAGACTGAGCAGTATCTCCCCATCACTGTGGGGTGGATAGCAGAAGCGACTATATGTAAAGGAGATTTTGTTTCAGCTACAGAACGTGTCAAGAACAACAAAGGTGTGGGAATATGAGTCAGCAGAACGCAAGAAAGACCAGCTACAAACCAACATGGAGAGACGATGGCCCACTCCCTGGGATTACTAAGGAGAAGTACCATTCACTAGAGGTGGTGAACTGTGTTGGAATAAGGGAGATTGCTTCTGACAAAGTTATACGCTGATGTCACACATGTGGACTGTAGTTGGCAGCTGAGTTAAAAAGGGCATTAATCCACAAAGAAGGATCGTGGGAAATAAAATAAAAAAGTGATTGTTATATAGCGGTTTATTGCTTTCCATTTCACAATTTTAAAAGAAACGCTAATGTGGCTAGAGTCTGTCTTTAATTATCAATGGCTTATAAATACAAATTAAAGCTAAATTGCTCAAAAAAAGTTATGTTTCATGTTCCTAGTTTTATTTATTTAGACCAATGTGACTAACACCAACTAGCCAAAAAGCCCATTTCAGCTACAACAGACTTGAGCCAAGGTCATCTTTACTTAACTTCCCTTTTTTGATAACGAGCATTAAATCAAGCAAAATATTATCAATTACCATTGATCAGCAGCTTATACAAGGCATTGAAAGTTTTAGTGGGACAAACCAAATTGACCTGCTGGCGTGAAGACAAATGGGACTTCCCAGCTTGATGAACAATAATGTAATGGAGAAGGTAGGGGGAACATCAAAGGTTTTCGTGTGAAGGTTGGAAGAGGTATCGTCCAATCTGACCTCACAGATAGGAAAGGAAGCTGTAACGGCACCCCCAGGCATAAAAGGGTTAAACCGCTGTTTAGTAGATCTTCCCCTTCCAGAGACACAGGCAGCTACTGTAGACACCAATCAACCGAACCAGAGAAGCATATGAATGCTCTCAAACATACGAATGCTGTAAACAGCTGAATAGGAAAAACCATACGAATAGGTTTACACTTCTAGCAGTCAAATTGGAACAGCATACAATAAATCCCCCCAAGAACGAGACAAGGCTCTGTTTTGAGGGTCAAGCAGGAACAGAAAGAGCTGTGGGTTTATTGTTCTTATATACACATTAGTACCACCCACAGGGTTTTGGAAAACAACCAATAAACATGTACAATACACTCAGACACTCCCACAATAAAATCCTCCCCTCTGCCTGTGATACAATTACTTTACACAATGGGTAATGTAATTATCATAGGCAGAGAAATACAGTTTTTCCACATTATTCCTAACTTTAAAAGTATGCATCACATTCACATAACTTAAATTTTCCGAATCAGCATACTCCAAATACAAACATACGTCAAAATCATACATATTGGTCCATTAGTTCAAAAGATAGATCGAAGTCCTTTGTGACCAAATGAAGCATGGCTTTTCTGCCCAAAACCAGTTCCACAGAGTCTTCTATCCTGGAGATAATTGAGAAGTAATCCAATTATCTCCAAGGACAGAGGCAAAACTCCATTAGCCACATGGTAGCAAAATACAGTAAAATACAATAAAATACACAAGGTTACATTTATTACATAAAATACAGACATGCAACATATCCCCAGATAGCTTAGGTCTGAGCACACATTATTACTGAATGGCTCTCAGACCACACACATACAGTTCAATTGCCATGTAGCCAAAGTCTTTTATTACACGAATAGGCTCCATGGCATAGCTATCTGGGTTAAATGAGTTCATTCAGTAAATCCGAGAATCTACCGAACACCAGGGCAGAAATACACGAATAGACCTTTCTGCATAGGAAAATAAAGTATTTAAATGCCGGTCCATAGTCAAAAGGCAGCAGGCAGGCAACCAGGCTCCTCCAATGCACAGTGGCGAGATTGGTCTCGTCACAGAAACCATGTGAAACACAATTCTAGATACACTTTGGATGCCAGATGGGGGTGTTGTATACAATGCATCATTCAATTCCAGGACACTAAAATAGTTGAGCTGTTAGTTCTTAAAAAAAAAAAAAATGAAGACAGGTGCCTGATTGACATAAATGGATTAATCGTGATGTGCCGTTATGTGTCCTGCTGCATTGTTGCACTTTTTAGAAATCGTGGGTCTGTCGTGTTATTTTTTTTTTCATTGGAAATGCTTTAATAATAAGAAAAACTAAAACTCAGCATTTCTGTGTCCAGATCCCATAAGGAATTGCAGAGGATGTTTTTTGTTCTGAACCAAATTATCGTGATTACAGATTTACTATAACTTTACTCAATGAACCGAAAAGTTGCATCTTTACATCTGGCATTAAATTAACAATATTTCACAATAGGAATTTTTAAGTGCAATATATTTTCCAACCAGGATACATTTTATTTAAACTCTGGAAACCATGAACAGGACAGTGAACAGTATGTGACTGGGAGGGATATAATGAATTTATAATATATGAGTATTGACCCAGAACTCCTGGATTTGCACCAGTCCCTGACACCGTTGCTCACTGCAGGCCCCATATAACCCATTGACCTGCAGAGAACCCTAGGATGATGGATTTCTCAGGTAAGTGGTTTGATCTCATAGGAGACGTCTTTAGGTTTCTAATGGGTTGGGCGTGCCAATAAAGAGGTACATTGGGATTGTAGTAGGCTAATACAATGTATGATCAGAAACTGTAACAAAATCTATTCTATAATGGTACATGATCCCCAAACGTCAGTGGACAATGTCAAGTGCTTAAACGTCGGAACTAGTGGAGGTGAATCTAGTGCAGCTATACTGGTGTCTGCACCCTGAAGGGGGAACAGAGGAAGAAGAGAGGAAGAGGGCACGAACTGCGAGAGACAGCGTCTAACTCCAAAAAGCCTCAGTCAACTAGACCCCAAGGAAGCCACATTCCTGCACCCAAAAGGTAGGAAGCAGGAGGGAGGCTAAAAATGTGTAGATTTTGATCCGGTTGTGTGTCATTGGGTGCATCTGTGTGTCATTGGGTGCATCTGTGTGTCATTGGGCATATCTGTGTGTATCTGTGTGCCTATGAATCTGCATGTGTGTCAGTGTGTGTATCTGTGTACCTGTGTGTGTCAGTGTGTGTATCTGTGTACCTGTGTGTGTCAGTGTGTGTATGTGCCTATGTGTGTGTCTTCATGTGTGCCTGTGTGTGCAGAATATAAGTATATAAGTAAACCACTGCTTTCAAATGGCAACAGTACAATAAAAACACACAATACAACACTACACACAAATACACACCTTCGTTCACACACACACACATACTCCATACAAAAACATGCTTACATTCAAACACTACTCAGTGCTAAATACTTCAGATGGGGATCTAGCTTTTGTCCACTCGTGCGATAAGGGTTGCCCAAACAATTCTTGCACCAAGGCCCTCTCCATGTTAGTTCTTCTACAGATGTATTTTATTTGTGGGCTCAGACCTTCCGTTAGTGAGATCAGCCGAGTTCACTGTTTGAGAGAGCTAGCTAGTGTTGCACTGTTGCTCCATAGCCAAGTGCAGTGAAATGTAGAAAGGGGGTAGCCGCACTGTGTCGGGAAAAGCCTGGTAAAATAAGTTAGTACCCCTGTATGTGCAAGTTACTAAAAGAAGACCAAAAACTACTTACCATGTGACCCTAATGTGGTTGGCCTTTAAATCCCACATTTTAAAAGGACACGTGGTCAGCACAAAAATATACCAACGTGTTATTGTGCAAACACTGCTAAGTTATGCAGAATATTTTACAATGAAAATAATATATTAAATATATAGACTTGATATTATTGAGACAAAAGCAACAGGTTTATCAAGCATGAAGGAATTCAAGAGACAATCCTCCTCTTGATAAATATAGTCCTTGGCATGTGGATGGACTACGGCGACTGAATGATTAATTGAGCCATTAATCAGGACAGACCGACCTGGCAGTCAAGTGCAGTTGTAAAAACATAGTAACAGTTTGCACAGCTCAAAAAACATAGTGATTGCAGGTCAGATCGCTCTCATCTGGACAGGCTGATAATGGCCGGTCAGCTCTCCCTCCGTTGGACGATAAAACACCTGATGAGAAAATAAACAAAGTTGGATAAGAAAACATTGAACTGTGAGAGAATATACAGTCTCCCTGCAATGTCTATCTACTCCCATGGGACCAGCTGGAATAGCTATCACTGGCTGCATAGCTGCTACATATTTGTCCACAGAAGCATTTTGCAAACGTTGCAATGGGTGCCATAAGGACAGATTCTCTTATTTTGACTTATGGAGTTAAGTTTCTCTTATACCATTCTTTTATCTGTTGTATAACCGTACTATCACTCCCTCAATATTAAAGAGCATTATGGGAGATGTAGTTCACAACATCTGGAGTGTGGAAGGTTGCCTACCACTGCTCTAAGCAAACGTATCCGTTACAGCTCAGTGCAGTGCTTCTCCTGCCATTTGGACGTGGTCTTGAGAACGCAGAATATACACTTCCTCATTATCATGTTCATCTGGCCTAATGGTAGGCTGAGAGATAGTGTTGATATTGATAGTGCATAACTGTGAATTCTGCATTTGAAAGTGACTGAAGAGGTGGCAGGCTCAAATGTTTTAGAGCCCATTTCATTGTTAAATGGCTGTGATATTAAATATTTGGTGCAGTTTGTCTCGGGACATATTATGAACCTACAGCCGTTCCGTCATTTATTTTCCTGATTTAAGACCGTGTCCCTGAAATTTCGTTCTGGATTATGAAGTCTCAAAATGGTTCTAAAAGAAAAAGAAATATTTATGCCTCTGACACAAAGGGTTAAAAACATATTGAAAATGGCATATTCGTGCCCCAATGGATGAGCATTGATGAATGATGACAAGATCTGGACACGTTTTTTTGTTTTGTGTGTATCTCTATTTTTTTAAATCTTCTTCTCTTTCAGAATTCATAGATTTCAGCCAGTCCATCTACAACACAGTCTGGAACAACTTGGGACAATGTAAGAGAAGGATTATCAGGGTGCATCCATGAATTAAATATCACTTTTCTCACTAGTGCTCTTAAAATGTAGTTAACTTTTATGGTGTGCTTTTCCAACATATTGCGACATGTCAAAGTGTACCAATTCTGGCATAATATGGATTCAGGCTGTTAGTCTGTGGGAGAGAAAAATACAAAACTAATTTAAAGAAAATAAACACAGTTATCTTATAAAGGTAAATGTTTCTTTTCTATGTCACAATCTACCTGTCATCCCCTCTCAGGAAAAAGAATGTCATTGATTTTACCTTTGACAATAGATGTTGTTATTATTATTATTATTGTTATTGATAACTGGTGGGGCACTACGCCTATTGCTCCTATGAATGAACCTCGGCTACTTGTAGTAATGAATTTGAATAAGAGGCAATTTCATTGAAGAATGAGTGGAACCAAAAGCAGTGGAAACCGTCCTTGTCCACCCCATCACATTCTGAGTCTATGTCAGAAATTCAACACTTCTCTTTTCTAGGAGCTCAATAGTCTTGGTGTGTCTGAGTGTATAGAGCTCAACAGTGATAGTACTCCCAGTAATGTGTCTTTAAACTACAATGAATGTGTTTATAAATCACCATTCGAAATGTTGGGAGCTGTGGGATTATAGTTGTCCAACCTTGATCATCCAGCAGCCATTGGATTACATAGACTGTCAGGAAATATCTGGGAATGTGAACGAGAATCTAACAGCCCAAGGCTGGCCTCCCATATTTGCTGGGATAATAAAGATTATCACAAATTGCTTCATTTGTCAGGAACTTCAAGAGAAGATAGCAAACACCATAAGGGATAGGAAGTGGTTTTAAACGTATCTTAAATTTTATATTGTGCTAAGATGATGTGACGTAACCTCGTAATCCTCCCAGTAAAAAACAAAGAAAAGTAAAAAAAAAAATACAAGAAAAAACAGCAAGACAAACACAGACAGATAAGAGAGCCAAGACAACAATCAAACAGCAATTTACTGTTTACAAACGACAGTCCTCTGGGAGATGGTGCGTGTTTCTGTGATCAAAAAAGTCATTAAGATAACTTCCCATTAATATTCTGTGTTTGATAATTTATGGATTTAACTCTCCTGTCAGAGCCAATCTCTGCTAACTCTATCAATCGTTGTTAGAAATGTTGCCCTTTTCTGCCAATTTAACCTAGTTATTTGCAATGTGTGCTTTGGCTGTGCCTTGACTGTACTCAATTGGGATGTAACTTGCTAACATTAATATTTTGAAAGAAAATTTTGCACCATGCGAAACAAAAGATAGAAGAACACTCCAAGTACCATAACCACTAAAGTTCACTGGAGAGCCATTAATTTCCAAGTAGGAACTTCTACTAATTTTTCCATTCAGTACCATTCAGAGTTTGGTGAAGACACGCATACACACAGACACACACACACACAAACACACAGAGTCTCTCTCTTTTTTTTGGTATTTTTTTATGTGTTATACTTTATTTGTCGGCTATTAGTATATTCACTATTGTAAAATTGAAACAACCCAATTAATTGGGATTTTATCTTCGTTGTCATATTTTACGACATGTGAATATTTAAAAACTGAAAACACCAACAATATTTTCTGTTAATACAGTAAAACACTGTATTAACAGAAAATATTGTTCTTACATCTGGACAGTTATTCACTAACAAAATGCTTATTCAACTTTCTGTGACTTTTGTTCACAGTACTCAGGGTCACTAAGTTAAATCATCCTCGATCCAGCTCATTTATGACAAACGCATAAACTATGCAGCATATTCTGAAATTGACAGATCTTCTAGATTTCGTGTTTTTTTTGTCCAGGAAGCCATAAAATGAGTTTTAGAAATTGCCTGACTATACAATCATTCACAAAAAAAAAGAAAATTCTAAACTGATCCAAATTTGTCCTGACGAGTTATGTGTTTGGAAGATAATAGCAACAAAATTTACTGCCATCAGGGAAAGCCACCATTTATGTTAAATACCTGTTTTATTATTATTTTTATTTTATATATATATATCTATATATATATATATATATATATAGCGCCAACAAATTCCGTAGCGCTTTACAATGGGTGGACTAACAAACATGTAATTGTAACAAGACAAGTTGGACACACAGAAACAGAGGGATTGAGGGCCCTGCAAAAGCAATGTTATCGAAGGGGGAGATTTAATAATAAATGAGACAATTACAAAAACTTACAGGAACAATAGGTTGAAGAGGGCTCAAACGAGCTTACAATCTATAGGAGGTGGTGTGAAAAACCCAACAGGACAGGAGGTAGCAATCAAACAAGGTGGAGTGAAGCAGAGCTGGAGGAGAGAGTAGAGCGCTGCCCTTTAGGAGAGAGCAAGGGACAGGTATGTGAAGTAGAGGTTAGTCTGGGAGGCCAAAAGCTTTCCTACAGAGATGGGTTTTGAAGCACTTTTAAACGATTGAAGACAAAGGGAGAGCTTGATGGTCGTAGGCACGATATTCCAAAGGAAAGGAGCCACCCGCAAGAAGTCCTGCAAGTGTGAGTTGGCCATACGGGTGCGAGTAGCAGACAGGACAAGGTCATGGGCAGAGAGGAGAGACCGAGAAGGGGCATACCTACGGATCAGTGAAGACATATGAGGGGCTAGAATTGTTCAGTGCTTTATAGGTATGGCTTAGTACCTTGAATTGACACCAAGAGGATACAGGAAGCCAATTTAAGGACTGACAGAGGGGTGAGGTGTAAGAGGAGCGACAGGAGAGTAAAATCAGTCCAGCTGCAGCATTCATTAGAGACTGTAGCGGGGCAATACAGCTTGTGGGAAGACCTATTAGAAGAGAGTTAAAATAATCCATGCAAGAGATTACTAGAGCATGGACAAGCTCCTTGGTAGCATCTTGCATAAGAAAGGGGCGTATGCGGGCAAAGTTTTTAAGGTGGAATCTACAGGATTTTGTACCATACTGGATGTGAGGCTCAAAGGTGACGCCTGAATCAAGTATGACGTCAAGACAGCACGCTTGCAAGGATGGACTTATGTGGATACCACTAACTTGAAGGGAGAGCGAAAGAGGAGGATCTGTATTAGAAGGAGGAAAGACAAGGAGCTCAGTTTTAGAGAGATTGAGTTTCAGAAAGCGGGAGGACATCCAGTCAGAGATGGAAGAAAGGCAAGCAGTAACACATTGCAGGACGGCAGGGGAGGAGAGATATAGCTGGGTGTCATCAGCGTACAGGTGGTAGTCGAATCCAAATGAGGTAATAAGTTTGCCAAGAGAGGCAGTATAAAGAAAAAATAGAGAGGACCAACCACAGAGTCTGAGGGACTCCAACCGAGACAAATGGAGGAGGAATCATTAAAAAAGGAGATGCTGAATGAGTGTTGGGAGCGATAATTGAGCTACTATGTAAGCATTATTATGACATCTACCCAACATATTGTGTATATTTCAAATGCACCTTTTTAAAGGCACTTTTTAAAGGGTAATTTCTTAAGGTGAAATTTTTATTCTATATATCTTTCTTTGACAGCAAGGGGACATTTACTAAAAAAAAGTGAAGCAAAAAAACTATCTGCTGCTTGTTTAATTGCTAATCGCTTTGCAACCTGTGGTTGATTAAAAGAACCCTAGTATCTAACACAGCCAGTGCTCTTGCAATGTCCTGACTTATGTTCTTTTAATAAATGATCTAAAATCAGCATGATCTACATTTGGCACTGCTGGGAGGGAGGACATGGGGTGTCAAATGTCTGGCTAAACACCCTGAGATTGCCAAAACATGTCTATCCCTACAGATAGCTGCATGTATATCCCGTGTATTGCAGTATCCGCCTACCTCCCCCAATATAAAACTCATGGAAATCATTACACCTTACTATTCTGTACTGTTGTCACAACCTCCTTTTGCACTGTGCCTGTAGAAAAGATTAGTTTGCTCTATACATAAACAGATAGAGATTTAATATCCTCTAACACGTGTTCTTCATTTGTAAATTGCAAGACTGATCCATTTTCCTGGAAGCCTGGAGATTAAACAGAAAATGAAAATCAACATGGGCTGGCATTAGAAGTGAAAGAAGATCAGGGTGCAGTCAGGTACAGAGATGCCACATCAGGGAAGGCTGGAAACCTAACAATCATTGGAGAGGAACACAATAGGAGCCCAGTTAGATCATTTTTTTTCTGGGCCTTCTGCATTGCCCTGGGAGGAACCAATAGGTTTTCCAAATGTTGCCAGTAAAATGATCCTTTGTGGAATGCAACTAATCCTTTTAGGTTCCTGTCAACTGCTGCTGCATGAAGAATCAGATTTTTAAAAAATCAAAGATCAGAAGTCTATTGGAGAGAGATTTGTGATTTGCATGACCTTTAGTTGGATGAATTAATCCTTGTTAACCTGCATTGCAAATATTGTCAGACTCCTTTAATCTTTGTTGTGTGATTAAAGGCTTGTCAAGACCAGCAATGCACTTGTATCCTATTTGTCCATTTTACTGCACTGCCTGTGAAGGGTGGTATAATAGCAATGATTGGTGTTATACACAGTGCAGGGCAAACAAACCAGGATCTGTATATGTGTGGCTGTGTTACTGTTTGCAGACCAGACCAATGAGATGTTTAGTAAAAAAAATAAAAAATATCACCATCCGCTTTGCCATTTAACACTGGTACAATAACAGAATGTTTGTTATTTTGTTGCAAATTAGTTGCTATAAAGTAAACATGTATCAATAATAAACCGCATTCTATGGGATACAAATCACACTGTTTACATAACAGTTTCCATTGCATCAGACACAGGCAAAATGTCAGTGAAATGAAGGAAGAAGGGAAATAGCATAGTTAATCATTTAACCAGTGCATTGCTCCTAATCTTAGTGCTGTCTCCACACGCCCATTTAAACAAAGGATGAGACAGGAAGTAATAGAATGTTATGTGACAAGAGGATCTAAGGGATCTGAGGAGTCAATATGCACAGTCTGTCCTTCAGGTGTATAGGGATTAAGTTTGTGTATCCACATACCTTTAGTGAGGGTGTCACAGGTCCAAGTGATGGTGCCCTCCTGGTGTTGGGGAGTCTGTGTGGGGTACATGTCAATTCACAATACTTACCATATACCTGTGTTTCTAGTGAGTCCTGCCCTGTCACCAGGTTCAGGGAGGGTGTTAACCAATGTAGATCACCGGATAAAGGCTGCATATTAGATTTAATGATTACAAAGGTTAAACTGGCAACACTCCCCAAAATATGACATCAAGATGCATAGATTAGTGATAAGATACAAAATGCAGATCATAGATACAAAATGCAGATTGGGGGGAGGGGGGGAGAGAAAGAGAGAGATTAGATAGATAGATAGATAGATAGATAG